>NC_133325.1:272801775-273402094 GCF_042186555.1 Aquarana catesbeiana | reverse complement strand
CTTTGACCAAGAGCCCACTTTCTGCTCCCCCAATCTCCTCCTTTGCTGCAGCCATGAGATAGCTTTCCCTTCTATTTTGCCCCCTCCTCAATTATAACCTCCCCGTTCCAGAACACAACATGCCGAGCTCACTCTTGCTGCAGCCTCTAGACCTATTACACCTTTGACAGGACACCTCAGTACCCTCCCTCTTATTGTACCCGTAATTACAGCTTGCCCTTCTATTGAACAACCCCAACTTTATCTTCCTCTTAGGCCAGCCAACTTCATTCTTGCTGCAGCTTCGAAGCCAATGACAAGCTATTGTTGCATCTGAGCATACCGCTGCCAGGATTCAAACTCATAACTGCACAAGCTCACAGTAGTACCAGCGAGGCATTAACCCGCTGAGCCACAGCCAGATCTGCTTGTGACACCTTCCAAAAACTAGGGCTTTGTTAGACATCGAAACTTGCCAATAAATTAGGGGAGTGGTTAAGTGTTTGCAGCTGTGGTATAAGCAAGTGCACTGAATATAGGCCTCCTTTTTGGCAGGCTTCACAAGCAGCGACCACTGTGGCTTAGTGGGCAAATGCGCCCTGCTAGCAACCATGAGGTTGTGAGTTCGAATCCAGCGTGTGCCATGCTAAACGTGCAATGTGATTTACTTAGAATTGAGCTGGGTACTGCGAGAAGCTGCCAGGGTTGAATTGGTTACGGAAGAAGTTGTGTATGTGCTGGGGGGGGTGGGGAGACCTGGAAGTAATAAGGCAGCTGGGCTAAAAAGGGGATGGTGAGATATGAGTTGGGGAGACAGGGGCTTGCTGGGACCACTATGGGAAATGGAACTTTGTGTGGGGGAGGGGGGTACCCAATGGAGGAGCTGGGTTTGTGGAGAAGGAGGGGGAGGAAGTCAATGGGAGGGATAGCAAAAGGAGGGGAATGGAAGTTTGTGGGGGGGGGGGTACCCAAGGGATGAGCTGGAGTTTGGGGGAGAGCTTCTTAGAGGGGAGCTTGGGGGGTACAGAAAGGAGTTTAGGGGTTATCCAAAGGAATAGGTGAGGGAGGGATTTGTGCACCCCTTCTTTTGCTTACCATCTACACGTCTACTCCCCTGTACCCCTACTTTTGCATTCGCGGTTACACAGCTTTTCTGGGGGGGGGGGAGCTGGAGTTTAGGGGGGTACCCAAAAGAGGAGATGGGGGAGTGGCAAAAGGAGGGGGGGTTGTGGGGGCATATGGGAGGAGGGGCAAAAGGAGGGGAGTCCCCAAGGAAGTAGATGGGAGGAACAGAAAAAGGAGGGAAATGGGAGTTTGTGGGGGGGTACCCAAGGGAGGAGCTGGAGTTTGGGGAGAGCTTCTTAGATGGAGGGATTCCTGGTGCTTGGGTAGCACGGAGGGGTGCAGGAGCTTGGAGGGTACAGAAAGGAGTTACCCAAAGGAATAGATGCGATGGGTGCAGGAGGGAGGGATTTGTGCACCCCTCCTTTTGCTTACCATCTACACGTCTACTCCCCTGTACCCCTTCTTTTGCATTTGCCGTTACACAGCTTTTCTGGGGGGGGGGAGCAGGAGTTTAGGGGGGTACCCAAAAGAGGAGATGGGGGAGTGGCAAAAGGAGGGGGGCTTGTGGGGGGGTATGGGAGGAGGGGCAAAAGGAGGGGAGTTTGTGGGGGGGGGGAGTCCCCAAGGAAGTAGATGGAGGAACAGCAAAAGGAGGGAAATGGGAGTTTGTGGGGGGTACCCAAGGGAGGAGCTTCAAAAAGAGGGAGCGGGGGGGGACTCAAGAAGGAACAGCAAAAGGGGGGAAATGGGAGTTTGTGGGGGTACCCAAGGGAGGAGCTGGCGTTTAAAGGGTAGCAAAAGGAGGGAGCGGGGGGCAGGGACCCAAGGGCCTAGATGGGAGGGGTTCCTGGTGCTTGGGTAGCATGGAAGGGTGCAGGAGCTTGGGGGGGATACTGAAAGGAGTTGAGGTGCAGGAGTTTGGGGGTTACCCAAAGGAGTAGATGTGCGGGGTGCAGGAGGGAGGGATTTGTGTACCCCTCCTTTTGCTTACCATCTACATCATGGCCTCACGCCTACTCCCCTGAGTACCCCTCCCCCCGTACCCTTTCTTTTGCATTCACGGTTACACAGCTTTATTGGAGCGGGTAAAGCGGGGGGGGGGGGGGGCTCGGAGTAGCTTAGGGGGTACCCAAAAGAGTAGATGGCAGGAGGGGTAACAAAAGGAGGAGAGAGGGAGTCCCCAAGGAAGTAGATGGGCAGATCTCAGTTGAAGGTGGTCTTCACACATATCCCTTTCTAGCATCCCCACTTTTAGCTTCTTCTTAGAACCAATAGCCAACCACCTCCTTTGCTGCACTCATAGAGACAGCTTCTATTTTGCAGCCCCAATTTTAAGCTCCCCCCTTCCAGAGCCCAACATGCCTAGCTGACCTTTGACCAAGAGCCCACTTTCTGCTCCCCCAATCTCCTCCTTTGCTGCAGCCATGAGATAGCTTTCCCTTCTATTTTGCCCCCTCCTCAATTATAACCTCCCCGTTCCAGAACACAACATGCCGAGCTCACTCTTGCTGCAGCCTCTAGACCTATTACACCTTTGACAGACACCTCAGTACCCTCCCTCTTATTGTACCCGTAATTACAGCTTGCCCTTCTATTGAACAACCCCAACTTTATCTTCCTCTTAGGCCAGCCAACTTCATTCTTGCTGCAGCTTCGAAGCCAATGACAAGCTATTGTTGCATCAATCTGAGCATACCGCTGCCAGGATTCAAACTCATAACTGCACAAGCTCACAGTAGTACCAGCGAGGCATTAACCCGCTGAGCCACAGCCAGATCTGCTTGTGACACCTTCCAAAAACTAGGGCTTTGTTAGACATCGAAACTTGCCAATAAATTAGGGGAGTGGTTAAGTGTTTGCAGCTGTGGTATAAGCAAGTGCACTGAATATAGGCCTCCTTTTTGGGCAGGCTTCACAAGCAGCGACCACTGTGGCTTAGTGGGCAAATGCGCCCTGCTAGCAACCATGAGGTTGTGAGTTCGAATCCAGCGTGTGCCATGCTAAACGTGCAATGTGATTTACTTAGAATTGAGCTGGGTGCTGCGAGAAGCTGCCAGGGTTGAATTGGTTACGGAAGAAGTTGTGTATGTGCTGGGGGGGGTGGGGAGACCTGGAAGTGATAAGGCAGCTGGGCTAAAAAGGGGATGGTGAGATATGAGTTGGGGAGACAGGGGCTTGCTGGGACCACTATGGGAAATGGAACTTTGTGTGGGGGAGGGGGTACCCAATGGAGGAGCTGGGGTTTGTGGAGAAGGAGGGGGAGGAAGTCAATGGGAGGGATAGCAAAAGGAGGGGAATGGAAGTTTGTGGGGGGGGGGGTACCCAAGGGATGAGCTGGAGTTTGGGGGAGAGCTTCTTAGAGGGGAGCTTGGGGGGTACAGAAAGGAGTTTAGGGGTTATCCAAAGGAATAGGTGAGGGAGGGATTTGTGCACCCCTTCTTTGCTTACCATCTACACGTCTACTCCCCTGTACCCCTACTTTTGCATTCGCGGTTACACAGCTTTTCTGGGGGGGGGGGGAGCTGGAGTTTAGGGGGGTACCCAAAAGAGGAGATGGGGGAGTGGCAAAAGGAGGGGGGGTTGTGGGGGCATATGGGAGGAGGGGCAAAAGGAGGGGAGTCCCCAAGGAAGTAGATGGGAGGAACAGAAAAAGGAGGGAAATGGGAGTTTGTGGGGGGGTACCCAAGGGAGGAGCTGGAGTTTGGGGGAGAGCTTCTTAGATGGGAGGGATTCCTGGTGCTTGGGTAGCACGGAGGGGTGCAGGAGCTTGGAGGGTACAGAAAGGAGTTACCCAAAGGAATAGATGCGATGGGTGCAGGAGGGAGGGATTTGTGCACCCCTCCTTTTGCTTACCATCTACACGTCTACTCCCCTGTACCCCTTCTTTTGCATTTGCCGTTACACAGCTTTTCTGGGGGGGGGGAGCAGGAGTTTAGGGGGGGTACCCAAAAGAGGAGATGGGGGAGTGGCAAAAGGAGGGGGGCTTGTGGGGGGGTATGGGAGGAGGGGCAAAAGGAGGGGAGTTTGTGGGGGGGGGGGAGTCCCAAGGAAGTAGATGGGAGGAACAGCAAAAGGAGGGAAATGGGAGTTTGTGGGGGGTACCCAAGGGAGGAGCTTCAAAAAGAGGGAGCGGGGGGGGACTCAAGAAGGAACAGCAAAAGGGGGGAAATGGGAGTTTGTGGGGGGTACCCAAGGGAGGAGCTGGCGTTTAAAGGGTAGCAAAAGGAGGGAGCGGGGGGCAGGGACCCAAGGCCTAGATGGGAGGGGTTCCTGGTGCTTGGGTAGCATGGAAGGGTGCAGGAGCTTGGGGGGGATACTGAAAGGAGTTGAGGTGCAGGAGTTTGGGGGTTACCCAAAGGAGTAGATGTGCGGGGTGCAGGAGGGAGGGATTTGTGTACCCCTCCTTTTGCTTACAATCTACATCATGGCCTCACGCCTACTCCCCTGAGTACCCCTCCCCCCGTACCCTTTCTTTTGCATTCACGGTTACACAGCTTTATTGGAGCGGGTAAAGCGGGGGGGGGGGGCTCGGAGTAGCTTAGGGGGTACCCAAAAGAGTAGATGGCAGGAGGGGTAACAAAAGGAGGAGAGAGGGAGTCCCCAAGGAAGTAGATGGGCAGATCTCAGTTGAAGGTGGTCTTCACACATATCCCTTTCTAGCATCCCCACTTTTAGCTTCTTCTTAGAACCAATAGCCAACCACCTCCTTTGCTGCACTCATAGAGACAGCTTCTATTTTGCAGCCCCAATTTTAAGCTCCCCCCTTCCAGAGCCCAACATGCCTAGCTGACCTTTGACCAAGAGCCCACTTTCTGCTCCCCCAATCTCCTCCTTTGCTGCAGCCATGAGATAGCTTTCCCTTCTATTTTGCCCCTCCTCAATTATAACCTCCCCGTTCCAGAACACAACATGCCGAGCTCACTCTTGCTGCAGCCTCTAGACCTATTACACCTTTGACAGACACCTCAGTACCCTCCCTCTTATTGTACCCGTAATTACAGCTTGCCCTTCTATTGAACAACCCCAACTTTATCTTCCTCTTAGGCCAGCCAACTTCATTCTTGCTGCAGCTTCGAAGCCAATGACAAGCTATTGTTGCATCAATCTGAGCATACCGCTGCCAGGATTCAAACTCATAACTGCACAAGCTCACAGTAGTACCAGCGAGGCATTAACCCGCTGAGCCACAGCCAGATCTGCTTGTGACACCTTCCAAAAACTAGGGCTTTGTTAGACATCGAAACTTGCCAATAAATTAGGGGAGTGGTTAAGTGTTTGCAGCTGTGGTATAAGCAAGTGCACTGAATATAGGCCTCCTTTTTGGCAGGCTTCACAAGCAGCGACCACTGTGGCTTAGTGGGCAAATGCGCCCTGCTAGCAACCATGAGGTTGTGAGTTCGAATCCAGCGTGTGCCATGCTAAACGTGCAATGTGATTTACTTAGAA
This sequence comes from Aquarana catesbeiana, assembly GCF_042186555.1. Classification (NCBI taxonomy): domain Eukaryota; kingdom Metazoa; phylum Chordata; class Amphibia; order Anura; family Ranidae; genus Aquarana; species Aquarana catesbeiana. The sequence continues at coordinate 273,396,604 of NC_133325.1, read as the reverse complement.
TTGAGCTGGGTGCTGCGAGAAGCTGCCAGGGTTGAATTGGTTACGGAAGAAGTTGTGTATGTGCTGGGGGGGTGGGGAGACCTGGAAGTGATAAGGCAGCTGGGCTAAAAAAGGGGATGGTGAGATATGAGTTGGGGAGACAGGGGCTTGCTGGGACCACTATGGGAAATGGAACTTTGTGTGGGGGAGGGGGTACCCAATGGAGGAGCTGGGGTTTGTGGAGAAGGAGGGGGAGGAAGTCAATGGGAGGGATAGCAAAAGGAGGGGAATGGAAGTTTGTGGGGGGGGGGGTACCCAAGGGATGAGCTGGAGTTTGGGGGAGAGCTTCTTAGAGGGGAGCTTGGGGGGTACAGAAAGGAGTTTAGGGGTTATCCAAAGGAATAGGTGAGGGAGGGATTTGTGCACCCCTTCTTTTGCTTACCATCTACACGTCTACTCCCCTGTACCCCTACTTTTGCATTCGCGGTTACACAGCTTTTCTGGGGGGGGGGGAGCTGGAGTTTAGGGGGGTACCCAAAAGAGGAGATGGGGGAGTGGCAAAAGGAGGGGGGGTTGTGGGGGCATATGGGAGGAGGGGCAAAAGGAGGGGAGTCCCCAAGGAAGTAGATGGGAGGAACAGAAAAAGGAGGGAAATGGGAGTTTGTGGGGGGTACCCAAGGGAGGAGCTGGAGTTTGGGGGAGAGCTTCTTAGATGGGAGGGATTCCTGGTGCTTGGGTAGCACGGAGGGGTGCAGGAGCTTGGAGGGTACAGAAAGGAGTTACCCAAAGGAATAGATGCGATGGGTGCAGGAGGGAGGGATTTGTGCACCCCTCCTTTTGCTTACCATCTACACGTCTACTCCCCTGTACCCCTTCTTTTGCATTTGCCGTTACACAGCTTTTCTGGGGGGGGGGAGCAGGAGTTTAGGGGGGTACCCAAAAGAGGAGATGGGGGAGTGGCAAAAGGAGGGGGGCTTGTGGGGGGGTATGGGAGGAGGGGCAAAAGGAGGGGAGTTTGTGGGGGGGGGGGAGTCCCCAAGGAAGTAGATGGGAGGAACAGCAAAAGGAGGGAAATGGGAGTTTGTGGGGGGTACCCAAGGGAGGAGCTTCAAAAAGAGGGAGCGGGGGGGGACTCAAGAAGGAACAGCAAAAGGGGGGAAATGGGAGTTTGTGGGGGTACCCAAGGGAGGAGCTGGCGTTTAAAGGGTAGCAAAAGGAGGGAGCGGGGGGCAGGGACCCAAGGGCCTAGATGGGAGGGGTTCCTGGTGCTTGGGTAGCATGGAAGGGTGCAGGAGCTTGGGGGGGATACTGAAAGGAGTTGAGGTGCAGGAGTTTGGGGGTTACCCAAAGGAGTAGATGTGCGGGGTGCAGGAGGGAGGGATTTGTGTACCCCTCCTTTTGCTTACCATCTACATCATGGCCTCACGCCTACTCCCCTGAGTACCCCTCCCCCCGTACCCTTTCTTTTGCATTCACGGTTACACAGCTTTATTGGAGCGGGTAAAGCGGGGGGGGGGGGGGGCTCGGAGTAGCTTAGGGGGTACCCAAAAGAGTAGATGGCAGGAGGGGTAACAAAAGGAGGAGAGAGGGAGTCCCCAAGGAAGTAGATGGGCAGATCTCAGTTGAAGGTGGTCTTCACACATATCCCTTTCTAGCATCCCCACTTTTAGCTTCTTCTTAGAACCAATAGCCAACCACCTCCTTTGCTGCACTCATAGAGACAGCTTCTATTTTGCAGCCCCAATTTTAAGCTCCCCCCTTCCAGAGCCCAACATGCCTAGCTGACCTTTGACCAAGAGCCCACTTTCTGCTCCCCCAATCTCCTCCTTTGCTGCAGCCATGAGATAGCTTTCCCTTCTATTTTGCCCCCTCCTCAATTATAACCTCCCCGTTCCAGAACACAACATGCCGAGCTCACTCTTGCTGCAGCCTCTAGACCTATTACACCTTGACAGACACCTCAGTACCCTCCCTCTTATTGTACCCGTAATTACAGCTTGCCCTTCTATTGAACAACCCCAACTTTATCTTCCTCTTAGGCCAGCCAACTTCATTCTTGCTGCAGCTTTGAAGCCAATGACAAGCTATTGTTGCATCAATCTGAGCATACCGCTGCCAGGATTCAAACTCATAACTGCACAAGCTCACAGTAGTACCAGCGAGGCATTAACCCGCTGAGCCACAGCCAGATCTGCTTGTGACACCTTCCAAAAACTAGGGCTTTGTTAGACATCGAAACTTGCCAATAAATTAGGGGAGTGGTTAAGTGTTTGCAGCTGTGGTATAAGCAAGTGCACTGAATATAGGCCTCCTTTTTGGCAGGCTTCACAAGCAGCGACCACTGTGGCTTAGTGGGCAAATGCGCCCTGCTAGCAACCATGAGGTTGTGAGTTCGAATCCAGCGTGTGCCATGCTAAACGTGCAATGTGATTTACTTAGAATTGAGCTGGGTGCTGCGAGAAGCTGCCAGGGTTGAATTGGTTACGGAAGAAGTTGTGTATGTGCTGGGGGGGGGGTGGGGAGACCTGGAAGTGATAAGGCAGCTGGGCTAAAAAGGGGATGGTGAGATATGAGTTGGGGAGACAGGGGCTTGCTGGGACCACTATGGGAAATGGAACTTTGTGTGGGGGAGGGGGTACCCAATGGAGGAGCTGGGGTTTGTGGAGAAGGAGGGGGAGGAAGTCAATGGGAGGGATAGCAAAAGGAGGGGAATGGAAGTTTGTGGGGGGGGGGTACCCAAGGGATGAGCTGGAGTTTGGGGGAGAGCTTCTTAGAGGGGAGCTTGGGGGGTACAGAAAGGAGTTTAGGGGTTATCCAAAGGAATAGGTGAGGGAGGGATTTGTGCACCCCTTCTTTTGCTTACCATCTACACGTCTACTCCCCTGTACCCCTACTTTTGCATTCGCGGTTACACAGCTTTTCTGGGGGGGGGGGGAGCTGGAGTTTAGGGGGGTACCCAAAAGAGGAGATGGGGGAGTGGCAAAAGGAGGGGGGGTTGTGGGGGCATATGGGAGGAGGGGCAAAAGGAGGGGAGTCCCCAAGGAAGTAGATGGGAGGAACAGAAAAAGGAGGGAAATGGGAGTTTGTGGGGGGGTACCCAAGGGAGGAGCTGGAGTTTGGGGGAGAGCTTCTTAGATGGGAGGGATTCCTGGTGCTTGGGTAGCACGGAGGGGTGCAGGAGCTTGGAGGGTACAGAAAGGAGTTACCCAAAGGAATAGATGCGATGGGTGCAGGAGGGAGGGATTTGTGCACCCCTCCTTTTGCTTACCATCTACACGTCTACTCCCCTGTACCCCTTCTTTTGCATTTGCCGTTACACAGCTTTTCTGGGGGGGGGGAGCAGGAGTTTAGGGGGGTACCCAAAAGAGGAGATGGGGGAGTGGCAAAAGGAGGGGGGCTTGTGGGGGGGTATGGGAGGAGGGGCAAAAGGAGGGGAGTTTGTGGGGGGGGGGAGTCCCCAAGGAAGTAGATGGGAGGAACAGCAAAAGGAGGGAAATGGGAGTTTGTGGGGGGTACCCAAGGGAGGAGCTTCAAAAAGAGGGAGCGGGGGGGGACTCAAGAAGGAACAGCAAAAGGGGGGAAATGGGAGTTTGTGGGGGTACCCAAGGGAGGAGCTGGCGTTTAAAGGGTAGCAAAAGGAGGGAGCGGGGGGCAGGGACCCAAGGGCCTAGATGGGAGGGGTTCCTGGTGCTTGGGTAGCATGGAAGGGTGCAGGAGCTTGGGGGGGATACTGAAAGGAGTTGAGGTGCAGGAGTTTGGGGGTTACCCAAAGGAGTAGATGTGCGGGGTGCAGGAGGGAGGGATTTGTGTACCCCTCCTTTTGCTTACCATCTACATCATGGCCTCACGCCTACTCCCCTGAGTACCCCTCCCCCCGTACCCTTTCTTTTGCATTCACGGTTACACAGCTTTATTGGAGCGGGTAAAGCGGGGGGGGGGGGGGGGGGGCTCGGAGTAGCTTAGGGGGTACCCAAAAGAGTAGATGGCAGGAGGGGTAACAAAAGGAGGAGAGAGGGAGTCCCCAAGGAAGTAGATGGGCAGATCTCAGTTGAAGGTGGTCTTCACACATATCCCTTTCTAGCATCCCCACTTTTAGCTTCTTCTTAGAACCAATAGCCAACCACCTCCTTTGCTGCACTCATAGAGACAGCTTCTATTTTGCAGCCCCAATTTTAAGCTCCCCCCTTCCAGAGCCCAACATGCCTAGCTGACCTTTGACCAAGAGCCCACTTTCTGCTCCCCCAATCTCCTCCTTTGCTGCAGCCATGAGATAGCTTTCCCTTCTATTTTGCCCCCTCCTCAATTATAACCTCCCCGTTCCAGAACACAACATGCCGAGCTCACTCTTGCTGCAGCCTCTAGACCTATTACACCTTTGACAGACACCTCAGTACCCTCCCTCTTATTGTACCCGTAATTACAGCTTGCCCTTCTATTGAACAACCCCAACTTTATCTTCCTCTTAGGCCAGCCAACTTCATTCTTGCTGCAGCTTCGAAGCCAATGACAAGCTATTGTTGCATCAATCTGAGCATACCGCTGCCAGGATTCAAACTCATAACTGCACAAGCTCACAGTAGTACCAGCGAGGCATTAACCCGCTGAGCCACAGCCAGATCTGCTTGTGACACCTTCCAAAAACTAGGGCTTTGTTAGACATCGAAACTTGCCAATAAATTAGGGGAGTGGTTAAGTGTTTGCAGCTGTGGTATAAGCAAGTGCACTGAATATAGGCCTCCTTTTTGGCAGGCGTCACAAGCAGCGACCACTGTGGCTTAGTGGGCAAATGCGCCCTGCTAGCAACCATGAGGTTGTGAGTTCGAATCCAGCGTGTGCCATGCTAAACGTGCAATGTGATTTACTTAGAATTGAGCTGGGTGCTGCGAGAAGCTGCCAGGGTTGAATTGGTTACGGAAGAAGTTGTGTATGTGCTGGGGGGGGTGGGGAGACCTGGAAGTGATAAGGCAGCTGGGCTAAAAAGGGGATGGTGAGATATGAGTTGGGGAGACAGGGGCTTGCTGGGACCACTATGGGAAATGGAACTTTGTGTGGGGGAGGGGGTACCCAATGGAGGAGCTGGGGTTTGTGGAGAAGGAGGGGGAGGAAGTCAATGGGAGGGATAGCAAAAGGAGGGGAATGGAAGTTTGTGGGGGGGGGGTACCCAAGGGATGAGCTGGAGTTTGGGGGAGAGCTTCTTAGAGGGGAGCTTGGGGGGTACAGAAAGGAGTTTAGGGGTTATCCAAAGGAATAGGTGAGGGAGGGATTTGTGCACCCCTTCTTTTGCTTACCATCTACACGTCTACTCCCCTGTACCCCTACTTTTGCATTCGCGGTTACACAGCTTTTCTGGGGGGGGGGGAGCTGGAGTTTAGGGGGGTACCCAAAAGAGGAGATGGGGGAGTGGCAAAAGGAGGGGGGGTTGTGGGGGCATATGGGAGGAGGGGCAAAAGGAGGGGAGTCCCCAAGGAAGTAGATGGGAGGAACAGAAAAAGGAGGGAAATGGGAGTTTGTGGGGGGGTACCCAAGGGAGGAGCTGGAGTTTGGGGGAGAGCTTCTTAGATGGGAGGGATTCCTGGTGCTTGGGTAGCACGGAGGGGTGCAGGAGCTTGGAGGGTACAGAAAGGAGTTACCCAAAGGAATAGATGCGATGGGTGCAGGAGGGAGGGATTTGTGCACCCCTCCTTTTGCTTACCATCTACACGTCTACTCCCCTGTACCCCTTCTTTTGCATTTGCCGTTACACAGCTTTTCTGGGGGGGGGGAGCAGGAGTTTAGGGGGGTACCCAAAAGAGGAGATGGGGGAGTGGCAAAAGGAGGGGGGCTTGTGGGGGGGTATGGGAGGAGGGGCAAAAGGAGGGGAGTTTGTGGGGGGGGGGAGTCCCCAAGGAAGTAGATGGGAGGAACAGCAAAAGGAGGGAAATGGGAGTTTGTGGGGGGTACCCAAGGGAGGAGCTTCAAAAAGAGGGAGCGGGGGGGGACTCAAGAAGGAACAGCAAAAGGGGGGAAATGGGAGTTTGTGGGGGTACCCAAGGGAGGAGCTGGCGTTTAAAGGGTAGCAAAAGGAGGGAGCGGGGGGCAGGGACCCAAGGGCCTAGATGGGAGGGGTTCCTGGTGCTTGGGTAGCATGGAAGGGTGCAGGAGCTTGGGGGGGATACTGAAAGGAGTTGAGGTGCAGGAGTTTGGGGGTTACCCAAAGGAGTAGATGTGCGGGGTGCAGGAGGGAGGGATTTGTGTACCCCTCCTTTTGCTTACCATCTACATCATGGCCTCACGCCTACTCCCCTGAGTACCCCTCCCCCCGTACCCTTTCTTTTGCATTCACGGTTACACAGCTTTATTGGAGCGGGTAAAGCGGGGGGGGGGGGGCTCGGAGTAGCTTAGGGGGTACCCAAAAGAGTAGATGGCAGGAGGGGTAACAAAAGGAGGAGAGAGGGAGTCCCCAAGGAAGTAGATGGGCAGATCTCAGTTGAAGGTGGTCTTCACACATATCCCTTTCTAGCATCCCCACTTTTAGCTTCTTCTTAGAACCAATAGCCAACCACCTCCTTTGCTGCACTCATAGAGACAGCTTCTATTTTGCAGCCCCAATTTTAAGCTCCCCCCTTCCAGAGCCCAACATGCCTAGCTGACCTTTGACCAAGAGCCCACTTTCTGCTCCCCAATCTCCTCCTTTGCTGCAGCCATGAGATAGCTTTCCCTTCTATTTTGCCCCCTCCTCAATTATAACCTCCCCGTTCCAGAACACAACATGCCGAGCTCACTCTTGCTGCAGCCTCTAGACCTATTACACCTTTGACAGACACCTCAGTACCCTCCCTCTTATTGTACCCGTAATTACAGCTTGCCCTTCTATTGAACAACCCCAACTTTATCTTCCTCTTAGGCCAGCCAACTTCATTCTTGCTGCAGCTTCGAAGCCAATGACAAGCTATTGTTGCATCAATCTGAGCATACCGCTGCCAGGATTCAAACTCATAACTGCACAAGCTCACAGTAGTACCAGCGAGGCATTAACCCGCTGAGCCACAGCCAGATCTGCTTGTGACACCTTCCAAAAACTAGGGCTTTGTTAGACATCGAAACTTGCCAATAAATTAGGGGAGTGGTTAAGTGTTTGCAGCTGTGGTATAAGCAAGTGCACTGAATATAGGCCTCCTTTTTGGCAGGCTTCACAAGCAGCGACCACTGTGGCTTAGTGGGCAAATGTGCCCTGCTAGCAACCATGAGGTTGTGAGTTCGAATCCAGCGTGTGCCATGCTAAACGTGCAATGTGATTTACTTAGAATTGAGCTGGGTGCTGCGAGAAGCTGCCAGGGTTGAATTGGTTACGGAAGAAGTTGTGTATGTGCTGGGGGGGGTGGGGAGACCTGGAAGTGATAAGGCAGCTGGGCTAAAAAGGGGATGGTGAGATATGAGTTGGGGAGACAGGGGCTTGCTGGGACCACTATGGGAAATGGAACTTTGTGTGGGGGAGGGGGTACCCAATGGAGGAGCTGGGGTTTGTGGAGAAGGAGGGGGAGGAAGTCAATGGGAGGGATAGCAAAAGGAGGGGAATGGAAGTTTGTGGGGGGGGGGGTACCCAAGGGATGAGCTGGAGTTTGGGGGAGAGCTTCTTAGAGGGGAGCTTGGGGGTACAGAAAGGAGTTTAGGGGTTATCCAAAGGAATAGGTGAGGGAGGGATTTGTGCACCCCTTCTTTTGCTTACCATCTACACGTCTACTCCCCTGTACCCCTACTTTTGCATTCGCGGTTACACAGCTTTTCTGGGGGGGGGGGAGCTGGAGTTTAGGGGGGTACCCAAAAGAGGAGATGGGGGAGTGGCAAAAGGAGGGGGGGTTGTGGGGGCATATGGGAGGAGGGGCAAAAGGAGGGGAGTCCCCAAGGAAGTAGATGGGAGGAACAGAAAAAGGAGGGAAATGGGAGTTTGTGGGGGGGTACCCAAGGGAGGAGCTGGAGTTTGGGGGAGAGCTTCTTAGATGGGAGGGATTCCTGGTGCTTGGGTAGCACGGAGGGGTGCAGGAGCTTGGAGGGTACAGAAAGGAGTTACCCAAAGGAATAGATGCGATGGGTGCAGGAGGGAGGGATTTGTGCACCCCTCCTTTTGCTTACCATCTACACGTCTACTCCCCTGTACCCCTTCTTTTGCATTTGCCGTTACACAGCTTTTCTGGGGGGGGGGAGCAGGAGTTTAGGGGGGTACCCAAAAGAGGAGATGGGGGAGTGGCAAAAGGAGGGGGGCTTGTGGGGGGGTATGGGAGGAGGGGCAAAAGGAGGGGAGTTTGTGGGGGGGGGGAGTCCCCAAGGAAGTAGATGGGAGGAACAGCAAAAGGAGGGAAATGGGAGTTTGTGGGGGGTACCCAAGGGAGGAGCTTCAAAAAGAGGGAGCGGGGGGGGACTCAAGAAGGAACAGCAAAAGGGGGGAAATGGGAGTTTGTGGGGGTACCCAAGGGAGGAGCTGGCGTTTAAAGGGTAGCAAAAGGAGGGAGCGGGGGGCAGGGACCCAAGGGCCTAGATGGGAGGGGTTCCTGGTGCTTGGGTAGCATGGAAGGGTGCAGGAGCTTGGGGGGGATACTGAAAGGAGTTGAGGTGCAGGAGTTTGGGGGTTACCCAAAGGAGTAGATGTGCGGGGTGCAGGAGGGAGGGATTTGTGTACCCCTCCTTTTGCTTACCATCTACATCATGGCCTCACGCCTACTCCCCTGAGTACCCCTCCCCCCGTACCCTTTCTTTTGCATTCACGGTTACACAGCTTTATTGGAGCGGGTAAAGCGGGGGGGGGGGGGGGGCTCGGAGTAGCTTAGGGGGTACCCAAAAGAGTAGATGGCAGGAGGGGTAACAAAAGGAGGAGAGAGGGAGTCCCCAAGGAAGTAGATGGGCAGATCTCAGTTGAAGGTGGTCTTCACACATATCCCTTTCTAGCATCCCCACTTTTAGCTTCTTCTTAGAACCAATAGCCAACCACCTCCTTTGCTGCACTCATAGAGACAGCTTCTATTTTGCAGCCCCAATTTTAAGCTCCCCCCTTCCAGAGCCCAACATGCCTAGCTGACCTTTGACCAAGAGCCCACTTTCTGCTCCCCCAATCTCCTCCTTTGCTGCAGCCATGAGATAGCTTTCCCTTCTATTTTGCCCCCTCCTCAATTATAACCTCCCCGTTCCAGAACACAACATGCCGAGCTCACTCTTGCTGCAGCCTCTAGACCTATTACACCTTTGACAGACACCTCAGTACCCTCCCTCTTATTGTACCCGTAATTACAGCTTGCCCTTCTATTGAACAACCCCAACTTTATCTTCCTCTTAGGCCAGCCAACTTCATTCTTGCTGCAGCTTCGAAGCCAATGACAAGCTATTGTTGCATCAATCTGAGCATACCGCTGCCAGGATTCAAACTCATAACTGCACAAGCTCACAGTAGTACCAGCGAGGCATTAACCCGCTGAGCCACAGCCAGATCTGCTTGTGACACCTTCCAAAAACTAGGGCTTTGTTAGACATCGAAACTTGCCAATAAATTAGGGGAGTGGTTAAGTGTTTGCAGCTGTGGTATAAGCAAGTGCACTGAATATAGGCCTCCTTTTTGGCAGGCTTCACAAGCAGCGACCACTGTGGCTTAGTGGGCAAATGCGCCCTGCTAGCAACCATGAGGTTGTGAGTTCGAATCCAGCGTGTGCCATGCTAAACGTGCAATGTGATTTACTTAGAATTGAGCTGGGTGCTGCGAGAAGCTGCCAGGGTTGAATTGGTTACGGAAGAAGTTGTGTATGTGCTGGGGGGGGTGGGGAGACCTGGAAGTGATAAGGCAGCTGGGCTAAAAAGGGGATGGTGAGATATGAGTTGGGGAGACAGGGGCTTGCTGGGACCACTATGGGAAATGGAACTTTGTGTGGGGGAGGGGGTACCCAATGGAGGAGCTGGGGTTTGTGGAGAAGGAGGGGGAGGAAGTCAATGGGAGGGATAGCAAAAGGAGGGGAATGGAAGTTTGTGGGGGGGGGGTACCCAAGGGATGAGCTGGAGTTTGGGGGAGAGCTTCTTAGAGGGGAGCTTGGGGGGTACAGAAAGGAGTTTAGGGGTTATCCAAAGGAATAGGTGAGGGAGGGATTTGTGCACCCCTTCTTTTGCTTACCATCTACACGTCTACTCCCCTGTACCCCTACTTTTGCATTCGCGGTTACACAGCTTTTCTGGGGGGGGGGGGAGCTGGAGTTTAGGGGGGTACCCAAAAGAGGAGATGGGGGAGTGGCAAAAGGAGGGGGGGTTGTGGGGGCATATGGGAGGAGGGGCAAAAGGAGGGGAGTCCCCAAGGAAGTAGATGGGAGGAACAGAAAAAGGAGGGAAATGGGAGTTTGTGGGGGGGTACCCAAGGGAGGAGCTGGAGTTTGGGGGAGAGCTTCTTAGATGGGAGGGATTCCTGGTGCTTGGGTAGCACGGAGGGGTGCAGGAGCTTGGAGGGTACAGAAAGGAGTTACCCAAAGGAATAGATGCGATGGGTGCAGGAGGGAGGGATTTGTGCACCCCTCCTTTTGCTTACCATCTACACGTCTACTCCCCTGTACCCCTTCTTTTGCATTTGCCGTTACACAGCTTTTCTGGGGGGGGGGAGCAGGAGTTTAGGGGGGTACCCAAAAGAGGAGATGGGGGAGTGGCAAAAGGAGGGGGGCTTGTGGGGGGGTATGGGAGGAGGGGCAAAAGGAGGGGAGTTTGTGGGGGGGGGGAGTCCCCAAGGAAGTAGATGGGAGGAACAGCAAAAGGAGGGAAATGGGAGTTTGTGGGGGGTACCCAAGGGAGGAGCTTCAAAAAGAGGGAGCGGGGGGGGACTCAAGAAGGAACAGCAAAAGGGGGGAAATGGGAGTTTGTGGGGGTACCCAAGGGAGGAGCTGGCGTTTAAAGGGTAGCAAAAGGAGGGAGCGGGGGGCAGGGACCCAAGGGCCTAGATGGGAGGGGTTCCTGGTGCTTGGGTAGCATGGAAGGGTGCAGGAGCTTGGGGGGGATACTGAAAGGAGTTGAGGTGCAGGAGTTTGGGGGTTACCCAAAGGAGTAGATGTGCGGGGTGCAGGAGGGAGGGATTTGTGTACCCCTCCTTTTGCTTACCATCTACATCATGGCCTCACGCCTACTCCCCTGAGTACCCCTCCCCCCGTACCCTTTCTTTTGCATTCACGGTTACACAGCTTTATTGGAGCGGGTAAAGCGGGGGGGGGGGGGGGGGGCTCGGAGTAGCTTAGGGGGTACCCAAAAGAGTAGATGGCAGGAGGGGTAACAAAAGGAGGAGAGAGGGAGTCCCCAAGGAAGTAGATGGGCAGATCTCAGTTGAAGGTGGTCTTCACACATATCCCTTTCTAGCATCCCCACTTTTAGCTTCTTCTTAGAACCAATAGCCAACCACCTCCTTTGCTGCACTCATAGAGACAGCTTCTATTTTGCAGCCCCAATTTTAAGCTCCCCCCTTCCAGAGCCCAACATGCCTAGCTGACCTTTGACCAAGAGCCCACTTTCTGCTCCCCCAATCTCCTCCTTTGCTGCAGCCATGAGATAGCTTTCCCTTCTATTTTGCCCCCTCCTCAATTATAACCTCCCCGTTCCAGAACACAACATGCCGAGCTCACTCTTGCTGCAGCCTCTAGACCTATTACACCTTTGACAGACACCTCAGTACCCTCCCTCTTATTGTACCCGTAATTACAGCTTGCCCTTCTATTGAACAACCCCAACTTTATCTTCCTCTTAGGCCAGCCAACTTCATTCTTGCTGCAGCTTCGAAGCCAATGACAAGCTATTGTTGCATCAATCTGAGCATACCGCTGCCAGGATTCAAACTCATAACTGCACAAGCTCACAGTAGTACCAGCGAGGCATTAACCCGCTGAGCCACAGCCAGATCTGCTTGTGACACCTTCCAAAAACTAGGGCTTTGTTAGACATCGAAACTTGCCAATAAATTAGGGGAGTGGTTAAGTGTTTGCAGCTGTGGTATAAGCAAGTGCACTGAATATAGGCCTCCTTTTTGGCAGGCTTCACAAGCAGCGACCACTGTGGCTTAGTGGGCAAATGCGCCCTGCTAGCAACCATGAGGTTGTGAGTTCGAATCCAGCGTGTGCCATGCTAAACGTGCAATGTGATTTACTTAGAATTGAGCTGGGTGCTGCGAGAAGCTGCCAGGGTTGAATTGGTTACGGAAGAAGTTGTGTATGTGCTGGGGGGGGTGGGGAGACCTGGAAGTGATAAGGCAGCTGGGCTAAAAAGGGGATGGTGAGATATGAGTTGGGGAGACAGGGGCTTGCTGGGACCACTATGGGAAATGGAACTTTGTGTGGGGGAGGGGGTACCCAATGGAGGAGCTGGGGTTTGTGGAGAAGGAGGGGGAGGAAGTCAATGGGAGGGATAGCAAAAGGAGGGGAATGGAAGTTTGTGGGGGGGGGGTACCCAAGGGATGAGCTGGAGTTTGGGGGAGAGCTTCTTAGAGGGGAGCTTGGGGGGTACAGAAAGGAGTTTAGGGGTTATCCAAAGGAATAGGTGAGGGAGGGATTTGTGCACCCCTTCTTTTGCTTACCATCTACACGTCTACTCCCCTGTACCCCTACTTTTGCATTCGCGGTTACACAGCTTTTCTGGGGGGGGGGGAGCTGGAGTTTAGGGGGGTACCCAAAAGAGGAGATGGGGGAGTGGCAAAAGGAGGGGGGGTTGTGGGGGCATATGGGAGGAGGGGCAAAAGGAGGGGAGTCCCCAAGGAAGTAGATGGGAGGAACAGAAAAAGGAGGGAAATGGGAGTTTGTGGGGGGGTACCCAAGGGAGGAGCTGGAGTTTGGGGGAGAGCTTCTTAGATGGGAGGGATTCCTGGTGCTTGGGTAGCACGGAGGGGTGCAGGAGCTTGGAGGGTACAGAAAGGAGTTACCCAAAGGAATAGATGCGATGGGTGCAGGAGGGAGGGATTTGTGCACCCCTCCTTTTGCTTACCATCTACACGTCTACTCCCCTGTACCCCTTCTTTTGCATTTGCCGTTACACAGCTTTTCTGGGGGGGGGGAGCAGGAGTTTAGGGGGGTACCCAAAAGAGGAGATGGGGGAGTGGCAAAAGGAGGGGGGCTTGTGGGGGGGTATGGGAGGAGGGGCAAAAGGAGGGGAGTTTGTGGGGGGGGGGAGTCCCCAAGGAAGTAGATGGGAGGAACAGCAAAAGGAGGGAAATGGGAGTTTGTGGGGGGTACCCAAGGGAGGAGCTTCAAAAAGAGGGAGCGGGGGGGGACTCAAGAAGGAACAGCAAAAGGGGGGAAATGGGAGTTTGTGGGGGTACCCAAGGGAGGAGCTGGCGTTTAAAGGGTAGCAAAAGGAGGGAGCGGGGGGCAGGGACCCAAGGGCCTAGATGGGAGGGGTTCCTGGTGCTTGGGTAGCATGGAAGGGTGCAGGAGCTTGGGGGGGATACTGAAAGGAGTTGAGGTGCAGGAGTTTGGGGGTTACCCAAAGGAGTAGATGTGCGGGGTGCAGGAGGGAGGGATTTGTGTACCCCTCCTTTTGCTTACCATCTACATCATGGCCTCACGCCTACTCCCCTGAGTACCCCTCCCCCCGTACCCTTTCTTTTGCATTCACGGTTACACAGCTTTATTGGAGCGGGTAAAGCGGGGGGGGGGGGGGCTCGGAGTAGCTTAGGGGGTACCCAAAAGAGTAGATGGCAGGAGGGGTAACAAAAGGAGGAGAGAGGGAGTCCCCAAGGAAGTAGATGGGCAGATCTCAGTTGAAGGTGGTCTTCACACATATCCCTTTCTAGCATCCCCACTTTTAGCTTCTTCTTAGAACCAATAGCCAACCACCTCCTTTGCTGCACTCATAGAGACAGCTTCTATTTTGCAGCCCCAATTTTAAGCTCCCCCCTTCCAGAGCCCAACATGCCTAGCTGACCTTTGACCAAGAGCCCACTTTCTGCTCCCCCAATCTCCTCCTTTGCTGCAGCCATGAGATAGCTTTCCCTTCTATTTTGCCCCCTCCTCAATTATAACCTCCCCGTTCCAGAACACAACATGCCGAGCTCACTCTTGCTGCAGCCTCTAGACCTATTACACCTTTGACAGACACCTCAGTACCCTCCCTCTTATTGTACCCGTAATTACAGCTTGCCCTTCTATTGAACAACCCCAACTTTATCTTCCTCTTAGGCCAGCCAACTTCATTCTTGCTGCAGCTTCGAAGCCAATGACAAGCTATTGTTGCATCAATCTGAGCATACCGCTGCCAGGATTCAAACTCATAACTGCACAAGCTCACAGTAGTACCAGCGAGGCATTAACCCGCTGAGCCACAGCCAGATCTGCTTGTGACACCTTCCAAAAACTAGGGCTTTGTTAGACATCGAAACTTGCCAATAAATTAGGGGAGTGGTTAAGTGTTTGCAGCTGTGGTATAAGCAAGTGCACTGAATATAGGCCTCCTTTTTGGCAGGCTTCACAAGCAGCGACCACTGTGGCTTAGTGGGCAAATGCGCCCTGCTAGCAACCATGAGGTTGTGAGTTCGAATCCAGCGTGTGCCATGCTAAACGTGCAATGTGATTTACTTAGAATTGAGCTGGGTGCTGCGAGAAGCTGCCAGGGTTGAATTGGTTACGGAAGAAGTTGTGTATGTGCTGGGGGGGGTGGGGAGACCTGGAAGTGATAAGGCAGCTGGGCTAAAAAGGGGATGGTGAGATATGAGTTGGGGAGACAGGGGCTTGCTGGGACCACTATGGGAAATGGAACTTTGTGTGGGGGAGGGGGTACCCAATGGAGGAGCTGGGGTTTGTGGAGAAGGAGGGGGAGGAAGTCAATGGGAGGGATAGCAAAAGGAGGGGAATGGAAGTTTGTGGGGGGGGGGTACCCAAGGGATGAGCTGGAGTTTGGGGGAGAGCTTCTTAGAGGGGAGCTTGGGGGGTACAGAAAGGAGTTTAGGGGTTATCCAAAGGAATAGGTGAGGGAGGGATTTGTGCACCCCTTCTTTTGCTTACCATCTACACGTCTACTCCCCTGTACCCCTACTTTTGCATTCGCGGTTACACAGCTTTTCTGGGGGGGGGGGAGCTGGAGTTTAGGGGGGTACCCAAAAGAGGAGATGGGGGAGTGGCAAAAGGAGGGGGGGTTGTGGGGGCATATGGGAGGAGGGGCAAAAGGAGGGGAGTCCCCAAGGAAGTAGATGGGAGGAACAGAAAAAGGAGGGAAATGGGAGTTTGTGGGGGGGTACCCAAGGGAGGAGCTGGAGTTTGGGGGAGAGCTTCTTAGATGGGAGGGATTCCTGGTGCTTGGGTAGCACGGAGGGGTGCAGGAGCTTGGAGGGTACAGAAAGGAGTTACCCAAAGGAATAGATGCGATGGGTGCAGGAGGGAGGGATTTGTGCACCCCTCCTTTTGCTTACCATCTACACGTCTACTCCCCTGTACCCCTTCTTTTGCATTTGCCGTTACACAGCTTTTCTGGGGGGGGGGAGCAGGAGTTTAGGGGGGTACCCAAAAGAGGAGATGGGGGAGTGGCAAAAGGAGGGGGGCTTGTGGGGGGGTATGGGAGGAGGGGCAAAAGGAGGGGAGTTTGTGGGGGGGGGGAGTCCCCAAGGAAGTAGATGGGAGGAACAGCAAAAGGAGGGAAATGGGAGTTTGTGGGGGGTACCCAAGGGAGGAGCTTCAAAAAGAGGGAGCGGGGGGGGACTCAAGAAGGAACAGCAAAAGGGGGGAAATGGGAGTTTGTGGGGGTACCCAAGGGAGGAGCTGGCGTTTAAAGGGTAGCAAAAGGAGGGAGCGGGGGGCAGGGACCCAAGGGCCTAGATGGGAGGGGTTCCTGGTGCTTGGGTAGCATGGAAGGGTGCAGGAGCTTGGGGGGGATACTGAAAGGAGTTGAGGTGCAGGAGTTTGGGGGTTACCCAAAGGAGTAGATGTGCGGGGTGCAGGAGGGAGGGATTTGTGTACCCCTCCTTTTGCTTACCATCTACATCATGGCCTCACGCCTACTCCCCTGAGTACCCCTCCCCCCGTACCCTTTCTTTTGCATTCACGGTTACACAGCTTTATTGGAGCGGGTAAAGGGGGGGGGGGGGGACTCGGAGTAGCTTAGGGGGTACCCAAAAGAGTAGATGGCAGGAGGGGTAACAAAAGGAGGAGAGAGGGAGTCCCCAAGGAAGTAGATGGGCAGATCTCAGTTGAAGGTGGTCTTCACACATATCCCTTTCTAGCATCCCCACTTTTAGCTTCTTCTTAGAACCAATAGCCAACCACCTCCTTTGCTGCACTCATAGAGACAGCTTCTATTTTGCAGCCCCAATTTTAAGCTCCCCCCTTCCAGAGCCCAACATGCCTAGCTGACCTTTGACCAAGAGCCCACTTTCTGCTCCCCCAATCTCCTCCTTTGCTGCAGCCATGAGATAGCTTTCCCTTCTATTTTGCCCCCTCCTCAATTATAACCTCCCCGTTCCAGAACACAACATGCCGAGCTCACTCTTGCTGCAGCCTCTAGACCTATTACACCTTTGACAGACACCTCAGTACCCTCCCTCTTATTGTACCCGTAATTACAGCTTGCCCTTCTATTGAACAACCCCAACTTTATCTTCCTCTTAGGCCAGCCAACTTCATTCTTGCTGCAGCTTCGAAGCCAATGACAAGCTATTGTTGCATCAATCTGAGCATACCGCTGCCAGGATTCAAACTCATAACTGCACAAGCTCACAGTAGTACCAGCGAGGCATTAACCCGCTGAGCCACAGCCAGATCTGCTTGTGACACCTTCCAAAAACTAGGGCTTTGTTAGACATCGAAACTTGCCAATAAATTAGGGGAGTGGTTAAGTGTTTGCAGCTGTGGTATAAGCAAGTGCACTGAATATAGGCCTCCTTTTTGGCAGGCTTCACAAGCAGCGACCACTGTGGCTTAGTGGGCAAATGCGCCCTGCTAGCAACCATGAGGTTGTGAGTTCGAATCCAGCGTGTGCCATGCTAAACGTGCAATGTGATTTACTTAGAATTGAGCTGGGTGCTGCGAGAAGCTGCCAGGGTTGAATTGGTTACGGAAGAAGTTGTGTATGTGCTGGGGGGGGTGGGGAGACCTGGAAGTGATAAGGCAGCTGGGCTAAAAAGGGGATGGTGAGATATGAGTTGGGGAGACAGGGGCTTGCTGGGACCACTATGGGAAATGGAACTTTGTGTGGGGGAGGGGGTACCCAATGGAGGAGCTGGGGTTTGTGGAGAAGGAGGGGGAGGAAGTCAATGGGAGGGATAGCAAAAGGAGGGGAATGGAAGTTTGTGGGGGGGGGGTACCCAAGGGATGAGCTGGAGTTTGGGGGAGAGCTTCTTAGAGGGGAGCTTGGGGGGTACAGAAAGGAGTTTAGGGGTTATCCAAAGGAATAGGTGAGGGAGGGATTTGTGCACCCCTTCTTTTGCTTACCATCTACACGTCTACTCCCCTGTACCCCTACTTTTGCATTCGCGGTTACACAGCTTTTCTGGGGGGGGGGGAGCTGGAGTTTAGGGGGGTACCCAAAAGAGGAGATGGGGGAGTGGCAAAAGGAGGGGGGGTTGTGGGGGCATATGGGAGGAGGGGCAAAAGGAGGGGAGTCCCCAAGGAAGTAGATGGGAGGAACAGAAAAAGGAGGGAAATGGGAGTTTGTGGGGGGGTACCCAAGGGAGGAGCTGGAGTTTGGGGGAGAGCTTCTTAGATGGGAGGGATTCCTGGTGCTTGGGTAGCACGGAGGGGTGCAGGAGCTTGGAGGGTACAGAAAGGAGTTACCCAAAGGAATAGATGCGATGGGTGCAGGAGGGAGGGATTTGTGCACCCCTCCTTTTGCTTACCATCTACACGTCTACTCCCCTGTACCCCTTCTTTTGCATTTGCCGTTACACAGCTTTTCTGGGGGGGGGGAGCAGGAGTTTAGGGGGGTACCCAAAAGAGGAGATGGGGGAGTGGCAAAAGGAGGGGGGCTTGTGGGGGGGTATGGGAGGAGGGGCAAAAGGAGGGGAGTTTGTGGGGGGGGGGAGTCCCCAAGGAAGTAGATGGGAGGAACAGCAAAAGGAGGGAAATGGGAGTTTGTGGGGGGTACCCAAGGGAGGAGCTTCAAAAAGAGGGAGCGGGGGGGGACTCAAGAAGGAACAGCAAAAGGGGGGAAATGGGAGTTTGTGGGGGTACCCAAGGGAGGAGCTGGCGTTTAAAGGGTAGCAAAAGGAGGGAGCGGGGGGCAGGGACCCAAGGGCCTAGATGGGAGGGGTTCCTGGTGCTTGGGTAGCATGGAAGGGTGCAGGAGCTTGGGGGGGATACTGAAAGGAGTTGAGGTGCAGGAGTTTGGGGGTTACCCAAAGGAGTAGATGTGCGGGGTGCAGGAGGGAGGGATTTGTGTACCCCTCCTTTTGCTTACCATCTACATCATGGCCTCACGCCTACTCCCCTGAGTACCCCTCCCCCCGTACCCTTTCTTTTGCATTCACGGTTACACAGCTTTATTGGAGCGGGTAAAGCGGGGGGGGGGGGGGGGGCTCGGAGTAGCTTAGGGGGTACCCAAAAGAGTAGATGGCAGGAGGGGTAACAAAAGGAGGAGAGAGGGAGTCCCCAAGGAAGTAGATGGGCAGATCTCAGTTGAAGGTGGTCTTCACACATATCCCTTTCTAGCATCCCCACTTTTAGCTTCTTCTTAGAACCAATAGCCAACCACCTCCTTTGCTGCACTCATAGAGACAGCTTCTATTTTGCAGCCCCAATTTTAAGCTCCCCCCTTCCAGAGCCCAACATGCCTAGCTGACCTTTGACCAAGAGCCCACTTTCTGCTCCCCCAATCTCCTCCTTTGCTGCAGCCATGAGATAGCTTTCCCTTCTATTTTGCCCCCTCCTCAATTATAACCTCCCCGTTCCAGAACACAACATGCCGAGCTCACTCTTGCTGCAGCCTCTAGACCTATTACACCTTTGACAGACACCTCAGTACCCTCCCTCTTATTGTACCCGTAATTACAGCTTGCCCTTCTATTGAACAACCCCAACTTTATCTTCCTCTTAGGCCAGCCAACTTCATTCTTGCTGCAGCTTCGAAGCCAATGACAAGCTATTGTTGCATCAATCTGAGCATACCGCTGCCAGGATTCAAACTCATAACTGCACAAGCTCACAGTAGTACCAGCGAGGCATTAACCCGCTGAGCCACAGCCAGATCTGCTTGTGACACCTTCCAAAAACTAGGGCTTTGTTAGACATCGAAACTTGCCAATAAATTAGGGGAGTGGTTAAGTGTTTGCAGCTGTGGTATAAGCAAGTGCACTGAATATAGGCCTCCTTTTTGGCAGGCTTCACAAGCAGCGACCACTGTGGCTTAGTGGGCAAATGCGCCCTGCTAGCAACCATGAGGTTGTGAGTTCGAATCCAGCGTGTGCCATGCTAAACGTGCAATGTGATTTACTTAGAATTGAGCTGGGTGCTGCGAGAAGCTGCCAGGGTTGAATTGGTTACGGAAGAAGTTGTGTATGTGCTGGGGGGGGTGGGGAGACCTGGAAGTGATAAGGCAGCTGGGCTAAAAAGGGGATGGTGAGATATGAGTTGGGGAGACAGGGGCTTGCTGGGACCACTATGGGAAATGGAACTTTGTGTGGGGGAGGGGGTACCCAATGGAGGAGCTGGGGTTTGTGGAGAAGGAGGGGGAGGAAGTCAATGGGAGGGATAGCAAAAGGAGGGGAATGGAAGTTTGTGGGGGGGGGGTACCCAAGGGATGAGCTGGAGTTTGGGGGAGAGCTTCTTAGAGGGGAGCTTGGGGGGTACAGAAAGGAGTTTAGGGGTTATCCAAAGGAATAGGTGAGGGAGGGATTTGTGCACCCCTTCTTTTGCTTACCATCTACACGTCTACTCCCCTGTACCCCTACTTTTGCATTCGCGGTTACACAGCTTTTCTGGGGGGGGGGGAGCTGGAGTTTAGGGGGGTACCCAAAAGAGGAGATGGGGGAGTGGCAAAAGGAGGGGGGGTTGTGGGGGCATATGGGAGGAGGGGCAAAAGGAGGGGAGTCCCCAAGGAAGTAGATGGGAGGAACAGAAAAAGGAGGGAAATGGGAGTTTGTGGGGGGGTACCCAAGGGAGGAGCTGGAGTTTGGGGGAGAGCTTCTTAGATGGGAGGGATTCCTGGTGCTTGGGTAGCACGGAGGGGTGCAGGAGCTTGGAGGGTACAGAAAGGAGTTACCCAAAGGAATAGATGCGATGGGTGCAGGAGGGAGGGATTTGTGCACCCCTCCTTTTGCTTACCATCTACACGTCTACTCCCCTGTACCCCTTCTTTTGCATTTGCCGCCGTTACACAGCTTTTCTGGGGGGGGGGAGCAGGAGTTTAGGGGGGTACCCAAAAGAGGAGATGGGGGAGTGGCAAAAGGAGGGGGGCTTGTGGGGGGGTATGGGAGGAGGGGCAAAAGGAGGGGAGTTTGTGGGGGGGGGGAGTCCCCAAGGAAGTAGATGGGAGGAACAGCAAAAGGAGGGAAATGGGAGTTTGTGGGGGGTACCCAAGGGAGGAGCTTCAAAAAGAGGGAGCGGGGGGGGGACTCAAGAAGGAACAGCAAAAGGGGGGAAATGGGAGTTTGTGGGGGTACCCAAGGGAGGAGCTGGCGTTTAAAGGGTAGCAAAAGGAGGGAGCGGGGGGCAGGGACCCAAGGGCCTAGATGGGAGGGGTTCCTGGTGCTTGGGTAGCATGGAAGGGTGCAGGAGCTTGGGGGGGATACTGAAAGGAGTTGAGGTGCAGGAGTTTGGGGGTTACCCAAAGGAGTAGATGTGCGGGGTGCAGGAGGGAGGGATTTGTGTACCCCTCCTTTTGCTTACCATCTACATCATGGCCTCACGCCTACTCCCCTGAGTACCCCTCCCCCCGTACCCTTTCTTTTGCATTCACGGTTACACAGCTTTATTGGAGCGGGTAAAGCGGGGGGGGGGGGGGGGGCTCGGAGTAGCTTAGGGGGTACCCAAAAGAGTAGATGGCAGGAGGGGTAACAAAAGGAGGAGAGAGGGAGTCCCCAAGGAAGTAGATGGGCAGATCTCAGTTGAAGGTGGTCTTCACACATATCCCTTTCTAGCATCCCCACTTTTAGCTTCTTCTTAGAACCAATAGCCAACCACCTCCTTTGCTGCACTCATAGAGACAGCTTCTATTTTGCAGCCCCAATTTTAAGCTCCCCCCTTCCAGAGCCCAACATGCCTAGCTGACCTTTGACCAAGAGCCCACTTTCTGCTCCCCCAATCTCCTCCTTTGCTGCAGCCATGAGATAGCTTTCCCTTCTATTTTGCCCCCTCCTCAATTATAACCTCCCCGTTCCAGAACACAACATGCCGAGCTCACTCTTGCTGCAGCCTCTAGACCTATTACACCTTTGACAGACACCTCAGTACCCTCCCTCTTATTGTACCCGTAATTACAGCTTGCCCTTCTATTGAACAACCCCAACTTTATCTTCCTCTTAGGCCAGCCAACTTCATTCTTGCTGCAGCTTCGAAGCCAATGACAAGCTATTGTTGCATCAATCTGAGCATACCGCTGCCAGGATTCAAACTCATAACTGCACAAGCTCACAGTAGTACCAGCGAGGCATTAACCCGCTGAGCCACAGCCAGATCTGCTTGTGACACCTTCCAAAAACTAGGGCTTTGTTAGACATCGAAACTTGCCAATAAATTAGGGGAGTGGTTAAGTGTTTGCAGCTGTGGTATAAGCAAGTGCACTGAATATAGGCCTCCTTTTTGGCAGGCTTCACAAGCAGCGACCACTGTGGCTTAGTGGGCAAATGCGCCCTGCTAGCAACCATGAGGTTGTGAGTTCGAATCCAGCGTGTGCCATGCTAAACGTGCAATGTGATTTACTTAGAATTGAGCTGGGTGCTGCGAGAAGCTGCCAGGGTTGAATTGGTTACGGAAGAAGTTGTGTATGTGCTGGGGGGGGTGGGGAGACCTGGAAGTGATAAGGCAGCTGGGCTAAAAAGGGGATGGTGAGATATGAGTTGGGGAGACAGGGGCTTGCTGGGACCACTATGGGAAATGGAACTTTGTGTGGGGGAGGGGGTACCCAATGGAGGAGCTGGGGTTTGTGGAGAAGGAGGGGGAGGAAGTCAATGGGAGGGATAGCAAAAGGAGGGGAATGGAAGTTTGTGGGGGGGGGTACCCAAGGGATGAGCTGGAGTTTGGGGGAGAGCTTCTTAGAGGGGAGCTTGGGGGGTACAGAAAGGAGTTTAGGGGTTATCCAAAGGAATAGGTGAGGGAGGGATTTGTGCACCCCTTCTTTTGCTTACCATCTACACGTCTACTCCCCTGTACCCCTACTTTTGCATTCGCGGTTACACAGCTTTTCTGGGGGGGGGGGAGCTGGAGTTTAGGGGGGTACCCAAAAGAGGAGATGGGGGAGTGGCAAAAGGAGGGGGGGTTGTGGGGGCATATGGGAGGAGGGGCAAAAGGAGGGGAGTCCCCAAGGAAGTAGATGGGAGGAACAGAAAAAGGAGGGAAATGGGAGTTTGTGGGGGGGTACCCAAGGGAGGAGCTGGAGTTTGGGGGAGAGCTTCTTAGATGGGAGGGATTCCTGGTGCTTGGGTAGCACGGAGGGGTGCAGGAGCTTGGAGGGTACAGAAAGGAGTTACCCAAAGGAATAGATGCGATGGGTGCAGGAGGGAGGGATTTGTGCACCCCTCCTTTTGCTTACCATCTACACGTCTACTCCCCTGTACCCCTTCTTTTGCATTTGCCGTTACACAGCTTTTCTGGGGGGGGGGAGCAGGAGTTTAGGGGGGTACCCAAAAGAGGAGATGGGGGAGTGGCAAAAGGAGGGGGGCTTGTGGGGGGGTATGGGAGGAGGGGCAAAAGGAGGGGAGTTTGTGGGGGGGGGGAGTCCCCAAGGAAGTAGATGGGAGGAACAGCAAAAGGAGGGAAATGGGAGTTTGTGGGGGGTACCCAAGGGAGGAGCTTCAAAAAGAGGGAGCGGGGGGGGACTCAAGAAGGAACAGCAAAAGGGGGGAAATGGGAGTTTGTGGGGGTACCCAAGGGAGGAGCTGGCGTTTAAAGGGTAGCAAAAGGAGGGAGCGGGGGGCAGGGACCCAAGGGCCTAGATGGGAGGGGTTCCTGGTGCTTGGGTAGCATGGAAGGGTGCAGGAGCTTGGGGGGGATACTGAAAGGAGTTGAGGTGCAGGAGTTTGGGGGTTACCCAAAGGAGTAGATGTGCGGGGTGCAGGAGGGAGGGATTTGTGTACCCCTCCTTTTGCTTACCATCTACATCATGGCCTCACGCCTACTCCCCTGAGTACCCCTCCCCCCGTACCCTTTCTTTTGCATTCACGGTTACACAGCTTTATTGGAGCGGGTAAAGCGGGGGGGGGGGGGACTCGGAGTAGCTTAGGGGGTACCCAAAAGAGTAGATGGCAGGAGGGGGTAACAAAAGGAGGAGAGAGGGAGTCCCCAAGGAAGTAGATGGGCAGATCTCAGTTGAAGGTGGTCTTCACACATATCCCTTTCTAGCATCCCCACTTTTAGCTTCTTCTTAGAACCAATAGCCAACCACCTCCTTTGCTGCACTCATAGAGACAGCTTCTATTTTGCAGCCCCAATTTTAAGCTCCCCCCTTCCAGAGCCCAACATGCCTAGCTGACCTTTGACCAAGAGCCCACTTTCTGCTCCCCCAATCTCCTCCTTTGCTGCAGCCATGAGATAGCTTTCCCTTCTATTTTGCCCCCTCCTCAATTATAACCTCCCCGTTCCAGAACACAACATGCCAAGCTCACTCTTGCTGCAGCCTCTAGACCTATTACACCTTTGACAGACACCTCAGTACCCTCCCTCTTATTGTACCCGTAATTACAGCTTGCCCTTCTATTGAACAACCCCAACTTTATCTTCCTCTTAGGCCAGCCAACTTCATTCTTGCTGCAGCTTCGAAGCCAATGACAAGCTATTGTTGCATCAATCTGAGCATACCGCTGCCAGGATTCAAACTCATAACTGCACAAGCTCACAGTAGTACCAGCGAGGCATTAACCCGCTGAGCCACAGCCAGATCTGCTTGTGACACCTTCCAAAAACTAGGGCTTTGTTAGACATCGAAACTTGCCAATAAATTAGGGGAGTGGTTAAGTGTTTGCAGCTGTGGTATAAGCAAGTGCACTGAATATAGGCCTCCTTTTTGGCAGGCTTCACAAGCAGCGACCACTGTGGCTTAGTGGGCAAATGCGCCCTGCTAGCAACCATGAGGTTGTGAGTTCGAATCCAGCGTGTGCCATGCTAAACGTGCAATGTGATTTACTTAGAATTGAGCTGGGTGCTGCGAGAAGCTGCCAGGGTTGAATTGGTTACGGAAGAAGTTGTGTATGTGCTGGGGGGGGTGGGGAGACCTGGAAGTGATAAGGCAGCTGGGCTAAAAAGGGGATGGTGAGATATGAGTTGGGGAGACAGGGGCTTGCTGGGACCACTATGGGAAATGGAACTTTGTGTGGGGGAGGGGGTACCCAATGGAGGAGCTGGGGTTTGTGGAGAAGGAGGGGGAGGAAGTCAATGGGAGGGATAGCAAAAGGAGGGGAATGGAAGTTTGTGGGGGGGGGGTACCCAAGGGATGAGCTGGAGTTTGGGGGAGAGCTTCTTAGAGGGGAGCTTGGGGGGTACAGAAAGGAGTTTAGGGGTTATCCAAAGGAATAGGTGAGGGAGGGATTTGTGCACCCCTTCTTTTGCTTACCATCTACACGTCTACTCCCCTGTACCCCTACTTTTGCATTCGCGGTTACACAGCTTTTCTGGGGGGGGGGGAGCTGGAGTTTAGGGGGGTACCCAAAAGAGGAGATGGGGGAGTGGCAAAAGGAGGGGGGGTTGTGGGGGCATATGGGAGGAGGGGCAAAAGGAGGGGAGTCCCCAAGGAAGTAGATGGGAGGAACAGAAAAAGGAGGGAAATGGGAGTTTGTGGGGGGGTACCCAAGGGAGGAGCTGGAGTTTGGGGGAGAGCTTCTTAGATGGGAGGGATTCCTGGTGCTTGGGTAGCACGGAGGGGTGCAGGAGCTTGGAGGGTACAGAAAGGAGTTACCCAAAGGAATAGATGCGATGGGTGCAGGAGGGAGGGATTTGTGCACCCCTCCTTTTGCTTACCATCTACACGTCTACTCCCCTGTACCCCTTCTTTTGCATTTGCCGTTACACAGCTTTTCTGGGGGGGGGGAGCAGGAGTTTAGGGGGGTACCCAAAAGAGGAGATGGGGGAGTGGCAAAAGGAGGGGGGCTTGTGGGGGGGTATGGGAGGAGGGGCAAAAGGAGGGGAGTTTGTGGGGGGGGGGAGTCCCCAAGGAAGTAGATGGGAGGAACAGCAAAAGGAGGGAAATGGGAGTTTGTGGGGGGTACCCAAGGGAGGAGCTTCAAAAAGAGGGAGCGGGGGGGGGACTCAAGAAGGAACAGCAAAAGGGGGGAAATGGGAGTTTGTGGGGGTACCCAAGGGAGGAGCTGGCGTTTAAAGGGTAGCAAAAGGAGGGAGCGGGGGGCAGGGACCCAAGGGCCTAGATGGGAGGGGTTCCTGGTGCTTGGGTAGCATGGAAGGGTGCAGGAGCTTGGGGGGGATACTGAAAGGAGTTGAGGTGCAGGAGTTTGGGGGTTACCCAAAGGAGTAGATGTGCGGGGTGCAGGAGGGAGGGATTTGTGTACCCCTCCTTTTGCTTACCATCTACATCATGGCCTCACGCCTACTCCCCTGAGTACCCCTCCCCCCGTACCCTTTCTTTTGCATTCACGGTTACACAGCTTTATTGGAGCGGGTAAAGCGGGGGGGGGGGGGGGGGGCTCGGAGTAGCTTAGGGGGTACCCAAAAGAGTAGATGGCAGGAGGGGTAACAAAAGGAGGAGAGAGGGAGTCCCCAAGGAAGTAGATGGGCAGATCTCAGTTGAAGGTGGTCTTCACACATATCCCTTTCTAGCATCCCCACTTTTAGCTTCTTCTTAGAACCAATAGCCAACCACCTCCTTTGCTGCACTCATAGAGACAGCTTCTATTTTGCAGCCCCAATTTTAAGCTCCCCCCTTCCAGAGCCCAACATGCCTAGCTGACCTTTGACCAAGAGCCCACTTTCTGCTCCCCCAATCTCCTCCTTTGCTGCAGCCATGAGATAGCTTTCCCTTCTATTTTGCCCCCTCCTCAATTATAACCTCCCCGTTCCAGAACACAACATGCCGAGCTCACTCTTGCTGCAGCCTCTAGACCTATTACACCTTTGACAGACACCTCAGTACCCTCCCTCTTATTGTACCCGTAATTACAGCTTGCCCTTCTATTGAACAACCCCAACTTTATCTTCCTCTTAGGCCAGCCAACTTCATTCTTGCTTGCAGCTTCGAAGCCAATGACAAGCTATTGTTGCATCAATCTGAGCATACCGCTGCCAGGATTCAAACTCATAACTGCACAAGCTCACAGTAGTACCAGCGAGGCATTAACCCGCTGAGCCACAGCCAGATCTGCTTGTGACACCTTCCAAAAACTAGGGCTTTGTTAGACATCGAAACTTGCCAATAAATTAGGGGAGTGGTTAAGTGTTTGCAGCTGTGGTATAAGCAAGTGCACTGAATATAGGCCTCCTTTTTGGCAGGCTTCACAAGCAGCGACCACTGTGGCTTAGTGGGCAAATGCGCCCTGCTAGCAACCATGAGGTTGTGAGTTCGAATCCAGCGTGTGCCATGCTAAACGTGCAATGTGATTTACTTAGAATTGAGCTGGGTGCTGCGAGAAGCTGCCAGGGTTGAATTGGTTACGGAAGAAGTTGTGTATGTGCTGGGGGGGGTGGGGAGACCTGGAAGTGATAAGGCAGCTGGGCTAAAAAGGGGATGGTGAGATATGAGTTGGGGAGACAGGGGCTTGCTGGGACCACTATGGGAAATGGAACTTTGTGTGGGGGAGGGGGTACCCAATGGAGGAGCTGGGGTTTGTGGAGAAGGAGGGGGAGGAAGTCAATGGGAGGGATAGCAAAAGGAGGGGAATGGAAGTTTGTGGGGGGGGGGTACCCAAGGGATGAGCTGGAGTTTGGGGGAGAGCTTCTTAGAGGGGAGCTTGGGGGGTACAGAAAGGAGTTTAGGGGTTATCCAAAGGAATAGGTGAGGGAGGGATTTGTGCACCCCTTCTTTTGCTTACCATCTACACGTCTACTCCCCTGTACCCCTACTTTTGCATTCGCGGTTACACAGCTTTTCTGGGGGGGGGGGAGCTGGAGTTTAGGGGGGTACCCAAAAGAGGAGATGGGGGAGTGGCAAAAGGAGGGGGGGTTGTGGGGGCATATGGGAGGAGGGGCAAAAGGAGGGGAGTCCCCAAGGAAGTAGATGGGAGGAACAGAAAAAGGAGGGAAATGGGAGTTTGTGGGGGGGTACCCAAGGGAGGAGCTGGAGTTTGGGGGAGAGCTTCTTAGATGGGAGGGATTCCTGGTGCTTGGGTAGCACGGAGGGGTGCAGGAGCTTGGAGGGTACAGAAAGGAGTTACCCAAAGGAATAGATGCGATGGGTGCAGGAGGGAGGGATTTGTGCACCCCTCCTTTTGCTTACCATCTACACGTCTACTCCCCTGTACCCCTTCTTTTGCATTTGCCGTTACACAGCTTTTCTGGGGGGGGGGAGCAGGAGTTTAGGGGGGTACCCAAAAGAGGAGATGGGGGAGTGGCAAAAGGAGGGGGGCTTGTGGGGGGGTATGGGAGGAGGGGCAAAAGGAGGGGAGTTTGTGGGGGGGGGGAGTCCCCAAGGAAGTAGATGGGAGGAACAGCAAAAGGAGGGAAATGGGAGTTTGTGGGGGGTACCCAAGGGAGGAGCTTCAAAAAGAGGGAGCGGGGGGGGACTCAAGAAGGAACAGCAAAAGGGGGGAAATGGGAGTTTGTGGGGGTACCCAAGGGAGGAGCTGGCGTTTAAAGGGTAGCAAAAGGAGGGAGCGGGGGGCAGGGACCCAAGGGCCTAGATGGGAGGGGTTCCTGGTGCTTGGGTAGCATGGAAGGGTGCAGGAGCTTGGGGGGGATACTGAAAGGAGTTGAGGTGCAGGAGTTTGGGGGTTACCCAAAGGAGTAGATGTGCGGGGTGCAGGAGGGAGGGATTTGTGTACCCCTCCTTTTGCTTACCATCTACATCATGGCCTCACGCCTACTCCCCTGAGTACCCCTCCCCCCGTACCCTTTCTTTTGCATTCACGGTTACACAGCTTTATTGGAGCGGGTAAAGCGGGGGGGGGGGGGCTCGGAGTAGCTTAGGGGGTACCCAAAAGAGTAGATGGCAGAAGGGGTAACAAAAGGAGGAGAGAGGGAGTCCCCAAGGAAGTAGATGGGCAGATCTCAATTGAAGGTGGTCTTCACACATATCCCTTTCTAGCATCCCCACTTTTAGCTTCTTCTTAGAACCAATAGCCAACCACCTCCTTTGCTGCACTCATAGAGACAGCTTCTATTTTGCAGCCCCAATTTTAAGCTCCCCCCTTCCAGAGCCCAACATGCCTAGCTGACCTTTGACCAAGAGCCCACTTTCTGCTCCCCCAATCTCCTCCTTTGCTGCAGCCATGAGATAGCTTTCCCTTCTATTTTGCCCCCTCCTCAATTATAACCTCCCCGTTCCAGAACACAACATGCCGAGCTCACTCTTGCTGCAGCCTCTAGACCTATTACACCTTTGACAGACACCTCAGTACCCTCCCTCTTATTGTACCCGTAATTACAGCTTGCCCTTCTATTGAACAACCCCAACTTTATCTTCCTCTTAGGCCAGCCAACTTCATTCTTGCTGCAGCTTCGAAGCCAATGACAAGCTATTGTTGCATCAATCTGAGCATACCGCTGCCAGGATTCAAACTCATAACTGCACAAGCTCACAGTAGTACCAGCGAGGCATTAACCCGCTGAGCCACAGCCAGATCTGCTTGTGACACCTTCCAAAAACTAGGGCTTTGTTAGACATCGAAACTTGCCAATAAATTAGGGGAGTGGTTAAGTGTTTGCAGCTGTGGTATAAGCAAGTGCACTGAATATAGGCCTCCTTTTTGGCAGGCTTCACAAGCAGCGACCACTGTGGCTTAGTGGGCAAATGCGCCCTGCTAGCAACCATGAGGTTGTGAGTTCGAATCCAGCGTGTGCCATGCTAAACGTGCAATGTGATTTACTTAGAATTGAGCTGGGTGCTGCGAGAAGCTGCCAGGGTTGAATTGGTTACGGAAGAAGTTGTGTATGTGCTGGGGGGGGTGGGGAGACCTGGAAGTGATAAGGCAGCTGGGCTAAAAAGGGGATGGTGAGATATGAGTTGGGGAGACAGGGGCTTGCTGGGACCACTATGGGAAATGGAACTTTGTGTGGGGGAGGGGGTACCCAATGGAGGAGCTGGGGTTTGTGGAGAAGGAGGGGGAGGAAGTCAATGGGAGGGATAGCAAAAGGAGGGGAATGGAAGTTTGTGGGGGGGGGGTACCCAAGGGATGAGCTGGAGTTTGGGGGAGAGCTTCTTAGAGGGGAGCTTGGGGGGTACAGAAAGGAGTTTAGGGGTTATCCAAAGGAATAGGTGAGGGAGGGATTTGTGCACCCCTTCTTTTGCTTACCATCTACACGTCTACTCCCCTGTACCCCTACTTTTGCATTCGCGGTTACACAGCTTTTCTGGGGGGGGGGGAGCTGGAGTTTAGGGGGGTACCCAAAAGAGGAGATGGGGGAGTGGCAAAAGGAGGGGGGGTTGTGGGGGCATATGGGAGGAGGGGCAAAAGGAGGGGAGTCCCCAAGGAAGTAGATGGGAGGAACAGAAAAAGGAGGGAAATGGGAGTTTGTGGGGGGGTACCCAAGGGAGGAGCTGGAGTTTGGGGGAGAGCTTCTTAGATGGGAGGGATTCCTGGTGCTTGGGTAGCACGGAGGGGTGCAGGAGCTTGGAGGGTACAGAAAGGAGTTACCCAAAGGAATAGATGCGATGGGTGCAGGAGGGAGGGATTTGTGCACCCCTCCTTTTGCTTACCATCTACACGTCTACTCCCCTGTACCCCTTCTTTTGCATTTGCCGTTACACAGCTTTTCTGGGGGGGGGGAGCAGGAGTTTAGGGGGGTACCCAAAAGAGGAGATGGGGGAGTGGCAAAAGGAGGGGGGCTTGTGGGGGGGTATGGGAGGAGGGGCAAAAGGAGGGGAGTTTGTGGGGGGGGGGAGTCCCCAAGGAAGTAGATGGGAGGAACAGCAAAAGGAGGGAAATGGGAGTTTGTGGGGGGTACCCAAGGGAGGAGCTTCAAAAAGAGGGAGCGGGGGGGGGACTCAAGAAGGAACAGCAAAAGGGGGGAAATGGGAGTTTGTGGGGGTACCCAAGGGAGGAGCTGGCGTTTAAAGGGTAGCAAAAGGAGGGAGCGGGGGGCAGGGACCCAAGGGCCTAGATGGGAGGGGTTCCTGGTGCTTGGGTAGCATGGAAGGGTGCAGGAGCTTGGGGGGGATACTGAAAGGAGTTGAGGTGCAGGAGTTTGGGGGTTACCCAAAGGAGTAGATGTGCGGGGTGCAGGAGGGAGGGATTTGTGTACCCCTCCTTTTGCTTACCATCTACATCATGGCCTCACGCCTACTCCCCTGAGTACCCCTCCCCCCGTACCCTTTCTTTTGCATTCACGGTTACACAGCTTTATTGGAGCGGGTAAAGCGGGGGGGGGGGGGGGCTCGGAGTAGCTTAGGGGGTACCCAAAAGAGTAGATGGCAGGAGGGGTAACAAAAGGAGGAGAGAGGGAGTCCCCAAGGAAGTAGATGGGCAGATCTCAGTTGAAGGTGGTCTTCACACATATCCCTTTCTAGCATCCCCACTTTTAGCTTCTTCTTAGAACCAATAGCCAACCACCTCCTTTGCTGCACTCATAGAGACAGCTTCTATTTTGCAGCCCCAATTTTAAGCTCCCCCCTTCCAGAGCCCAACATGCCTAGCTGACCTTTGACCAAGAGCCCACTTTCTGCTCCCCCAATCTCCTCCTTTGCTGCAGCCATGAGATAGCTTTCCCTTCTATTTTGCCCCCTCCTCAATTATAACCTCCCCGTTCCAGAACACAACATGCCGAGCTCACTCTTGCTGCAGCCTCTAGACCTATTACACCTTTGACAGACACCTCAGTACCCTCCCTCTTATTGTACCCGTAATTACAGCTTGCCCTTCTATTGAACAACCCCAACTTTATCTTCCTCTTAGGCCAGCCAACTTCATTCTTGCTGCAGCTTCGAAGCCAATGACAAGCTATTGTTGCATCAATCTGAGCATACCGCTGCCAGGATTCAAACTCATAACTGCACAAGCTCACAGTAGTACCAGCGAGGCATTAACCCGCTGAGCCACAGCCAGATCTGCTTGTGACACCTTCCAAAAACTAGGGCTTTGTTAGACATCGAAACTTGCCAATAAATTAGGGGAGTGGTTAAGTGTTTGCAGCTGTGGTATAAGCAAGTGCACTGAATATAGGCCTCCTTTTTGGCAGGCTTCACAAGCAGCGACCACTGTGGCTTAGTGGGCAAATGCGCCCTGCTAGCAACCATGAGGTTGTGAGTTCGAATCCAGCGTGTGCCATGCTAAACGTGCAATGTGATTTACTTAGAATTGAGCTGGGTGCTGCGAGAAGCTGCCAGGGTTGAATTGGTTACGGAAGAAGTTGTGTATGTGCTGGGGGGGGTGGGGAGACCTGGAAGTGATAAGGCAGCTGGGCTAAAAAGGGGATGGTGAGATATGAGTTGGGGAGACAGGGGCTTGCTGGGACCACTATGGGAAATGGAACTTTCTGTGGGGGAGGGGGTACCCAATGGAGGAGCTGGGGTTTGTGGAGAAGGAGGGGGAGGAAGTCAATGGGAGGGATAGCAAAAGGAGGGGAATGGAAGTTTGTGGGGGGGGGGTACCCAAGGGATGAGCTGGAGTTTGGGGGAGAGCTTCTTAGAGGGGAGCTTGGGGGGTACAGAAAGGAGTTTAGGGGTTATCCAAAGGAATAGGTGAGGGAGGGATTTGTGCACCCCTTCTTTTGCTTACCATCTACACGTCTACTCCCCTGTACCCCTACTTTTGCATTCGCGGTTACACAGCTTTTCTGGGGGGGGGGGAGCTGGAGTTTAGGGGGGTACCCAAAAGAGGAGATGGGGGAGTGGCAAAAGGAGGGGGGGTTGTGGGGGCATATGGGAGGAGGGGCAAAAGGAGGGGAGTCCCCAAGGAAGTAGATGGGAGGAACAGAAAAAGGAGGGAAATGGGAGTTTGTGGGGGGGTACCCAAGGGAGGAGCTGGAGTTTGGGGGAGAGCTTCTTAGATGGGAGGGATTCCTGGTGCTTGGGTAGCACGGAGGGGTGCAGGAGCTTGGAGGGTACAGAAAGGAGTTACCCAAAGGAATAGATGCGATGGGTGCAGGAGGGAGGGATTTGTGCACCCCTCCTTTTGCTTACCATCTACACGTCTACTCCCCTGTACCCCTTCTTTTGCATTTGCCGTTACACAGCTTTTCTGGGGGGGGGGAGCAGGAGTTTAGGGGGGTACCCAAAAGAGGAGATGGGGGAGTGGCAAAAGGAGGGGGGCTTGTGGGGGGGTATGGGAGGAGGGGCAAAAGGAGGGGAGTTTGTGGGGGGGGGGAGTCCCCAAGGAAGTAGATGGGAGGAACAGCAAAAGGAGGGAAATGGGAGTTTGTGGGGGGTACCCAAGGGAGGAGCTTCAAAAAGAGGGAGCGGGGGGGGGACTCAAGAAGGAACAGCAAAAGGGGGGAAATGGGAGTTTGTGGGGGTACCCAAGGGAGGAGCTGGCGTTTAAAGGGTAGCAAAAGGAGGGAGCGGGGGGCAGGGACCCAAGGGCCTAGATGGGAGGGGTTCCTGGTGCTTGGGTAGCATGGAAGGGTGCAGGAGCTTGGGGGGGATACTGAAAGGAGTTGAGGTGCAGGAGTTTGGGGGTTACCCAAAGGAGTAGATGTGCGGGGTGCAGGAGGGAGGGATTTGTGTACCCCTCCTTTTGCTTACCATCTACATCATGGCCTCACGCCTACTCCCCTGAGTACCCCTCCCCCCGTACCCTTTCTTTTGCATTCACGGTTACACAGCTTTATTGGAGCGGGTAAAGCGGGGGGGGGGGGGGGGGGCTCGGAGTAGCTTAGGGGGTACCCAAAAGAGTAGATGGCAGGAGGGGTAACAAAAGGAGGAGAGAGGGAGTCCCCAAGGAAGTAGATGGGCAGATCTCAGTTGAAGGTGGTCTTCACACATATCCCTTTCTAGCATCCCCACTTTTAGCTTCTTCTTAGAACCAATAGCCAACCACCTCCTTTGCTGCACTCATAGAGACAGCTTCTATTTTGCAGCCCCAATTTTAAGCTCCCCCCTTCCAGAGCCCAACATGCCTAGCTGACCTTTGACCAAGAGCCCACTTTCTGCTCCCCCAATCTCCTCCTTTGCTGCAGCCATGAGATAGCTTTCCCTTCTATTTTGCCCCCTCCTCAATTATAACCTCCCCGTTCCAGAACACAACATGCCGAGCTCACTCTTGCTGCAGCCTCTAGACCTATTACACCTTTGACAGACACCTCAGTACCCTCCCTCTTATTGTACCCGTAATTACAGCTTGCCCTTCTATTGAACAACCCCAACTTTATCTTCCTCTTAGGCCAGCCAACTTCATTCTTGCTGCAGCTTCGAAGCCAATGACAAGCTATTGTTGCATCAATCTGAGCATACCGCTGCCAGGATTCAAACTCATAACTGCACAAGCTCACAGTAGTACCAGCGAGGCATTAACCCGCTGAGCCACAGCCAGATCTGCTTGTGACACCTTCCAAAAACTAGGGCTTTGTTAGACATCGAAACTTGCCAATAAATTAGGGGAGTGGTTAAGTGTTTGCAGCTGTGGTATAAGCAAGTGCACTGAATATAGGCCTCCTTTTTGGCAGGCTTCACAAGCAGCGACCACTGTGGCTTAGTGGGCAAATGCGCCCTGCTAGCAACCATGAGGTTGTGAGTTCGAATCCAGCGTGTGCCATGCTAAACGTGCAATGTGATTTACTTAGAATTGAGCTGGGTGCTGCGAGAAGCTGCCAGGGTTGAATTGGTTACGGAAGAAGTTGTGTATGTGCTGGGGGGGGTGGGGAGACCTGGAAGTGATAAGGCAGCTGGGCTAAAAAGGGGATGGTGAGATATGAGTTGGGGAGACAGGGGCTTGCTGGGACCACTATGGGAAATGGAACTTTGTGTGGGGGAGGGGGTACCCAATGGAGGAGCTGGGGTTTGTGGAGAAGGAGGGGGAGGAAGTCAATGGGAGGGATAGCAAAAGGAGGGGAATGGAAGTTTGTGGGGGGGGGTACCCAAGGGATGAGCTGGAGTTTGGGGGAGAGCTTCTTAGAGGGGAGCTTGGGGGGTACAGAAAGGAGTTTAGGGGTTATCCAAAGGAATAGGTGAGGGAGGGATTTGTGCACCCCTTCTTTTGCTTACCATCTACACGTCTACTCCCCTGTACCCCTACTTTTGCATTCGCGGTTACACAGCTTTTCTGGGGGGGGGGGAGCTGGAGTTTAGGGGGGTACCCAAAAGAGGAGATGGGGGAGTGGCAAAAGGAGGGGGGGTTGTGGGGGCATATGGGAGGAGGGGCAAAAGGAGGGGAGTCCCCAAGGAAGTAGATGGGAGGAACAGAAAAAGGAGGGAAATGGGAGTTTGTGGGGGGGTACCCAAGGGAGGAGCTGGAGTTTGGAGGAGAGCTTCTTAGATGGGAGGGATTCCTGGTGCTTGGGTAGCACGGAGGGGTGCAGGAGCTTGGAGGGTACAGAAAGGAGTTACCCAAAGGAATAGATGCGATGGGTGCAGGAGGGAGGGATTTGTGCACCCCTCCTTTTGCTTACCATCTACACGTCTACTCCCCTGTACCCCTTCTTTTGCATTTGCCGTTACACAGCTTTTCTGGGGGGGGGGAGCAGGAGTTTAGGGGGGTACCCAAAAGAGGAGATGGGGGAGTGGCAAAAGGAGGGGGGCTTGTGGGGGGGTATGGGAGGAGGGGCAAAAGGAGGGGAGTTTGTGGGGGGGGGGAGTCCCCAAGGAAGTAGATGGGAGGAACAGCAAAAGGAGGGAAATGGGAGTTTGTGGGGGGTACCCAAGGGAGGAGCTTCAAAAAGAGGGAGCGGGGGGGGGACTCAAGAAGGAACAGCAAAAGGGGGGAAATGGGAGTTTGTGGGGGTACCCAAGGGAGGAGCTGGCGTTTAAAGGGTAGCAAAAGGAGGGAGCGGGGGGCAGGGACCCAAGGGCCTAGATGGGAGGGGTTCCTGGTGCTTGGGTAGCATGGAAGGGTGCAGGAGCTTGGGGGGGATACTGAAAGGAGTTGAGGTGCAGGAGTTTGGGGGTTACCCAAAGGAGTAGATGTGCGGGGTGCAGGAGGGAGGGATTTGTGTACCCCTCCTTTTGCTTACCATCTACATCATGGCCTCACGCCTACTCCCCTGAGTACCCCTCCCCCCGTACCCTTTCTTTTGCATTCACGGTTACACAGCTTTATTGGAGCGGGTAAAGCGGGGGGGGGGGGGGGGGCTCGGAGTAGCTTAGGGGGTACCCAAAAGAGTAGATGGCAGGAGGGGTAACAAAAGGAGGAGAGAGGGAGTCCCCAAGGAAGTAGATGGGCAGATCTCAGTTGAAGGTGGTCTTCACACATATCCCTTTCTAGCATCCCCACTTTTAGCTTCTTCTTAGAACCAATAGCCAACCACCTCCTTTGCTGCACTCATAGAGACAGCTTCTATTTTGCAGCCCCAATTTTAAGCTCCCCCCTTCCAGAGCCCAACATGCCTAGCTGACCTTTGACCAAGAGCCCACTTTCAGCTCCCCCAATCTCCTCCTTTGCTGCAGCCATGAGATAGCTTTCCCTTCTATTTTGCCCCCTCCTCAATTATAACCTCCCCGTTCCAGAACACAACATGCCGAGCTCACTCTTGCTGCAGCCTCTAGACCTATTACACCTTTGACAGACACCTCAGTACCCTCCCTCTTATTGTACCCGTAATTACAGCTTGCCCTTCTATTGAACAACCCCAACTTTATCTTCCTCTTAGGCCAGCCAACTTCATTCTTGCTGCAGCTTCGAAGCCAATGACAAGCTATTGTTGCATCAATCTGAGCATACCGCTGCCAGGATTCAAACTCATAACTGCACAAGCTCACAGTAGTACCAGCGAGGCATTAACCCGCTGAGCCACAGCCAGATCTGCTTGTGACACCTTCCAAAAACTAGGGCTTTGTTAGACATCGAAACTTGCCAATAAATTAGGGGAGTGGTTAAGTGTTTGCAGCTGTGGTATAAGCAAGTGCACTGAATATAGGCCTCCTTTTTGGCAGGCTTCACAAGCAGCGACCACTGTGGCTTAGTGGGCAAATGCGCCCTGCTAGCAACCATGAGGTTGTGAGTTCGAATCCAGCGTGTGCCATGCTAAACGTGCAATGTGATTTACTTAGAATTGAGCTGGGTGCTGCGAGAAGCTGCCAGGGTTGAATTGGTTACGGAAGAAGTTGTGTATGTGCTGGGGGGGGTGGGGAGACCTGGAAGTGATAAGGCAGCTGGGCTAAAAAGGGGATGGTGAGATATGAGTTGGGGAGACAGGGGCTTGCTGGGACCACTATGGGAAATGGAACTTTGTGTGGGGGAGGGGGTACCCAATGGAGGAGCTGGGGTTTGTGGAGAAGGAGGGGGAGGAAGTCAATGGGAGGGATAGCAAAAGGAGGGGAATGGAAGTTTGTGGGGGGGGGTACCCAAGGGATGAGCTGGAGTTTGGGGGAGAGCTTCTTAGAGGGGAGCTTGGGGGGTACAGAAAGGAGTTTAGGGGTTATCCAAAGGAATAGGTGAGGGAGGGATTTGTGCACCCCTTCTTTTGCTTACCATCTACACGTCTACTCCCCTGTACCCCTACTTTTGCATTCGCGGTTACACAGCTTTTCTGGGGGGGGGGGAGCTGGAGTTTAGGGGGGTACCCAAAAGAGGAGATGGGGGAGTGGCAAAAGGAGGGGGGGTTGTGGGGGCATATGGGAGGAGGGGCAAAAGGAGGGGAGTCCCCAAGGAAGTAGATGGGAGGAACAGAAAAAGGAGGGAAATGGGAGTTTGTGGGGGGGTACCCAAGGGAGGAGCTGGAGTTTGGGGGAGAGCTTCTTAGATGGGAGGGATTCCTGGTGCTTGGGTAGCACGGAGGGGTGCAGGAGCTTGGAGGGTACAGAAAGGAGTTACCCAAAGGAATAGATGCGATGGGTGCAGGAGGGAGGGATTTGTGCACCCCTCCTTTTGCTTACCATCTACACGTCTACTCCCCTGTACCCCTTCTTTTGCATTTGCCGTTACACAGCTTTTCTGGGGGGGGGGAGCAGGAGTTTAGGGGGGTACCCAAAAGAGGAGATGGGGGAGTGGCAAAAGGAGGGGGGCTTGTGGGGGGGTATGGGAGGAGGGGCAAAAGGAGGGGAGTTTGTGGGGGGGGGGAGTCCCCAAGGAAGTAGATGGGAGGAACAGCAAAAGGAGGGAAATGGGAGTTTGTGGGGGGTACCCAAGGGAGGAGCTTCAAAAAGAGGGAGCGGGGGGGGGACTCAAGAAGGAACAGCAAAAGGGGGGAAATGGGAGTTTGTGGGGGTACCCAAGGGAGGAGCTGGCGTTTAAAGGGTAGCAAAAGGAGGGAGCGGGGGGCAGGGACCCAAGGGCCTAGATGGGAGGGGTTCCTGGTGCTTGGGTAGCATGGAAGGGTGCAGGAGCTTGGGGGGGATACTGAAAGGAGTTGAGGTGCAGGAGTTTGGGGGTTACCCAAAGGAGTAGATGTGCGGGGTGCAGGAGGGAGGGATTTGTGTACCCCTCCTTTTGCTTACCATCTACATCATGGCCTCACGCCTACTCCCCTGAGTACCCCTCCCCCCGTACCCTTTCTTTTGCATTCACGGTTACACAGCTTTATTGGAGCGGGTAAAGCGGGGGGGGGGGGGGGGGGGCTCGGAGTAGCTTAGGGGGTACCCAAAAGAGTAGATGGCAGGAGGGGTAACAAAAGGAGGAGAGAGGGAGTCCCCAAGGAAGTAGATGGGCAGATCTCAGTTGAAGGTGGTCTTCACACATATCCCTTTCTAGCATCCCCACTTTTAGCTTCTTCTTAGAACCAATAGCCAACCACCTCCTTTGCTGCACTCATAGAGACAGCTTCTATTTTGCAGCCCCAATTTTAAGCTCCCCCCTTCCAGAGCCCAACATGCCTAGCTGACCTTTGACCAAGAGCCCACTTTCTGCTCCCCCAATCTCCTCCTTTGCTGCAGCCATGAGATAGCTTTCCCTTCTATTTTGCCCCCTCCTCAATTATAACCTCCCCGTTCCAGAACACAACATGCCGAGCTCACTCTTGCTGCAGCCTCTAGACCTATTACACCTTTGACAGACACCTCAGTACCCTCCCTCTTATTGTACCCGTAATTACAGCTTGCCCTTCTATTGAACAACCCCAACTTTATCTTCCTCTTAGGCCAGCCAACTTCATTCTTGCTGCAGCTTCGAAGCCAATGACAAGCTATTGTTGCATCAATCTGAGCATACCGCTGCCAGGATTCAAACTCATAACTGCACAAGCTCACAGTAGTACCAGCGAGGCATTAACCCGCTGAGCCACAGCCAGATCTGCTTGTGACACCTTCCAAAAACTAGGGCTTTGTTAGACATCGAAACTTGCCAATAAATTAGGGGAGTGGTTAAGTGTTTGCAGCTGTGGTATAAGCAAGTGCACTGAATATAGGCCTCCTTTTTGGCAGGCTTCACAAGCAGCGACCACTGTGGCTTAGTGGGCAAATGCGCCCTGCTAGCAACCATGAGGTTGTGAGTTCGAATCCAGCGTGTGCCATGCTAAACGTGCAATGTGATTTACTTAGAATTGAGCTGGGTGCTGCGAGAAGCTGCCAGGGTTGAATTGGTTACGGAAGAAGTTGTGTATGTGCTGGGGGGGGTGGGGAGACCTGGAAGTGATAAGGCAGCTGGGCTAAAAAGGGGATGGTGAGATATGAGTTGGGGAGACAGGGGCTTGCTGGGACCACTATGGGAAATGGAACTTTGTGTGGGGGAGGGGGTACCCAATGGAGGAGCTGGGGTTTGTGGAGAAGGAGGGGGAGGAAGTCAATGGGAGGGATAGCAAAAGGAGGGGAATGGAAGTTTGTGGGGGGGGGGTACCCAAGGGATGAGCTGGAGTTTGGGGGAGAGCTTCTTAGAGGGGAGCTTGGGGGGTACAGAAAGGAGTTTAGGGGTTATCCAAAGGAATAGGTGAGGGAGGGATTTGTGCACCCCTTCTTTTGCTTACCATCTACACGTCTACTCCCCTGTACCCCTACTTTTGCATTCGCGGTTACACAGCTTTTCTGGGGGGGGGGGAGCTGGAGTTTAGGGGGGTACCCAAAAGAGGAGATGGGGGAGTGGCAAAAGGAGGGGGGGTTGTGGGGGCATATGGGAGGAGGGGCAAAAGGAGGGGAGTCCCCAAGGAAGTAGATGGGAGGAACAGAAAAAGGAGGGAAATGGGAGTTTGTGGGGGGGTACCCAAGGGAGGAGCTGGAGTTTGGAGGAGAGCTTCTTAGATGGGAGGGATTCCTGGTGCTTGGGTAGCACGGAGGGGTGCAGGAGCTTGGAGGGTACAGAAAGGAGTTACCCAAAGGAATAGATGCGATGGGTGCAGGAGGGAGGGATTTGTGCACCCCTCCTTTTGCTTACCATCTACACGTCTACTCCCCTGTACCCCTTCTTTTGCATTTGCCGTTACACAGCTTTTCTGGGGGGGGGGAGCAGGAGTTTAGGGGGGTACCCAAAAGAGGAGATGGGGGAGTGGCAAAAGGAGGGGGGCTTGTGGGGGGGTATGGGAGGAGGGGCAAAAGGAGGGGAGTTTGTGGGGGGGGGGAGTCCCCAAGGAAGTAGATGGGAGGAACAGCAAAAGGAGGGAAATGGGAGTTTGTGGGGGGTACCCAAGGGAGGAGCTTCAAAAAGAGGGAGCGGGGGGGGGACTCAAGAAGGAACAGCAAAAGGGGGGAAATGGGAGTTTGTGGGGGTACCCAAGGGAGGAGCTGGCGTTTAAAGGGTAGCAAAAGGAGGGAGCGGGGGGCAGGGACCCAAGGGCCTAGATGGGAGGGGTTCCTGGTGCTTGGGTAGCATGGAAGGGTGCAGGAGCTTGGGGGGGATACTGAAAGGAGTTGAGGTGCAGGAGTTTGGGGGTTACCCAAAGGAGTAGATGTGCGGGGTGCAGGAGGGAGGGATTTGTGTACCCCTCCTTTTGCTTACCATCTACATCATGGCCTCACGCCTACTCCCCTGAGTACCCCTCCCCCCGTACCCTTTCTTTTGCATTCACGGTTACACAGCTTTATTGGAGCGGGTAAAGCGGGGGGGGGGGGGGCTCGGAGTAGCTTAGGGGGTACCCAAAAGAGTAGATGGCAGAAGGGGTAACAAAAGGAGGAGAGAGGGAGTCCCCAAGGAAGTAGATGGGCAGATCTCAATTGAAGGTGGTCTTCACACATATCCCTTTCTAGCATCCCCACTTTTAGCTTCTTCTTAGAACCAATAGCCAACCACCTCCTTTGCTGCACTCATAGAGACAGCTTCTATTTTGCAGCCCCAATTTTAAGCTCCCCCCTTCCAGAGCCCAACATGCCTAGCTGACCTTTGACCAAGAGCCCACTTTCTGCTCCCCCAATCTCCTCCTTTGCTGCAGCCATGAGATAGCTTTCCCTTCTATTTTGCCCCCTCCTCAATTATAACCTCCCCGTTCCAGAACACAACATGCCGAGCTCACTCTTGCTGCAGCCTCTAGACCTATTACACCTTTGACAGACACCTCAGTACCCTCCCTCTTATTGTACCCGTAATTACAGCTTGCCCTTCTATTGAACAACCCCAACTTTATCTTCCTCTTAGGCCAGCCAACTTCATTCTTGCTGCAGCTTCGAAGCCAATGACAAGCTATTGTTGCATCAATCTGAGCATACCGCTGCCAGGATTCAAACTCATAACTGCACAAGCTCACAGTAGTACCAGCGAGGCATTAACCCGCTGAGCCACAGCCAGATCTGCTTGTGACACCTTCCAAAAACTAGGGCTTTGTTAGACATCGAAACTTGCCAATAAATTAGGGGAGTGGTTAAGTGTTTGCAGCTGTGGTATAAGCAAGTGCACTGAATATAGGCCTCCTTTTTGGCAGGCTTCACAAGCAGCGACCACTGTGGCTTAGTGGGCAAATGCGCCCTGCTAGCAACCATGAGGTTGTGAGTTCGAATCCAGCGTGTGCCATGCTAAACGTGCAATGTGATTTACTTAGAATTGAGCTGGGTGCTGCGAGAAGCTGCCAGGGTTGAATTGGTTACGGAAGAAGTTGTGTATGTGCTGGGGGGGGTGGGGAGACCTGGAAGTGATAAGGCAGCTGGGCTAAAAAGGGGATGGTGAGATATGAGTTGGGGAGACAGGGGCTTGCTGGGACCACTATGGGAAATGGAACTTTGTGTGGGGGAGGGGGTACCCAATGGAGGAGCTGGGGTTTGTGGAGAAGGAGGGGGAGGAAGTCAATGGGAGGGATAGCAAAAGGAGGGGAATGGAAGTTTGTGGGGGGGGGTACCCAAGGGATGAGCTGGAGTTTGGGGGAGAGCTTCTTAGAGGGGAGCTTGGGGGGTACAGAAAGGAGTTTAGGGGTTATCCAAAGGAATAGGTGAGGGAGGGATTTGTGCACCCCTTCTTTTGCTTACCATCTACACGTCTACTCCCCTGTACCCCTACTTTTGCATTCGCGGTTACACAGCTTTTCTGGGGGGGGGGGAGCTGGAGTTTAGGGGGGTACCCAAAAGAGGAGATGGGGGAGTGGCAAAAGGAGGGGGGGTTGTGGGGGCATATGGGAGGAGGGGCAAAAGGAGGGGAGTCCCCAAGGAAGTAGATGGGAGGAACAGAAAAAGGAGGGAAATGGGAGTTTGTGGGGGGGTACCCAAGGGAGGAGCTGGAGTTTGGGGGAGAGCTTCTTAGATGGGAGGGATTCCTGGTGCTTGGGTAGCACGGAGGGGTGCAGGAGCTTGGAGGGTACAGAAAGGAGTTACCCAAAGGAATAGATGCGATGGGTGCAGGAGGGAGGGATTTGTGCACCCCTCCTTTTGCTTACCATCTACACGTCTACTCCCCTGTACCCCTTCTTTTGCATTTGCCGTTACACAGCTTTTCTGGGGGGGGGGAGCAGGAGTTTAGGGGGGTACCCAAAAGAGGAGATGGGGGAGTGGCAAAAGGAGGGGGGCTTGTGGGGGGGTATGGGAGGAGGGGCAAAAGGAGGGGAGTTTGTGGGGGGGGGGAGTCCCCAAGGAAGTAGATGGGAGGAACAGCAAAAGGAGGGAAATGGGAGTTTGTGGGGGGTACCCAAGGGAGGAGCTTCAAAAAGAGGGAGCGGGGGGGGGACTCAAGAAGGAACAGCAAAAGGGGGGAAATGGGAGTTTGTGGGGGTACCCAAGGGAGGAGCTGGCGTTTAAAGGGTAGCAAAAGGAGGGAGCGGGGGGCAGGGACCCAAGGGCCTAGATGGGAGGGGTTCCTGGTGCTTGGGTAGCATGGAAGGGTGCAGGAGCTTGGGGGGGATACTGAAAGGAGTTGAGGTGCAGGAGTTTGGGGGTTACCCAAAGGAGTAGATGTGCGGGGTGCAGGAGGGAGGGATTTGTGTACCCCTCCTTTTGCTTACCATCTACATCATGGCCTCACGCCTACTCCCCTGAGTACCCCTCCCCCCGTACCCTTTCTTTTGCATTCACGGTTACACAGCTTTATTGGAGCGGGTAAAGCGGGGGGGGGGGGGGGGGCTCGGAGTAGCTTAGGGGGTACCCAAAAGAGTAGATGGCAGGAGGGGTAACAAAAGGAGGAGAGAGGGAGTCCCCAAGGAAGTAGATGGGCAGATCTCAGTTGAAGGTGGTCTTCACACATATCCCTTTCTAGCATCCCCACTTTTAGCTTCTTCTTAGAACCAATAGCCAACCACCTCCTTTGCTGCACTCATAGAGACAGCTTCTATTTTGCAGCCCCAATTTTAAGCTCCCCCCTTCCAGAGCCCAACATGCCTAGCTGACCTTTGACCAAGAGCCCACTTTCTGCTCCCCCAATCTCCTCCTTTGCTGCAGCCATGAGATAGCTTTCCCTTCTATTTTGCCCCCTCCTCAATTATAACCTCCCCGTTCCAGAACACAACATGCCGAGCTCACTCTTGCTGCAGCCTCTAGACCTATTACACCTTTGACAGACA
Organism: Aquarana catesbeiana; assembly: GCF_042186555.1. Classification (NCBI taxonomy): domain Eukaryota; kingdom Metazoa; phylum Chordata; class Amphibia; order Anura; family Ranidae; genus Aquarana; species Aquarana catesbeiana. Next base: position 273,353,498 of record NC_133325.1, on the reverse strand, counting down.
CCTCAGTACCCTCCCTCTTATTGTACCCGTAATTACAGCTTGCCCTTCTATTGAACAACCCCAACTTTATCTTCCTCTTAGGCCAGCCAACTTCATTCTTGCTGCAGCTTCGAAGCCAATGACAAGCTATTGTTGCATCAATCTGAGCATACCGCTGCCAGGATTCAAACTCATAACTGCACAAGCTCACAGTAGTACCAGCGAGGCATTAACCCGCTGAGCCACAGCCAGATCTGCTTGTGACACCTTCCAAAAACTAGGGCTTTGTTAGACATCGAAACTTGCCAATAAATTAGGGGAGTGGTTAAGTGTTTGCAGCTGTGGTATAAGCAAGTGCACTGAATATAGGCCTCCTTTTTGGCAGGCTTCACAAGCAGCGACCACTGTGGCTTAGTGGGCAAATGCGCCCTGCTAGCAACCATGAGGTTGTGAGTTCGAATCCAGCGTGTGCCATGCTAAACGTGCAATGTGATTTACTTAGAATTGAGCTGGGTGCTGCGAGAAGCTGCCAGGGTTGAATTGGTTACGGAAGAAGTTGTGTATGTGCTGGGGGGGGTGGGGAGACCTGGAAGTGATAAGGCAGCTGGGCTAAAAAGGGGATGGTGAGATATGAGTTGGGGAGACAGGGGCTTGCTGGGACCACTATGGGAAATGGAACTTTGTGTGGGGGAGGGGGTACCCAATGGAGGAGCTGGGGTTTGTGGAGAAGGAGGGGGAGGAAGTCAATGGGAGGGATAGCAAAAGGAGGGGAATGGAAGTTTGTGGGGGGGGGGTACCCAAGGGATGAGCTGGAGTTTGGGGGAGAGCTTCTTAGAGGGGAGCTTGGGGGGTACAGAAAGGAGTTTAGGGGTTATCCAAAGGAATAGGTGAGGGAGGGATTTGTGCACCCCTTCTTTTGCTTACCATCTACACGTCTACTCCCCTGTACCCCTACTTTTGCATTCGCGGTTACACAGCTTTTCTGGGGGGGGGGAGCTGGAGTTTAGGGGGGTACCCAAAAGAGGAGATGGGGGAGTGGCAAAAGGAGGGGGGGTTGTGGGGGCATATGGGAGGAGGGGCAAAAGGAGGGGAGTCCCCAAGGAAGTAGATGGGAGGAACAGAAAAAGGAGGGAAATGGGAGTTTGTGGGGGGGTACCCAAGGGAGGAGCTGGAGTTTGGGGGAGAGCTTCTTAGATGGGAGGGATTCCTGGTGCTTGGGTAGCACGGAGGGGTGCAGGAGCTTGGAGGGTACAGAAAGGAGTTACCCAAAGGAATAGATGCGATGGGTGCAGGAGGGAGGGATTTGTGCACCCCTCCTTTTGCTTACCATCTACACGTCTACTCCCCTGTACCCCTTCTTTTGCATTTGCCGTTACACAGCTTTTCTGGGGGGGGGGAGCAGGAGTTTAGGGGGGTACCCAAAAGAGGAGATGGGGGAGTGGCAAAAGGAGGGGGGCTTGTGGGGGGGTATGGGAGGAGGGGCAAAAGGAGGGGAGTTTGTGGGGGGGGGGAGTCCCCAAGGAAGTAGATGGGAGGAACAGCAAAAGGAGGGAAATGGGAGTTTGTGGGGGGTACCCAAGGGAGGAGCTTCAAAAAGAGGGAGCGGGGGGGGGACTCAAGAAGGAACAGCAAAAGGGGGGAAATGGGAGTTTGTGGGGGTACCCAAGGGAGGAGCTGGCGTTTAAAGGGTAGCAAAAGGAGGGAGCGGGGGGCAGGGACCCAAGGGCCTAGATGGGAGGGGTTCCTGGTGCTTGGGTAGCATGGAAGGGTGCAGGAGCTTGGGGGGGATACTGAAAGGAGTTGAGGTGCAGGAGTTTGGGGGTTACCCAAAGGAGTAGATGTGCGGGGTGCAGGAGGGAGGGATTTGTGTACCCCTCCTTTTGCTTACCATCTACATCATGGCCTCACGCCTACTCCCCTGAGTACCCCTCCCCCCGTACCCTTTCTTTTGCATTCACGGTTACACAGCTTTATTGGAGCGGGTAAAGCGGGGGGGGGGGGGGGCTCGGAGTAGCTTAGGGGGTACCCAAAAGAGTAGATGGCAGGAGGGGTAACAAAAGGAGGAGAGAGGGAGTCCCCAAGGAAGTAGATGGGCAGATCTCAATTGAAGGTGGTCTTCACACATATCCCTTTCTAGCATCCCCACTTTTAGCTTCTTCTTAGAACCAATAGCCAACCACCTCCTTTGCTGCACTCATAGAGACAGCTTCTATTTTGCAGCCCCAATTTTAAGCTCCCCCCTTCCAGAGCCCAACATGCCTAGCTGACCTTTGACCAAGAGCCCACTTTCTGCTCCCCCAATCTCCTCCTTTGCTGCAGCCATGAGATAGCTTTCCCTTCTATTTTGCCCCCTCCTCAATTATAACCTCCCCGTTCCAGAACACAACATGCCGAGCTCACTCTTGCTGCAGCCTCTAGACCTATTACACCTTTGACAGACACCTCAGTACCCTCCCTCTTATTGTACCCGTAATTACAGCTTGCCCTTCTATTGAACAACCCCAACTTTATCTTCCTCTTAGGCCAGCCAACTTCATTCTTGCTGCAGCTTCGAAGCCAATGACAAGCTATTGTTGCATCAATCTGAGCATACCGCTGCCAGGATTCAAACTCATAACTGCACAAGCTCACAGTAGTACCAGCGAGGCATTAACCCGCTGAGCCACAGCCAGATCTGCTTGTGACACCTTCCAAAAACTAGGGCTTTGTTAGACATCGAAACTTGCCAATAAATTAGGGGAGTGGTTAAGTGTTTGCAGCTGTGGTATAAGCAAGTGCACTGAATATAGGCCTCCTTTTTGGCAGGCTTCACAAGCAGCGACCACTGTGGCTTAGTGGGCAAATGCGCCCTGCTAGCAACCATGAGGTTGTGAGCTCGAATCCAGCGTGTGCCATGCTAAACGTGCAATGTGATTTACTTAGAATTGAGCTGGGTGCTGCGAGAAGCTGCCAGGGTTGAATTGGTTACGGAAGAAGTTGTGTATGTGCTGGGGGGGGTGGGGAGACCTGGAAGTGATAAGGCAGCTGGGCTAAAAAGGGGATGGTGAGATATGAGTTGGGGAGACAGGGGCTTGCTGGGACCACTATGGGAAATGGAACTTTGTGTGGGGGAGGGGGTACCCAATGGAGGAGCTGGGGTTTGTGGAGAAGGAGGGGGAGGAAGTCAATGGGAGGGATAGCAAAAGGAGGGGAATGGAAGTTTGTGGGGGGGGGTACCCAAGGGATGAGCTGGAGTTTGGGGGAGAGCTTCTTAGAGGGGAGCTTGGGGGGTACAGAAAGGAGTTTAGGGGTTATCCAAAGGAATAGGTGAGGGAGGGATTTGTGCACCCCTTCTTTTGCTTACCATCTACACGTCTACTCCCCTGTACCCCTACTTTTGCATTCGCGGTTACACAGCTTTTCTGGGGGGGGGGGAGCTGGAGTTTAGGGGGGTACCCAAAAGAGGAGATGGGGGAGTGGCAAAAGGAGGGGGGGTTGTGGGGGCATATGGGAGGAGGGGCAAAAGGAGGGGAGTCCCCAAGGAAGTAGATGGGAGGAACAGAAAAAGGAGGGAAATGGGAGTTTGTGGGGGGGTACCCAAGGGAGGAGCTGGAGTTTGGGGGAGAGCTTCTTAGATGGGAGGGATTCCTGGTGCTTGGGTAGCACGGAGGGGTGCAGGAGCTTGGAGGGTACAGAAAGGAGTTACCCAAAGGAATAGATGCGATGGGTGCAGGAGGGAGGGATTTGTGCACCCCTCCTTTTGCTTACCATCTACACGTCTACTCCCCTGTACCCCTTCTTTTGCATTTGCCGTTACACAGCTTTTCTGGGGGGGGGGAGCAGGAGTTTAGGGGGGTACCCAAAAGAGGAGATGGGGGAGTGGCAAAAGGAGGGGGGCTTGTGGGGGGGTATGGGAGGAGGGGCAAAAGGAGGGGAGTTTGTGGGGGGGGGGAGTCCCCAAGGAAGTAGATGGGAGGAACAGCAAAAGGAGGGAAATGGGAGTTTGTGGGGGGTACCCAAGGGAGGAGCTTCAAAAAGAGGGAGCGGGGGGGGGACTCAAGAAGGAACAGCAAAAGGGGGGAAATGGGAGTTTGTGGGGGTACCCAAGGGAGGAGCTGGCGTTTAAAGGGTAGCAAAAGGAGGGAGCGGGGGGCAGGGACCCAAGGGCCTAGATGGGAGGGGTTCCTGGTGCTTGGGTAGCATGGAAGGGTGCAGGAGCTTGGGGGGGATACTGAAAGGAGTTGAGGTGCAGGAGTTTGGGGGTTACCCAAAGGAGTAGATGTGCGGGGTGCAGGAGGGAGGGATTTGTGTACCCCTCCTTTTGCTTACCATCTACATCATGGCCTCACGCCTACTCCCCTGAGTACCCCTCCCCCCGTACCCTTTCTTTTGCATTCACGGTTACACAGCTTTATTGGAGCGGGTAAAGCGGGGGGGGGGGGGGGGGGCTCGGAGTAGCTTAGGGGGTACCCAAAAGAGTAGATGGCAGGAGGGGTAACAAAAGGAGGAGAGAGGGAGTCCCCAAGGAAGTAGATGGGCAGATCTCAGTTGAAGGTGGTCTTCACACATATCCCTTTCTAGCATCCCCACTTTTAGCTTCTTCTTAGAACCAATAGCCAACCACCTCCTTTGCTGCACTCATAGAGACAGCTTCTATTTTGCAGCCCCAATTTTAAGCTCCCCCCTTCCAGAGCCCAACATGCCTAGCTGACCTTTGACCAAGAGCCCACTTTCTGCTCCCCCAATCTCCTCCTTTGCTGCAGCCATGAGATAGCTTTCCCTTCTATTTTGCCCCCTCCTCAATTATAACCTCCCCGTTCCAGAACACAACATGCCGAGCTCACTCTTGCTGCAGCCTCTAGACCTATTACACCTTTGACAGACACCTCAGTACCCTCCCTCTTATTGTACCCGTAATTACAGCTTGCCCTTCTATTGAACAACCCCAACTTTATCTTCCTCTTAGGCCAGCCAACTTCATTCTTGCTGCAGCTTCGAAGCCAATGACAAGCTATTGTTGCATCAATCTGAGCATACCGCTGCCAGGATTCAAACTCATAACTGCACAAGCTCACAGTAGTACCAGCGAGGCATTAACCCGCTGAGCCACAGCCAGATCTGCTTGTGACACCTTCCAAAAACTAGGGCTTTGTTAGACATCGAAACTTGCCAATAAATTAGGGGAGTGGTTAAGTGTTTGCAGCTGTGGTATAAGCAAGTGCACTGAATATAGGCCTCCTTTTTGGCAGGCTTCACAAGCAGCGACCACTGTGGCTTAGTGGGCAAATGCGCCCTGCTAGCAACCATGAGGTTGTGAGTTCGAATCCAGCGTGTGCCATGCTAAACGTGCAATGTGATTTACTTAGAATTGAGCTGGGTGCTGCGAGAAGCTGCCAGGGTTGAATTGGTTACGGAAGAAGTTGTGTATGTGCTGGGGGGGGGTGGGGAGACCTGGAAGTGATAAGGCAGCTGGGCTAAAAAGGGGATGGTGAGATATGAGTTGGGGAGACAGGGGCTTGCTGGGACCACTATGGGAAATGGAACTTTGTGTGGGGGAGGGGGTACCCAATGGAGGAGCTGGGGTTTGTGGAGAAGGAGGGGGAGGAAGTCAATGGGAGGGATAGCAAAAGGAGGGGAATGGAAGTTTGTGGGGGGGGGTACCCAAGGGATGAGCTGGAGTTTGGGGGAGAGCTTCTTAGAGGGGAGCTTGGGGGGTACAGAAAGGAGTTTAGGGGTTATCCAAAGGAATAGGTGAGGGAGGGATTTGTGCACCCCTTCTTTTGCTTACCATCTACACGTCTACTCCCCTGTACCCCTACTTTTGCATTCGCGGTTACACAGCTTTTCTGGGGGGGGGGGAGCTGGAGTTTAGGGGGGTACCCAAAAGAGGAGATGGGGGAGTGGCAAAAGGAGGGGGGGTTGTGGGGGCATATGGGAGGAGGGGCAAAAGGAGGGGAGTCCCCAAGGAAGTAGATGGGAGGAACAGAAAAAGGAGGGAAATGGGAGTTTGTGGGGGGGTACCCAAGGGAGGAGCTGGAGTTTGGGGGAGAGCTTCTTAGATGGGAGGGATTCCTGGTGCTTGGGTAGCACGGAGGGGTGCAGGAGCTTGGAGGGTACAGAAAGGAGTTACCCAAAGGAATAGATGCGATGGGTGCAGGAGGGAGGGATTTGTGCACCCCTCCTTTTGCTTACCATCTACACGTCTACTCCCCTGTACCCCTTCTTTTGCATTTGCCGTTACACAGCTTTTCTGGGGGGGGGGAGCAGGAGTTTAGGGGGGTACCCAAAAGAGGAGATGGGGGAGTGGCAAAAGGAGGGGGGCTTGTGGGGGGGTATGGGAGGAGGGGCAAAAGGAGGGGAGTTTGTGGGGGGGGGGAGTCCCCAAGGAAGTAGATGGGAGGAACAGCAAAAGGAGGGAAATGGGAGTTTGTGGGGGGTACCCAAGGGAGGAGCTTCAAAAAGAGGGAGCGGGGGGGGGACTCAAGAAGGAACAGCAAAAGGGGGGAAATGGGAGTTTGTGGGGGTACCCAAGGGAGGAGCTGGCGTTTAAAGGGTAGCAAAAGGAGGGAGCGGGGGGCAGGGACCCAAGGGCCTAGATGGGAGGGGTTCCTGGTGCTTGGGTAGCATGGAAGGGTGCAGGAGCTTGGGGGGGATACTGAAAGGAGTTGAGGTGCAGGAGTTTGGGGGTTACCCAAAGGAGTAGATGTGCGGGGTGCAGGAGGGAGGGATTTGTGTACCCCTCCTTTTGCTTACCATCTACATCATGGCCTCACGCCTACTCCCCTGAGTACCCCTCCCCCCGTACCCTTTCTTTTGCATTCACGGTTACACAGCTTTATTGGAGCGGGTAAAGCGGGGGGGGGGGGGGGCTCGGAGTAGCTTAGGGGGTACCCAAAAGAGTAGATGGCAGAAGGGGTAACAAAAGGAGGAGAGAGGGAGTCCCCAAGGAAGTAGATGGGCAGATCTCAATTGAAGGTGGTCTTCACACATATCCCTTTCTAGCATCCCCACTTTTAGCTTCTTCTTAGAACCAATAGCCAACCACCTCCTTTGCTGCACTCATAGAGACAGCTTCTATTTTGCAGCCCCAATTTTAAGCTCCCCCCTTCCAGAGCCCAACATGCCTAGCTGACCTTTGACCAAGAGCCCACTTTCTGCTCCCCCAATCTCCTCCTTTGCTGCAGCCATGAGATAGCTTTCCCTTCTATTTTGCCCCCTCCTCAATTATAACCTCCCCGTTCCAGAACACAACATGCCGAGCTCACTCTTGCTGCAGCCTCTAGACCTATTACACCTTTGACAGACACCTCAGTACCCTCCCTCTTATTGTACCCGTAATTACAGCTTGCCCTTCTATTGAACAACCCCAACTTTATCTTCCTCTTAGGCCAGCCAACTTCATTCTTGCTGCAGCTTCGAAGCCAATGACAAGCTATTGTTGCATCAATCTGAGCATACCGCTGCCAGGATTCAAACTCATAACTGCACAAGCTCACAGTAGTACCAGCGAGGCATTAACCCGCTGAGCCACAGCCAGATCTGCTTGTGACACCTTCCAAAAACTAGGGCTTTGTTAGACATCGAAACTTGCCAATAAATTAGGGGAGTGGTTAAGTGTTTGCAGCTGTGGTATAAGCAAGTGCACTGAATATAGGCCTCCTTTTTGGCAGGCTTCACAAGCAGCGACCACTGTGGCTTAGTGGGCAAATGCGCCCTGCTAGCAACCATGAGGTTGTGAGTTCGAATCCAGCGTGTGCCATGCTAAACGTGCAATGTGATTTACTTAGAATTGAGCTGGGTGCTGCGAGAAGCTGCCAGGGTTGAATTGGTTACGGAAGAAGTTGTGTATGTGCTGGGGGGGGTGGGGAGACCTGGAAGTGATAAGGCAGCTGGGCTAAAAAGGGGATGGTGAGATATGAGTTGGGGAGACAGGGGCTTGCTGGGACCACTATGGGAAATGGAACTTTGTGTGGGGGAGGGGGTACCCAATGGAGGAGCTGGGGTTTGTGGAGAAGGAGGGGGAGGAAGTCAATGGGAGGGATAGCAAAAGGAGGGGAATGGAAGTTTGTGGGGGGGGGGTACCCAAGGGATGAGCTGGAGTTTGGGGGAGAGCTTCTTAGAGGGGAGCTTGGGGGGTACAGAAAGGAGTTTAGGGGTTATCCAAAGGAATAGGTGAGGGAGGGATTTGTGCACCCCTTCTTTTGCTTACCATCTACACGTCTACTCCCCTGTACCCCTACTTTTGCATTCGCGGTTACACAGCTTTTCTGGGGGGGGGGGAGCTGGAGTTTAGGGGGGTACCCAAAAGAGGAGATGGGGGAGTGGCAAAAGGAGGGGGGGTTGTGGGGGCATATGGGAGGAGGGGCAAAAGGAGGGGAGTCCCCAAGGAAGTAGATGGGAGGAACAGAAAAAGGAGGGAAATGGGAGTTTGTGGGGGGGTACCCAAGGGAGGAGCTGGAGTTTGGGGGAGAGCTTCTTAGATGGGAGGGATTCCTGGTGCTTGGGTAGCACGGAGGGGTGCAGGAGCTTGGAGGGTACAGAAAGGAGTTACCCAAAGGAATAGATGCGATGGGTGCAGGAGGGAGGGATTTGTGCACCCCTCCTTTTGCTTACCATCTACACGTCTACTCCCCTGTACCCCTTCTTTTGCATTTGCCGTTACACAGCTTTTCTGGGGGGGGGGAGCAGGAGTTTAGGGGGGTACCCAAAAGAGGAGATGGGGGAGTGGCAAAAGGAGGGGGGCTTGTGGGGGGGTATGGGAGGAGGGGCAAAAGGAGGGGAGTTTGTGGGGGGGGGGAGTCCCCAAGGAAGTAGATGGGAGGAACAGCAAAAGGAGGGAAATGGGAGTTTGTGGGGGGTACCCAAGGGAGGAGCTTCAAAAAGAGGGAGCGGGGGGGGGACTCAAGAAGGAACAGCAAAAGGGGGGAAATGGGAGTTTGTGGGGGTACCCAAGGGAGGAGCTGGCGTTTAAAGGGTAGCAAAAGGAGGGAGCGGGGGGCAGGGACCCAAGGGCCTAGATGGGAGGGGTTCCTGGTGCTTGGGTAGCATGGAAGGGTGCAGGAGCTTGGGGGGGATACTGAAAGGAGTTGAGGTGCAGGAGTTTGGGGGTTACCCAAAGGAGTAGATGTGCGGGGTGCAGGAGGGAGGGATTTGTGTACCCCTCCTTTTGCTTACCATCTACATCATGGCCTCACGCCTACTCCCCTGAGTACCCCTCCCCCCGTACCCTTTCTTTTGCATTCACGGTTACACAGCTTTATTGGAGCGGGTAAAGCGGGGGGGGGGGGGGGGCTCGGAGTAGCTTAGGGGGTACCCAAAAGAGTAGATGGCAGGAGGGGTAACAAAAGGAGGAGAGAGGGAGTCCCCAAGGAAGTAGATGGGCAGATCTCAGTTGAAGGTGGTCTTCACACATATCCCTTTCTAGCATCCCCACTTTTAGCTTCTTCTTAGAACCAATAGCCAACCACCTCCTTTGCTGCACTCATAGAGACAGCTTCTATTTTGCAGCCCCAATTTTAAGCTCCCCCCTTCCAGAGCCCAACATGCCTAGCTGACCTTTGACCAAGAGCCCACTTTCTGCTCCCCCAATCTCCTCCTTTGCTGCAGCCATGAGATAGCTTTCCCTTCTATTTTGCCCCCTCCTCAATTATAACCTCCCCGTTCCAGAACACAACATGCCGAGCTCACTCTTGCTGCAGCCTCTAGACCTATTACACCTTTGACAGACACCTCAGTACCCTCCCTCTTATTGTACCCGTAATTACAGCTTGCCCTTCTATTGAACAACCCCAACTTTATCTTCCTCTTAGGCCAGCCAACTTCATTCTTGCTGCAGCTTCGAAGCCAATGACAAGCTATTGTTGCATCAATCTGAGCATACCGCTGCCAGGATTCAAACTCATAACTGCACAAGCTCACAGTAGTACCAGCGAGGCATTAACCCGCTGAGCCACAGCCAGATCTGCTTGTGACACCTTCCAAAAACTAGGGCTTTGTTAGACATCGAAACTTGCCAATAAATTAGGGGAGTGGTTAAGTGTTTGCAGCTGTGGTATAAGCAAGTGCACTGAATATAGGCCTCCTTTTTGGCAGGCTTCACAAGCAGCGACCACTGTGGCTTAGTGGGCAAATGCGCCCTGCTAGCAACCATGAGGTTGTGAGTTCGAATCCAGCGTGTGCCATGCTAAACGTGCAATGTGATTTACTTAGAATTGAGCTGGGTGCTGCGAGAAGCTGCCAGGGTTGAATTGGTTACGGAAGAAGTTGTGTATGTGCTGGGGGGGGTGGGGAGACCTGGAAGTGATAAGGCAGCTGGGCTAAAAAGGGGATGGTGAGATATGAGTTGGGGAGACAGGGGCTTGCTGGGACCACTATGGGAAATGGAACTTTGTGTGGGGGAGGGGGTACCCAATGGAGGAGCTGGGGTTTGTGGAGAAGGAGGGGGAGGAAGTCAATGGGAGGGATAGCAAAAGGAGGGGAATGGAAGTTTGTGGGGGGGGGGTACCCAAGGGATGAGCTGGAGTTTGGGGGAGAGCTTCTTAGAGGGGAGCTTGGGGGGTACAGAAAGGAGTTTAGGGGTTATCCAAAGGAATAGGTGAGGGAGGGATTTGTGCACCCCTTCTTTTGCTTACCATCTACACGTCTACTCCCCTGTACCCCTACTTTTGCATTCGCGGTTACACAGCTTTTCTGGGGGGGGGGGAGCTGGAGTTTAGGGGGGTACCCAAAAGAGGAGATGGGGGAGTGGCAAAAGGAGGGGGGGTTGTGGGGGCATATGGGAGGAGGGGCAAAAGGAGGGGAGTCCCCAAGGAAGTAGATGGGAGGAACAGAAAAAGGAGGGAAATGGGAGTTTGTGGGGGGGTACCCAAGGGAGGAGCTGGAGTTTGGGGGAGAGCTTCTTAGATGGGAGGGATTCCTGGTGCTTGGGTAGCACGGAGGGGTGCAGGAGCTTGGAGGGTACAGAAAGGAGTTACCCAAAGGAATAGATGCGATGGGTGCAGGAGGGAGGGATTTGTGCACCCCTCCTTTTGCTTACCATCTACACGTCTACTCCCCTGTACCCCTTCTTTTGCATTTGCCGTTACACAGCTTTTCTGGGGGGGGGGAGCAGGAGTTTAGGGGGGTACCCAAAAGAGGAGATGGGGGAGTGGCAAAAGGAGGGGGGCTTGTGGGGGGGTATGGGAGGAGGGGCAAAAGGAGGGGAGTTTGTGGGGGGGGGGAGTCCCCAAGGAAGTAGATGGGAGGAACAGCAAAAGGAGGGAAATGGGAGTTTGTGGGGGGTACCCAAGGGAGGAGCTTCAAAAAGAGGGAGCGGGGGGGGGACTCAAGAAGGAACAGCAAAAGGGGGGAAATGGGAGTTTGTGGGGGTACCCAAGGGAGGAGCTGGCGTTTAAAGGGTAGCAAAAGGAGGGAGCGGGGGGCAGGGACCCAAGGGCCTAGATGGGAGGGGTTCCTGGTGCTTGGGTAGCATGGAAGGGTGCAGGAGCTTGGGGGGGATACTGAAAGGAGTTGAGGTGCAGGAGTTTGGGGGTTACCCAAAGGAGTAGATGTGCGGGGTGCAGGAGGGAGGGATTTGTGTACCCCTCCTTTTGCTTACCATCTACATCATGGCCTCACGCCTACTCCCCTGAGTACCCCTCCCCCCGTACCCTTTCTTTTGCATTCACGGTTACACAGCTTTATTGGAGCGGGTAAAGCGGGGGGGGGGGGGGGCTCGGAGTAGCTTAGGGGGTACCCAAAAGAGTAGATGGCAGGAGGGGTAACAAAAGGAGGAGAGAGGGAGTCCCCAAGGAAGTAGATGGGCAGATCTCAGTTGAAGGTGGTCTTCACACATATCCCTTTCTAGCATCCCCACTTTTAGCTTCTTCTTAGAACCAATAGCCAACCACCTCCTTTGCTGCACTCATAGAGACAGCTTCTATTTTGCAGCCCCAATTTTAAGCTCCCCCCTTCCAGAGCCCAACATGCCTAGCTGACCTTTGACCAAGAGCCCACTTTCTGCTCCCCCAATCTCCTCCTTTGCTGCAGCCATGAGATAGCTTTCCCTTCTATTTTGCCCCCTCCTCAATTATAACCTCCCCGTTCCAGAACACAACATGCCGAGCTCACTCTTGCTGCAGCCTCTAGACCTATTACACCTTTGACAGACACCTCAGTACCCTCCCTCTTATTGTACCCGTAATTACAGCTTGCCCTTCTATTGAACAACCCCAACTTTATCTTCCTCTTAGGCCAGCCAACTTCATTCTTGCTGCAGCTTCGAAGCCAATGACAAGCTATTGTTGCATCAATCTGAGCATACCGCTGCCAGGATTCAAACTCATAACTGCACAAGCTCACAGTAGTACCAGCGAGGCATTAACCCGCTGAGCCACAGCCAGATCTGCTTGTGACACCTTCCAAAAACTAGGGCTTTGTTAGACATCGAAACTTGCCAATAAATTAGGGGAGTGGTTAAGTGTTTGCAGCTGTGGTATAAGCAAGTGCACTGAATATAGGCCTCCTTTTTGGCAGGCTTCACAAGCAGCGACCACTGTGGCTTAGTGGGCAAATGCGCCCTGCTAGCAACCATGAGGTTGTGAGTTCGAATCCAGCGTGTGCCATGCTAAACGTGCAATGTGATTTACTTAGAATTGAGCTGGGTGCTGCGAGAAGCTGCCAGGGTTGAATTGGTTACGGAAGAAGTTGTGTATGTGCTGGGGGGGGTGGGGAGACCTGGAAGTGATAAGGCAGCTGGGCTAAAAAGGGGATGGTGAGATATGAGTTGGGGAGACAGGGGCTTGCTGGGACCACTATGGGAAATGGAACTTTGTGTGGGGGAGGGGGTACCCAATGGAGGAGCTGGGGTTTGTGGAGAAGGAGGGGGAGGAAGTCAATGGGAGGGATAGCAAAAGGAGGGGAATGGAAGTTTGTGGGGGGGGGTACCCAAGGGATGAGCTGGAGTTTGGGGGAGAGCTTCTTAGAGGGGAGCTTGGGGGGTACAGAAAGGAGTTTAGGGGTTATCCAAAGGAATAGGTGAGGGAGGGATTTGTGCACCCCTTCTTTTGCTTACCATCTACACGTCTACTCCCCTGTACCCCTACTTTTGCATTCGCGGTTACACAGCTTTTCTGGGGGGGGGGGAGCTGGAGTTTAGGGGGGTACCCAAAAGAGGAGATGGGGGAGTGGCAAAAGGAGGGGGGGTTGTGGGGGCATATGGGAGGAGGGGCAAAAGGAGGGGAGTCCCCAAGGAAGTAGATGGGAGGAACAGAAAAAGGAGGGAAATGGGAGTTTGTGGGGGGGTACCCAAGGGAGGAGCTGGAGTTTGGGGGAGAGCTTCTTAGATGGGAGGGATTCCTGGTGCTTGGGTAGCACGGAGGGGTGCAGGAGCTTGGAGGGTACAGAAAGGAGTTACCCAAAGGAATAGATGCGATGGGTGCAGGAGGGAGGGATTTGTGCACCCCTCCTTTTGCTTACCATCTACACGTCTACTCCCCTGTACCCCTTCTTTTGCATTTGCCGTTACACAGCTTTTCTGGGGGGGGGGAGCAGGAGTTTAGGGGGGTACCCAAAAGAGGAGATGGGGGAGTGGCAAAAGGAGGGGGGCTTGTGGGGGGGTATGGGAGGAGGGGCAAAAGGAGGGGAGTTTGTGGGGGGGGGGAGTCCCCAAGGAAGTAGATGGGAGGAACAGCAAAAGGAGGGAAATGGGAGTTTGTGGGGGGTACCCAAGGGAGGAGCTTCAAAAAGAGGGAGCGGGGGGGGGACTCAAGAAGGAACAGCAAAAGGGGGGAAATGGGAGTTTGTGGGGGTACCCAAGGGAGGAGCTGGCGTTTAAAGGGTAGCAAAAGGAGGGAGCGGGGGGCAGGGACCCAAGGGCCTAGATGGGAGGGGTTCCTGGTGCTTGGGTAGCATGGAAGGGTGCAGGAGCTTGGGGGGGATACTGAAAGGAGTTGAGGTGCAGGAGTTTGGGGGTTACCCAAAGGAGTAGATGTGCGGGGTGCAGGAGGGAGGGATTTGTGTACCCCTCCTTTTGCTTACCATCTACATCATGGCCTCACGCCTACTCCCCTGAGTACCCCTCCCCCCGTACCCTTTCTTTTGCATTCACGGTTACACAGCTTTATTGGAGCGGGTAAAGCGGGGGGGGGGGGGGGGGCTCGGAGTAGCTTAGGGGGTACCCAAAAGAGTAGATGGCAGGAGGGGTAACAAAAGGAGGAGAGAGGGAGTCCCCAAGGAAGTAGATGGGCAGATCTCAGTTGAAGGTGGTCTTCACACATATCCCTTTCTAGCATCCCCACTTTTAGCTTCTTCTTAGAACCAATAGCCAACCACCTCCTTTGCTGCACTCATAGAGACAGCTTCTATTTTGCAGCCCCAATTTTAAGCTCCCCCCTTCCAGAGCCCAACATGCCTAGCTGACCTTTGACCAAGAGCCCACTTTCTGCTCCCCCAATCTCCTCCTTTGCTGCAGCCATGAGATAGCTTTCCCTTCTATTTTGCCCCCTCCTCAATTATAACCTCCCCGTTCCAGAACACAACATGCCGAGCTCACTCTTGCTGCAGCCTCTAGACCTATTACACCTTTGACAGACACCTCAGTACCCTCCCTCTTATTGTACCCGTAATTACAGCTTGCCCTTCTATTGAACAACCCCAACTTTATCTTCCTCTTAGGCCAGCCAACTTCATTCTTGCTGCAGCTTCGAAGCCAATGACAAGCTATTGTTGCATCAATCTGAGCATACCGCTGCCAGGATTCAAACTCATAACTGCACAAGCTCACAGTAGTACCAGCGAGGCATTAACCCGCTGAGCCACAGCCAGATCTGCTTGTGACACCTTCCAAAAACTAGGGCTTTGTTAGACATCGAAACTTGCCAATAAATTAGGGGAGTGGTTAAGTGTTTGCAGCTGTGGTATAAGCAAGTGCACTGAATATAGGCCTCCTTTTTGGCAGGCTTCACAAGCAGCGACCACTGTGGCTTAGTGGGCAAATGCGCCCTGCTAGCAACCATGAGGTTGTGAGTTCGAATCCAGCGTGTGCCATGCTAAACGTGCAATGTGATTTACTTAGAATTGAGCTGGGTGCTGCGAGAAGCTGCCAGGGTTGAATTGGTTACGGAAGAAGTTGTGTATGTGCTGGGGGGGGTGGGGAGACCTGGAAGTGATAAGGCAGCTGGGCTAAAAAGGGGATGGTGAGATATGAGTTGGGGAGACAGGGGCTTGCTGGGACCACTATGGGAAATGGAACTTTGTGTGGGGGAGGGGGTACCCAATGGAGGAGCTGGGGTTTGTGGAGAAGGAGGGGGAGGAAGTCAATGGGAGGGATAGCAAAAGGAGGGGAATGGAAGTTTGTGGGGGGGGGTACCCAAGGGATGAGCTGGAGTTTGGGGGAGAGCTTCTTAGAGGGGAGCTTGGGGGGTACAGAAAGGAGTTTAGGGGTTATCCAAAGGAATAGGTGAGGGAGGGATTTGTGCACCCCTTCTTTTGCTTACCATCTACACGTCTACTCCCCTGTACCCCTACTTTTGCATTCGCGGTTACACAGCTTTTCTGGGGGGGGGGGAGCTGGAGTTTAGGGGGGTACCCAAAAGAGGAGATGGGGGAGTGGCAAAAGGAGGGGGGGTTGTGGGGGCATATGGGAGGAGGGGCAAAAGGAGGGGAGTCCCCAAGGAAGTAGATGGGAGGAACAGAAAAAGGAGGGAAATGGGAGTTTGTGGGGGGGTACCCAAGGGAGGAGCTGGAGTTTGGGGGAGAGCTTCTTAGATGGGAGGGATTCCTGGTGCTTGGGTAGCACGGAGGGGTGCAGGAGCTTGGAGGGTACAGAAAGGAGTTACCCAAAGGAATAGATGCGATGGGTGCAGGAGGGAGGGATTTGTGCACCCCTCCTTTTGCTTACCATCTACACGTCTACTCCCCTGTACCCCTTCTTTTGCATTTGCCGTTACACAGCTTTTCTGGGGGGGGGAGCAGGAGTTTAGGGGGGTACCCAAAAGAGGAGATGGGGGAGTGGCAAAAGGAGGGGGGCTTGTGGGGGGGTATGGGAGGAGGGGCAAAAGGAGGGGAGTTTGTGGGGGGGGGGAGTCCCCAAGGAAGTAGATGGGAGGAACAGCAAAAGGAGGGAAATGGGAGTTTGTGGGGGGTACCCAAGGGAGGAGCTTCAAAAAGAGGGAGCAGGGGGGGGACTCAAGAAGGAACAGCAAAAGGGGGGAAATGGGAGTTTGTGGGGGTACCCAAGGGAGGAGCTGGCGTTTAAAGGGTAGCAAAAGGAGGGAGCGGGGGGCAGGGACCCAAGGGCCTAGATGGGAGGGGTTCCTGGTGCTTGGGTAGCATGGAAGGGTGCAGGAGCTTGGGGGGGATACTGAAAGGAGTTGAGGTGCAGGAGTTTGGGGGTTACCCAAAGGAGTAGATGTGCGGGGTGCAGGAGGGAGGGATTTGTGTACCCCTCCTTTTGCTTACCATCTACATCATGGCCTCACGCCTACTCCCCTGAGTACCCCTCCCCCCGTACCCTTTCTTTTGCATTCACGGTTACACAGCTTTATTGGAGCGGGTAAAGCGGGGGGGGGGGGGGGGGGGCTCGGAGTAGCTTAGGGGGTACCCAAAAGAGTAGATGGCAGGAGGGGTAACAAAAGGAGGAGAGAGGGAGTCCCCAAGGAAGTAGATGGGCAGATCTCAGTTGAAGGTGGTCTTCACACATATCCCTTTCTAGCATCCCCACTTTTAGCTTCTTCTTAGAACCAATAGCCAACCACCTCCTTTGCTGCACTCATAGAGACAGCTTCTATTTTGCAGCCCCAATTTTAAGCTCCCCCCTTCCAGAGCCCAACATGCCTAGCTGACCTTTGACCAAGAGCCCACTTTCTGCTCCCCCAATCTCCTCCTTTGCTGCAGCCATGAGATAGCTTTCCCTTCTATTTTGCCCCCTCCTCAATTATAACCTCCCCGTTCCAGAACACAACATGCCGAGCTCACTCTTGCTGCAGCCTCTAGACCTATTACACCTTTGACAGACACCTCAGTACCCTCCCTCTTATTGTACCCGTAATTACAGCTTGCCCTTCTATTGAACAACCCCAACTTTATCTTCCTCTTAGGCCAGCCAACTTCATTCTTGCTGCAGCTTCGAAGCCAATGACAAGCTATTGTTGCATCAATCTGAGCATACCGCTGCCAGGATTCAAACTCATAACTGCACAAGCTCACAGTAGTACCAGCGAGGCATTAACCCGCTGAGCCACAGCCAGATCTGCTTGTGACACCTTCCAAAAACTAGGGCTTTGTTAGACATCGAAACTTGCCAATAAATTAGGGGAGTGGTTAAGTGTTTGCAGCTGTGGTATAAGCAAGTGCACTGAATATAGGCCTCCTTTTTGGCAGGCTTCACAAGCAGCGACCACTGTGGCTTAGTGGGCAAATGCGCCCTGCTAGCAACCATGAGGTTGTGAGTTCGAATCCAGCGTGTGCCATGCTAAACGTGCAATGTGATTTACTTAGAATTGAGCTGGGTGCTGCGAGAAGCTGCCAGGGTTGAATTGGTTACGGAAGAAGTTGTGTATGTGCTGGGGGGGGTGGGGAGACCTGGAAGTGATAAGGCAGCTGGGCTAAAAAGGGGATGGTGAGATATGAGTTGGGGAGACAGGGGCTTGCTGGGACCACTATGGGAAATGGAACTTTGTGTGGGGGAGGGGGTACCCAATGGAGGAGCTGGGGTTTGTGGAGAAGGAGGGGGAGGAAGTCAATGGGAGGGATAGCAAAAGGAGGGGAATGGAAGTTTGTGGGGGGGGGGTACCCAAGGGATGAGCTGGAGTTTGGGGGAGAGCTTCTTAGAGGGGAGCTTGGGGGGTACAGAAAGGAGTTTAGGGGTTATCCAAAGGAATAGGTGAGGGAGGGATTTGTGCACCCCTTCTTTTGCTTACCATCTACACGTCTACTCCCCTGTACCCCTACTTTTGCATTCGCGGTTACACAGCTTTTCTGGGGGGGGGGGAGCTGGAGTTTAGGGGGGTACCCAAAAGAGGAGATGGGGGAGTGGCAAAAGGAGGGGGGGTTGTGGGGGCATATGGGAGGAGGGGCAAAAGGAGGGGAGTCCCCAAGGAAGTAGATGGGAGGAACAGAAAAAGGAGGGAAATGGGAGTTTGTGGGGGGGTACCCAAGGGAGGTGCTGGAGTTTGGGGGAGAGCTTCTTAGATGGGAGGGATTCCTGGTGCTTGGGTAGCACGGAGGGGTGCAGGAGCTTGGAGGGTACAGAAAGGAGTTACCCAAAGGAATAGATGCGATGGGTGCAGGAGGGAGGGATTTGTGCACCCCTCCTTTTGCTTACCATCTACACGTCTACTCCCCTGTACCCCTTCTTTTGCATTTGCCGTTACACAGCTTTTCTGGGGGGGGGGAGCAGGAGTTTAGGGGGGTACCCAAAAGAGGAGATGGGGGAGTGGCAAAAGGAGGGGGGCTTGTGGGGGGGTATGGGAGGAGGGGCAAAAGGAGGGGAGTTTGTGGGGGGGGGGAGTCCCCAAGGAAGTAGATGGGAGGAACAGCAAAAGGAGGGAAATGGGAGTTTGTGGGGGGTACCCAAGGGAGGAGCTTCAAAAAGAGGGAGCGGGGGGGGGACTCAAGAAGGAACAGCAAAAGGGGGGAAATGGGAGTTTGTGGGGGTACCCAAGGGAGGAGCTGGCGTTTAAAGGGTAGCAAAAGGAGGGAGCGGGGGGCAGGGACCCAAGGGCCTAGATGGGAGGGGTTCCTGGTGCTTGGGTAGCATGGAAGGGTGCAGGAGCTTGGGGGGGATACTGAAAGGAGTTGAGGTGCAGGAGTTTGGGGGTTACCCAAAGGAGTAGATGTGCGGGGTGCAGGAGGGAGGGATTTGTGTACCCCTCCTTTTGCTTACCATCTACATCATGGCCTCACGCCTACTCCCCTGAGTACCCCTCCCCCCGTACCCTTTCTTTTGCATTCACGGTTACACAGCTTTATTGGAGCGGGTAAAGCGGGGGGGGGGGGGGGGGGCTCGGAGTAGCTTAGGGGGTACCCAAAAGAGTAGATGGCAGGAGGGGTAACAAAAGGAGGAGAGAGGGAGTCCCCAAGGAAGTAGATGGGCAGATCTCAGTTGAAGGTGGTCTTCACACATATCCCTTTCTAGCATCCCCACTTTTAGCTTCTTCTTAGAACCAATAGCCAACCACCTCCTTTGCTGCACTCATAGAGACAGCTTCTATTTTGCAGCCCCAATTTTAAGCTCCCCCCTTCCAGAGCCCAACATGCCTAGCTGACCTTTGACCAAGAGCCCACTTTCTGCTCCCCCAATCTCCTCCTTTGCTGCAGCCATGAGATAGCTTTCCCTTCTATTTTGCCCCCTCCTCAATTATAACCTCCCCGTTCCAGAACACAACATGCCGAGCTCACTCTTGCTGCAGCCTCTAGACCTATTACACCTTTGACAGACACCTCAGTACCCTCCCTCTTATTGTACCCGTAATTACAGCTTGCCCTTCTATTGAACAACCCCAACTTTATCTTCCTCTTAGGCCAGCCAACTTCATTCTTGCTGCAGCTTCGAAGCCAATGACAAGCTATTGTTGCATCAATCTGAGCATACCGCTGCCAGGATTCAAACTCATAACTGCACAAGCTCACAGTAGTACCAGCGAGGCATTAACCCGCTGAGCCACAGCCAGATCTGCTTGTGACACCTTCCAAAAACTAGGGCTTTGTTAGACATCGAAACTTGCCAATAAATTAGGGGAGTGGTTAAGTGTTTGCAGCTGTGGTATAAGCAAGTGCACTGAATATAGGCCTCCTTTTTGGCAGGCTTCACAAGCAGCGACCACTGTGGCTTAGTGGGCAAATGCGCCCTGCTAGCAACCATGAGGTTGTGAGTTCGAATCCAGCGTGTGCCATGCTAAACGTGCAATGTGATTTACTTAGAATTGAGCTGGGTGCTGCGAGAAGCTGCCAGGGTTGAATTGGTTACGGAAGAAGTTGTGTATGTGCTGGGGGGGGTGGGGAGACCTGGAAGTGATAAGGCAGCTGGGCTAAAAAGGGGATGGTGAGATATGAGTTGGGGAGACAGGGGCTTGCTGGGACCACTATGGGAAATGGAACTTTGTGTGGGGGAGGGGGTACCCAATGGAGGAGCTGGGGTTTGTGGAGAAGGAGGGGGAGGAAGTCAATGGGAGGGATAGCAAAAGGAGGGGAATGGAAGTTTGTGGGGGGGGGGTACCCAAGGGATGAGCTGGAGTTTGGGGGAGAGCTTCTTAGAGGGGAGCTTGGGGGGTACAGAAAGGAGTTTAGGGGTTATCCAAAGGAATAGGTGAGGGAGGGATTTGTGCACCCCTTCTTTTGCTTACCATCTACACGTCTACTCCCCTGTACCCCTACTTTTGCATTCGCGGTTACACAGCTTTTCTGGGGGGGGGGGAGCTGGAGTTTAGGGGGGTACCCAAAAGAGGAGATGGGGGAGTGGCAAAAGGAGGGGGGGTTGTGGGGGCATATGGGAGGAGGGGCAAAAGGAGGGGAGTCCCCAAGGAAGTAGATGGGAGGAACAGAAAAAGGAGGGAAATGGGAGTTTGTGGGGGGGTACCCAAGGGAGGAGCTGGAGTTTGGGGGAGAGCTTCTTAGATGGGAGGGATTCCTGGTGCTTGGGTAGCACGGAGGGGTGCAGGAGCTTGGAGGGTACAGAAAGGAGTTACCCAAAGGAATAGATGCGATGGGTGCAGGAGGGAGGGATTTGTGCACCCCTCCTTTTGCTTACCATCTACACGTCTACTCCCCTGTACCCCTTCTTTTGCATTTGCCGTTACACAGCTTTTCTGGGGGGGGGGAGCAGGAGTTTAGGGGGGTACCCAAAAGAGGAGATGGGGGAGTGGCAAAAGGAGGGGGGCTTGTGGGGGGGTATGGGAGGAGGGGCAAAAGGAGGGGAGTTTGTGGGGGGGGGGAGTCCCCAAGGAAGTAGATGGGAGGAACAGCAAAAGGAGGGAAATGGGAGTTTGTGGGGGGTACCCAAGGGAGGAGCTTCAAAAAGAGGGAGCGGGGGGGGGACTCAAGAAGGAACAGCAAAAGGGGGGAAATGGGAGTTTGTGGGGGTACCCAAGGGAGGAGCTGGCGTTTAAAGGGTAGCAAAAGGAGGGAGCGGGGGGCAGGGACCCAAGGGCCTAGATGGGAGGGGTTCCTGGTGCTTGGGTAGCATGGAAGGGTGCAGGAGCTTGGGGGGGATACTGAAAGGAGTTGAGGTGCAGGAGTTTGGGGGTTACCCAAAGGAGTAGATGTGCGGGGTGCAGGAGGGAGGGATTTGTGTACCCCTCCTTTTGCTTACCATCTACATCATGGCCTCACGCCTACTCCCCTGAGTACCCCTCCCCCCGTACCCTTTCTTTTGCATTCACGGTTACACAGCTTTATTGGAGCGGGTAAAGCGGGGGGGGGGGGGGGCTCGGAGTAGCTTAGGGGGTACCCAAAAGAGTAGATGGCAGGAGGGGTAACAAAAGGAGGAGAGAGGGAGTCCCCAAGGAAGTAGATGGGCAGATCTCAGTTGAAGGTGGTCTTCACACATATCCCTTTCTAGCATCCCCACTTTTAGCTTCTTCTTAGAACCAATAGCCAACCACCTCCTTTGCTGCACTCATAGAGACGCTTCTATTTTGCAGCCCCAATTTTAAGCTCCCCCCTTCCAGAGCCCAACATGCCTAGCTGACCTTTGACCAAGAGCCCACTTTCTGCTCCCCCAATCTCCTCCTTTGCTGCAGCCATGAGATAGCTTTCCCTTCTATTTTGCCCCCTCCTCAATTATAACCTCCCCGTTCCAGAACACAACATGCCGAGCTCACTCTTGCTGCAGCCTCTAGACCTATTACACCTTTGACAGACACCTCAGTACCCTCCCTCTTATTGTACCCGTAATTACAGCTTGCCCTTCTATTGAACAACCCCAACTTTATCTTCCTCTTAGGCCAGCCAACTTCATTCTTGCTGCAGCTTCGAAGCCAATGACAAGCTATTGTTGCATCAATCTGAGCATACCGCTGCCAGGATTCAAACTCATAACTGCACAAGCTCACAGTAGTACCAGCGAGGCATTAACCCGCTGAGCCACAGCCAGATCTGCTTGTGACACCTTCCAAAAACTAGGGCTTTGTTAGACATCGAAACTTGCCAATAAATTAGGGGAGTGGTTAAGTGTTTGCAGCTGTGGTATAAGCAAGTACACTGAATATAGGCCTCCTTTTTGGCAGGCTTCACAAGCAGCGACCACTGTGGCTTAGTGGGCAAATGCGCCCTGCTAGCAACCATGAGGTTGTGAGTTCGAATCCAGCGTGTGCCATGCTAAACGTGCAATGTGATTTACTTAGAATTGAGCTGGGTGCTGCGAGAAGCTGCCAGGGTTGAATTGGTTACGGAAGAAGTTGTGTATGTGCTGGGGGGGGTGGGGAGACCTGGAAGTGATAAGGCAGCTGGGCTAAAAAGGGGATGGTGAGATATGAGTTGGGGAGACAGGGGCTTGCTGGGACCACTATGGGAAATGGAACTTTGTGTGGGGGAGGGGGTACCCAATGGAGGAGCTGGGGTTTGTGGAGAAGGAGGGGGAGGAAGTCAATGGGAGGGATAGCAAAAGGAGGGGAATGGAAGTTTGTGGGGGGGGGTACCCAAGGGATGAGCTGGAGTTTGGGGGAGAGCTTCTTAGAGGGGAGCTTGGGGGGTACAGAAAGGAGTTTAGGGGTTATCCAAAGGAATAGGTGAGGGAGGGATTTGTGCACCCCTTCTTTTGCTTACCATCTACACGTCTACTCCCCTGTACCCCTACTTTTGCATTCGCGGTTACACAGCTTTTCTGGGGGGGGGGGAGCTGGAGTTTAGGGGGGTACCCAAAAGAGGAGATGGGGGAGTGGCAAAAGGAGGGGGGGTTGTGGGGGCATATGGGAGGAGGGGCAAAAGGAGGGGAGTCCCCAAGGAAGTAGATGGGAGGAACAGAAAAAGGAGGGAAATGGGAGTTTGTGGGGGGGTACCCAAGGGAGGAGCTGGAGTTTGGAGGAGAGCTTCTTAGATGGGAGGGATTCCTGGTGCTTGGGTAGCACGGAGGGGTGCAGGAGCTTGGAGGGTACAGAAAGGAGTTACCCAAAGGAATAGATGCGATGGGTGCAGGAGGGAGGGATTTGTGCACCCCTCCTTTTGCTTACCATCTACACGTCTACTCCCCTGTACCCCTTCTTTTGCATTTGCCGTTACACAGCTTTTCTGGGGGGGGGGAGCAGGAGTTTAGGGGGGTACCCAAAAGAGGAGATGGGGGAGTGGCAAAAGGAGGGGGGCTTGTGGGGGGGTATGGGAGGAGGGGCAAAAGGAGGGGAGTTTGTGGGGGGGGGGAGTCCCCAAGGAAGTAGATGGGAGGAACAGCAAAAGGAGGGAAATGGGAGTTTGTGGGGGGTACCCAAGGGAGGAGCTTCAAAAAGAGGGAGCGGGGGGGGGACTCAAGAAGGAACAGCAAAAGGGGGGAAATGGGAGTTTGTGGGGGTACCCAAGGGAGGAGCTGGCGTTTAAAGGGTAGCAAAAGGAGGGAGCGGGGGGCAGGGACCCAAGGGCCTAGATGGGAGGGGTTCCTGGTGCTTGGGTAGCATGGAAGGGTGCAGGAGCTTGGGGGGGATACTGAAAGGAGTTGAGGTGCAGGAGTTTGGGGGTTACCCAAAGGAGTAGATGTGCGGGGTGCAGGAGGGAGGGATTTGTGTACCCCTCCTTTTGCTTACCATCTACATCATGGCCTCACGCCTACTCCCCTGAGTACCCCTCCCCCCGTACCCTTTCTTTTGCATTCACGGTTACACAGCTTTATTGGAGCGGGTAAAGCGGGGGGGGGGGGGGCTCGGAGTAGCTTAGGGGGTACCCAAAAGAGTAGATGGCAGAAGGGGTAACAAAAGGAGGAGAGAGGGAGTCCCCAAGGAAGTAGATGGGCAGATCTCAATTGAAGGTGGTCTTCACACATATCCCTTTCTAGCATCCCCACTTTTAGCTTCTTCTTAGAACCAATAGCCAACCACCTCCTTTGCTGCACTCATAGAGACAGCTTCTATTTTGCAGCCCCAATTTTAAGCTCCCCCCTTCCAGAGCCCAACATGCCTAGCTGACCTTTGACCAAGAGCCCACTTTCTGCTCCCCCAATCTCCTCCTTTGCTGCAGCCATGAGATAGCTTTCCCTTCTATTTTGCCCCCTCCTCAATTATAACCTCCCCGTTCCAGAACACAACATGCCGAGCTCACTCTTGCTGCAGCCTCTAGACCTATTACACCTTTGACAGACACCTCAGTACCCTCCCTCTTATTGTACCCGTAATTACAGCTTGCCCTTCTATTGAACAACCCCAACTTTATCTTCCTCTTAGGCCAGCCAACTTCATTCTTGCTGCAGCTTCGAAGCCAATGACAAGCTATTGTTGCATCAATCTGAGCATACCGCTGCCAGGATTCAAACTCATAACTGCACAAGCTCACAGTAGTACCAGCGAGGCATTAACCCGCTGAGCCACAGCCAGATCTGCTTGTGACACCTTCCAAAAACTAGGGCTTTGTTAGACATCGAAACTTGCCAATAAATTAGGGGAGTGGTTAAGTGTTTGCAGCTGTGGTATAAGCAAGTGCACTGAATATAGGCCTCCTTTTTGGCAGGCTTCACAAGCAGCGACCACTGTGGCTTAGTGGGCAAATGCGCCCTGCTAGCAACCATGAGGTTGTGAGTTCGAATCCAGCGTGTGCCATGCTAAACGTGCAATGTGATTTACTTAGAATTGAGCTGGGTGCTGCGAGAAGCTGCCAGGGTTGAATTGGTTACGGAAGAAGTTGTGTATGTGCTGGGGGGGGTGGGGAGACCTGGAAGTGATAAGGCAGCTGGGCTAAAAAGGGGATGGTGAGATATGAGTTGGGGAGACAGGGGCTTGCTGGGACCACTATGGGAAATGGAACTTTGTGTGGGGGAGGGGGTACCCAATGGAGGAGCTGGGGTTTGTGGAGAAGGAGGGGGAGGAAGTCAATGGGAGGGATAGCAAAAGGAGGGGAATGGAAGTTTGTGGGGGGGGGGTACCCAAGGGATGAGCTGGAGTTTGGGGGAGAGCTTCTTAGAGGGGAGCTTGGGGGGTACAGAAAGGAGTTTAGGGGTTATCCAAAGGAATAGGTGAGGGAGGGATTTGTGCACCCCTTCTTTTGCTTACCATCTACACGTCTACTCCCCTGTACCCCTACTTTTGCATTCGCGGTTACACAGCTTTTCTGGGGGGGGGGGAGCTGGAGTTTAGGGGGGTACCCAAAAGAGGAGATGGGGGAGTGGCAAAAGGAGGGGGGGTTGTGGGGGCATATGGGAGGAGGGGCAAAAGGAGGGGAGTCCCCAAGGAAGTAGATGGGAGGAACAGAAAAAGGAGGGAAATGGGAGTTTGTGGGGGGGTACCCAAGGGAGGAGCTGGAGTTTGGGGGAGAGCTTCTTAGATGGGAGGGATTCCTGGTGCTTGGGTAGCACGGAGGGGTGCAGGAGCTTGGAGGGTACAGAAAGGAGTTACCCAAAGGAATAGATGCGATGGGTGCAGGAGGGAGGGATTTGTGCACCCCTCCTTTTGCTTACCATCTACACGTCTACTCCCCTGTACCCCTTCTTTTGCATTTGCCGTTACACAGCTTTTCTGGGGGGGGGGAGCAGGAGTTTAGGGGGGTACCCAAAAGAGGAGATGGGGGAGTGGCAAAAGGAGGGGGGCTTGTGGGGGGGTATGGGAGGAGGGGCAAAAGGAGGGGAGTTTGTGGGGGGGGGGAGTCCCCAAGGAAGTAGATGGGAGGAACAGCAAAAGGAGGGAAATGGGAGTTTGTGGGGGGTACCCAAGGGAGGAGCTTCAAAAAGAGGGAGCGGGGGGGGGACTCAAGAAGGAACAGCAAAAGGGGGGAAATGGGAGTTTGTGGGGGTACCCAAGGGAGGAGCTGGCGTTTAAAGGGTAGCAAAAGGAGGGAGCGGGGGGCAGGGACCCAAGGGCCTAGATGGGAGGGGTTCCTGGTGCTTGGGTAGCATGGAAGGGTGCAGGAGCTTGGGGGGGATACTGAAAGGAGTTGAGGTGCAGGAGTTTGGGGGTTACCCAAAGGAGTAGATGTGCGGGGTGCAGGAGGGAGGGATTTGTGTACCCCTCCTTTTGCTTACCATCTACATCATGGCCTCACGCCTACTCCCCTGAGTACCCCTCCCCCCGTACCCTTTCTTTTGCATTCACGGTTACACAGCTTTATTGGAGCGGGTAAAGCGGGGGGGGGGGGGGGCTCGGAGTAGCTTAGGGGGTACCCAAAAGAGTAGATGGCAGGAGGGGTAACAAAAGGAGGAGAGAGGGAGTCCCCAAGGAAGTAGATGGGCAGATCTCAGTTGAAGGTGGTCTTCACACATATCCCTTTCTAGCATCCCCACTTTTAGCTTCTTCTTAGAACCAATAGCCAACCACCTCCTTTGCTGCACTCATAGAGACAGCTTCTATTTTGCAGCCCCAATTTTAAGCTCCCCCCTTCCAGAGCCCAACATGCCTAGCTGACCTTTGACCAAGAGCCCACTTTCTGCTCCCCCAATCTCCTCCTTTGCTGCAGCCATGAGATAGCTTTCCCTTCTATTTTGCCCCCTCCTCAATTATAACCTCCCCGTTCCAGAACACAACATGCCGAGCTCACTCTTGCTGCAGCCTCTAGACCTATTACACCTTTGACAGACACCTCAGTACCCTCCCTCTTATTGTACCCGTAATTACAGCTTGCCCTTCTATTGAACAACCCCAACTTTATCTTCCTCTTAGGCCAGCCAACTTCATTCTTGCTGCAGCTTCGAAGCCAATGACAAGCTATTGTTGGCATCAATCTGAGCATACCGCTGCCAGGATTCAAACTCATAACTGCACAAGCTCACAGTAGTACCAGCGAGGCATTAACCCGCTGAGCCACAGCCAGATCTGCTTGTGACACCTTCCAAAAACTAGGGCTTTGTTAGACATCGAAACTTGCCAATAAATTAGGGGAGTGGTTAAGTGTTTGCAGCTGTGGTATAAGCAAGTGCACTGAATATAGGCCTCCTTTTTGGCAGGCTTCACAAGCAGCGACCACTGTGGCTTAGTGGGCAAATGCGCCCTGCTAGCAACCATGAGGTTGTGAGTTCGAATCCAGCGTGTGCCATGCTAAACGTGCAATGTGATTTACTTAGAATTGAGCTGGGTGCTGCGAGAAGCTGCCAGGGTTGAATTGGTTACGGAAGAAGTTGTGTATGTGCTGGGGGGGGTGGGGAGACCTGGAAGTGATAAGGCAGCTGGGCTAAAAAGGGGATGGTGAGATATGAGTTGGGGAGACAGGGGCTTGCTGGGACCACTATGGGAAATGGAACTTTGTGTGGGGGAGGGGGTACCCAATGGAGGAGCTGGGGTTTGTGGAGAAGGAGGGGGAGGAAGTCAATGGGAGGGATAGCAAAAGGAGGGGAATGGAAGTTTGTGGCGGGGGGTACCCAAGGGATGAGCTGGAGTTTGGGGGAGAGCTTCTTAGAGGGGAGCTTGGGGGGTACAGAAAGGAGTTTAGGGGTTATCCAAAGGAATAGGTGAGGGAGGGATTTGTGCACCCCTTCTTTTGCTTACCATCTACACGTCTACTCCCCTGTACCCCTACTTTTGCATTCGCGGTTACACAGCTTTTCTGGGGGGGGGAGCTGGAGTTTAGGGGGGTACCCAAAAGAGGAGATGGGGGAGTGGCAAAAGGAGGGGGGGTTGTGGGGGCATATGGGAGGAGGGGCAAAAGGAGGGGAGTCCCCAAGGAAGTAGATGGGAGGAACAGAAAAAGGAGGGAAATGGGAGTTTGTGGGGGGGTACCCAAGGGAGGAGCTGGAGTTTGGGGGAGAGCTTCTTAGATGGGAGGGATTCCTGGTGCTTGGGTAGCACGGAGGGGTGCAGGAGCTTGGAGGGTACAGAAAGGAGTTACCCAAAGGAATAGATGCGATGGGTGCAGGAGGGAGAGGGATTTGTGCACCCCTCCTTTTGCTTACCATCTACACGTCTACTCCCCTGTACCCCTTCTTTTGCATTTGCCGTTACACAGCTTTTCTGGGGGGGGGGAGCAGGAGTTTAGGGGGGTACCCAAAAGAGGAGATGGGGGAGTGGCAAAAGGAGGGGGGCTTGTGGGGGGGTATGGGAGGAGGGGCAAAAGGAGGGGAGTTTGTGGGGGGGGGGAGTCCCCAAGGAAGTAGATGGGAGGAACAGCAAAAGGAGGGAAATGGGAGTTTGTGGGGGGTACCCAAGGGAGGAGCTTCAAAAAGAGGGAGCGGGGGGGGGACTCAAGAAGGAACAGCAAAAGGGGGGAAATGGGAGTTTGTGGGGGTACCCAAGGGAGGAGCTGGCGTTTAAAGGGTAGCAAAAGGAGGGAGCGGGGGGCAGGGACCCAAGGGCCTAGATGGGAGGGGTTCCTGGTGCTTGGGTAGCATGGAAGGGTGCAGGAGCTTGGGGGGGATACTGAAAGGAGTTGAGGTGCAGGAGTTTGGGGGTTACCCAAAGGAGTAGATGTGCGGGGTGCAGGAGGGAGGGATTTGTGTACCCCTCCTTTTGCTTACCATCTACATCATGGCCTCACGCCTACTCCCCTGAGTACCCCTCCCCCCGTACCCTTTCTTTTGCATTCACGGTTACACAGCTTTATTGGAGCGGGTAAAGCGGGGGGGGGGGGGGGCTCGGAGTAGCTTAGGGGGTACCCAAAAGAGTAGATGGCAGGAGGGGTAACAAAAGGAGGAGAGAGGGAGTCCCCAAGGAAGTAGATGGGCAGATCTCAATTGAAGGTGGTCTTCACACATATCCCTTTCTAGCATCCCCACTTTTAGCTTCTTCTTAGAACCAATAGCCAACCACCTCCTTTGCTGCACTCATAGAGACAGCTTCTATTTTGCAGCCCCAATTTTAAGCTCCCCCTTCCAGAGCCCAACATGCCTAGCTGACCTTTGACCAAGAGCCCACTTTCTGCTCCCCCAATCTCCTCCTTTGCTGCAGCCATGAGATAGCTTTCCCTTCTATTTTGCCCCCTCCTCAATTATAACCTCCCCGTTCCAGAACACAACATGCCGAGCTCACTCTTGCTGCAGCCTCTAGACCTATTACACCTTTGACAGACACCTCAGTACCCTCCCTCTTATTGTACCCGTAATTACAGCTTGCCCTTCTATTGAACAACCCCAACTTTATCTTCCTCTTAGGCCAGCCAACTTCATTCTTGCTGCAGCTTCGAAGCCAATGACAAGCTATTGTTGCATCAATCTGAGCATACCGCTGCCAGGATTCAAACTCATAACTGCACAAGCTCACAGTAGTACCAGCGAGGCATTAACCCGCTGAGCCACAGCCAGATCTGCTTGTGACACCTTCCAAAAACTAGGGCTTTGTTAGACATCGAAACTTGCCAATAAATTAGGGGAGTGGTTAAGTGTTTGCAGCTGTGGTATAAGCAAGTGCACTGAATATAGGCCTCCTTTTTGGCAGGCTTCACAAGCAGCGACCACTGTGGCTTAGTGGGCAAATGCGCCCTGCTAGCAACCATGAGGTTGTGAGCTCGAATCCAGCGTGTGCCATGCTAAACGTGCAATGTGATTTACTTAGAATTGAGCTGGGTGCTGCGAGAAGCTGCCAGGGTTGAATTGGTTACGGAAGAAGTTGTGTATGTGCTGGGGGGGTGGGGAGACCTGGAAGTGATAAGGCAGCTGGGCTAAAAGGGGATGGTGAGATATGAGTTGGGGAGACAGGGGCTTGCTGGGACCACTATGGGAAATGGAACTTTGTGTGGGGGAGGGGGTACCCAATGGAGGAGCTGGGGTTTGTGGAGAAGGAGGGGGAGGAAGTCAATGGGAGGGATAGCAAAAGGAGGGGAATGGAAGTTTGTGGGGGGGGGTACCCAAGGGATGAGCTGGAGTTTGGGGGAGAGCTTCTTAGAGGGGAGCTTGGGGGTACAGAAAGGAGTTTAGGGGTTATCCAAAGGAATAGGTGAGGGAGGGATTTGTGCACCCCTTCTTTTGCTTACCATCTACACGTCTACTCCCCTGTACCCCTACTTTTGCATTCGCGGTTACACAGCTTTTCTGGGGGGGGGGGAGCTGGAGTTTAGGGGGGTACCCAAAAGAGGAGATGGGGGAGTGGCAAAAGGAGGGGGGGTTGTGGGGGCATATGGGAGGAGGGGCAAAAGGAGGGGAGTCCCCAAGGAAGTAGATGGGAGGAACAGAAAAAGGAGGGAAATGGGAGTTTGTGGGGGGGTACCCAAGGGAGGAGCTGGAGTTTGGGGAGAGCTTCTTAGATGGGAGGGATTCCTGGTGCTTGGGTAGCACGGAGGGGTGCAGGAGCTTGGAGGGTACAGAAAGGAGTTACCCAAAGGAATAGATGCGATGGGTGCAGGAGGGAGGGATTTGTGCACCCCTCCTTTTGCTTACCATCTACACGTCTACTCCCCTGTACCCCTTCTTTTGCATTTGCCGTTACACAGCTTTTCTGGGGGGGGGGAGCAGGAGTTTAGGGGGGTACCCAAAAGAGGAGATGGGGGAGTGGCAAAAGGAGGGGGGCTTGTGGGGGGTATGGGAGGAGGGGCAAAAGGAGGGGAGTTTGTGGGGGGGGGGAGTCCCCAAGGAAGTAGATGGGAGGAACAGCAAAAGGAGGGAAATGGGAGTTTGTGGGGGGTACCCAAGGGAGGAGCTTCAAAAAGAGGGAGCGGGGGGGGGACTCAAGAAGGAACAGCAAAAGGGGGGAAATGGGAGTTTGTGGGGGTACCCAAGGGAGGAGCTGGCGTTTAAAGGGTAGCAAAAGGAGGGAGCGGGGGGCAGGGACCCAAGGGCCTAGATGGGAGGGGTTCCTGGTGCTTGGGTAGCATGGAAGGGTGCAGGAGCTTGGGGGGATACTGAAAGGAGTTGAGGTGCAGGAGTTTGGGGGTTACCCAAAGGAGTAGATGTGCGGGGTGCAGGAGGGAGGGATTTGTGTACCCCTCCTTTTGCTTACCATCTACATCATGGCCTCACGCCTACTCCCCTGAGTACCCCTCCCCCCGTACCCTTTCTTTTGCATTCACGGTTACACAGCTTTATTGGAGCGGGTAAAGCGGGGGGGGGGGGGGGCTCGGAGTAGCTTAGGGGGTACCCAAAAGAGTAGATGGCAGAAGGGGTAACAAAAGGAGGAGAGAGGGAGTCCCCAAGGAAGTAGATGGGCAGATCTCAATTGAAGGTGGTCTTCACACATATCCCTTTCTAGCATCCCCACTTTTAGCTTCTTCTTAGAACCAATAGCCAACCACCTCCTTTGCTGCACTCATAGAGACAGCTTCTATTTTGCAGCCCCAATTTTAAGCTCCCCCCTTCCAGAGCCCAACATGCCTAGCTGACCTTTGACCAAGAGCCCACTTTCTGCTCCCCCAATCTCCTCCTTTGCTGCAGCCATGAGATAGCTTTCCCTTCTATTTTGCCCCCTCCTCAATTATAACCTCCCCGTTCCAGAACACAACATGCCGAGCTCACTCTTGCTGCAGCCTCTAGACCTATTACACCTTTGACAGACACCTCAGTACCCTCCCTCTTATTGTACCCGTAATTACAGCTTGCCCTTCTATTGAACAACCCCAACTTTATCTTCCTCTTAGGCCAGCCAACTTCATTCTTGCTGCAGCTTCGAAGCCAATGACAAGCTATTGTTGCATCAATCTGAGCATACCGCTGCCAGGATTCAAACTCATAACTGCACAAGCTCACAGTAGTACCAGCGAGGCATTAACCCGCTGAGCCACAGCCAGATCTGCTTGTGACACCTTCCAAAAACTAGGGCTTTGTTAGACATCGAAACTTGCCAATAAATTAGGGGAGTGGTTAAGTGTTTGCAGCTGTGGTATAAGCAAGTGCACTGAATATAGGCCTCCTTTTTGGCAGGCTTCACAAGCAGCGACCACTGTGGCTTAGTGGGCAAATGCGCCCTGCTAGCAACCATGAGGTTGTGAGTTCGAATCCAGCGTGTGCCATGCTAAACGTGCAATGTGATTTACTTAGAATTGAGCTGGGTGCTGCGAGAAGCTGCCAGGGTTGAATTGGTTACGGAAGAAGTTGTGTATGTGCTGGGGGGGGTGGGGAGACCTGGAAGTGATAAGGCAGCTGGGCTAAAAAGGGGATGGTGAGATATGAGTTGGGGAGACAGGGGCTTGCTGGGACCACTATGGGAAATGGAACTTTGTGTGGGGGAGGGGGTACCCAATGGAGGAGCTGGGGTTTGTGGAGAAGGAGGGGGAGGAAGTCAATGGGAGGGATAGCAAAAGGAGGGGAATGGAAGTTTGTGGGGGGGGGGTACCCAAGGGATGAGCTGGAGTTTGGGGGAGAGCTTCTTAGAGGGGAGCTTGGGGGGTACAGAAAGGAGTTTAGGGGTTATCCAAAGGAATAGGTGAGGGAGGGATTTGTGCACCCCTTCTTTTGCTTACCATCTACACGTCTACTCCCCTGTACCCCTACTTTTGCATTCGCGGTTACACAGCTTTTCTGGGGGGGGGGGAGCTGGAGTTTAGGGGGGTACCCAAAAGAGGAGATGGGGGAGTGGCAAAAGGAGGGGGGGTTGTGGGGGCATATGGGAGGAGGGGCAAAAGGAGGGGAGTCCCCAAGGAAGTAGATGGGAGGAACAGAAAAAGGAGGGAAATGGGAGTTTGTGGGGGGGTACCCAAGGGAGGAGCTGGAGTTTGGGGGAGAGCTTCTTAGATGGGAGGGATTCCTGGTGCTTGGGTAGCACGGAGGGGTGCAGGAGCTTGGAGGGTACAGAAAGGAGTTACCCAAAGGAATAGATGCGATGGGTGCAGGAGGGAGGGATTTGTGCACCCCTCCTTTTGCTTACCATCTACACGTCTACTCCCCTGTACCCCTTCTTTTGCATTTGCCGTTACACAGCTTTTCTGGGGGGGGGGAGCAGGAGTTTAGGGGGGTACCCAAAAGAGGAGATGGGGGAGTGGCAAAAGGAGGGGGGCTTGTGGGGGGGTATGGGAGGAGGGGCAAAAGGAGGGGAGTTTGTGGGGGGGGGGAGTCCCCAAGGAAGTAGATGGGAGGAACAGCAAAAGGAGGGAAATGGGAGTTTGTGGGGGGTACCCAAGGGAGGAGCTTCAAAAAGAGGGAGCGGGGGGGGGACTCAAGAAGGAACAGCAAAAGGGGGGAAATGGGAGTTTGTGGGGGTACCCAAGGGAGGAGCTGGCGTTTAAAGGGTAGCAAAAGGAGGGAGCGGGGGGCAGGGACCCAAGGGCCTAGATGGGAGGGGTTCCTGGTGCTTGGGTAGCATGGAAGGGTGCAGGAGCTTGGGGGGGATACTGAAAGGAGTTGAGGTGCAGGAGTTTGGGGGTTACCCAAAGGAGTAGATGTGCGGGGTGCAGGAGGGAGGGATTTGTGTACCCCTCCTTTTGCTTACCATCTACATCATGGCCTCACGCCTACTCCCCTGAGTACCCCTCCCCCCGTACCCTTTCTTTTGCATTCACGGTTACACAGCTTTATTGGAGCGGGTAAAGCGGGGGGGGGGGGGGGGGCTCGGAGTAGCTTAGGGGGTACCCAAAAGAGTAGATGGCAGGAGGGGTAACAAAAGGAGGAGAGAGGGAGTCCCCAAGGAAGTAGATGGGCAGATCTCAGTTGAAGGTGGTCTTCACACATATCCCTTTCTAGCATCCCCACTTTTAGCTTCTTCTTAGAACCAATAGCCAACCACCTCCTTTGCTGCACTCATAGAGACAGCTTCTATTTTGCAGCCCCAATTTTAAGCTCCCCCCTTCCAGAGCCCAACATGCCTAGCTGACCTTTGACCAAGAGCCCACTTTCTGCTCCCCCAATCTCCTCCTTTGCTGCAGCCATGAGATAGCTTTCCCTTCTATTTTGCCCCCTCCTCAATTATAACCTCCCCGTTCCAGAACACAACATGCCGAGCTCACTCTTGCTGCAGCCTCTAGACCTATTACACCTTTGACAGACACCTCAGTACCCTCCCTCTTATTGTACCCGTAATTACAGCTTGCCCTTCTATTGAACAACCCCAACTTTATCTTCCTCTTAGGCCAGCCAACTTCATTCTTGCTGCAGCTTCGAAGCCAATGACAAGCTATTGTTGCATCAATCTGAGCATACCGCTGCCAGGATTCAAACTCATAACTGCACAAGCTCACAGTAGTACCAGCGAGGCATTAACCCGCTGAGCCACAGCCAGATCTGCTTGTGACACCTTCCAAAAACTAGGGCTTTGTTAGACATCGAAACTTGCCAATAAATTAGGGGAGTGGTTAAGTGTTTGCAGCTGTGGTATAAGCAAGTGCACTGAATATAGGCCTCCTTTTTGGCAGGCTTCACAAGCAGCGACCACTGTGGCTTAGTGGGCAAATGCGCCCTGCTAGCAACCATGAGGTTGTGAGTTCGAATCCAGCGTGTGCCATGCTAAACGTGCAATGTGATTTACTTAGAATTGAGCTGGGTGCTGCGAGAAGCTGCCAGGGTTGAATTGGTTACGGAAGAAGTTGTGTATGTGCTGGGGGGGGTGGGGAGACCTGGAAGTGATAAGGCAGCTGGGCTAAAAAGGGGATGGTGAGATATGAGTTGGGGAGACAGGGGCTTGCTGGGACCACTATGGGAAATGGAACTTTGTGTGGGGGAGGGGGTACCCAATGGAGGAGCTGGGGTTTGTGGAGAAGGAGGGGGAGGAAGTCAATGGGAGGGATAGCAAAAGGAGGGGAATGGAAGTTTGTGGGGGGGGGGTACCCAAGGGATGAGCTGGAGTTTGGGGGAGAGCTTCTTAGAGGGGAGCTTGGGGGGTACAGAAAGGAGTTTAGGGGTTATCCAAAGGAATAGGTGAGGGAGGGATTTGTGCACCCCTTCTTTTGCTTACCATCTACACGTCTACTCCCCTGTACCCCTACTTTTGCATTCGCGGTTACACAGCTTTTCTGGGGGGGGGGGAGCTGGAGTTTAGGGGGGTACCCAAAAGAGGAGATGGGGGAGTGGCAAAAGGAGGGGGGGTTGTGGGGGCATATGGGAGGAGGGGCAAAAGGAGGGGAGTCCCCAAGGAAGTAGATGGGAGGAACAGAAAAAGGAGGGAAATGGGAGTTTGTGGGGGGGTACCCAAGGGAGGAGCTGGAGTTTGGGGGAGAGCTTCTTAGATGGGAGGGATTCCTGGTGCTTGGGTAGCACGGAGGGGTGCAGGAGCTTGGAGGGTACAGAAAGGAGTTACCCAAAGGAATAGATGCGATGGGTGCAGGAGGGAGGGATTTGTGCACCCCTCCTTTTGCTTACCATCTACACGTCTACTCCCCTGTACCCCTTCTTTTGCATTTGCCGTTACACAGCTTTTCTGGGGGGGGGGAGCAGGAGTTTAGGGGGGTACCCAAAAGAGGAGATGGGGGAGTGGCAAAAGGAGGGGGGCTTGTGGGGGGGTATGGGAGGAGGGGCAAAAGGAGGGGAGTTTGTGGGGGGGGGGAGTCCCCAAGGAAGTAGATGGGAGGAACAGCAAAAGGAGGGAAATGGGAGTTTGTGGGGGGTACCCAAGGGAGGAGCTTCAAAAAGAGGGAGCGGGGGGGGGACTCAAGAAGGAACAGCAAAAGGGGGGAAATGGGAGTTTGTGGGGGTACCCAAGGGAGGAGCTGGCGTTTAAAGGGTAGCAAAAGGAGGGAGCGGGGGGCAGGGACCCAAGGGCCTAGATGGGAGGGGTTCCTGGTGCTTGGGTAGCATGGAAGGGTGCAGGAGCTTGGGGGGGATACTGAAAGGAGTTGAGGTGCAGGAGTTTGGGGGTTACCCAAAGGAGTAGATGTGCGGGGTGCAGGAGGGAGGGATTTGTGTACCCCTCCTTTTGCTTACCATCTACATCATGGCCTCACGCCTACTCCCCTGAGTACCCCTCCCCCCGTACCCTTTCTTTTGCATTCACGGTTACACAGCTTTATTGGAGCGGGTAAAGCGGGGGGGGGGGGGGGCTCGGAGTAGCTTAGGGGGTACCCAAAAGAGTAGATGGCAGGAGGGGTAACAAAAGGAGGAGAGAGGGAGTCCCCAAGGAAGTAGATGGGCAGATCTCAGTTGAAGGTGGTCTTCACACATATCCCTTTCTAGCATCCCCACTTTTAGCTTCTTCTTAGAACCAATAGCCAACCACCTCCTTTGCTGCACTCATAGAGACAGCTTCTATTTTGCAGCCCCAATTTTAAGCTCCCCCCTTCCAGAGCCCAACATGCCTAGCTGACCTTTGACCAAGAGCCCACTTTCTGCTCCCCCAATCTCCTCCTTTGCTGCAGCCATGAGATAGCTTTCCCTTCTATTTTGCCCCCTCCTCAATTATAACCTCCCCGTTCCAGAACACAACATGCCGAGCTCACTCTTGCTGCAGCCTCTAGACCTATTACACCTTTGACAGACACCTCAGTACCCTCCCTCTTATTGTACCCGTAATTACAGCTTGCCCTTCTATTGAACAACCCCAACTTTATCTTCCTCTTAGGCCAGCCAACTTCATTCTTGCTGCAGCTTCGAAGCCAATGACAAGCTATTGTTGCATCAATCTGAGCATACCGCTGCCAGGATTCAAACTCATAACTGCACAAGCTCACAGTAGTACCAGCGAGGCATTAACCCGCTGAGCCACAGCCAGATCTGCTTGTGACACCTTCCAAAAACTAGGGCTTTGTTAGACATCGAAACTTGCCAATAAATTAGGGGAGTGGTTAAGTGTTTGCAGCTGTGGTATAAGCAAGTGCACTGAATATAGGCCTCCTTTTTGGCAGGCTTCACAAGCAGCGACCACTGTGGCTTAGTG
Organism: Aquarana catesbeiana; assembly: GCF_042186555.1. Classification (NCBI taxonomy): domain Eukaryota; kingdom Metazoa; phylum Chordata; class Amphibia; order Anura; family Ranidae; genus Aquarana; species Aquarana catesbeiana. The sequence continues at coordinate 273,316,788 of NC_133325.1, read as the reverse complement.
GGCAAATGCGCCCTGCTAGCAACCATGAGGTTGTGAGTTCGAATCCAGCGTGTGCCATGCTAAACGTGCAATGTGATTTACTTAGAATTGAGCTGGGTGCTGCGAGAAGCTGCCAGGGTTGAATTGGTTACGGAAGAAGTTGTGTATGTGCTGGGGGGGGTGGGGAGACCTGGAAGTGATAAGGCAGCTGGGCTAAAAAGGGGATGGTGAGATATGAGTTGGGGAGACAGGGGCTTGCTGGGACCACTATGGGAAATGGAACTTTGTGTGGGGGAGGGGGTACCCAATGGAGGAGCTGGGGTTTGTGGAGAAGGAGGGGGAGGAAGTCAATGGGAGGGATAGCAAAAGGAGGGGAATGGAAGTTTGTGGGGGGGGGGTACCCAAGGGATGAGCTGGAGTTTGGGGGAGAGCTTCTTAGAGGGGAGCTTGGGGGGTACAGAAAGGAGTTTAGGGGTTATCCAAAGGAATAGGTGAGGGAGGGATTTGTGCACCCCTTCTTTTGCTTACCATCTACACGTCTACTCCCCTGTACCCCTACTTTTGCATTCGCGGTTACACAGCTTTTTGGGGGGGGGGGAGCTGGAGTTTAGGGGGGTACCCAAAAGAGGAGATGGGGGAGTGGCAAAAGGAGGGGGGGTTGTGGGGGCATATGGGAGGAGGGGCAAAAGGAGGGGAGTCCCCAAGGAAGTAGATGGGAGGAACAGAAAAAGGAGGGAAATGGGAGTTTGTGGGGGGGTACCCAAGGGAGGAGCTGGAGTTTGGGGGAGAGCTTCTTAGATGGGAGGGATTCCTGGTGCTTGGGTAGCACGGAGGGGTGCAGGAGCTTGGAGGGTACAGAAAGGAGTTACCCAAAGGAATAGATGCGATGGGTGCAGGAGGGAGGGATTTGTGCACCCCTCCTTTTGCTTACCATCTACACGTCTACTCCCCTGTACCCCTTCTTTTGCATTTGCCGTTACACAGCTTTTCTGGGGGGGGGAGCAGGAGTTTAGGGGGGTACCCAAAAGAGGAGATGGGGGAGTGGCAAAAGGAGGGGGGCTTGTGGGGGGGTATGGGAGGAGGGGCAAAAGGAGGGGAGTTTGTGGGGGGGGGGAGTCCCCAAGGAAGTAGATGGGAGGAACAGCAAAAGGAGGGAAATGGGAGTTTGTGGGGGGTACCCAAGGGAGGAGCTTCAAAAAGAGGGAGCAGGGGGGGGACTCAAGAAGGAACAGCAAAAGGGGGGAAATGGGAGTTTGTGGGGGTACCCAAGGGAGGAGCTGGCGTTTAAAGGGTAGCAAAAGGAGGGAGCGGGGGGCAGGGACCCAAGGGCCTAGATGGGAGGGGTTCCTGGTGCTTGGGTAGCATGGAAGGGTGCAGGAGCTTGGGGGGGATACTGAAAGGAGTTGAGGTGCAGGAGTTTGGGGGTTACCCAAAGGAGTAGATGTGCGGGGTGCAGGAGGGAGGGATTTGTGTACCCCTCCTTTTGCTTACCATCTACATCATGGCCTCACGCCTACTCCCCTGAGTACCCCTCCCCCCGTACCCTTTCTTTTGCATTCACGGTTACACAGCTTTATTGGAGCGGGTAAAGCGGGGGGGGGGGGGGGGGGGGCTCGGAGTAGCTTAGGGGGTACCCAAAAGAGTAGATGGCAGGAGGGGTAACAAAAGGAGGAGAGAGGGAGTCCCCAAGGAAGTAGATGGGCAGATCTCAGTTGAAGGTGGTCTTCACACATATCCCTTTCTAGCATCCCCACTTTTAGCTTCTTCTTAGAACCAATAGCCAACCACCTCCTTTGCTGCACTCATAGAGACAGCTTCTATTTTGCAGCCCCAATTTTAAGCTCCCCCCTTCCAGAGCCCAACATGCCTAGCTGACCTTTGACCAAGAGCCCACTTTCTGCTCCCCCAATCTCCTCCTTTGCTGCAGCCATGAGATAGCTTTCCCTTCTATTTTGCCCCCTCCTCAATTATAACCTCCCCGTTCCAGAACACAACATGCCGAGCTCACTCTTGCTGCAGCCTCTAGACCTATTACACCTTTGACAGACACCTCAGTACCCTCCCTCTTATTGTACCCGTAATTACAGCTTGCCCTTCTATTGAACAACCCCAACTTTATCTTCCTCTTAGGCCAGCCAACTTCATTCTTGCTGCAGCTTCGAAGCCAATGACAAGCTATTGTTGCATCAATCTGAGCATACCGCTGCCAGGATTCAAACTCATAACTGCACAAGCTCACAGTAGTACCAGCGAGGCATTAACCCGCTGAGCCACAGCCAGATCTGCTTGTGACACCTTCCAAAAACTAGGGCTTTGTTAGACATCGAAACTTGCCAATAAATTAGGGGAGTGGTTAAGTGTTTGCAGCTGTGGTATAAGCAAGTGCACTGAATATAGGCCTCCTTTTTGGCAGGCTTCACAAGCAGCGACCACTGTGGCTTAGTGGGCAAATGCGCCCTGCTAGCAACCATGAGGTTGTGAGTTCGAATCCAGCGTGTGCCATGCTAAACGTGCAATGTGATTTACTTAGAATTGAGCTGGGTGCTGCGAGAAGCTGCCAGGGTTGAATTGGTTACGGAAGAAGTTGTGTATGTGCTGGGGGGGGTGGGGAGACCTGGAAGTGATAAGGCAGCTGGGCTAAAAAGGGGATGGTGAGATATGAGTTGGGGAGACAGGGGCTTGCTGGGACCACTATGGGAAATGGAACTTTGTGTGGGGGAGGGGGTACCCAATGGAGGAGCTGGGGTTTGTGGAGAAGGAGGGGGAGGAAGTCAATGGGAGGGATAGCAAAAGGAGGGGAATGGAAGTTTGTGGGGGGGGGGGTACCCAAGGGATGAGCTGGAGTTTGGGGGAGAGCTTCTTAGAGGGGAGCTTGGGGGGTACAGAAAGGAGTTTAGGGGTTATCCAAAGGAATAGGTGAGGGAGGGATTTGTGCACCCCTTCTTTTGCTTACCATCTACACGTCTACTCCCCTGTACCCCTACTTTTGCATTCGCGGTTACACAGCTTTTCTGGGGGGGGGGGAGCTGGAGTTTAGGGGGGTACCCAAAAGAGGAGATGGGGGAGTGGCAAAAGGAGGGGGGGTTGTGGGGGCATATGGGAGGAGGGGCAAAAGGAGGGGAGTCCCCAAGGAAGTAGATGGGAGGAACAGAAAAAGGAGGGAAATGGGAGTTTGTGGGGGGGTACCCAAGGGAGGTGCTGGAGTTTGGGGGAGAGCTTCTTAGATGGGAGGGATTCCTGGTGCTTGGGTAGCACGGAGGGGTGCAGGAGCTTGGAGGGTACAGAAAGGAGTTACCCAAAGGAATAGATGCGATGGGTGCAGGAGGGAGGGATTTGTGCACCCCTCCTTTTGCTTACCATCTACACGTCTACTCCCCTGTACCCCTTCTTTTGCATTTGCCGTTACACAGCTTTTCTGGGGGGGGGGAGCAGGAGTTTAGGGGGGTACCCAAAAGAGGAGATGGGGGAGTGGCAAAAGGAGGGGGGCTTGTGGGGGGGTATGGGAGGAGGGGCAAAAGGAGGGGAGTTTGTGGGGGGGGGGAGTCCCCAAGGAAGTAGATGGGAGGAACAGCAAAAGGAGGGAAATGGGAGTTTGTGGGGGGTACCCAAGGGAGGAGCTTCAAAAAGAGGGAGCGGGGGGGGGACTCAAGAAGGAACAGCAAAAGGGGGGAAATGGGAGTTTGTGGGGGTACCCAAGGGAGGAGCTGGCGTTTAAAGGGTAGCAAAAGGAGGGAGCGGGGGGCAGGGACCCAAGGGCCTAGATGGGAGGGGTTCCTGGTGCTTGGGTAGCATGGAAGGGTGCAGGAGCTTGGGGGGGATACTGAAAGGAGTTGAGGTGCAGGAGTTTGGGGGTTACCCAAAGGAGTAGATGTGCGGGGTGCAGGAGGGAGGGATTTGTGTACCCCTCCTTTTGCTTACCATCTACATCATGGCCTCACGCCTACTCCCCTGAGTACCCCTCCCCCCGTACCCTTTCTTTTGCATTCACGGTTACACAGCTTTATTGGAGCGGGTAAAGCGGGGGGGGGGGGGGGGGGCTCGGAGTAGCTTAGGGGGTACCCAAAAGAGTAGATGGCAGGAGGGGTAACAAAAGGAGGAGAGAGGGAGTCCCCAAGGAAGTAGATGGGCAGATCTCAGTTGAAGGTGGTCTTCACACATATCCCTTTCTAGCATCCCCACTTTTAGCTTCTTCTTAGAACCAATAGCCAACCACCTCCTTTGCTGCACTCATAGAGACAGCTTCTATTTTGCAGCCCCAATTTTAAGCTCCCCCCTTCCAGAGCCCAACATGCCTAGCTGACCTTTGACCAAGAGCCCACTTTCTGCTCCCCCAATCTCCTCCTTTGCTGCAGCCATGAGATAGCTTTCCCTTCTATTTTGCCCCCTCCTCAATTATAACCTCCCCGTTCCAGAACACAACATGCCGAGCTCACTCTTGCTGCAGCCTCTAGACCTATTACACCTTTGACAGACACCTCAGTACCCTCCCTCTTATTGTACCCGTAATTACAGCTTGCCCTTCTATTGAACAACCCCAACTTTATCTTCCTCTTAGGCCAGCCAACTTCATTCTTGCTGCAGCTTCGAAGCCAATGACAAGCTATTGTTGCATCAATCTGAGCATACCGCTGCCAGGATTCAAACTCATAACTGCACAAGCTCACAGTAGTACCAGCGAGGCATTAACCCGCTGAGCCACAGCCAGATCTGCTTGTGACACCTTCCAAAAACTAGGGCTTTGTTAGACATCGAAACTTGCCAATAAATTAGGGGAGTGGTTAAGTGTTTGCAGCTGTGGTATAAGCAAGTGCACTGAATATAGGCCTCCTTTTTGGCAGGCTTCACAAGCAGCGACCACTGTGGCTTAGTGGGCAAATGCGCCCTGCTAGCAACCATGAGGTTGTGAGTTCGAATCCAGCGTGTGCCATGCTAAACGTGCAATGTGATTTACTTAGAATTGAGCTGGGTGCTGCGAGAAGCTGCCAGGGTTGAATTGGTTACGGAAGAAGTTGTGTATGTGCTGGGGGGGGTGGGGAGACCTGGAAGTGATAAGGCAGCTGGGCTAAAAAGGGGATGGTGAGATATGAGTTGGGGAGACAGGGGCTTGCTGGGACCACTATGGGAAATGGAACTTTGTGTGGGGGAGGGGGTACCCAATGGAGGAGCTGGGGTTTGTGGAGAAGGAGGGGGAGGAAGTCAATGGGAGGGATAGCAAAAGGAGGGGAATGGAAGTTTGTGGGGGGGGGGTACCCAAGGGATGAGCTGGAGTTTGGGGGAGAGCTTCTTAGAGGGGAGCTTGGGGGGTACAGAAAGGAGTTTAGGGGTTATCCAAAGGAATAGGTGAGGGAGGGATTTGTGCACCCCTTCTTTTGCTTACCATCTACACGTCTACTCCCCTGTACCCCTACTTTTGCATTCGCGGTTACACAGCTTTTCTGGGGGGGGGGGAGCTGGAGTTTAGGGGGGTACCCAAAAGAGGAGATGGGGGAGTGGCAAAAGGAGGGGGGGTTGTGGGGGCATATGGGAGGAGGGGCAAAAGGAGGGGAGTCCCCAAGGAAGTAGATGGGAGGAACAGAAAAAGGAGGGAAATGGGAGTTTGTGGGGGGGTACCCAAGGGAGGAGCTGGAGTTTGGGGGAGAGCTTCTTAGATGGGAGGGATTCCTGGTGCTTGGGTAGCACGGAGGGGTGCAGGAGCTTGGAGGGTACAGAAAGGAGTTACCCAAAGGAATAGATGCGATGGGTGCAGGAGGGAGGGATTTGTGCACCCCTCCTTTTGCTTACCATCTACACGTCTACTCCCCTGTACCCCTTCTTTTGCATTTGCCGTTACACAGCTTTTCTGGGGGGGGGGAGCAGGAGTTTAGGGGGGTACCCAAAAGAGGAGATGGGGGAGTGGCAAAAGGAGGGGGGCTTGTGGGGGGGTATGGGAGGAGGGGCAAAAGGAGGGGAGTTTGTGGGGGGGGGGAGTCCCCAAGGAAGTAGATGGGAGGAACAGCAAAAGGAGGGAAATGGGAGTTTGTGGGGGGTACCCAAGGGAGGAGCTTCAAAAAGAGGGAGCGGGGGGGGGACTCAAGAAGGAACAGCAAAAGGGGGGAAATGGGAGTTTGTGGGGGTACCCAAGGGAGGAGCTGGCGTTTAAAGGGTAGCAAAAGGAGGGAGCGGGGGGCAGGGACCCAAGGGCCTAGATGGGAGGGGTTCCTGGTGCTTGGGTAGCATGGAAGGGTGCAGGAGCTTGGGGGGGATACTGAAAGGAGTTGAGGTGCAGGAGTTTGGGGGTTACCCAAAGGAGTAGATGTGCGGGGTGCAGGAGGGAGGGATTTGTGTACCCCTCCTTTTGCTTACCATCTACATCATGGCCTCACGCCTACTCCCCTGAGTACCCCTCCCCCCGTACCCTTTCTTTTGCATTCACGGTTACACAGCTTTATTGGAGCGGGTAAAGCGGGGGGGGGGGGGGGGGCTCGGAGTAGCTTAGGGGGTACCCAAAAGAGTAGATGGCAGGAGGGGTAACAAAAGGAGGAGAGAGGGAGTCCCCAAGGAAGTAGATGGGCAGATCTCAGTTGAAGGTGGTCTTCACACATATCCCTTTCTAGCATCCCCACTTTTAGCTTCTTCTTAGAACCAATAGCCAACCACCTCCTTTGCTGCACTCATAGAGACAGCTTCTATTTTGCAGCCCCAATTTTAAGCTCCCCCCTTCCAGAGCCCAACATGCCTAGCTGACCTTTGACCAAGAGCCCACTTTCTGCTCCCCCAATCTCCTCCTTTGCTGCAGCCATGAGATAGCTTTCCCTTCTATTTTGCCCCCTCCTCAATTATAACCTCCCCGTTCCAGAACACAACATGCCGAGCTCACTCTTGCTGCAGCCTCTAGACCTATTACACCTTTGACAGACACCTCAGTACCCTCCCTCTTATTGTACCCGTAATTACAGCTTGCCCTTCTATTGAACAACCCCAACTTTATCTTCCTCTTAGGCCAGCCAACTTCATTCTTGCTGCAGCTTCGAAGCCAATGACAAGCTATTGTTGCATCAATCTGAGCATACCGCTGCCAGGATTCAAACTCATAACTGCACAAGCTCACAGTAGTACCAGCGAGGCATTAACCCGCTGAGCCACAGCCAGATCTGCTTGTGACACCTTCCAAAAACTAGGGCTTTGTTAGACATCGAAACTTGCCAATAAATTAGGGGAGTGGTTAAGTGTTTGCAGCTGTGGTATAAGCAAGTGCACTGAATATAGGCCTCCTTTTTGGCAGGCTTCACAAGCAGCGACCACTGTGGCTTAGTGGGCAAATGCGCCCTGCTAGCAACCATGAGGTTGTGAGTTCGAATCCAGCGTGTGCCATGCTAAACGTGCAATGTGATTTACTTAGAATTGAGCTGGGTGCTGCGAGAAGCTGCCAGGGTTGAATTGGTTACGGAAGAAGTTGTGTATGTGCTGGGGGGGGTGGGGAGACCTGGAAGTGATAAGGCAGCTGGGCTAAAAAGGGGATGGTGAGATATGAGTTGGGGAGACAGGGGCTTGCTGGGACCACTATGGGAAATGGAACTTTGTGTGGGGGAGGGGGTACCCAATGGAGGAGCTGGGGTTTGTGGAGAAGGAGGGGGAGGAAGTCAATGGGAGGGATAGCAAAAGGAGGGGAATGGAAGTTTGTGGGGGGGGGTACCCAAGGGATGAGCTGGAGTTTGGGGGAGAGCTTCTTAGAGGGGAGCTTGGGGGGTACAGAAAGGAGTTTAGGGGTTATCCAAAGGAATAGGTGAGGGAGGGATTTGTGCACCCCTTCTTTTGCTTACCATCTACACGTCTACTCCCCTGTACCCCTACTTTTGCATTCGCGGTTACACAGCTTTTCTGGGGGGGGGGGAGCTGGAGTTTAGGGGGGTACCCAAAAGAGGAGATGGGGGAGTGGCAAAAGGAGGGGGGGTTGTGGGGGCATATGGGAGGAGGGGCAAAAGGAGGGGAGTCCCCAAGGAAGTAGATGGGAGGAACAGAAAAAGGAGGGAAATGGGAGTTTGTGGGGGGGTACCCAAGGGAGGAGCTGGAGTTTGGGGGAGAGCTTCTTAGATGGGAGGGATTCCTGGTGCTTGGGTAGCACGGAGGGGTGCAGGAGCTTGGAGGGTACAGAAAGGAGTTACCCAAAGGAATAGATGCGATGGGTGCAGGAGGGAGGGATTTGTGCACCCCTCCTTTTGCTTACCATCTACACGTCTACTCCCCTGTACCCCTTCTTTTGCATTTGCCGTTACACAGCTTTTCTGGGGGGGGGGAGCAGGAGTTTAGGGGGGTACCCAAAAGAGGAGATGGGGGAGTGGCAAAAGGAGGGGGGCTTGTGGGGGGGTATGGGAGGAGGGGCAAAAGGAGGGGAGTTTGTGGGGGGGGGGAGTCCCCAAGGAAGTAGATGGGAGGAACAGCAAAAGGAGGGAAATGGGAGTTTGTGGGGGGTACCCAAGGGAGGAGCTTCAAAAAGAGGGAGCGGGGGGGGGACTCAAGAAGGAACAGCAAAAGGGGGGAAATGGGAGTTTGTGGGGGTACCCAAGGGAGGAGCTGGCGTTTAAAGGGTAGCAAAAGGAGGGAGCGGGGGGCAGGGACCCAAGGGCCTAGATGGGAGGGGTTCCTGGTGCTTGGGTAGCATGGAAGGGTGCAGGAGCTTGGGGGGGATACTGAAAGGAGTTGAGGTGCAGGAGTTTGGGGGTTACCCAAAGGAGTAGATGTGCGGGGTGCAGGAGGGAGGGATTTGTGTACCCCTCCTTTTGCTTACCATCTACATCATGGCCTCACGCCTACTCCCCTGAGTACCCCTCCCCCCGTACCCTTTCTTTTGCATTCACGGTTACACAGCTTTATTGGAGCGGGTAAAGCGGGGGGGGGGGGGGGGGGCTCGGAGTAGCTTAGGGGGTACCCAAAAGAGTAGATGGCAGGAGGGGTAACAAAAGGAGGAGAGAGGGAGTCCCCAAGGAAGTAGATGGGCAGATCTCAGTTGAAGGTGGTCTTCACACATATCCCTTTCTAGCATCCCCACTTTTAGCTTCTTCTTAGAACCAATAGCCAACCACCTCCTTTGCTGCACTCATAGAGACAGCTTCTATTTTGCAGCCCCAATTTTAAGCTCCCCCCTTCCAGAGCCCAACATGCCTAGCTGACCTTTGACCAAGAGCCCACTTTCTGCTCCCCCAATCTCCTCCTTTGCTGCAGCCATGAGATAGCTTTCCCTTCTATTTTGCCCCCTCCTCAATTATAACCTCCCCGTTCCAGAACACAACATGCCGAGCTCACTCTTGCTGCAGCCTCTAGACCTATTACACCTTTGACAGACACCTCAGTACCCTCCCTCTTATTGTACCCGTAATTACAGCTTGCCCTTCTATTGAACAACCCCAACTTTATCTTCCTCTTAGGCCAGCCAACTTCATTCTTGCTGCAGCTTCGAAGCCAATGACAAGCTATTGTTGCATCAATCTGAGCATACCGCTGCCAGGATTCAAACTCATAACTGCACAAGCTCACAGTAGTACCAGCGAGGCATTAACCCGCTGAGCCACAGCCAGATCTGCTTGTGACACCTTCCAAAAACTAGGGCTTTGTTAGACATCGAAACTTGCCAATAAATTAGGGGAGTGGTTAAGTGTTTGCAGCTGTGGTATAAGCAAGTGCACTGAATATAGGCCTCCTTTTTGGCAGGCTTCACAAGCAGCGACCACTGTGGCTTAGTGGGCAAATGCGCCCTGCTAGCAACCATGAGGTTGTGAGTTCGAATCCAGCGTGTGCCATGCTAAACGTGCAATGTGATTTACTTAGAATTGAGCTGGGTGCTGCGAGAAGCTGCCAGGGTTGAATTGGTTACGGAAGAAGTTGTGTATGTGCTGGGGGGGGTGGGGAGACCTGGAAGTGATAAGGCAGCTGGGCTAAAAAGGGGATGGTGAGATATGAGTTGGGGAGACAGGGGCTTGCTGGGACCACTATGGGAAATGGAACTTTGTGTGGGGGAGGGGGTACCCAATGGAGGAGCTGGGGTTTGTGGAGAAGGAGGGGGAGGAAGTCAATGGGAGGGATAGCAAAAGGAGGGGAATGGAAGTTTGTGGGGGGGGGGTACCCAAGGGATGAGCTGGAGTTTGGGGGAGAGCTTCTTAGAGGGGAGCTTGGGGGGTACAGAAAGGAGTTTAGGGGTTATCCAAAGGAATAGGTGAGGGAGGGATTTGTGCACCCCTTCTTTTGCTTACCATCTACACGTCTACTCCCCTGTACCCCTACTTTTGCATTCGCGGTTACACAGCTTTTCTGGGGGGGGGGGAGCTGGAGTTTAGGGGGGTACCCAAAAGAGGAGATGGGGGAGTGGCAAAAGGAGGGGGGGTTGTGGGGGCATATGGGAGGAGGGGCAAAAGGAGGGGAGTCCCCAAGGAAGTAGATGGGAGGAACAGAAAAAGGAGGGAAATGGGAGTTTGTGGGGGGGTACCCAAGGGAGGAGCTGGAGTTTGGGGGAGAGCTTCTTAGATGGGAGGGATTCCTGGTGCTTGGGTAGCACGGAGGGGTGCAGGAGCTTGGAGGGTACAGAAAGGAGTTACCCAAAGGAATAGATGCGATGGGTGCAGGAGGGAGGGATTTGTGCACCCCTCCTTTTGCTTACCATCTACACGTCTACTCCCCTGTACCCCTTCTTTTGCATTTGCCGTTACACAGCTTTTCTGGGGGGGGGGAGCAGGAGTTTAGGGGGGTACCCAAAAGAGGAGATGGGGGAGTGGCAAAAGGAGGGGGGCTTGTGGGGGGGTATGGGAGGAGGGGCAAAAGGAGGGGAGTTTGTGGGGGGGGGGAGTCCCCAAGGAAGTAGATGGGAGGAACAGCAAAAGGAGGGAAATGGGAGTTTGTGGGGGGTACCCAAGGGAGGAGCTTCAAAAAGAGGGAGCAGGGGGGGGACTCAAGAAGGAACAGCAAAAGGGGGGAAATGGGAGTTTGTGGGGGTACCCAAGGGAGGAGCTGGCGTTTAAAGGGTAGCAAAAGGAGGGAGCGGGGGGCAGGGACCCAAGGGCCTAGATGGGAGGGGTTCCTGGTGCTTGGGTAGCATGGAAGGGTGCAGGAGCTTGGGGGGGATACTGAAAGGAGTTGAGGTGCAGGAGTTTGGGGGTTACCCAAAGGAGTAGATGTGCGGGGTGCAGGAGGGAGGGATTTGTGTACCCCTCCTTTTGCTTACCATCTACATCATGGCCTCACGCCTACTCCCCTGAGTACCCCTCCCCCCGTACCCTTTCTTTTGCATTCACGGTTACACAGCTTTATTGGAGCGGGTAAAGCGGGGGGGGGGGGGGGCTCGGAGTAGCTTAGGGGGTACCCAAAAGAGTAGATGGCAGGAGGGGTAACAAAAGGAGGAGAGAGGGAGTCCCCAAGGAAGTAGATGGGCAGATCTCAGTTGAAGGTGGTCTTCACACATATCCCTTTCTAGCATCCCCACTTTTAGCTTCTTCTTAGAACCAATAGCCAACCACCTCCTTTGCTGCACTCATAGAGACAGCTTCTATTTTGCAGCCCCAATTTTAAGCTCCCCCCTTCCAGAGCCCAACATGCCTAGCTGACCTTTGACCAAGAGCCCACTTTCTGCTCCCCCAATCTCCTCCTTTGCTGCAGCCATGAGATAGCTTTCCCTTCTATTTTGCCCCCTCCTCAATTATAACCTCCCCGTTCCAGAACACAACATGCCGAGCTCACTCTTGCTGCAGCCTCTAGACCTATTACACCTTTGACAGACACCTCAGTACCCTCCCTCTTATTGTACCCGTAATTACAGCTTGCCCTTCTATTGAACAACCCCAACTTTATCTTCCTCTTAGGCCAGCCAACTTCATTCTTGCTGCAGCTTCGAAGCCAATGACAAGCTATTGTTGCATCAATCTGAGCATACCGCTGCCAGGATTCAAACTCATAACTGCACAAGCTCACAGTAGTACCAGCGAGGCATTAACCCGCTGAGCCACAGCCAGATCTGCTTGTGACACCTTCCAAAAACTAGGGCTTTGTTAGACATCGAAACTTGCCAATAAATTAGGGGAGTGGTTAAGTGTTTGCAGCTGTGGTATAAGCAAGTGCACTGAATATAGGCCTCCTTTTTGGCAGGCTTCACAAGCAGCGACCACTGTGGCTTAGTGGGCAAATGCGCCCTGCTAGCAACCATGAGGTTGTGAGTTCGAATCCAGCGTGTGCCATGCTAAACGTGCAATGTGATTTACTTAGAATTGAGCTGGGTGCTGCGAGAAGCTGCCAGGGTTGAATTGGTTACGGAAGAAGTTGTGTATGTGCTGGGGGGGGTGGGGAGACCTGGAAGTGATAAGGCAGCTGGGCTAAAAAGGGGATGGTGAGATATGAGTTGGGGAGACAGGGGCTTGCTGGGACCACTATGGGAAATGGAACTTTGTGTGGGGGAGGGGGTACCCAATGGAGGAGCTGGGGTTTGTGGAGAAGGAGGGGGAGGAAGTCAATGGGAGGGATAGCAAAAGGAGGGGAATGGAAGTTTGTGGGGGGGGGGTACCCAAGGGATGAGCTGGAGTTTGGGGGAGAGCTTCTTAGAGGGGAGCTTGGGGGGTACAGAAAGGAGTTTAGGGGTTATCCAAAGGAATAGGTGAGGGAGGGATTTGTGCACCCCTTCTTTTGCTTACCATCTACACGTCTACTCCCCTGTACCCCTACTTTTGCATTCGCGGTTACACAGCTTTTCTGGGGGGGGGGAGCTGGAGTTTAGGGGGGTACCCAAAAGAGGAGATGGGGGAGTGGCAAAAGGAGGGGGGGTTGTGGGGGCATATGGGAGGAGGGGCAAAAGGAGGGGAGTCCCCAAGGAAGTAGATGGGAGGAACAGAAAAAGGAGGGAAATGGGAGTTTGTGGGGGGGTACCCAAGGGAGGTGCTGGAGTTTGGGGGAGAGCTTCTTAGATGGGAGGGATTCCTGGTGCTTGGGTAGCACGGAGGGGTGCAGGAGCTTGGAGGGTACAGAAAGGAGTTACCCAAAGGAATAGATGCGATGGGTGCAGGAGGGAGGGATTTGTGCACCCCTCCTTTTGCTTACCATCTACACGTCTACTCCCCTGTACCCCTTCTTTTGCATTTGCCGTTACACAGCTTTTCTGGGGGGGGGGAGCAGGAGTTTAGGGGGGTACCCAAAAGAGGAGATGGGGGAGTGGCAAAAGGAGGGGGGCTTGTGGGGGGGTATGGGAGGAGGGGCAAAAGGAGGGGAGTTTGTGGGGGGGGGGAGTCCCCAAGGAAGTAGATGGGAGGAACAGCAAAAGGAGGGAAATGGGAGTTTGTGGGGGGTACCCAAGGGAGGAGCTTCAAAAAGAGGGAGCGGGGGGGGGACTCAAGAAGGAACAGCAAAAGGGGGGAAATGGGAGTTTGTGGGGGTACCCAAGGGAGGAGCTGGCGTTTAAAGGGTAGCAAAAGGAGGGAGCGGGGGGCAGGGACCCAAGGGCCTAGATGGGAGGGGTTCCTGGTGCTTGGGTAGCATGGAAGGGTGCAGGAGCTTGGGGGGGATACTGAAAGGAGTTGAGGTGCAGGAGTTTGGGGGTTACCCAAAGGAGTAGATGTGCGGGGTGCAGGAGGGAGGGATTTGTGTACCCCTCCTTTTGCTTACCATCTACATCATGGCCTCACGCCTACTCCCCTGAGTACCCCTCCCCCCGTACCCTTTCTTTTGCATTCACGGTTACACAGCTTTATTGGAGCGGGTAAAGCGGGGGGGGGGGGGGGGGGCTCGGAGTAGCTTAGGGGGTACCCAAAAGAGTAGATGGCAGGAGGGGTAACAAAAGGAGGAGAGAGGGAGTCCCCAAGGAAGTAGATGGGCAGATCTCAGTTGAAGGTGGTCTTCACACATATCCCTTTCTAGCATCCCCACTTTTAGCTTCTTCTTAGAACCAATAGCCAACCACCTCCTTTGCTGCACTCATAGAGACAGCTTCTATTTTGCAGCCCCAATTTTAAGCTCCCCCCTTCCAGAGCCCAACATGCCTAGCTGACCTTTGACCAAGAGCCCACTTTCTGCTCCCCCAATCTCCTCCTTTGCTGCAGCCATGAGATAGCTTTCCCTTCTATTTTGCCCCCTCCTCAATTATAACCTCCCCGTTCCAGAACACAACATGCCGAGCTCACTCTTGCTGCAGCCTCTAGACCTATTACACCTTTGACAGACACCTCAGTACCCTCCCTCTTATTGTACCCGTAATTACAGCTTGCCCTTCTATTGAACAACCCCAACTTTATCTTCCTCTTAGGCCAGCCAACTTCATTCTTGCTGCAGCTTCGAAGCCAATGACAAGCTATTGTTGCATCAATCTGAGCATACCGCTGCCAGGATTCAAACTCATAACTGCACAAGCTCACAGTAGTACCAGCGAGGCATTAACCCGCTGAGCCACAGCCAGATCTGCTTGTGACACCTTCCAAAAACTAGGGCTTTGTTAGACATCGAAACTTGCCAATAAATTAGGGGAGTGGTTAAGTGTTTGCAGCTGTGGTATAAGCAAGTGCACTGAATATAGGCCTCCTTTTTGGCAGGCTTCACAAGCAGCGACCACTGTGGCTTAGTGGGCAAATGCGCCCTGCTAGCAACCATGAGGTTGTGAGTTCGAATCCAGCGTGTGCCATGCTAAACGTGCAATGTGATTTACTTAGAATTGAGCTGGGTGCTGCGAGAAGCTGCCAGGGTTGAATTGGTTACGGAAGAAGTTGTGTATGTGCTGGGGGGGGTGGGGAGACCTGGAAGTGATAAGGCAGCTGGGCTAAAAAGGGGATGGTGAGATATGAGTTGGGGAGACAGGGGCTTGCTGGGACCACTATGGGAAATGGAACTTTGTGTGGGGGAGGGGGTACCCAATGGAGGAGCTGGGGTTTGTGGAGAAGGAGGGGGAGGAAGTCAATGGGAGGGATAGCAAAAGGAGGGGAATGGAAGTTTGTGGGGGGGGGGTACCCAAGGGATGAGCTGGAGTTTGGGGGAGAGCTTCTTAGAGGGGAGCTTGGGGGGTACAGAAAGGAGTTTAGGGGTTATCCAAAGGAATAGGTGAGGGAGGGATTTGTGCACCCCTTCTTTTGCTTACCATCTACACGTCTACTCCCCTGTACCCCTACTTTTGCATTCGCGGTTACACAGCTTTTCTGGGGGGGGGGGAGCTGGAGTTTAGGGGGGTACCCAAAAGAGGAGATGGGGGAGTGGCAAAAGGAGGGGGGGTTGTGGGGGCATATGGGAGGAGGGGCAAAAGGAGGGGAGTCCCCAAGGAAGTAGATGGGAGGAACAGAAAAAGGAGGGAAATGGGAGTTTGTGGGGGGGTACCCAAGGGAGGTGCTGGAGTTTGGGGGAGAGCTTCTTAGATGGGAGGGATTCCTGGTGCTTGGGTAGCACGGAGGGGTGCAGGAGCTTGGAGGGTACAGAAAGGAGTTACCCAAAGGAATAGATGCGATGGGTGCAGGAGGGAGGGATTTGTGCACCCCTCCTTTTGCTTACCATCTACACGTCTACTCCCCTGTACCCCTTCTTTTGCATTTGCCGTTACACAGCTTTTCTGGGGGGGGGGAGCAGGAGTTTAGGGGGGTACCCAAAAGAGGAGATGGGGGAGTGGCAAAAGGAGGGGGGCTTGTGGGGGGGTATGGGAGGAGGGGCAAAAGGAGGGGAGTTTGTGGGGGGGGGGAGTCCCCAAGGAAGTAGATGGGAGGAACAGCAAAAGGAGGGAAATGGGAGTTTGTGGGGGGTACCCAAGGGAGGAGCTTCAAAAAGAGGGAGCGGGGGGGGGACTCAAGAAGGAACAGCAAAAGGGGGGAAATGGGAGTTTGTGGGGGTACCCAAGGGAGGAGCTGGCGTTTAAAGGGTAGCAAAAGGAGGGAGCGGGGGGCAGGGACCCAAGGGCCTAGATGGGAGGGGTTCCTGGTGCTTGGGTAGCATGGAAGGGTGCAGGAGCTTGGGGGGGATACTGAAAGGAGTTGAGGTGCAGGAGTTTGGGGGTTACCCAAAGGAGTAGATGTGCGGGGTGCAGGAGGGAGGGATTTGTGTACCCCTCCTTTTGCTTACCATCTACATCATGGCCTCACGCCTACTCCCCTGAGTACCCCTCCCCCCGTACCCTTTCTTTTGCATTCACGGTTACACAGCTTTATTGGAGCGGGTAAAGCGGGGGGGGGGGGGGGGGCTCGGAGTAGCTTAGGGGGTACCCAAAAGAGTAGATGGCAGGAGGGGTAACAAAAGGAGGAGAGAGGGAGTCCCCAAGGAAGTAGATGGGCAGATCTCAGTTGAAGGTGGTCTTCACACATATCCCTTTCTAGCATCCCCACTTTTAGCTTCTTCTTAGAACCAATAGCCAACCACCTCCTTTGCTGCACTCATAGAGACAGCTTCTATTTTGCAGCCCCAATTTTAAGCTCCCCCCTTCCAGAGCCCAACATGCCTAGCTGACCTTTGACCAAGAGCCCACTTTCTGCTCCCCCAATCTCCTCCTTTGCTGCAGCCATGAGATAGCTTTCCCTTCTATTTTGCCCCCTCCTCAATTATAACCTCCCCGTTCCAGAACACAACATGCCGAGCTCACTCTTGCTGCAGCCTCTAGACCTATTACACCTTTGACAGACACCTCAGTACCCTCCCTCTTATTGTACCCGTAATTACAGCTTGCCCTTCTATTGAACAACCCCAACTTTATCTTCCTCTTAGGCCAGCCAACTTCATTCTTGCTGCAGCTTCGAAGCCAATGACAAGCTATTGTTGCATCAATCTGAGCATACCGCTGCCAGGATTCAAACTCATAACTGCACAAGCTCACAGTAGTACCAGCGAGGCATTAACCCGCTGAGCCACAGCCAGATCTGCTTGTGACACCTTCCAAAAACTAGGGCTTTGTTAGACATCGAAACTTGCCAATAAATTAGGGGAGTGGTTAAGTGTTTGCAGCTGTGGTATAAGCAAGTGCACTGAATATAGGCCTCCTTTTTGGCAGGCTTCACAAGCAGCGACCACTGTGGCTTAGTGGGCAAATGCGCCCTGCTAGCAACCATGAGGTTGTGAGTTCGAATCCAGCGTGTGCCATGCTAAACGTGCAATGTGATTTACTTAGAATTGAGCTGGGTGCTGCGAGAAGCTGCCAGGGTTGAATTGGTTACGGAAGAAGTTGTGTATGTGCTGGGGGGGGTGGGGAGACCTGGAAGTGATAAGGCAGCTGGGCTAAAAAGGGGATGGTGAGATATGAGTTGGGGAGACAGGGGCTTGCTGGGACCACTATGGGAAATGGAACTTTGTGTGGGGGAGGGGGTACCCAATGGAGGAGCTGGGGTTTGTGGAGAAGGAGGGGGAGGAAGTCAATGGGAGGGATAGCAAAAGGAGGGGAATGGAAGTTTGTGGGGGGGGGTACCCAAGGGATGAGCTGGAGTTTGGGGGAGAGCTTCTTAGAGGGGAGCTTGGGGGGTACAGAAAGGAGTTTAGGGGTTATCCAAAGGAATAGGTGAGGGAGGGATTTGTGCACCCCTTCTTTTGCTTACCATCTACACGTCTACTCCCCTGTACCCCTACTTTTGCATTCGCGGTTACACAGCTTTTCTGGGGGGGGGGGAGCTGGAGTTTAGGGGGGTACCCAAAAGAGGAGATGGGGGAGTGGCAAAAGGAGGGGGGGTTGTGGGGGCATATGGGAGGAGGGGCAAAAGGAGGGGAGTCCCCAAGGAAGTAGATGGGAGGAACAGAAAAAGGAGGGAAATGGGAGTTTGTGGGGGGGTACCCAAGGGAGGAGCTGGAGTTTGGGGGAGAGCTTCTTAGATGGGAGGGATTCCTGGTGCTTGGGTAGCACGGAGGGGTGCAGGAGCTTGGAGGGTACAGAAAGGAGTTACCCAAAGGAATAGATGCGATGGGTGCAGGAGGGAGGGATTTGTGCACCCCTCCTTTTGCTTACCATCTACACGTCTACTCCCCTGTACCCCTTCTTTTGCATTTGCCGTTACACAGCTTTTCTGGGGGGGGGGAGCAGGAGTTTAGGGGGGTACCCAAAAGAGGAGATGGGGGAGTGGCAAAAGGAGGGGGGCTTGTGGGGGGGTATGGGAGGAGGGGCAAAAGGAGGGGAGTTTGTGGGGGGGGGGAGTCCCCAAGGAAGTAGATGGGAGGAACAGCAAAAGGAGGGAAATGGGAGTTTGTGGGGGGTACCCAAGGGAGGAGCTTCAAAAAGAGGGAGCGGGGGGGGGACTCAAGAAGGAACAGCAAAAGGGGGGAAATGGGAGTTTGTGGGGGTACCCAAGGGAGGAGCTGGCGTTTAAAGGGTAGCAAAAGGAGGGAGCGGGGGGCAGGGACCCAAGGGCCTAGATGGGAGGGGTTCCTGGTGCTTGGGTAGCATGGAAGGGTGCAGGAGCTTGGGGGGGATACTGAAAGGAGTTGAGGTGCAGGAGTTTGGGGGTTACCCAAAGGAGTAGATGTGCGGGGTGCAGGAGGGAGGGATTTGTGTACCCCTCCTTTTGCTTACCATCTACATCATGGCCTCACGCCTACTCCCCTGAGTACCCCTCCCCCCGTACCCTTTCTTTTGCATTCACGGTTACACAGCTTTATTGGAGCGGGTAAAGCGGGGGGGGGGGGGGGGGCTCGGAGTAGCTTAGGGGGTACCCAAAAGAGTAGATGGCAGGAGGGGTAACAAAAGGAGGAGAGAGGGAGTCCCCAAGGAAGTAGATGGGCAGATCTCAGTTGAAGGTGGTCTTCACACATATCCCTTTCTAGCATCCCCACTTTTAGCTTCTTCTTAGAACCAATAGCCAACCACCTCCTTTGCTGCACTCATAGAGACAGCTTCTATTTTGCAGCCCCAATTTTAAGCTCCCCCCTTCCAGAGCCCAACATGCCTAGCTGACCTTTGACCAAGAGCCCACTTTCTGCTCCCCCAATCTCCTCCTTTGCTGCAGCCATGAGATAGCTTTCCCTTCTATTTTGCCCCCTCCTCAATTATAACCTCCCCGTTCCAGAACACAACATGCCGAGCTCACTCTTGCTGCAGCCTCTAGACCTATTACACCTTTGACAGACACCTCAGTACCCTCCCTCTTATTGTACCCGTAATTACAGCTTGCCCTTCTATTGAACAACCCCAACTTTATCTTCCTCTTAGGCCAGCCAACTTCATTCTTGCTGCAGCTTCGAAGCCAATGACAAGCTATTGTTGCATCAATCTGAGCATACCGCTGCCAGGATTCAAACTCATAACTGCACAAGCTCACAGTAGTACCAGCGAGGCATTAACCCGCTGAGCCACAGCCAGATCTGCTTGTGACACCTTCCAAAAACTAGGGCTTTGTTAGACATCGAAACTTGCCAATAAATTAGGGGAGTGGTTAAGTGTTTGCAGCTGTGGTATAAGCAAGTGCACTGAATATAGGCCTCCTTTTTGGCAGGCTTCACAAGCAGCGACCACTGTGGCTTAGTGGGCAAATGCGCCCTGCTAGCAACCATGAGGTTGTGAGTTCGAATCCAGCGTGTGCCATGCTAAACGTGCAATGTGATTTACTTAGAATTGAGCTGGGTGCTGCGAGAAGCTGCCAGGGTTGAATTGGTTACGGAAGAAGTTGTGTATGTGCTGGGGGGGGTGGGGAGACCTGGAAGTGATAAGGCAGCTGGGCTAAAAAGGGGATGGTGAGATATGAGTTGGGGAGACAGGGGCTTGCTGGGACCACTATGGGAAATGGAACTTTGTGTGGGGGAGGGGGTACCCAATGGAGGAGCTGGGGTTTGTGGAGAAGGAGGGGGAGGAAGTCAATGGGAGGGATAGCAAAAGGAGGGGAATGGAAGTTTGTGGGGGGGGGTACCCAAGGGATGAGCTGGAGTTTGGGGGAGAGCTTCTTAGAGGGGAGCTTGGGGGGTACAGAAAGGAGTTTAGGGGTTATCCAAAGGAATAGGTGAGGGAGGGATTTGTGCACCCCTTCTTTTGCTTACCATCTACACGTCTACTCCCCTGTACCCCTACTTTTGCATTCGCGGTTACACAGCTTTTCTGGGGGGGGGGGAGCTGGAGTTTAGGGGGGTACCCAAAAGAGGAGATGGGGGAGTGGCAAAAGGAGGGGGGGTTGTGGGGGCATATGGGAGGAGGGGCAAAAGGAGGGGAGTCCCCAAGGAAGTAGATGGGAGGAACAGAAAAAGGAGGGAAATGGGAGTTTGTGGGGGGGTACCCAAGGGAGGAGCTGGAGTTTGGAGGAGAGCTTCTTAGATGGGAGGGATTCCTGGTGCTTGGGTAGCACGGAGGGGTGCAGGAGCTTGGAGGGTACAGAAAGGAGTTACCCAAAGGAATAGATGCGATGGGTGCAGGAGGGAGGGATTTGTGCACCCCTCCTTTTGCTTACCATCTACACGTCTACTCCCCTGTACCCCTTCTTTTGCATTTGCCGTTACACAGCTTTTCTGGGGGGGGGGAGCAGGAGTTTAGGGGGGTACCCAAAAGAGGAGATGGGGGAGTGGCAAAAGGAGGGGGGCTTGTGGGGGGGTATGGGAGGAGGGGCAAAAGGAGGGGAGTTTGTGGGGGGGGGGAGTCCCCAAGGAAGTAGATGGGAGGAACAGCAAAAGGAGGGAAATGGGAGTTTGTGGGGGGTACCCAAGGGAGGAGCTTCAAAAAGAGGGAGCGGGGGGGGGACTCAAGAAGGAACAGCAAAAGGGGGGAAATGGGAGTTTGTGGGGGTACCCAAGGGAGGAGCTGGCGTTTAAAGGGTAGCAAAAGGAGGGAGCGGGGGGCAGGGACCCAAGGGCCTAGATGGGAGGGGTTCCTGGTGCTTGGGTAGCATGGAAGGGTGCAGGAGCTTGGGGGGGATACTGAAAGGAGTTGAGGTGCAGGAGTTTGGGGGTTACCCAAAGGAGTAGATGTGCGGGGTGCAGGAGGGAGGGATTTGTGTACCCCTCCTTTTGCTTACCATCTACATCATGGCCTCACGCCTACTCCCCTGAGTACCCCTCCCCCCGTACCCTTTCTTTTGCATTCACGGTTACACAGCTTTATTGGAGCGGGTAAAGCGGGGGGGGGGGGGGCTCGGAGTAGCTTAGGGGGTACCCAAAAGAGTAGATGGCAGAAGGGGTAACAAAAGGAGGAGAGAGGGAGTCCCCAAGGAAGTAGATGGGCAGATCTCAATTGAAGGTGGTCTTCACACATATCCCTTTCTAGCATCCCCACTTTTAGCTTCTTCTTAGAACCAATAGCCAACCACCTCCTTTGCTGCACTCATAGAGACAGCTTCTATTTTGCAGCCCCAATTTTAAGCTCCCCCCTTCCAGAGCCCAACATGCCTAGCTGACCTTTGACCAAGAGCCCACTTTCTGCTCCCCCAATCTCCTCCTTTGCTGCAGCCATGAGATAGCTTTCCCTTCTATTTTGCCCCCTCCTCAATTATAACCTCCCCGTTCCAGAACACAACATGCCGAGCTCACTCTTGCTGCAGCCTCTAGACCTATTACACCTTTGACAGACACCTCAGTACCCTCCCTCTTATTGTACCCGTAATTACAGCTTGCCCTTCTATTGAACAACCCCAACTTTATCTTCCTCTTAGGCCAGCCAACTTCATTCTTGCTGCAGCTTCGAAGCCAATGACAAGCTATTGTTGCATCAATCTGAGCATACCGCTGCCAGGATTCAAACTCATAACTGCACAAGCTCACAGTAGTACCAGCGAGGCATTAACCCGCTGAGCCACAGCCAGATCTGCTTGTGACACCTTCCAAAAACTAGGGCTTTGTTAGACATCGAAACTTGCCAATAAATTAGGGGAGTGGTTAAGTGTTTGCAGCTGTGGTATAAGCAAGTGCACTGAATATAGGCCTCCTTTTTGGCAGGCTTCACAAGCAGCGACCACTGTGGCTTAGTGGGCAAATGCGCCCTGCTAGCAACCATGAGGTTGTGAGTTCGAATCCAGCGTGTGCCATGCTAAACGTGCAATGTGATTTACTTAGAATTGAGCTGGGTGCTGCGAGAAGCTGCCAGGGTTGAATTGGTTACGGAAGAAGTTGTGTATGTGCTGGGGGGGGTGGGGAGACCTGGAAGTGATAAGGCAGCTGGGCTAAAAAGGGGATGGTGAGATATGAGTTGGGGAGACAGGGGCTTGCTGGGACCACTATGGGAAATGGAACTTTGTGTGGGGGAGGGGGTACCCAATGGAGGAGCTGGGGTTTGTGGAGAAGGAGGGGGAGGAAGTCAATGGGAGGGATAGCAAAAGGAGGGGAATGGAAGTTTGTGGGGGGGGGGTACCCAAGGGATGAGCTGGAGTTTGGGGGAGAGCTTCTTAGAGGGGAGCTTGGGGGGTACAGAAAGGAGTTTAGGGGTTATCCAAAGGAATAGGTGAGGGAGGGATTTGTGCACCCCTTCTTTTGCTTACCATCTACACGTCTACTCCCCTGTACCCCTACTTTTGCATTCGCGGTTACACAGCTTTTCTGGGGGGGGGGGAGCTGGAGTTTAGGGGGGTACCCAAAAGAGGAGATGGGGGAGTGGCAAAAGGAGGGGGGGTTGTGGGGGCATATGGGAGGAGGGGCAAAAGGAGGGGAGTCCCCAAGGAAGTAGATGGGAGGAACAGAAAAAGGAGGGAAATGGGAGTTTGTGGGGGGGTACCCAAGGGAGGAGCTGGAGTTTGGGGGAGAGCTTCTTAGATGGGAGGGATTCCTGGTGCTTGGGTAGCACGGAGGGGTGCAGGAGCTTGGAGGGTACAGAAAGGAGTTACCCAAAGGAATAGATGCGATGGGTGCAGGAGGGAGGGATTTGTGCACCCCTCCTTTTGCTTACCATCTACACGTCTACTCCCCTGTACCCCTTCTTTTGCATTTGCCGTTACACAGCTTTTCTGGGGGGGGGGAGCAGGAGTTTAGGGGGGTACCCAAAAGAGGAGATGGGGGAGTGGCAAAAGGAGGGGGGCTTGTGGGGGGGTATGGGAGGAGGGGCAAAAGGAGGGGAGTTTGTGGGGGGGGGGAGTCCCCAAGGAAGTAGATGGGAGGAACAGCAAAAGGAGGGAAATGGGAGTTTGTGGGGGGTACCCAAGGGAGGAGCTTCAAAAAGAGGGAGCGGGGGGGGGACTCAAGAAGGAACAGCAAAAGGGGGGAAATGGGAGTTTGTGGGGGTACCCAAGGGAGGAGCTGGCGTTTAAAGGGTAGCAAAAGGAGGGAGCGGGGGGCAGGGACCCAAGGGCCTAGATGGGAGGGGTTCCTGGTGCTTGGGTAGCATGGAAGGGTGCAGGAGCTTGGGGGGGATACTGAAAGGAGTTGAGGTGCAGGAGTTTGGGGGTTACCCAAAGGAGTAGATGTGCGGGGTGCAGG
The DNA here is from genome assembly GCF_042186555.1 of Aquarana catesbeiana. Lineage (NCBI taxonomy): Eukaryota > Metazoa > Chordata > Amphibia > Anura > Ranidae > Aquarana > Aquarana catesbeiana. Next base: position 273,293,547 of record NC_133325.1, on the reverse strand, counting down.
AGGGAGGGATTTGTGTACCCCTCCTTTTGCTTACCATCTACATCATGGCCTCACGCCTACTCCCCTGAGTACCCCTCCCCCCGTACCCTTTCTTTTGCATTCACGGTTACACAGCTTTATTGGAGCGGGTAAAGCGGGGGGGGGGGGGGCTCGGAGTAGCTTAGGGGGTACCCAAAAGAGTAGATGGCAGGAGGGGTAACAAAAGGAGGAGAGAGGGAGTCCCCAAGGAAGTAGATGGGCAGATCTCAGTTGAAGGTGGTCTTCACACATATCCCTTTCTAGCATCCCCACTTTTAGCTTCTTCTTAGAACCAATAGCCAACCACCTCCTTTGCTGCACTCATAGAGACAGCTTCTATTTTGCAGCCCCAATTTTAAGCTCCCCCCTTCCAGAGCCCAACATGCCTAGCTGACCTTTGACCAAGAGCCCACTTTCTGCTCCCCCAATCTCCTCCTTTGCTGCAGCCATGAGATAGCTTTCCCTTCTATTTTGCCCCCTCCTCAATTATAACCTCCCCGTTCCAGAACACAACATGCCGAGCTCACTCTTGCTGCAGCCTCTAGACCTATTACACCTTTGACAGACACCTCAGTACCCTCCCTCTTATTGTACCCGTAATTACAGCTTGCCCTTCTATTGAACAACCCCAACTTTATCTTCCTCTTAGGCCAGCCAACTTCATTCTTGCTGCAGCTTCGAAGCCAATGACAAGCTATTGTTGCATCAATCTGAGCATACCGCTGCCAGGATTCAAACTCATAACTGCACAAGCTCACAGTAGTACCAGCGAGGCATTAACCCGCTGAGCCACAGCCAGATCTGCTTGTGACACCTTCCAAAAACTAGGGCTTTGTTAGACATCGAAACTTGCCAATAAATTAGGGGAGTGGTTGACACGTGGGTTCTTTAGCTGATATAGGCCTCCTTTTGGGCAAGCTTCCTAAGCAGCTGTGGCCATCGCTTTGTTGGTAAATGCACCCTACTAGCACCTCTAAGGTTGTGAGTTTGAATCTCAAGTATACCATAAACTCTTATGCCTTTCTTTCACTTTTTAAACAGCATTTTTTGTTTTCAGTTCACTAATTAGGGGAGTGGTTAAGTGTTTGCAACTGTGGTATAAGCAAGTGCACAGCTCACTGAGCTTGCTCACTTGGATTGCAAACAAGTGCATTGGAATAAGTGCAGTTAAAACACAGGAGTTTAAACAGAAGGAGTTTACACTATGTATGTAACATAGAATATACATAACTTTAAGTAACATTTGATTGTATGTGCTAGTATGAATAATGGTTTTGCTTAATGCATGGTGTGCAGCATGTGTTTACAGACAGAGCAATAGAAAACTTTTGCATGGATTGTAAATGTATTGCAAGATACATTGTAATCTTTGTAAAGTTAATAAACTACGAAGTACTATTGTACTACTATTGTAAATGTAGGCCATGCAGCTAGGTGTTGCAGATTTTTTGTTTGGATCAGACATAAAGGTCAAGTATCTGTACATTCAAAAGCATAGACTTGTCATGATACCTTTTTCGATCTACTTTGGTTAAAACATTTATTTTTGGAGCTGTCTCCCTGACATGTCAAGAGTTTCTCAAATACCTTAAAAAAAGCACTTACCAGATTTATTGTGCTCAACAGATAATTACAGTTCAATGCTGTAATGTATAATCCTCTCTGTTGGACTGCATGCCTTAGGAAGCCTTTCCAGATGTGTCAACATAAAAAGGATGATATTAACTAAAAAGGCAAAAGTTCCTTTCATAAGCAGACAATTAGAAAGCTACTGCATGACTTTACTGAGTATCTGTAAATTGTCTTTCAGTAGAAATAAAGTTATCATACTTATTAAGTGCCTTTAAGAAAGAGGGAGAAAGTGTTTTTCAGTCATGAACATTTTAAACAGAAGTATGGAGACAATATTAAATCTTAGGGTGCACTCACACAAACACTTTAACCAGTCCCCGGGCATGGTTCAGCCCCTTTGGGCAGGTTCGTTTTTGTGGTGTGAGTGCAACAAACCACATCCAGGACCGGTTAATCAAACTGCGCCTGAGATCACATGGAACAAGTGGTCCTGGGCGCAGTTCACTTCGAGATTGGAACGGTTTTCTGCAGTGGTAGTGCAAACCAATCCAGAACTGCACCATAGATAGGAAAGATAGCACTCTGATGATGATCATCTGTGCGCCAATCACATGGCAAAATATCTAAAGGCTCCCTGTGGACGATAACATACAAGAGCAGCAGGACAAAACACACGAGAATGCAGATATCTTTGCCAAAATGAGTGAGCATCTGCAAGAACATGAATACAAAACAAGCATAAAGCTTTGTGCAAAGCTGAAGGAACTGTGGGCTCAATATCTGAAGGTACAGAATGTGCTATGTAAATATGGCAGCTCAAAGGATGAAAAGGATAAATTCCAATGGTACAGTAATGTGAACAAAATAATAAGTCATAAATCAAGTACATAGTTACATAGTTAGTCAGGTTGAAAAAAGACACAAGTCCATCCAGTCCAACCATAAAAAAACAAAAAAAACAAAAAAACAATATACCCAATACTATACCCACAGTTGATCCAGAGGAAGGCAAAAAACCCCAGCAGAGCATGCTCCAATTTGCTACAGCAGGGGAAAAAATTCCTTCCTGATCCCAGAGAGGCAATCGGATTATCCCTGGATCAACTTTACCTATAAATGTCAGTACCCAGTTATATTATGTACATTTAGGAAAGTATCCAGGCCTTTCTTAAAGCAATCTACTGAGCTGGCCAGAACCACCTCTGGAGGGAGTCTATTCCACATTTTCACAGCTCTTACTGTGAAGAAACCTTTCCGTATTTGGAGATGAAATCTCTTTTCCTCCAGTCGTAAAGAGTGCCCCCTTGTCCTCTGTGTTGACCGTAAAGTGAATAACTCAACACCAAGTTCACTATATGGACCCCTTATATATTTAAACATGTTGATCATATCCCCCCTTATTCTCCTCTTCTCAAGAGTGAACAAATTCAGTTCCTCTAATCTTTCCTCATAGCTGAGCTCCCCCATGCCTCTTATCAGTTTGGTTGCCCTTCTCTGCACTTTCTCCAGTTCCCTGATATCCTTTTTGAGAGCTGGTGCCCAAAACTGAATGGCATATTCCAGATGAGGTCTTACTAATGATTTGAACAGGGGCAAAATGATGTCTCTCTCTCTGGAGTCCATACCTCTCTTAATACAAGAAAGAACTTTGCTCGCTTTGGAAACCGCAGCTTGGCATTGTTGTTATTATTAGATCCTTCTCCACTACGGATTCCCCCAGTTGTACTCCCCCTAGAATGTATGATGCATGCATATTCTTAGCCCCCAAGTGCATAACTTTACATTTCTCAACATTAAACCTCATCTGCCACATAGTCGCCCAATTAGACAGTGCATTGAGGTCGGCTTGTAAATTGGAGACATCCTGTAAGGACGTTATTCCACTGCATAGCTTGGTGTCATCTGCAAAGACAGAAATGTTACTTTTGATCCCAGACCCAATATCATTTATAAAGATATTAAAGAGTAAGGGTCCCAGCACTGAACCTTGGGGTACACCACTGATAACCTTAGACCATTCAGAGTAAGAATCATTAACCACTACTCTCTGAATTCTGTCTTTTAGCCAGTTTTCTATCCATTTACAAACTGATATTTCCAACCCTGTAGACTTTAGCTTACACATGAGCCTTGTGTGCGGAACTGTATCGAACGCTTTTGCAAAATCCAAGTAAACCACGTCCACAGCCACCCCTCTGTCCAAGGTTTTACTTACCTCTTCATAAAAAGAAATCAGGTTTGTCTGACAACTTCTGTCTTTCATGAATCCATGCTGTCTGTTGCTTAAAATGTTTTTTTCCAGCAAGAACTCGTCTATGTGGTCTTTTATTAAACGCTCCAGTATCTTCCCGACTATAGAAGTTAAACTAACAGGTCTATAGTTACTTGGTAAAGACTTTGATCCCTTTTTAAATATAGGCACCACGTTCGCCCTGCGCCAATCCAAGTAGTGATCTGAATATCCTCAAATCACAGACTTGAGATCTTAGGCAAAATCAGTAAACATTTGAAAGAACATAAATAAGCAGCAAGGCTGGTACAACGATTTTTGACACCCTAGGTGAAACCTTATTTTGCCCCCCATTGGCTCCACCCCTGACTCCACCCCCTTTGCCCTGCTCATGTATACAGGGGAGATGGCGGGTTTGGAGACCTTTGCGGCACCTCTACACATATTTATTTAGCTGTGGTCTGCAGCACCACACCTGCACCTTTGGATCTGGCCTGAAGGCAAATAGTCGGCACCGGCTTGCTTCCTCATGCCAGCTATGGTCTGCAGGTATATGGACAGGCTAGGGTAGGATATGGACAGGTTATGGTAGTGAGCGGGGGAGATCAGACAGTAGGAGAGAGATGAGGGGGGTTGCGAGAAGGGGGATGAGAGAGAGAAAAGGGGGGAGGAGATAGAAGGGGGGCAAGAGGGAGATGGCGAGAAGGGGGCTGAAAGAAAGAGGGGAGAGAGAAGGGGGTGGGTGGGAAAGGGAGGTGAGCAAGAAAAAGAGGGTGGTGAGAGTGACACTCAGGTCACACAGGAAATTTCCATGATAAGATGTATAGTGCCCCATCCTAAAGTCATGCAGCAGGTCCCTCGGTATAAGACGTATAGTGCCCCCATCCTTGGAACACACAGGGGGTCCCCTATTATAAGACATACAGAGTCCCCCATACATACAAAGGGACACACAAGACACCCCATTATAAGATATACAGTGCCCCCTATCCTCAGGGCACACAGGGGTTTCCTATTATTAATTGCAGAGTATATGCTCATCCTCAAGTCACAGAGTGGACCCCTCATTATAAGGCACACAGAGCCCCCACCCAGGGCAGAAAGGGGCTCCCCAATTATAAAGCACAATAAGTCCTAATTCTCAGGTCACAACGTGTGCCTCTCATTACAAGGTGTACAAAGCCTCCATCCCCAGGTCATTCAGGGGGTACCCCATTATAAGATGTACTGAGGTCCCCATACTGAGGTCACACAGGTGGTCCCCATTAGAAGTACAGTGCCCCCATCCTCAGGACACACAGGGGCCTCTCAATATGAGCGCAGTCTCCCTAATCCATATGACAGGGTGTCCCCAATTATGAGTACAATGTCCCTGCTCAGAACACACAGGGGCCCCCATTATATGAAGTACAATGCTCCCCCCAAACACATACATGATCCTCTCTACCCCCTATGTTCCAACACTGTACCTCCCTGTATACATATTCCATCACTGCACACATGTTGCATTGGCCATTCATAACCAATCTCACCCGCTAACACGCGCCCCTTCACCATAATGGTATAATGCATCTCTAAATAACTCATGTCTCCCCTTTTCCCTAGTGAACGGCCATAATCACCATCTCAGCTCCATCGTTCCTTCATCTCCCCAGTAGGGCAGAGACTCTTTGCTTTTTATTTACACACAGGAAGCCACAAACAGGATGTGACCTCACAGGATATGACAACACAGAAAATCATGGCCCCAACAGCCAATCGCTTCTTCCATGCAAAATGGCATCACAGGAAATGACACTAAAGGGGAGGGCATCCACAGGAGTGGGAGGGAGAAGTGCACATGTCCCACTCGAGGCATGTACACTGCCCTCTCCGCCCAGCCTAATGCATGCACATCCACCATCTTTGTCAGCAGGGATCCTACTAAATACTGCTCAGAGTAACCAGTATCTAGTAAGATCATTCTACTTGTTTTTACAGGCTTGAGAAGATCTGCAGAGACATTGCTACTGGTGTTGTCAATATACAGTACGAGTATATTAACAAGGCATATATCAATGTCCTCTTAATAAAGCAGATATGTATACAAAAGGGATAGCGTAGCCACACAGAGATAAAATAATGTTTCTCTTGTTATGCGGACTTCGCTTCTCTAATGTGCATAGACATTTGAAGGCAAGAAGTCCAGCGCATTGCGCTTGATACTTACAAACCGGCAAAGGCCCACACACACACACAGAACACGTCTCCAATCCCATGAGAAGGTTTTCATACTGACGGTTTTACTGCTGGTCCCGATTCAACCCAAGTGCGCTCTGCTAGAGCGCTCCTTGGTTAATTCAGACACAGGGAGACAGATGACAATTTATAAAACACACATCTGCCTATGTGTAAGTGGTGCTGCTGAACCAAATCGGACACTTGCTGAACCAGTTCTTTCACTGGTTTGGGAAGTGTCCCTCCTTTTCCTCCCCAGGCTGTCTCTGGCTCGCTCTCTCTGCACAGGACAGGCCTGCTTTCTCCATCCATCCTGTACGTCCTCCCAGGAGCCTCTCATGGGGTCCCCTAATGAATGGTCAATCCGCCCCTGGTCCCCGCGCACACACGCATGGCCCCCCCTTACCCAAGGACAGGATGGAGACAGGGGGTACCCCGGTGTCTGTCCACAGTACAGAGAATACCCCCTCCAGGGGAGCCATGCATGGCAAGCCCCACCCCTCCTCTGCAACCTGGCCCCTCCTCTGCTCAACGGCTTCCCCAGCTCCTCATCCTGATCCCCACAGGCAAACTAAAGCTTTCATGCTACGCCCTCTCTTCTATGGTGTGCAAGGTGGAAGTTTTAGTTTGCATGCTGGAGGGACAGACAGATATTTTAAAAATACAAATCCCCAGCGAGTGGCTGGGGATCTAGATTTTGCTGCTCCCCTACCCTGGTGCCCTAGGCAGCTGCCTGACCTGCCTATTGCTAGCACTGGCCCTGATAAGCAGTGTCGTGCAAAGCTGAAAAACTGCAGGCTCAATATCTGAAGGTAAGGGATGCATTACATAAATCTGGCAGCTCAGCAGATGAAAAGAACAAATTCTAATGCTGTTAACAAATTAATTGGTCATAAAAGAAGTAGTGATTCGAATGTCCTCAAAGCACATTCAGTTAGACCATCATCACCATCAGAGAACAATATGGCATCTGATAACAGTATGGAGTTTACAACAGCTGATAACATGACGGCATCTCCACCATTTGATATTAGTACGGAGGACACAACAACGTCAAGCCCTCGGGCCCTGTATAACAACTGCACAAAATTGTTAAAACCACTTGCCGACTGTCTAACTGAAAATATATATCATTAGTGTGACGTCAAATAACGGGGTCATGGCTGCAGCTAGCAGCTAGCAGCCATAGCCCCCGTTATTTTTTTTCCTCAGGTAACCAGCTTTCCGATAAAAATGATCCCAGTGACCAATTTGCTGTGGGATCACATTTAGAAGCGGTGGGAGAGGTGCCCCCCCTCTTGCCTCTTCCCGGTGGTTTCCAGGCTAACGTTACCAATCGCTGAGACCGGGAACCATCCATCGTTGGAAGGGTTTTCCCATAGAGATAAGCAATGGCAACATAGCCACCCCTCATCTATATGCTCTTGGAGGACCGGAGCGATGTCACTTCCGGTTCTCTGGCCATGTAAATAGGTGCGCTACCACTAATAATATGTATACCAACAACCCTAAAATATTGAGTAGTATATATTTACATGAAAACAAAAACATTTTTTTGATATTTATAGTGCATGGTTCACCACATTATAACAACCACTTGCAAAGAACGTATTATGTATGATATGCTTTTTTCCTGGTGCATCATGGCAGCATACAATGGGCTGTGAACAACAACCTTATAGGACTAGTTAACTATAAATCAAAGACAGACCCAGCTCACAGCATTCTCCTTTTTGTCCTCACCTAACAGGACTAGAGTCGCAAGGTATCCTTTACCATTTGTCGCCCCAGCCAGGTTCAGCCTCTCCTGGGTGGAAGTCCTTCCTGTACAGCCTCTAAATTAGCTATATGGTTGGAGCCTCATTCTGGTGGTCTGGGGGGCATAGTTCAGCCTCTTCTGGGTGGAAGTCCTTCCTGTACAGCCTTCAAATGAGCTATATGGTTGGAGCCCCATTCTGGTTGTGCAAGCCTGTCAAAGAAAGCCTTAAACAAGCTTTGGCATAAGTGGCAACATTTTCCCTTTGTTTTCCATATGCATTTCACTTCTTTTCTCTGTTTGTCAGTGCTTTCCTACACCTGTCTGCGTTCTGGGTGTTTGCCATTTCCAAGATCACAGCAGCAGTACATTGTGAGCACTCTGAGCATGAAAGGCAGGAAGTGATGTGGACACTGTGGCCAGTTTCCTGGCTTGCCCTTTTCCAAGATGGTGATCTGAGCATGCTTAGGCAGTGATATAACAACTAATGGTCAAGGGTGCCAGTTTAAAATGGTTTTAAGGCATGTTTGGCCAACACATGGTGGTGTTCTCTACTCATGCATGCTGGATGCTTATGTGGTCATTGTTTGCAGGTATGTTTTCCCTTTTTATGGCATTCACCTGGGCTTTTCCTATCTCCTTCTCAGTGTTGCTCTGGGATGACTGTGCTATGTATAGCATTTAGCATTAACCTGAGCTCTTCCTATCTCCAGGGCCGGATTAAGAACATCACGGGCCTGGTGCTGAGGATTTTGGTGGGGATTTTTATAAAAATAAATAAATAAATAAATAAATAAATAAAAATGCAAACTTTTTTTGTGACAACAAATTAAATTAAATAGAGAGAGGAGGATGAGAGAAAGGGGATGAGAGAGGGGTGAGGGGTAAGGGAGGAATGATGAGAGAGAGAAGGGGGATGAGAGAGGGAGAGAGGATGTGCATGAGTATGTGTGGCAGTGACAGCAACGCAGCAAGGCCAAGGCAAGTGACTGAAGGCACAGAACCTAGAAGGAAGACCCGGTAAAAATGGAAGAGCCCGGGACCCGCCGGATTGATCACAGAGCAGCGCTGGAGGGCTCAGTCTGACAGGTAAGTGTACCCTAATGTGCTAATATGCTGTGCATACTAGTATATTATGGCATAGCCTACCTCAGGGCCTCTAAAAAGTAGTAATGTTAGCGATGTTTACTACCACTTTAATATCACAGGATCCCAGGAGCCTCTCATGGGCCCCCTACTGACCCGGTGGCCCTTGGGCAGTGCCCAAGAGCATATTTGCCAACATTTCAAAACTATTTTCAGGGACACTTTTTTACCAGTGGTATATTTAGAGTAGCTGAAATCCACTATGTTCCTCTATACATCACAATAGTAATCACAAATTTAAATGAGTACTAATAATGGGCAGAACAAATATGAGGACTGAAAAGATTTCTTTTAGTTGAACTAACAAAAGTGTGCCCATTCTAGAGCTGGTAACATTGAGGATATTCAATATAAGAACTGAACTGTTTTTGTGGGTAAGAGGCATAGGGGAGGAGTATGGATGGTATAAAAGTGGGAAGTATGTGCAGGTGAGGGAGTGTATAACAGTGGGCACTATGTACAAGAGAGGAGTGTGGAGGGTATGGCAGTGGGCGCTATGTACAGGAGAGGAGAGTGGAGGATATGACAATGGGCAGTATGTACCGGAGAGGAGTGTGGGGGGTATGACAGAGGGTAGTATGTACAGGAGAGGAGTGTGGAGGGTATGCCAGTGGGCAGTATGTACAGGAGAGGAGTGTGGAGGATATGACAGTGGGCAGTATGTACAGGAGAGGAATATGGAGGGTATGACAGCGGGTATTATGTACAGGAGAGAAGTGTATGACAGTGGGCAGTATGTACAGGAGAGGATTGTGGGGGTATTATTTAATTCTGATGATTCATTTGGGGATTTTCTCCATGCTCTTTCAGCAGCCCTACATTGCCATTTTAATTCTCTTGTCTCGTGAGAGAACCAGAGCTGATTTTTCTCAGGATCCCTTATTATAGAGATTTTTAAAGGAGCTAGGAAATCGAGGGTTTTTATAATAGCAGCGTTGAAAAAATCAATTTTTTCAGCAACTGACTCAGATTTTTAAAACTTAAATTATCTATATTTTTCACAAAGTGTCTGCCAAAATCATCTGCAGACACTTTGGATATATTCCGTATCATTTTTAAATGGATGTTTCTATTAGGAATATGAGGTTCCTTTTTATACATTTTTACATCATGGGTAAACCAGATTAAATAATGGTCGCTCCAAATCATCTCACAGGATGGGAAGAACTTAAGTAGAAGCCCACCATATAAAACCCAATCCAGGGTCTGGCCTGCCGTATGAGTGGGACCACTAACACCCTGGGTATACCCCGCACTCGCTGCAAAATTTATCAGCTGCACAACTAGATGATCAACATCATCTGCCCAACAGTTGAAATCTCCAAGTACAATGTTTTTATTATAACACAAAGACTGGTTAATGAGTACTTGCCACATCTCCTCTAAGAAATCAGCTGTTTAACCAGGGGGCTGATAAATAATCATTAACCCCATGGTTTCTTCAGGTCCTAGTTTGCATTGAAAAGAGGCAAATTCAAACGAAGAAACCATTTCCTCTGTAGCAATTTTAGTGAACATCAGATGGGAAGGAAATATAAGAGCCACTCCTCCCCCTCTCCCTGCTAATCTATCATGATTTATGATGCTAAAACCATTAGGGGCTAGTTCATCCATTCTAGGGGGAGCGGCCGAGGAAAACCATGTTTCCGTGACTGCTAAATAATCCAGTTTATGTAGACAGATGGTATCATGAATAGCAGTGGCTTTCTTTATAGCTGAGCGAGCATTAATTAATCCTACCACTAACCTCCCTTCAAACTTGTCTGTGCCGCTTTCAGCTACTTCTAGAGCATTATTAAAAACTTTTAGGCATGTAGGCTCAGAGGCTATGGATAAACCAAATTTCTGTAGTTTGTCAGCTACCCTCTGTGAGATCTGACCAGCTGTATTCAACGTCTTTAGCTGATCAGATGAATAAACAATCATGATTAAAAAAAAACTGCACTCCCCTGGACAAATCTGGATCTGGGTTGTCAAAATCTAAAGTCCTTCCAAACAAAGTGTCCGAATAGCGAAGCTAATACATGGGGCGGGCTTGGTAGACATTTGGAGGGAAATTAACCCTCGGGCAAGAGACTACATGCATTTTTCGGCACCCCATGGCTCTTATGCCAGGATAGACCACATCTTCACGTGCTCCAATTCGATCCCTTTACTGGTAAAATCCCGGATTGTGGATACCCTTTTATCGGACCACTCTATGGTCACTTTGACAGCCCTCAGACCCTCGGGACATAGAGTTCGCCCGTGCTGGCGTCTACAGGAATCTATTTTTAGTGACCCCCTACAAGCCTCTATCATTGAGGAAGCAATTAAGGAATACTTCAGCTTAAACTCTACGACGGATATCTCCCCAGCGACAGTATGGGCGGCACATAAATCTGTGATCAGGGGAAAACTAATTCAATTGTCAGCTAAACTTAAAGCAGAACATAGAGCAGATACGGTTAAATTGACGGCATAATTTCAATCTCTCGCAAAAGCCCACAAACTCCATCCCACCCTGGATTCTTTGGCTAACCTGGACAAAGCTCGGGCCCTTCTCAATTTGTCCTTAACGACAGCTGCTGAAAAGCACCTCAGGTGGACGGGGGCGCGTTTCTACTCCCAGAAAGATAGGATAGGTTCGAAACTGGAGGTTAAACTTAGCCCTAAACCTCGCCAACTAGCCTTCCCCAAAATCAAGTTGCACTCGGGAGACCTAACTCAGCACCCTACAAAAATTATGGAGGAATTCCATCGGTTCTATTCGGAACTACACAAACCTCAATGTCCCTCATCGGGGCAGCCACAAAGCAGTTTCCTTGATTCATTAAGTTTACCTGCAGTGTCTAAAGAACATAAGGACCTGTTGGACAGCCCGTTCTCATCATCAGAGGTCCTCGATACAATCAAAACTTTGAAAGTAGGCTCCTCTCCTGGTCCAGACGGGTTCTCCACCGGGTATTATAAAAAATTCGGTACTACTTTGGCACCTCACCTCTCTAAGTTTTTTAACTTTCTCCGGAAAGGCTCCCCTTTGGGGACAGATTTAAACACAGCATATATCTCGGTGATTCCCAAACCGGGGAAAGACATGAGCGAAGTAGGGAACTATCGGCCTATCTCGCTAATTAATAACGACATCAAGATTATGACCAAGATTTTAGCAAATAGACTAGCGAGTTTTATCCCTTCTTACATTCACGGAGACCAGGTGGGCTTTATACCGGGGAGGCAGGGACCCGATCAGATTAGACGGTCCATAGATGTGATCTCTCTCCTTAAATCACAATGGGACGGGGGCCCTCCACAAACAGGCTTCCTATTGTCGATTGACCTACACAAGGCTTTTGATACCATAGACTGGGGCTACCTGTCAGAGATTCTGAGAAGATGGGGCTTTGGCCCTCACTTCATGAACTTAATCCACTCCATGTACTCCAAACCTTCAGCTCAGGTGAGACTAATGGGCAGATACTCAGCATCATTTCCCATTGGTAGGGGGACCAGACAGGGTTGTCCTCTTTCCCCCCTCCTCTTCGCCATAGCCATTGAAACCTTAGCTATAGCTCTTAGAACAAATCCCGATATTAAGGGGGTGACCTGCGGTGACAAGGAACACAAATGCGCCCTGTATGCGGATGACCTCTTGCTTTACATAACGTCTCCTCTAATTTCTACGCCAGTCATATATGGGGTTCTGAACTCATTCAGTAGAATATCAGGTTTAAAGGGTAATATGTCCAAATCCACAGCCTTAAATGTCACGGTCCCCCCTGAACTACTATCACAGCTCACTAATAACTTCGCGTTTTCCTGGGCTCCTAAGGCCATTCTCTATTTGGGGATATACTTGACTCCGGATATTAAAGACCTATTTAAAGCCAACTACCCCCCAATGATCACCAAATGTAGAGGGGATCTTCAACGGTGGTCGAGATGTGGTCTATCCTGGTTGGGAAGGGTGCATGCCGTAAAGATGACTCTCTTGCCTCGCCTCTTATACTTATTCCGATCGCTACCAATCCCGCTCCCGAAGAGCTTTTTAGGGGAATTCCAATCGGAGATAATTTGCTTTGTCTGGGGAAACAAGGGGTATAGATGTCCGTCCAAAATACTTTTCCGCCTTAAGTCCCAAGGTGGCTTGGGCCTGCCGGACCTCTGGGGTTACTACCAGGCGGCACACTTATCACAAATCCAGATGATCTTTTCTAAAGGCATGAAGCCGAAATGGCTCTCTATGGAAAGGTGGGCAACACCCCTCAAGACCATCGACTTCCTCCTATGGTGTGACCCCAAACAAAGACCGGCTATAATGGCCCCTACCTTTCACACTCTATCTCTTTAAGCACCAAGCTATTCACACTTACCTCTATCATATCCCCCTAAAACCTTTGTCCCACGTCTTTCACAACCCTAAATTTCCCCCGGGATTAAATATATAGGCTTTCCGATGGTGGACAGATAAAGGTCTCTACCGGATAGGCCACTTCCTCTCCCAAACTGGCCCTCTTACCTTATCCTACTGTAAACGTAAGTTAGACATGCCCAATTCGGAACAGTTTAGATTCACACAAATCTCACACTTCCTAAACGCTATTTGGGTCACCAAACCGGAACCTCCCTCAATTACCCCCTACGAGCATTGGTGCTCTAGCATTTCAGATCAAAAGGGAGGAATTTCACTAATATACACCACATTACAGACGAATCTGGGCAAGCCGAGCTATGCGGAGGCCTGGGAGGAGGACACGGGCGGAATGTGGCCGACAACAGAATGGTTCCGGGCCTGGATACGCTCCTTCAGAGGTATATGTAACATCTCCCTTATTGAGGCTAATGTAAAGGTTCTGTCCAGGTGGTACTATGTCCCCTCTAGACTAGCTTTGATCTATCCTGGGACCTCACCTCTTTGTTTTAGGGGTTGTGAGCTAGTGGGATCTATGCTACATACCTGGTGGACTTGTTCCCGCATTAGAACCTTTTGGCGGAAAATCTTCCACACAATTAGCAAATTAGTAAAGGTTTCAGTAGGCCCCAGCCCCTACATTGCCTTGTTTAACCACGCCATCCCTGAAATACCTAAACATCTACAGGCTCTCTCTTTTTTTGTCCTTTTGGGGGCAAAAATCACTATAGCTAGTGCCTGGAAGAAAACCACGGTATCTTTCCAGTGTTGCAAAAGAAAGGTGTCTTAGATCATGTCCCAGGAACAAATAGTTGCTAAGCTGAATGACAAAATGGAGAAGTTTTATGCTGTATGGGAGCCTTGGGCCATGTTCTGTAATATAACTCTCATACCGGGGTTGGAGCCTAGTCCCGTATCTGCTCCTGCTTTAAGCTAATCAACTCCCTACCCTTGTTCTCCTCTATCCTCCCTTTTCCCACGTTTTCTCTCCCTATTCTCTGGATCTTCTTAGCCTCTTAGGCTCTTTTGAAGTACTAAAAAACTTTAACCCCTTAGGCGGGGGAAATCTTGGAGACGGTTGGTTGAGACGTTGGAGGAACCCCTTCACAGCTCGATAAATTTAATCTTCACCTCCATATTGGTCAAGACTTGGAGGGTGTGACAGACCTAGCTGGGAAAGAGACTTTTGGAGGGGACTGTATGCTAGCCTCTTGCCGATCGATCGGGGGCCCTTGCATTTGGGGGAACGGTGCTCTTTGTGAGCTGTATGCCTGGGGACCCTTGAGGTGGTATTAATGTGGATTCGGGTCCTGGTCCCCCAGGACACACAGACTCTGGGGATTTGCCATATTGGAATAGTGGCTGATTCATAATGCTGGGACAGATACTGTTAGGAGATGCTGATGTAAATTCCAACACCTGTCTGTCTATTGTCTGCTAAAATGTGTATTGTAAATAAGTCTACTATGGGATGTAAGAGTCATTAGATCCCCATTGTTATTTGTGTTAATTAACTCTGCTATGGTGTGAAGAAGAGTCTATGTTGATTGTGATAATGTTGATTGGATTTTCTGAACTACAAGACGGCCAGTCTGGCCTAACGGTCATGTCTGAGTCATCTAGGCTGTCTAAAGGGATTCGTTAATTAGCTCATGTTAATTAGGTTAATTAGGTTACAGCTGTATTGTTAGAGTAATATGAGCAGGAGGTCTGCACCTCCACTTTTAGTGTATAAAAGCCTGTATTTTGCAATAAAGGATATTCCTGTTTGAACTTACATACAGCCTTAAGAGCCGTGGAGGGAATGGTGGGATCGTGCTTCCTTGCCGTGAACACATCCAAACCATCACCTGGATCCAAGGTAGCAGGATAGCAGGAGAGGAGAAATACCAGCCACCATGGATGAGGAATTCAGAAGGAGGTTGCGAGAGGAGATACAGCACAGAGGACCAGTATTAGAGCAGGTCCTGCTAGGATGGTTTGATTCTATCCGCTGTGAACTCTGGAAGGAAGCGCTAGCCCCTGAGCAGCGACACCAGGGAAAAGTTCTCCCCTCCATCCATGTGAGGTACTGGTCACAGTATGAAGTGCGAATGCTGTTTTTGGGGGAACAGCCGAACCAGGAGTGGACAGCCGAGTTAAGCAGGCTGATCTGGGCAGAAATGCAGTTGGACGAGAGCTACAGAGCCCTCCAGTGGTATGTAGCCCAAGTGTGCCCATGGACAGCGGATGACAGCCCCACGGAAGGCTTTGACTACGATGGCCTGGGATTGTTATACTGGAGGCTGTCCAGGGACCCTGACTTTGGAAGTGATCGGGAGTGGCATTTGGAGGAAATAATGGAGCACAGAGAGCGGAGACTGAATGTCTCAGAAGTGCAGTGGGCACTGGAAGATTTGGAGTTTCTGGCCGTTCAGGAATGGGAGTTGGAGATCACCTACAAACAGCTGTTAGACTCTGCTCAGCAGCAGGGTGGTGCTCCCTTTGCCTGGGACTATCATGAAGTACCAGTTGACAACTCTGAAATCCTGGCTGAAGAGTTGACAATGTGGCAGAGTAATGGTGTGCTTTGCCAACCTGCACCCGCAGCTATGGAGGGGGAGGTCTTATGGCGGATGCAGCAAGTGCTGACTGACCTTGATGGACCTGTTTCTGCATTGGATGATCTTGGATGGAGGAATGTGCCTGTCCAGCAGAATGCCAGAGAATCGGCAGTGGAAAATCTGAAGATTGCCGTTCCCAAACCTGAAGTGCTGACAACAGGGCAGAGCTCTGCTAACCTCTGCCCAGCACTGATAGCATCTTCTGGGTTCCATGGAGAGGAGATGGTGAACCTTTATCCCCAGACACCAGTTGCAGAGACAGGGGATTTGATAGACTTTTCTGCTGAGGAAGAACAACCTGGTGAGCCTCCAGCAGAAGAAGAGCTGTTATTAGGGCCAAACTTCACTATGCTCTGCCCAGCACCAACAGAAGTATCTGTGAAGTCACAAGGAACTTCCCCAGCTGAAGCGCTGGCAATCGAACAGAGGGTCCAAGATCTCTGCCCTACACCTGCGGCAGTTCCGGAGGCTCAGGGTGAGAAGGAGGTGGTCACTTCCCAGCAGCAGATCAGGATACAGGGGGAGAAGGGAGAGGAGGTGTTCGTCGTCCCTCCCCAACAGTTAGCCGGAGCAGATGGTGTGGGGTTTTCAGCAGAAGGGCTGGCAACAGGGCCGAGTACTGCTGGACTCTGCCCTCAACTAACAGAGGATGGATGTCCTGTGAAGGTGGATGGGACTTCAGTCTCCACCTGTATACCCCAGGGATGCTGGGCAGTCGGCCCAGATCCCCAACAGCATGACGGAGTGAGCCCAGACACCCTGTCTTCTCTCCAGCGGCAGAAAGGACTCCAGGGAGAAGGGCCAGTCCAGGCCTCTCCCCAGCAGCAGATATGTTCTCTGAGAGAGGCAGAGGTTGGCTGGGTGAGTAATGCTTTGTTTGGAACAATTTGTTTGGGGTACTGTGTGGGTACAGGCATTAGAGGACTGGAACTACTGACTAACTTCGGAGTCAACCCGTCTGGGGTCTCCTCCTCTGTTAGTCTCCTGCCGAAAGGGGAGAAATGAGACCTAGCCGGGAAAGAGACTTTTGGAGGGGACTGTATGCTAGCCTCTTGCTGATCGATCGGGGGCCCTTGCATTTGGGGGAACGGTGCTCTTTGTGAGCTGTATGCCTGGGGACCCTTGAGGTGGTATTAATGTGGATTCGGGTCCTGGTCCCCCAGGACACACAGACTCTGGGGACCCTGGATTTGCCATATTGGAATAGTGGCTGATTCATAATGCTGGGACAGATACTGTTAGGAGATGCTGATGTAAATTCCAACACCTGTCTGTCTATTGTCTGCTAAAATGTGTATTGTAAATAAGTCTACTATGGGATCTAAGAGTCATTAGATCCCCATTGTTATTTGTGTTAATTAACTCTGCTATGGTGTGAAGAAGAGTCTATGTTGATTGTGATAATGTTGATTGGATTTTCTGAACTACAAGACGGCCAGTCTGGCCTAACGGTCATGTCTGAGACATCTAGGCTGTCTAAAGGGATTAGTTAGTTAGCTCATGTTAATTAGGTTAATTAGGTTACAGCTGTATTGTTAGAGTAATATGAGCAGGAGGTCTGCACCTCCACTTTTAGTGTATAAAAGCCTGTATTTTGCAATAAAGGATATTCCTGTTTGAACTTACATACAGCCTGCCTGGTGTTTGTTCTGAGCTATCACAACTGGACTAGAACGGCAGAGAGCTGTAGTTCTAGTCCCAGAGCATCGGATGACCGAACCATCACACATTACAATCTGATTCAATAGCTGCAGAGGAGTGTCGGGAGAGTGGAACTGAGCGAGCAAGGGGCTCATTACAGAGGGCTCCACCTTTATAGCCCTCCCTCTTAGACCTCATAATCCTGGGGGTGGCAAGGGATGCTGGGGAGATCCTTATCACACCTACAGGAAGATCCCATTGGGGTAGTGTGTGAGGACCCCCAGGAGGTCCTGGTGTACACCCAGCAGGAACACATACTTTAACATGGTATCCTACTCCAGCGGTGCTGGGCTCCCTCCGACTGCTCTGACCTGAATATATTGATCTATTGCACTGGGCCAAACCGTATTCCCCTGGAGCACTCTACCATTTACCCCGGAAGTTATCATAGTTTATTACTACCCTCATACAGCCATTATATGCCCTCTAGCTTGCCTACACAGTTGTTTGACATTGAATGTTCACTCTCTGTCCACCTTATTCACACCATACTACATGGCTGGAAGGGTTTATAGGAAGTTTTTGAGTATTTAGTAGCAATTACGATACGATTTTCTTTCACTTTGTTCTTATTCTACTCCCGTATGGTACTTCTGCTCTCCTCTTTTACCTCAAAAACAGTTTGTTATTTACTATTCAGACAGCTGTAAAGATCTAGCAAGCAATTGCATGTATCTGTCTCAGGACTTTATTGTATTCTGATTATACGCAACTCTTTGTTATATGTGAAATATCTCAATAAAAATTATTTTAAAATTTAAAAAAAACTGCACTCAGAATAGGTTACCTATAATAAAATACTAAGGTGCCCGTCAGCCTCGCCACGGATGGGCACAGACGGGCTTCCCTCTGGCGCACCTCCGGTCAGGAGGATATTGCAGCCATACTCCACCCAGAGAAGAGTTAAGCTGAGTCAGCTGAGTGCGGCTTCCTGCTGGATTGCACTTGTCCAGGAGGGACTCTGAAAGCTCTGAGATAAGTGAAAAAGTATTGTTGATGTAGATAGCAAAGCAGCACAAGGGGATCCTGCAAATATAAACTGTCCTGTGCAAGTGCGATTTCCTTTAGGTAGTCAAACGTCCTAGCTCCACACAGCGGTGTCAGGAGGATATAGCAGCCAGATTCCGCCCAGAGAAGAGTTAAGCTGAGTCAGCTGAGTGCGGCTTCCTGCTGGATTGCACTTGTCCAGGAGGGACTCTGAAGGCTCTGAAGTAAGTGAAAAAGTATTGTTGATGTAGACAGCAAAACAGCACATAGGGATCCTGCAACTGTAAACTGTCCTGTGCAAGTCAAACGTATGACAGTGGGCACTATGTATAGGAGAGAAGTGTATGACAGTGGGCACTATATATAGGAGAGGAGTGTGGAGAGTATGACAGTGAGCAGTATGTACAGGAGAGGAGTGTAGAGGGTATGACAGCAGGCACTATGTACAGG
The DNA here is from genome assembly GCF_042186555.1 of Aquarana catesbeiana. Classification (NCBI taxonomy): domain Eukaryota; kingdom Metazoa; phylum Chordata; class Amphibia; order Anura; family Ranidae; genus Aquarana; species Aquarana catesbeiana. The sequence goes on along the minus strand of NC_133325.1, from coordinate 273,274,477 downwards.
AGAGAAGTGTATGACAGTGGGCAGTATGTACAGGAAAGGTTTGTGGGGCATATTACAGGGGGAACTATGTATAGAAGAGAAAAGTGGAGGGTATGACAGTGGCACTATGTATAGGAGAGGAGTGTGGAGAGTATGATAGTGAGCACTATGTACAGGAGAGGAGTGTGAAGGGTATGATGGCGGGCAATATGTACAGGTGAGGAGGATGAAGGAATCTGTGAAGGAAAAATGTAAAGGTTTGTCGAAGGATGTTTAGGGACTTTGTGGTTAAGCGGGCCATACATGGATTGAAATTAAGCCAATTAAGCAGAGACCAGCCATAGTCGATCTATATATGGGCTAGCTGGTTGTACACAAGTTAATCTGTTAATCGACTTGAGTACAACCAGCCTGTCAAGTTTAAAAAAAAAAAAAAATCAGTGCTGCCAGCTATAATTAGCAACACTGATCATTGTATTCTGTGGGTGGGGAAGGCTCCCCACTGGCAGAACACAATAACACTGCAGGAGTGATTCTCCCATCCACAGGTCAGCAGGTGAGAGCATGTGTGGGGACAGGCTGGGGAGAGATGTCTGTCAGCAGGGGGGGTGTGAGGTGGTCATGGAGCGATATTAATCAGCGGGCGGGGGGAGTAACATCTTTTGGATTAGGGTCTGTCATTTGCGGGTTGGGAAATGGTCACCTGTGATATAAGTTGAAAGGAGGTGGCTAACATGAGAAGTGGCTGGGGAGTGACCTGGTTGGTGGTGAGTGTGAAATGGATGATGTGTTTCAAGTTTCTTTCATGTTTGTGGCAATGCTTACTGCCCTCTGAAAAGTGATCTGTGGTGGATTGCGTTTCAACAAGAGTTATAGCAGCAGCTGAAAGGCATTCATGAGGTGCTACTGCCGCCTCCTTGTTTTTTTTGTTTTTTTTACATAGCTGAATGGTAGTTTTACATTGTTTTGTTGGACTATGCTGCTACTGCGAGCGAGTTTGGCTTGTAGTTGCAGAGTTTCCCCATGGAAATCAATAGGTGAGTTTGACAGGCGGTGCTGCCTGTCAAACTCTACAGGCTCAAAGCTGTCCATTGAGCTCAATGCCTCTGACAAGAAGTGAGGAGAGGCACTGTAAGCTCATCCTCTCAGTCTGCTGCAAACAGGGTGTGCCAGCTTCTATTTAAACTGGTCGCTCTGTATGTAGCTTCTGACAGGCTGCGTAAGGAGCCCTGTATCTCCAGAACCATAGATGATAGGAGCCCCATATTGTGAGCAGTTGTGGGGTAGGTCTTCAGTGACCCCTGGTGGCCAAGGCACGACACTCGAAGTCGATCGTTATTTTGGGGGGTTTTTTTGGCAAATGGGCCTATCTTAAGGTAAGGGGTCTGGATCTTCCGCTCCAATAGCCCCTAAGTTAATCCAGAAAAAAAGGAAAAGAAAGGCGCCTCTAAGTGCAGTATGTAAAATTTAATAGAGTGCACAAAGGGTTAAAAGCACTTACAAGATTGTTGAGTGTTAAAAGACATGATAAAATCAGGAGTCCTCATCTGTGGCATGTGTCCATCCTCAGCACGGTGATAGAGAGCAGTGTAGAGCCGTCCAGCAGCTGTAAAGCGTTCTCATACGTGTTGAAAAGAGGAGGCAGCAGGGAAGCCTGTATTCACTGCGGGACACACAAGGCTGATGGTGTCAGTGTAGAGAAGGGGGTGGTCCTTTTTATCATGTCTTTTAACACTCAACAATCTTGTAAGTGCTTTTAACCCTTTGTGCACTCTATTAAATTTTACATACTGCACTTAGAGGCGCCTTTCTTTTCCTTTTTTATATCTTCAGAGTTGCTTCTCCTCTAACCAAAGTGCTGCCAGAAGTGCCATCTCATCACTATCATCCCTCTGACCAGCTACCCACCTCCACCAGAGCGCCCTTATCACCTCTCTGTCCTAAGTTAATCCAGCCCTGCCTATCTCCTTCTCAATGCTTGCTTTGGGATTACTGTCATGGTGTATTTCAGTCTGCTGCTTTGCTCTTATTCTATGAGGAGTGCTGCACAGTCAGACCACTCATTGCTTGTAAGGTAAAGTGATTAGGTAAGTAGTGAAGATATTGAGAAAAAGAGAGCCAATATCTACAGCCCTGTAAGGGCCTCAAGACAGAAGGAGACCTCTAAAGGTCAAGACAAGTCACCACCTAAGAGCAGACATCCTGGCAATGTGGATCAAATTCATCATCTTACCTCTCATTATCATCGCCGTCTACAAACACCACAGGCTATCAAACCTAATAGTTGCTGCGTTTGTGGTGGAAAGTCATTGCCTGACAAGCTAGTATGTCAAGTCTGCCTGGAGCAAGTGGCATACAGCCCTGCAAGGACCTTAAGATGAAGGGAGCCCTCTACGGGCCAGAACATTCAAAAATTAAGCACAGGAATCCAGGCAACATTGATCAAGGTCATCATCTCATCTCAGTGTTTTTACTCTCCATCTACAAACACCACAGGTTACCAGCCTTAATGGTTGCTGCGTTTGTGGTGGAAAGTCATTACCTAACAAGCTAGAATGGAAGAAGTGACAACTGACAAAGTAGGGGAAGTCAGGAAGTAGCGGTCTTGATTAAAGAATCGCCCAAGAAGTCGATACACAAAGCCTGTACTCCTCAGTCAGTGGCTGAATTGCCTAGCAGTTCCAACCAGAGCCAGTAGGTGGTGTCCAAATTGGAAAGTTTGTCTGAGGACAAAGACAATAAAGGGGACACAGGCTTTGACATTTGCCCAACAGAGCCTTTTGCAAGGAAAGTTAAGAATGTAATTGCCTGGGGTGAAGTGGAGGAAACTCTCCACAAGGTTAGAAAGTACTCTTTTCCCTTCACTTAATGACTGGAGGAGTTAATCCAGGAAGAATGGCAGGGACCAGAGAAAAAGGCCTGTATAAACAACAGTTTTCCAAAACTGAATCCCCAGAAAGAGCCAGAGGTCAACCTGCTGCTGTCTCCTTCGATGATGCATTTATCATTAATGCGACTGACAAGACACATCACCTTGCAGTGACGTTCAAGGATGCTCGAGTCCGAAAATTAGATCTAGATCTGAAGTGCTTCTACGTACTGTAGCATCTGCATGTGCCTGCAGGCCAGTAATAACATTTGCAGTGGTAGGCAGAGCAATATCAAGTTGAATGGTCAATATTATGGAAGCCCTTGTGGATGAAGTGGAGAGAGACAAGGTAGTATCAGCTTTGTAAGAGCTGAAATTGGCGGGAGATTCTGTGGCGTAGTAGACGTTATTTGAAGTTCTTTAGGAGCGATGTTGCCCACGGCCATGGCAAGGAGGGCATTATGGCTGAAGCCATGATCGGTGAATCCCATTTTAAAATCAGTGCAAGATACCAAACAATGGCGCCAATCTATTTGGGAGTAGACTGGATACAGCCATCTCAAGGGTGACCACTGACAGGTTAGGGCAGATATCATCTGACAAAAATCAGAAAAATTAGAAAGGTCCAACATATAGAGGGCATCTCCCGGGTAGAGCTGAGAAGGGAAAATTCTACGGACAGGGAAAAGATTACAAAATGAACTAGAAAGTACCCAATCTTCATTGTTGAGAAAACAGCAGAAGTCCTTTTAAGAGTGCGCTCATCCAGGGAGTGCCTCTGGGAGCCAGATGAAGCTCTGCACACACATGCCTGGATGAAAAATATTCAGGATCAGTAGGCTATATCAGCTATATTGGTGGAAGTTTAGGAAATATTCACCGTCCGATCTCTTCCAGCCAGCCAGGCTACCGGATTTGATGGAAAAGTAAAAAATTTTGGTCCAGTTTGTAGCTGAATTAAATAAAAAATGAGCGATCGTGAAGGTTCCAAGTGCCCAGAGAAGATGAGGATTTGGTTAACCTCTGTTCCTAGTAAAAAAAAACAATCAGGCGATCTGTGCCCAGTGCTAGACTTGATAAAACTCAACAAGCACAGAAAGTTGAAGTTGTGCAAGACAGAAAACCTCCAATCAATTCTATTATTGATAAATCTGAGATTGGATTATTGGATTCTCTCTGTAGTTTCATCAGACAGCTACTTGTCCCAATCTATCCTGCATTTCAGTTCCACAACCAGTTTCAGTGTCTCCCCTTCTGTCTGTCCACCTCCCCCTGGACATTCACAAAATGTCTGCTAATACTGTCTGTAATAGCGAGGGGGATGAAAATACACCACTACTTGGACGGCATCCTTCTTCTAGCCAGGGGGATGAAAATACACCACTACTTGGACGACATTCTTCTTCTAGCCAGCAATTTGGAGATGCTTATCCTGCATCGGGATGCTCTGCTACGCAATCTACAAAATTTTGATAGATAATTAATTGGAAGAGCTTCCTCTGCCCAGCCCAAGAAATAGCATTCCTGGGGGCATCTTTGGATACACAGAAAAATTCAGTAGAACTTCCACGAGGGAAGATCCATCCTCTGATAGAGAAAGTCAAAGGTGCTTTGGGAGCGCAGTCTCTTCCAGCAGAACAGTGTCTGAGTATTCTTGGTTCTTCTTAACTGACCAATTGTTGTTTTCGAATGAAACGTTATCACATCATATCCCAGCCAGAAAGGTTGGGGGATGCATTTCAAAAAGCAGGCTGCGCAAGGTCATGGGATGTTAAGCTTATGAGACATAGGGGGTTATTTACGAAAGGCAAATCCACTTTGCACTGCAAGTGCACTTGAAAGTGCACTGAAAGTACACTTGGAAGTAAAGTCGCTGTAGATCCGAGGGGGATATGCAAGGAAAATAAAAAACAGCATTTTAGCTTGCACATGATTGGATGATAAAATCAGCAGAGCTTCCACTCATTTCAGGTCTACCCCTTAGATTTAGAGCGACTGCACTTCCAAGTACACTTTCAGTGTACTTTCAAGTGCACTTGTAGTGCAAAGTGGATTTGCCTTTCGTAAATAACCCCCATAGTATTGAATGCTCTTGAACTGAGAGCAGTGTTCAAAGCCCTTCTGCCAGTCACTCCTTTTATAAGAGGAACAAGAGTTGTACTCTGCCTAGGCAGCAGTGGAAGGGTATGTCAGTGGACCTTCCAGTATCAATAATTGCAATCATACCATTTAGGTTTAGGAGGCTCTGGTGCCTGTCTCTCCTACAGTTGAGCATTGAGTCACTACTGCTTCTGCCAATGATGACGGATCTGCTCTCTTATGGCCAGTTTTGCCATCCAGCCCCAAGAGACTACTTTTTATGGCATGGAAGTTGAGAGGCGAAGGCACCAAGTCAAGGGTGCTCATTGTAGGTAGTGGCTACCTTGTGTAGCTAGAGAGGTCTCAGTGAATAAGACGTACCAGAGAATATGTATAAAAATTTGCAGATCTTATGCAGCAAGAGCCTGGAGTCCTTTATTGCCAAAACCAGCCAAGGTTCTGCAGCTCTTACAACTGGGTCTGGACAGTGGCCTAGGTTCAAATATGTTTAAAAGTTCAAAGTTCAGCCTTGTCCGCACTTACAGGGGTTTAAGGTGCCCTTAACCCTTTAGAGATGCATTCTTAAAAGACTTGCATGAATTTATAGACCTGCCAGAAAGCCATTGTTTTTTAAGTAGGACTTGCTTATGGTCCTCAGCTTTATCAAGGCCTCATTTCTATCCTACAGAATTGGTTACACTCTGCAATCTATCCCTAAAGACCAAATTTCTGGCTGCTACGAGCTCCGTGAAAATGGTGTCAGAGCTGCAGGCTTTGTACACAAGCAGCCTCATCTAACGTTTTACCCAGACAGAATAGTCCTAAAACCCTCAGACCACTTATATCTCTAAGGTGTCTTTCTCCATTCACTTTAACCAGGAAGTCAATTTACCATCTTTCTGTGGTGAAGTGGGAGAACCACATCCCCTGGATGTTGATCTAACTCTGATGGCCTGCTTGGTAGCTAGCTTTTCAATCGGGAAAGCTGAAATCTGTGCTTAGTTCTGACATGGCTTAAGGCAGGGTCAGTCAGCATCAACATGTACAGTCACTTCCTAGATTGTTAAGACAATTAAAAGAGCCTACTCTTCTCAAGACCTTCCTGTTCCAGAAGACTTAAGAGCACATTCAACTAGGGATGGGCCGAACACCCCCCGGTTCGATTCGCATCCAGAACATGCGCGAACATTAGAACATCATTAAAGTCTATGGGACTCGAACGTGAGAAATCAAAAGTGCGAATTTTAAAGGCTAATATGCAAGTTATTGTCCTAAAAAGGGTTCGGAGACCTGGGTCCTGCCCCAAGGAACATGTCTCAATAGAAAAGAAAGTTTTAAAAACAGACGTTTTTCCGGGAGCAGTGATTTTAGCTTAAAGTGAAAAAATAAAAGTGAAATATTCCTTTAAATATTGTACCTGGGGGGTGTCTATAGTATGCCGGTAAAGTGGCGCGTGTTTCCCTTGTTTAGAACAGTCCCTACACAAAATGACATTTCTAAAGGAATAAAAGTCATTTAAAACTGCTTGCGGCTGTAATGTAATGTCGGGTCCTGGCAATATGGATGAAAATTATTGAGAAAAATGGCATGGGTACCCCCCACCCCCCCAGTCCATTACCAGGCCCTTTGGGTATTGTATGAATATTAAGGGGAACCCCACCCCCAAATTACAAAAAGAAAAGGCGTGGGGCCCCCAGGCCCTATATACTCACAGCAGTATACAGGCGGTCCAAACAAGACAGGGACTGTAGGTTTGTTCTTATGTAGAATCTGTTTGTAATTTGGAACAGGTACATTTTGTAAGTGTAGCTCCAGCCAAAAAAATCTATTTTTAAGCTTTTTGGAAAACATAGGGAAGGGTTATCACCCCTGTAACATTTGTTTTGCTGTCTGTGCCCCTGTTCAGAAGATTTCACCTCACATTCTGTCCCAATGACAATTGGATTTTGAAAACTTGGGATTTTTAAGGGAAACAAGCATTGGTGATAAATCAGTGGAGGAGACACCTTTTTCCCATATTAACTCTTACAGGAGAGAATGACAGCGTGAGTAGAAAAAAAAGCCGATCACCGGCTCAGATGTGAGGGACATCGGTCCCGAAGTGGAAGAGGCACATCTGCCTCATCTGTGCCACCTAAGAGTGCCACATAACAGTGCCCACAGTGCCACCTAACAGTGCTCACAATTGCCACCTAACAGTGCCCACAGTGCCACCTAACAGTGCCCACAAGTGCCAGCTATCAATGCCCACCAGTAGTGCCAATCAGTGCCACCTAGCAGTGCTGCCTATCAGTGTAACTAATCAGTGCCCATTATTGCCACCCATCAGTGCCCATCACTGCCACCCATCAGTGCCCATCACTGCCGCCTATCAGTGCGCATCAGTGCCGCCTCATCAGGGTACATCAATGAAGGAGAAAAATTACCTGTTTTAAATTTTTTATAACAAAATATAATTTTATTTTTTTGTTTTAAATTCAGTCTTTTTAAATTTTTTTTACAAAAAATAAAAACCGCAGAGGTGATCAAATAACACCAAAAGAAAGCTCTATTTGTGGGGAAAAAATGATAAAAATTTTATTTGGGTACAGTGTTGTATAACCACGCAATTGTCATTCAAAGTGCGTCAGTGCTGAAAGCTGAAAATTGGTCTGGATAGGAGGGGGGTTTATGTGCCCGGTAAGCAAGTGGTTAAATGAACTGCAGCTCACTGAGTCACCTGCCTGAAAGTGTCTTTGAACGTGTACTCCAGGAATGGCTTACTGTCAGGTATAGGCTTGGCTGGACTACAATGCAGTGGATATATATTTTATGAACTGCACCTCACTGAGTCACCTGCCTGAAAGTGTCTTTGAACACATACTCCAGGAATGGCCTACTGTCAGGTATAGGCTTGGCTGCACTACAATGCAGTGGATATATATTTATGAACTGCACCTCACTGAGTCACCTGCCTGAAAGTGTCTTTAAACACGTACTCCAGGAATGGCCTACAGTCAGGTATAGGCTTGGCTAGACTATATATATATATATATATATATATATATATATATATATATATATATACACACAAGCCTGTATATATATATGAAATACACTGCAGCTAACTGAATCAACTGCCTGCCTGAAGTAGATTAGAAATAGTACAGCAGGAACGGTCTGCAGTGAGATCCAGCTAACTGAATAAACTGCCTGCTCAAAGTAAATGAAATGACACTCTCTCTCTCTCTCTCTCTGTCTCTCTCTCGATCTATCTCTCTATAACGCCAGCAACACACTACACAGGGCTGACGTGCAGGCGGCCTTATATAGTGTGGGGCATGTACTTAACCCTCTGAGCCATAATTGGCTAAAGACACCCTGTCTTTGGCCAATTATGGCTCTGTTTGCTTACGGCGCAGTGATTGGCCAAAGCATGTGGGTCATAGTGCATGCTTGGCCAATCATCAGCCAGCAAAGCACTTCGATAACGCAGTGCCTTATGGGCCGTGACGCGCCGCTCGAATTTGGCGCGAACGACCCATAATGTTCGATCTTCGTCGAACGATCGAACAGCCGATGTTCGAGTCGAACTCATGTTCGACTCAAACAGTCAGCCCATCCCTACATTCAACCAGGGCAGTGCCAGCTCTGTGGACAGAGCAGTGCTGATTGTCTCCTGAGTTTATTTGCAAGTCAGCAATATGGTCCAGGACACCTTCATTATGCTTTTATTAGGTTAACCCAGCTCAGCTTACAACAGTAACATCTGAAAATTTTGTTGTGCTCACTTACACTACTGACCATTACAACATTTTAATTGCACCCTCCCGTATCGCGAGTTAGTTCCCATTTTATGCTGGCATGATGCACCAGTAAATTGGAAATTTGTATACTCCCCTTTCTGTAACTTTCCTTTCCTGGTGCATCTTCATGGCAGCATACAGATTCCCACCGAAATGGTGAGCGTTACAGAGAATGCTGTGAGCTGGGTCTGTCTTTGATTTATAGTTACCCAGTCCTATCAGGTTGTGGGGGTGGAGCCATAACCCATTGTATGCTGCCATGAAGATGCACCAGGAAAGGAAAATTACAGAAAGGTGAGTATACAATTTTCTGTTTTCCTGGTGTGGTAAAACACAGTGTTACCCCCCCAATATTTTTTTTCCCATATAAGACTACATATAATGGCAACAGTAGTGTTGTTAATAACTATAAAGCAACTAGCAAATTTAAATAACAATAAGATATGAAAAAAATTTAATTCTCCCAGGAAATAACAACCCCCCAGCATCAGTGCCAGTTTCTGCAATAACAATCCCTAGCATTACTGTCAGTTTCCGCAATAATGATCCACAACATTACTGTCAGTTTCAGCAAAAATAACCCGCCAGCTTTGGTGCCAGTTTCTGCAAGGATCCCCAGCATTGGTGCCAGTATCTTCAATAATATCTTCCAGCATTGGTACCAGTTTGTGCAACGATCCCCAGCAGCATTGGTGTCAGTTTCCGCAATAATAACTGCCAGCATTGGTGCCAGTATCTGCAATGATCCCCAGCATTGGTGCCAGATTATGCAATGATCCAAAGCATTGGAGTCAGTTTCCTCAATAATAACTGCCAGTACTGGTGTCAGTATCTGCAATGATTTCCCGCATTAGTGCCAGATTATGCAATGATCCCCAGCATTGGTGCCAGATTATGCAATGATCCCCAGCAACAGTGTTGCCACCAGCCAGTAGACACTGGTGCCCGTAAAAATGATGGCCGTGAGCTGACCACACAACTGTGCATGCGCAGTAACGTAATTGCGCCACCTGGCGCCGTTTTCGAATCCATCGAGAGAGACCACGGCGGCCAGCCAGGGCGACTCTGTCCTGTCATGTAGTGGATGACTGCACACTCGTCATAGGCGGAGGTACCGGAGGAGAGTGAAGCTGTAGGGGGGATATAATATTTGTAGTAAAAGGAGGACGTTACTGGGAGCCGGCTGGGAGAAGTAATATGATGGTGAATAGAGCACATCAGTCTCTGTCCCTGGGCCCTGGCTGCATGGCATATGCAAGGGACAGAGACTGATGTGCTCTATTCACCATAATATTACTTCTCTAGTCCACATCATCAGTGTGCTGTGTCCTCCTCCTGTGCCCCTTTCATCTCTCCACAGGTCAGGGCAGCACAGTGCTGCCCTGACCTGTGGAGAGGTGAAAGGGGTACAGGAGGAGGACACAGCACACTGATGATGTGGAGAAGTAATATGATGGTGGGCAGAGGAGGAGGCTACTCTGAGGATGTATCATGCCCACAGCCTCTGTCCACCTCCTGTAGTATGTCTGCAGCCTCTGTCCACCTCCTGTAGTATGTCCGCAGCCTCTGTCCACCTCCCATAGTATGTCCGCAGCCTCTGTCCACCTCCTGTAGTATGTCCGCACTCCGCAGTCTCTTTCCACCTCCTGTATCATGCCCGCAGCCTCTGTCCACCTCCTGTAGTATGTCCGCAGCCTCTATCCACCTCCTGTAGTATGTCTGCAGCCTCTGTCCACCTCCTGTATCATGTTTGCAGCCTCTGACCATCTCTTGTCTTTTATCATGTCTGCAGTCTCTGAGGGGATCCTAGAAAGGAGTCAAGAGTGGGAGCGCTGCCGGGATGGGGGTTACGGGAAGAGGCAGACATGTGTGGACTGTGGAGAGGAGACTATAGAATAGCCGCCAAGCTGGAGCCGTCTGACTAAGTACTGCAAGGTGCACCTGAGAGGAGGTCAGTGACAGCGCTGCCAGGCCAGTCTGGGGGGTCACTAATGTAAGGGTGGAGTGAATACAATAATGTAAGAGGGCACTGATATAAAGGTTCCCCCCTATATTAGTAACCCCCCTTACCTTAGTGTATTCACTCTGAGGAAGGTGGTCTCTGGTCACCATCCTGCACACTCTGATGTAAGGGGGAACTCTCTGCTGGCCGGGTTATAGTATCCTGGCCTTCATGTTAATTGAGAAATATGTTTTTTACTTTTTTTAACTTAAACACATTGCTAATAGCACTAACTATGTGTTTATAGTTCAAATATTGATATTTTCACTGTTTAGCACTAAAAACAGTAATTTTAGGTACTTTTTTGCAGTGCCAGTAAAGAATGTGGATCCACCAGTAAATTTCATGTTTTTTTGCCAGTAAAAAATTGACACCGTTTGTAAATTTTGGCGTTCTGCCAGTAAATTTCACTTCAAGGTTTTGGCAACACTGCCCAGCAGCAATAATCCACAGCATTGGTGCCAGATTATGCAATGATCCCCAGCATTGGTGTCAGTTTCTGCAATGATCCCCAGCATTGGTATCAGTTTCTGCAATAATAACTGCCAGCATTGGTGCCAGTTTCTGCAATGCTCCCCAGCATTGGTGCCAGATTATGTAATGATCCCCTGCATTGTTGTCAGTTTCTGGAGTAATAACTGCCAGCATTGGTGCCAGTTGGTGCAACAATCCCCAGCATTGGTGCCAGATTATGCAATGGTCCCCAGCATTGGTGTCAGTTTCCGGAATAATAACTGCCAGCATTGGTGCCAGTTTGTGCAACGATCCCCAGCATTGGTGCCAGATTATGCAATGATCCCCAGCATTGGTGTCAGTTTCTGGAATAATAACTGCCAGCATTGGTGCCTGTTTCTGCAATGATCCCCAGCAATGGTACAGTAGCTGCAATAATAGCCCTCAGCATAGATGGTCAGTGGAATTATGCTATTTTAAATCCTGTAGCATAAAGGAGTTAAAAAAACACTGGCCACTAATTCAGCAAAAAAGGCTCAATTAACACTGCCATTGATCATTAATGGAGTGATGGCCAGTGGCTGTGTTAATTAACCCCTTTGTGCTGTATTAGTGGTCAGAGTTAACCACTTGCATACTGGGCACTTAAACCCCCCTCCTGCCCAGACCAATTTTAAGCTTTCAGCGCTGTCACACTTTGAATGACAATTGCGCGGTCATGCAACACTGTACTCAAATTAATTTTTTAGCATTTTTTTCACACAAATAAAGCTTTCTTTTGGTGGTATTTAATCACCACTTGGGTTTTTATTTTTTGCTAAACTAACAAAAAAAACATGTTTCATAGTTTGCTAAAAAATTTTGCAACCAGGTAATTTTTCTCCTTCATTGATATTTGCTGATGAGGCTGCACTGATGGGCACTGATAGGTTGCACTGATTGGCACTGATGGCCCCTGATGAGCTGCATTGATAGGCACAGATAAGGCGACACTGATAGGCACTGATAAGATGGCACTGATGGGCAATGATAAGATGGCACTGATGAGGCATCACTGATGGGCCCTGATAGGTGGCACTGATGAGTGGCACTGATGGGTGGCACTGATGGGCACTGAAGGGCACTTATAGATGTCACTGATAGATGGCACTGATGGGCACTGATAGGTGGCACTGGGCACTGATGGGCACTGGTAAGTGGCATTGAAAGGCAGCACTGGTGATGAGGCACTGATTGGTGACATTTATAGGTGGCACTGTGGGCAACGATAGGTGACACTGTGGGCACTGATGGGTGGTACTGTGGGCACTGGTAGGTGGCGCTGGTGGGCACTGGTAGGCGGCACTGTATGGCACTGGTTGTGCACTGGTAGGTGGCACTGGCAGGTGGCACAGGTGGGCACAGATGACTCTGCAGAGGCTCTCCACGATTGGGACTGATGTCCCTCTCACAGCCGCCGGCAATCGGCTTTTTTTTTCTCCTCACGCTATCAGCGCGAGGAGAAACAAATAGCCAATTACCGGCTCTTTTTACATCACATGATCAGCTGTCATTGGCTGACAGCTGATCACATGGTAAGGGGTCAGGATTGACCCCTTACACCGATCTGTGATCAGCCGAGTCTCATAGACTCGTTGATCAAAGAGCGTGCCGCACACGCCCTGCAGGGGGCACGCAGGCCACTCGAGCACGGGAGGACTTCTATTGAGGTTAATTAACCGACTTGTATTACAGCATGAATGGGTGAATTTACACTGACACTGGCCTCTAATGCAGCACAAAGGGGTTAATTAACTTCCACTGGTCACTAATGCATTAGAGATCAATGGTAGTGCTCATTAAAGCCTTGTGCTGAATTAGTGGCCAATGTCATCACATTAACCCCTTCCTTCTGCATATTACTGGCTAATGGCAGTGTTAGTTAATTAATCCCCAATCACAAAATCCACCATGGTTCCCAAGGCATTAACCAGTCCAATACACTGGAAAAGTCCTATGGCTGAGTCACTGCAACATTACACATATATTCTCCTCTGTCTGTCTCTGCTCACTTACCTAATCCAAGCAACATGCACGCTCCCTCGCGGTGCCTCTCTCTCTTCCTGTCCCAGCCTCTGAATTACATCATGACAGAGGCGGGGACTAGAAATGATCTGTGGTGGCGGAGTTCACTGTGCCTTATAGAAAAGTGTAATGGATGTCTAATAGTGCCGAGTGCAGGAGGCGCACAGGGAGCGTTCCTGCACTCGGCACCCCGCTGCAGCTCTGCAAGGGCATTTTGCAGGGTCTGACTTAAAGTGGAGTTCCACCCAAAAGTGGAACTTCCACTCATCAGGTTCCTCCCCCCCTCCGGTGACACAGTTGGCACCTTTCAGGGGGGAGGGGGGTACAGATACCTGTATATTACAGGTATCTGTACCCACTTCCGGCGTAGATAGCCGCAGAATCTGCGGTTATTTACGCCACTTCCTGCTCCCTCCCCGCTGCCTGCTGGGAAACACACGGGTCCCAGAGGCAGCAGGGAGCATTCGTATTGTGCGGCGCGACTCGCGCATGCGCAGTAGGGAACCGGGAAGTGAAGCCGCACGGCTTCACTTCCTGATTCCCTTACCGAAGATGGAGGCGGCAGCACCCGAGGACGGAGAGACGCTTCGGCCTCGGGTGCCGACATCGCGGGCGCCCTGGACAGGTAAGCGTCCATGTTTTAAAAGTCAGCAGCTGCAGTATTTGTAGCTGCTGACTTTTAAAAAAAAAATTTTCTGCGGCGCTCCGCTTTAAGCAGTGATCTGTGTACTTTAGCCTGCACTGTCATATCTTCACCCCCCTTGTCCTGCTCTTGGTATCACCCCTCTGGCGGGTGTCATCCGGGTGCGCCCCGCGCCCCCCCCCATAGCAATGCCACTGATTGCCCCTCTATTGCTGTTATGCTGGCAGATCAACATTTTGCTGGAACTTTAAAGAAAAAAATTAAAATTGTGGACAGGCAGGATCTTTGATGCAGAAGAGAAAAAACATGACTGAACTCTTCACATACATGGGATTGATGTAATTTTTGGACGGCCAATAAAGAAATGGCCCTGGATCGATATCCAAAAGCCAATGGGCTAAAGATGTCAGCAGACAGCAGGTAGCTTTGGGGGATCACAGCACCGGAGAACAGGTGAGTATAGTGCCGCTTTAATCATTTAATGCCTGGAAGGATTTGCCCCCTTAATGACCAGGCCATTTTTTGCGATATGGCAACAAAATTTATGTCCTTTTTTCCCAAAAATAGAGCTTTCTTTTGGTGGTATTTGATCACCTCTGTGGTTTTTAAAACTATATTTTTTTATTTTTTGCTTTAATAGTATACAAAACATAAATAAAAAACAAATTTCTTCATCAGTTTAGGCCAATATGTATTCTACATATTTTTGGTAAAAAAAAATCGCACTAAGCGTATATTGATTGGTTTGCGCAAAAGTTATAGCGTCTACAAAATAGGGGAAATATTTATGGCATTTTTATTATTTATTTATTTTTTACTAGTAACGGTGGAGATCTGCGATTTTTAGTGGGACTGCGACATTGCGGCAGACAGATCGGACACTTTTGACACTTTTTTGGGACAAGTGACATTTATACAGCGATCAGAGCTAAAAATAGCCACTGATTACTGTATAAATGCCACTGGCAGGGAAGGAGTTAACACTAGGGGGAGATCAAGGGGTTAAGTGTTCCCTAGGGAGGTGTTTCTAACCGTGGGGGCAGTGTACTGACTAGAGGAGGAGAGAGAGATCGCTGTTCCTGATCACTAGGAACAGCAGATCTCTCTCTACTCCGCTTTCAGAATGGGGATCTGTCTGTTTACACTGACAGATCCCCAGTCTGGCTCTCTGAGAAGCGATCGTGGGACGCCAGCAGACATTGCGTCCGCTGGTCACGCTCTTCGGCTCCAGCGACGTACTGCGAGCGCGCACGTGCCCCTATTGCTCTTTAGCCACTTGCCGCCCGCCTTATTACAAAACGACAGCGGCAAAGTGGTTTGAATACCCTGACCGGACATCATATGACATCGGCCAGGATGCCCCAGGGGCGCACACTACGGCGATCGGGATGATGCTTGTCCCTCGGACACAGCGCATCCCCGATCAGGGTAAACAGCCAATTCATTGGCTGTTTACCATGTGATTGGCTGTGTCCAATAACAGCCGGTCACATGTAAAATCAAATCATGTTCGCGCCCAATGTGCGCCGCCGGGGGACGTGCATTTCGCTGATCAGAGATGGCGCATGTCCCTTGGACATAGCCCCATCCCATTCAGGGTAAACAGCCAATGAATTGGCTGTTTACCCACGTGATTGGCTGTGCCCAATCACAGTCGGTGACAAGTATAAACATTGTGGCGCTTCCAGGGATCTCTCCTTCTCTCTCCTTACACATCGATCATGTGAGGAGAGAGAAGGAGAGATCTGATATCAGTGAGTGAAACATTTTATTACATTTACTGTCTGAACAACACGCACCCCCCACCAATAAAGAGAACCACAGCCAATCTGGATCTGTCAAAGCCCATCAGAACCTTTCACAGCCCATCTGGATCTGTCACAGCCAATCAGAACCTGTCACAGCCCATCAGAACCTGTCACAGCCCATCTGGATCTGTCACAGCCCGCCATCAGCACCGACACTGGTACCGCCATCGGTACCATCTGGATCTGACAGCCCATCTGTCACACAGGCTGCCATCAGTACCACTAACAGTACCGCTATCAGTACCACCATAAGTACAGCCATCAGTACCATCTGGATCTGACAGCCCATCTGTCACAGCCCATCTATCACAAAGGCCGCCATCAGTACCGCCATCAGTACTGCCATCGGTACCATCTGGATATGACAGCCCATCTGTCACACAGGCCGCCATCAGTACCATTAATGGTACCGCTATCAGTACCGCCATCGGTGCCATCTGGATCTGACAGCCCATCTGTTATAGCCCATCTGTCACACAGGCCCACCATCACTACCGCCGCACAGTCCTGCCATAAGTACCATCACACAGGCCATCATTAACCTGTCAGTACCATCACACAGGCCCGCCATCAATGAGCTGTCAGTAGCACCACCAGTTCCGTCACACAGGCCCGCCAAAAGTACCACCATCATGTTTAGAAAAGTTTATACAGCTGAGGAGGCATATAACATCCTTACCATGTCGGATAATGAGAGCAGCGGGGAGCTCTCATTATCTGATTCTGGTTCGGAATACGAGCTAGTGGAGGGTAGTGGATCACGGAGTCCGAGTCAGCAAAGGAAACCGCCCCTCTTAAAAGAGATTTCTGCATAATTTTTGTGTTACTTACAATAAACACTAATGCAGCACATAGGTGTGAAAGGCACTATAAAGACTAATGCCGCGTACACACGATCGGATTTTTCAGATGGGAAATGTTGGATGTGAGCTTGTTGGCGGTAAGTCGGACCATGTGTATGCTCCATCGGACATTTGTTGTCGGACTTTCCACCAACAAATGTTGGCTAGCATGTTCTCAAATTTTCCGCCAACAAATGTTTGTTGTCGGATTTTCCTATCATGTGTACACAAGTTTGTTGGACAAAAGTCCAAAGTACAAACACGCATGCTCGGAATCAAGGACGAGGTGGAAGTGCTCAGTCTTGTAAAACTAGCGTTCGTAATGGAGATATTATATTCGTGACGTGGCAAATTATAAAATCTCTCAATGCAGCGCATTCTCTTCTTCTTTATAATGGGATAATAATGAAGCTGCTTTGCTGCTGATATTCACAGAGTTCTGACAAACGTATTTCTTTTTTTTCTAGTGATCTCCAGAATAATAATTTTTTTTGTGTTTTTTTTCTAGTGATCTCCAGAAAAATATTTTTTTTGTGTTTTTTTTCTAGTCATCTCCAGAATATTTTTTTTTAGTTTTGTGTTTCAATTTACCACAACACCATTATTATCTTGTATTTTTTAACCTCAAAGACACCAACTATGTTAGTGTCCCTTGTTAATTTGACATTGTATTTTTGAAATGTACCTGCCTACTCACAAACTGTCCTTTTTAAAGTAAAACACATAGCCAAGTATTTGTCAAAACAAAAATTTTTAATTTAACAAGGAGCACAAGGTCATATCAAAATAAAGAGGAAGGCAACGATGGAGAAACAATTGGAATTGGTGAAGCCTTTGTACCCCAGGGCAGACATCAAATATTTGAATGTCAAAATTGGTAACCTGAGGAGTACATTTAATAGGGGGCATAATACGGTCCAGGACTCCGAGAGATCGGGAGCAGCAGCATATGACATATATGTCCCGAGGCTGTGGTCTTACAACAGCCTGCGTTTTTTGCCAGACCACACCAAACCCAGGCCATCACTCTCAGCACTTCCTTCCAGACTTCCTTCCATGCTGCTGTGGTGGGTGGGGTGGCTGTGTTGTTGGTGGAGGTGGTGGAGGAGCATGGTCCAACTCAGAGAGGTGTGTTTGATGGGTGAGTTCGCCCCTCATCCCCTTGTTTAGGGCATGTAGAAATATCTCCACACATATAGTGCACTGGGCCTCCTTCATCTGTTTTAATTTATTTGCTGTGACGCATCAAAATGCCTCCTGGCCATCAGGGACCATGCTAATTGCCACAGTAGCATGTTGAAGGAAAGCAGCCATGGCCTCCTCCAGGTTCCTTGCCTTCCTGGCCCTTTTGGTTGGAGGGCGGAGGGGAGGAACTTGAGATTCAGGTTAGGCTGCTTGCCACGGCCTCCTCCTGGCTGAGACTTTCCTGTGTATGAAAATGGTACATAGTTTTAGGTTTTTGGTCATCAATCACACACAATTTTGAACTCATGACTTTTGCAAATTGAATGTTAACAAGTAGAAAAGATTATCATTCTGACCCCAGAATTTTTCATTCTTGTCCCAATCATTTTTGGCTACTACTGTCTATTGATATGTAAACCACTTTGTTAAATTAGAAATTTGTTATCAATAACATCTAGTTAACATCATTCAATTTTTGACAAGAAATATGTTCAACAATGCTATACCTGGGTCAAGCTGGGCTCCTCCACATTTTCTTCCTGGGTGGAAGGCCCAGGGTGGACCTCAGGAGCCTCAGCTGATGTCGAAGGAAGTGTTGAGAGCGATGGCCTTGGTTCCGTCTGGTCGGACAAAAAATGCAGGCTGTGGTAGTACCACAGCCTGGGGACATATATGTCATCTGCTGATGCTCCAGATCTCAGGGAATCTTGGACTTTCTTGCACTCCCTATTATATGTGCTCCTCAGGCTACCAATTTTGGCCTTCAAATAGGTGATGTCTGTCGTGGGATACACAGGCCTCACTAATTCCAACAGTTTCTCCAGCGCTGCCTTACTCTTTAGCTTGTTTGAATAGTCCCTGCATTGTACCTGCCAGAGACATGGCAGCTCCCTGTATTTTTCCATAAAGTCTGGCAGAAAATCTGGGGCTGTAAATTTATCAACCATTTTATCTGCAAGACACAACACAAGATAAACCCTAATGTCAGGCTAAACTCTTCTAATCTTGTCCCAATATAGGCCTTAATCTATAAGCAGTATAGGCCACTAACCACTGATGCCCCAAGTTACAATTGTATCTTCGTTTGAAAGATCGGCGATAACGATCCTCCGTCCTCCACTCACAGATTGTACATATGTCCGTTACATCACCTGCGTGTTATGCTTTATATACACTGTGCATGCGTGAAACTCCTCCCCTGTCCTTCTTTCTAGTGTATTCCCCGCCTCTTCTCTTTCGGGACAGTGGGAGAGCACATGGCGGAGACACAGCAGGTGTGTGCTGGTATCAGCAACGACCAAAGCCCGGAGCAAGGCATTTCCAGATCCAGGAGGAGATATAAGGCCTCAAATATGTCCTTTGAAGAAATGGTGGAGATGGTGGACATCTTAAAGAGGACAGACTGTGATGGGAATCATGGGCCGTACAGAAACCCTAATGTGAGAAAGGCCAGGATCATGGCTAAAGTTGTCAGAAGTCTGCACAGGAATTTTGGGGTACGACGATCCAAGGATCAATTGAGGAAATGTTGGTCAGACCTGAAATCGAGAGAGCAAGATCAGTATAGAAAGACGGTTATCAAAACGGTTTATTTCCTCATAAAAACATTAAAACGTTACTCACAAACACAGCACTTGAGCAGTGCCGGCTCAGGATGCATAGAAATAACAAGATGCTTGCAGGATGACGTTGCCACTGCGACTTCTTCCCCCTATACGCGTTACGTTAAATGGGCTACTACACCACCGTGTTTTCTTCAGTAAGAGCTGAAGACTGGACGTCTCACCGCTGTTTAAAATAATAATTAATAATCTCTAATCAAGTGTGTTGCATCATCACTTCCTGGTCCAGCCCACCTTGCTGAACCAGGCCTCATGGCACACCCATCCGGGCTGACACAGGAAACAGGAAGTGGTGAAACCAGCACACATACACATGGGGACGTCTGACAAGCTGAATATCAATTTTTCCCAAGTCAGGTTTTTTCATAGAAAAAACTATTGTGTAAGTGACCATTATTAAACCTACCACTGGCAACACCATCCTGTAAGCATCTTGACCACATTTAATATAATAAAATTACACAAATACATAAAAAAAACAATAAAAATAATTTTATTATAAAATAAAGATGCAGAAATATAAAAATATGTAAAATCATGAATAACTCATAAATTACTGATAAAACAGTTCAATTTGAAGTCCACGTTCAAACGCCTCGGCCAAAGTACCTTACTTTCATAAATCCAGAAGGATTGCCTTTTACTGTGTTGTCTGATATAATGATCCGCCCCTCTATCCAACTGTTCTATACCCCAAAATTAGTGCAAAACCACTTTGCCCTACAAGTGCAATTCAAGTGCCCTTGTAGGGCAAATTGGATTGTCCTTTCTGAAATAAGCCCCGGTGTGTCAACGTTTGCTAGCTCCCATCATTGAGGATCAATGGACATGTTTCGGGGTGCAACCCCTTCCTCTCACCTACTTTAGTTTGGAGGAAGGGGTTGCACCCACAAAACGCGTACATTGATATCCCATAATGGGAGATAGCACATGTTGACACACTGTGTGCATCTTCAAAATTTGGCTTTACAATTCATTTAAAACTGTAAAAACACATACAACATAACGACAACTTTAAAATGTATTTTTTGTTTAGATTTTGCCTATAAAAAATGTTATTAAACATCTGCAAGATTTTATTGTAAATCAATTTCCCCCCTACATACGAAGTAATCAACATAGTTTTGCCTGACCTTGCGGGCGCTTGCCAGAACGGCCACTTTCGAGCGCTGTCATTGATGCAGGTTCTACTGAAAAGTCGGCCTCAGTCGCAACTGAGGCCAGATAGCTGGCTGCATACTTTTGAAGGTAGTTGTGCAGAATGCAGCAGCTCAACACAACAGGATTAAGTTTGTATTCGGCCAGGTTGATGGATGTAAGGAAAAGCCTGAACCGGCTGGCCATTATGCCAAAGGCATTCTCAGCCACTCTTCTGGCACGGGCCAGCCGGTAATTAAAAACCCTCTGCTCTGGGGTCATGTTCCTCATGGGGAATGGCCTCATAAGATGTTCCCCCAGAGCAAAGGCCTCATCTGCCACAAACACGAAATTGAGGCCGGCAACATTCTTCTCTGGAGGTGGCAACCCCAAGGTGCCATTTTGTAGACGCCGGTAAAACGATCACTCCTCCATCAGAGTTACGGCCGTTCTTCCCAACGTCCAGGTAGACAAATTCATAATTGACCGTCACTAGGGATGAGCTTTGAGTTCGACTCGAACATTGGCTGTTCGCAAGTTCGCCGAACAGCGAACAATTTGGGGTGTTCGCGGCAAATTCGAATGCCGCGGAACACCCTTTAAAAGTCCATGGGAAAAATCAAAAGTGCTAATTTTAAAGGCTTATATGCAAGTCATTGTCATAAAAAGTGTTTGGGGACCTGGGTCCTGCTCCAGGGGACATGGATCAATGCAAAAAAAAGTTTTAAAAACGGCCGTTATTTCAGGAGCAGTGATTTTAATAATGCTTAAAGTCAAACAATAAAAGTGTAATATCCCTTTAAATTTCGTAGCTGGGGGGGTGTCTATAGTATGCCTGTAAAGGGGCGCATGTTTCCTGTGTTTAGAACAGTCTGACAGCAAAATGACATTTCGAAGGAAAAAACCCATTTAAAACTACTCGCGGCTATTAATGCATTGCCGGTCCGACAATACACATAGAAGTTCATTGATAAAAACGGCATGGGAATTCCCCACAGGGGAACCCCGAACCAAAATTTAAAAAAAAAATGACGTGGGGGTCCCCCTAAATTCCATACCAGGCCCTTCAGGTCTGGTATGGATATTAAGGGGAACCCCGGCCAAAATTTTTTTTAAAAATGACGTGGGGGTCCCCCTAAATTCCATACCAGACCCTTCAGGTCTGGTACAGATTTTAAGGAGAACCCCACGCCAAAAAAAATAAATAAAACGGCGTGGGGTCCCCCCAAAAATCCATACCAGACCCTTATCCGAGCACACAACCTGGCAGGCCGCAGGAAAAGAGGGGGGACGAGAGTGTGCCCCCCCTCCTGAACCGTACCAGGCCACATGCCCTCAACATTGGGAGGGTGCTTTGGGGTAGCCCCCCAAAACACCTTGTCCCCATGTTGATGAGGACAAGGGCCTCATCCCCACAACCCTGGCCGGTGGTTGTGGGGGTCTGCGGGTGGGGGGCTTATCGGAATCTGGAAGCCCCCTTTAACAAGGGGACCCCCAGATCCCGGCCCCCCCTCTGTGTGAAATGGTAAGGGGGTACTTACCCCTACCATTTCACTAAAAAACTGTCAAAAATGTTACAAATGACAAGAGACAGTTTTTGACAATTCCTTTATTTAAATGCTTCTTCTTTCTTCTATCTTCCTTCATCTTCTTCTTCTGGTTCTTCTGGCTCTTCTGGTTCTTCCCCCGGCGTTCTCGTCCAGCATCTCCTCCCCGGCGTCTTCTATCTTCTTCTCCTCAGGCCGCTCCGCACCCATGGCATGGGGGGAGGCTCCCGCTCTTCTCTTCATCTTCTTCATATTCTTCTCTTCTTCTTTTCTTCTCTTCTTCTCTTCTTCATTTTCTTCTCCGGGTCGCTCTGCATCCATGCTGGCATGGAGGGAGGCTCCCGCTGTGTGACGGCGTCTCCTCGTCTGACGGTTCTTAAATAACGGGGGTGGGGCCACCCGGTGACCCCGCCCCCTCTGACGCACGGTGACTTGACGGGACTTCCTTGTGACGTCATTGCGAATGCCACAGGGAAGTCTATTCATTCCTCACCCCCTCTGGTGGCCCATTGGAGAAAATTTATGGCGGGGGGGTGGGTAGATGTTTTGGACAGGTAACCCTCTCCACTTCATTGAGAGCTGAATGCATAAATAATGTGTGTTACTTTGGCCAGCTCCTCCTTACTTACACTATTGGCAGCCCACTGGACAGGTAAGAGATCATAAACCAAAAATATGAATACACACTGTCCAAATTTAAGCACATTTTTACATTCTGCAAATACGTATTAAGATAATAGGAGAACAAAACTTTTAACAGTGCCATTTGAAAGTATTCAGGCAGGCACTTGCCTACATGCTTTGGTGAATTCATCCATAAATATGAACACAAAAGAGGTAGGTCAGCAGAGTATTGGTATCGGTTGACTTAGCGATTGGGGGGGAGGAGGGTTCAAAATGAGTTTGGGCCCCCCCCAAAAAAGCCTCTTGCACTCTGCCTGAATCTAAGGACAATAACATTTTGAAAAAATTTTAGGGGGTGTATAGGGTAAGCACTACAATGGAGCTGACAAAATACATTGTTAAGTTACAAGGCTCGGTGTGTCTGGGCCCAGGATAGCATGCTAGGGAGGTTAGTGAAGGAAAATATGCATGAAGGACAAAAAAGGAGCATTAAAAGCTTACAGCATGCATGAGGACAAAGAGGACATTCACAGCATATTATAATCATTGTAATTATGGAATAAAGAAATTAATATAATACATTAGCAAACATTAAATACATAGAATGTGATGTTAAAGGATAAAACTTACCCTAATATAGTCCTTCTGCAGGACTTGAATAATGGCAGAACAGGTCTCTGGAATAATGATTCCCAGAGCCTGGGGGAAAATCCCAGTCGTGAACTTCAGGTCCTGGAGACTTCTCCCCATCACCAAGTACGGCAAGGTGGCGACGAGCCTTTGCTCAGGAGAGATAGCTTGCCGCATACAGGTGTCCTGCTTCGTAATATAAGGGGACAGCAAAGGCAATAGACGGTGAAAGACGGGGTCCATCATCCGGAGATAATTTCTGAAATCATCAGAATTATACTGCTGGAGCTCCCGCAGCAAAGGCATATGACAGAATTGGTCATGATTAAGCAACCAATTTTTGGTCCAAGAACTCCTCCTCCCCCTGTTCATGGGCTGGACTTGGGTCAAAGCAATAACACCAAGCCCAATAATAGCACGATCTCTCCGACAAGAACGCAACAGGGCTAGTTAATGAACGGCTGCTCAGAACGAACTGACACAACGCACTGAAAATCAGAAAGGACCTGACCAGCACAACCTGAAAATCAGAAATGACCGGACAAGCACGCACTGAAGATCAGAAGCGAACTATAAATAGAATGCACTAAAAGACAGAAATTACCTGACAAGTACGCACTGAAAAACAGATACGAACTGACAAGCACAACCTGAAAAGCAGAAACGAACTGAAAAGCACGAGGCTGAAAAGTGCGAACTGTCACTCACCAAACTTCTACTAACACGAGATAAACACAAGATTAGCAGAAGGAGCCCGAAGGGTGGCGCACGACTATTGAACCTCCTTTTTTAGCGGCTCGTCATACGTCTTGTACGTCACTACGATCGTAATTGTTGGCCAACATTTGTGTGACCGTGTGTATGCAAGACAAGTTGGAGCCAACACCCTTCAAACAAAATTCCACGGTTTTGTTGTCGGAAAGTCCGATCATGTGTACGAGGCTTTAGGTTTTTTGCCTTATCTATGCATTTCAATGCCAACGCAGCCCAATGCATATGGTATGAACCAGCCCTAAGTGTTACATTGCTATTTCATTCTTTCTGCTGTAAAAGCTATTAGCAAACTAATTATCTTCAGCTCCTGTGTCTCCTCTGCTAGGAGCCATCCAACTTTAAATACTAAAATGCCTTTAGTGAGATGATAACATTTTTTTATACAGGTCAATATACAGTATGGAATTCCTAGAGTATGTTGCACACATGTAGCCCTCTAAAAGTTCATACATATAAAAGTCCACAAATTCTAGGGGACACTCTCAGATCTGGACCACTAAATTATAGGTGGTCTAACAGTGCTTCAACACTCACCAGGTTCGCTCCTGTTCATCAAAGATTGCATCAGACTAGGTCCTGTTGGCCCCTCTGAGAACATCTCTAAACAGGTCAGATGTGCCAAAATGAGAACAAAAAACACCTCATAGTGTAGTAGGTAGAAGCACTCAAAGGTTTAATAAAATAAACCCATAATACTCACACTTACTCACACTAAAATTGAGTCAGGTACACATGCTTGATAGAATCTAACCAGCGAGATAGTTGCGGTCCAGACATGCAGGGCTGTGACGTGTTGTGTCCAGCCTGTTGTCCCCTAGGATTTGTGGACTTTTATATGTTTGAACTTTTAGAGGACTACATTTGTGTCACTCTGGGAGTGTCCTAGGAATTGTGGACTTTTATATGAATGGACTTTTAGAGCGCTGCATTTTTTCACAATATGTTTTAATTGTCATATACAATTTATGCTAGCTGTAGTCTGCAACCCAAGTGCACTGGAAATTTTTTTGTTTACCAGCATTCAGTAGGATCTCAATAACTATACAACCTGGTGCAGGAGTATTGAACTGCAAACAAAAATGCGGAACATGTATCAGTGCATGAATTAAAAATGAAGGTTAGTTTTGCTTCAAAACCTTCAGCTGTCTGAAGCTTTGACATGTGTCTGATTGACTTTTATCATGATCTTAAAATGCTAAGAGTAGCTGGTATGGTGACGTGTACATTGTAACCACAAAAAATACTTAGGGTTTAAAACTGATTTCCCAACATTATGAACTGTCTTTAACCACATTTAAATGTATGTTTTACATTCTTGGCACCACTTTAGGCAATTGTAGCCAGGTGCTGGGCTACAGCAATATATAGAAGGAGACATTGCCTTTTATTCTTCTCTCCCTCTTCTGAGATACTGATGTTATGCTGCACCATTCTCCTCAGGCCAGCAGGAAGAGCGCTAAAGCCAAGCAAGCTCATAGACTCTATGCAGCGTGTTGAGAATCATGGGAGTTGTAGTTTGAGACGGCTGCCATATAATGAGATGAATACACGCCTTACTCTACAGATCCCACTAGACACTGTGCAGTGGTAGGAGTGGAGAAATGCTTTTTATTAAACTGCCCATGAAAGTTCTTCCTTTTAGCACCAAGGGTGTTAGAGAGAGCACCTCTGTCTGGATATTCACCTGCCAGCGGGAGACCATACCTGTCTCCAAGCCTGAGACTTGGAGTGAGGACACCCTGGGGGCAGTGCAGCACCTCCCATATCACAACACCAGCACAGCTACTGCAGAGAGACTAGAGCATCTACTCACCCTCTGCTTCCCACAGCTGATCACCATAGGCTTTCGGGGAGTGACCAAGGGACCCCTTCTACAGCGAGAGGTTACTGCAGCATCCTGGGGACTGGCGAGAGGGCTATTGTTGATACTGCTAGCAGGGACTGAGCAGGACACCAAGTGTACCCAATCCATACCGCACCCATACTGCACTCTATACCTCACTTATACCAAACCTAGACTGCCCCATTATACTGAACCTTTACCATATCTGAATCACATCTACCTTGTACTATACCATACCTATACTGCGTGCAGGTTAACTGAAGCTGTTCTTATGTGCACCAGTGCTCTTAAACGGCCACAACGAAAGCGAGCAGAAAAACATCACAAGGACTGCCCCTCTGATAATAATTATTCTGTGAGCCCCCTTTGATCTCCTGACCCCCCCTCCTCTACCATCCTCTTTTTCCTTTGGACAGTGCATACCCAGTTGGTCTAGGACTAGCATTTCCACCATAAATGCGCTAATGCGGTAAATTAGACTTTGCCACTACTCACTGCTGCACTTGAGGTGTGCCTAGTTCCTACTGTTAATAACTTTGTATGCTAAATTGTGTTGTTACCATAGTTAATCCATTTTATGCTTGCCTAGTTACCAATTATATTGGGTGACAATATATTAAGTTTGATTCCTGTTTTCTTTGATATAGTGCCACTATTGGGTATTAAGTATTACTTTCATTGAATTCCTGTGATATTGTATGTTTGTATACTCAACCTGGTGTGTTAGAGGGGCTGAGGTTCTTGAGATGGTTGACGCAAAAAACAGAGGACCCATTCTATCCAGCAACTTCTATGAGGATAGTGGTACAAAATACTCTAAAAAAATTGCAATATGTATAGTTTTTTCATCCCTGCAGATGGTGCCTCACATAAGCAGATCCTTAACTAGATGAAAACAACAGTCAAATTTGGACCAGAAGAATACAAAAAAAAAGGAGAACGATTTAACTGTCAAAAGTAACCTAATTTTAGTTTTATGTTAGAAGAACGAAAGAGACAATTGATGAGATTATATCTTAAACAGCTAAGCTGGAATAGCTTTCTTTGTATAGCATTGTTAATTTAATGGAATGCATGTACCATAAAAGTATTTCATATTTGTCTTTGAGCCAAATTTACATAGTTATCAGCTTATTTTGTCAGGCTTAAAAGTGCAGCTATATTTTCTAAAATATAAAGGGGGATTTGGAGCCTTGGAGACCTGTAGGTTTAACATGTTGTCTCCAAGTTAATTAAAGTAACCTTATCACATCATGTATATGAGCTTAGTGTCAGCAAGTGAGGGATTTCTTCCTAAGCTGTTGCCAGGGGCTTCCCACAGTCTTATCTGTTATGATAGTTTCTGCCAAACCATCAAAATTACACTTTGTATCTTAGCAACAGTTTGTCCATAGATAACATATTGCAAAATTAAGTGAATTTAGAGCATCTTGCCAATGGTGTCACTCCCTATGGGATGAGTTATACTTTTACAGTCTAGTAACCCTCTTGTAGTTATTTAACATACTCCATTTTATTATTTGCCAGCATGCTGCATCACTTAGTGCATCATAGTTGAGTTTAAGCCAGACACATTTAAATCAATTTTGGCAAATATCAAAAAGCTGAAAAGCCAGCTAAAATAATCCCCAAGTGTGTTCACTTTTAGCCCTACCCAGTTCATTGAAATCCATATTTGTATTTAAGCTTCTTCTGTTTCTGTATCCACAAATCCAAACAGTAACAGCAGGTTGGTACGATTATATCAAATGTTTAATTAGAGATGGGTGTATGTTATGGAGGAATTCTGTTTTTTTTTATGTTGTTACCCAAAAACACATTTTGTAATGTACAGTAAATGAAGCTATCAGAAGATACCCTGTGAATTGCACACTTTTTGCATTGTTGCCAGAAGTTTATTTCCAGTGGGATAGGCAGATCTGGTGCTGGGTTCTCTCTGCTTAGTTACCATGTGATATTGAAGCAGAAGGTGAGAATACAGTATATACAGTAGGATAATGTAAAGCAGACGTAAATGCGTGTTTTTTGCAGTTGCTAGCTGGTAGGCTTTCATGGCAGAAAATACTTTTCTGTAATAATAAAGTTCCTCTTCTGCCCATCAGCAATTTTCTTCCAATTGTACACTAAACCTCACATCTTAGTGTACAATCTCAGCATGCCGTGGGGGTTGGGATAAAGTATCTCTTATGCACATGCATGGGAATTTCATCATTCTTTGCCAGGTAATCGATAGTGATGGGCTGTACTCCCCCCTGTTTGGTTTACACCAGAACAAAACAAACTCATAAACAGGTAAAAAATTTGGCCCCGAACCGTGAACTCTATTAAAGTCTATGAGATCCGAACATGAGAAATCAAAAGTCCCCATTTTGAAGACTTATATGCAAGTTATTGGCCATAAAAAGGGTATGGGGGCCTGGGTTCTGCCCCGGGGGACATCAATGCAAAAATTATATTAAAAAAAGATCGTTCTTACAAGAGCATATAAAGAGCATATAAAGAGACATACATTCATCCCTATGGAGCGTCGGATGTCAGCAGTGACATGTCCACTGACATCCGACCCGCTCCGATCCGAAAAGTGTAACGGAGGAAAAACCTACTTTTCCATCCATTTTCGGATCGGATCGGGTGACGACGGACAATACGGTCCGTCATCATCCGATCCCCCCCATAGGGGAGAGCGGCGCTCTGACAGGTCCGCCGCTGCACAGCGTGCAGCGATGGACCTGTCATCTTCCTGCTCATCTGCCTGCTGAGCAAGCGGGTGTTCACGGGGCGGATCATGACTGATCTGCCCCGTGTGAAAGAGCCCTTATCCTGTAAACACTTAAAGTGAATCTTCACATTCTGGTATTAGCAGTTTCTATCTGTGTTCAAACATGAGCCATGCCACATGGTTAACGCATGACCTCTGTCTGAATTCTAAGGCTGGGCACACACTGACACAAAAGGTGCAGGAATCTCCCCCGCTGGGACATTGTATTCTGACAGCAGGGCCGATTGCAGCCGCTCATTAAAGAAGGTTTTCCAGCAGGTCCATTTGACAGAAGTGGATCTAATGACCAGCTTCTGTCAACCTGGAAGGGCTACACAGAGATCAAATTTCAGCTGATCACTACTAAACCGGCCAAATTCCGTTACTTCTGTAGCACCCTCTAGCGTGTGCTAGAGGTAATGTTAGTATATTTGTTAGTGTAGGAAAATTTTAGCTTGGCTGAGGGCCAGGTTTGGGCTGTGAATCTGGGTCAGGGTTCAGTGATTCAGGGGCTGGATGACTCATCTGGCAGCTTGCTCTGGCACTTCCCCCTGGTTTGGAAGTTTGTAGATGCTTCCAGAGCTGGAGGGTGGAAGTAAGGAGGGGCTGCCATGCATATTTATTAGGCCTCAGCCAATCCCCAGCTTTGGGCTAGCAGGGGCAGAGCTTACCTCATAGATAGACATGGGCCATGCCAGCGAGGGCAGTCAGGTGGAAGATGGAGATGGAGTGCTGAGCAGGCTGTCGGTAGCCCTTGAGGGTGCCCCCTAGCCTAGGGGGTGACCTCGGGCTCGGGTGCTGGAAGATTCCCACTAAAACACATAGAGGAAACCCTTCCTGGAGGCATGGGAGCAAGGAGAGAGGACAGCGGAAGCAGTTCAGCACGTCTAGGAAATCTCCTGAGAGTCAGCCGGGTGGGCTGGTGAGTGTCATTCTGGAGGACTGTGGGAAGAAATTAGCCTGGAGGGCTAGTAAAAGGGGCAGCTGCAGCCAAGTGGGTCGGCAGTGCCTGAAGAGGTGGTGCTGGGACCAGTAGCCAGAGGATGAATGTAAGCTGGACAGTGGACTTTTGCTACACAACCAAGGGGCATCAGGTTCCTGTAATGGGCTATTGCTTCATCTGACTGATTGACTGTTGGATAATTCACAGTGTTCCAGCTGGGTTCTGTAAGGAAGTGAGTGCTGGAGGAAGAAGAGGAGCTGTATATAGAAAGAGTTGTCCCTGAA
Source organism: Aquarana catesbeiana (assembly GCF_042186555.1). NCBI lineage: Eukaryota > Metazoa > Chordata > Amphibia > Anura > Ranidae > Aquarana > Aquarana catesbeiana. The sequence goes on along the minus strand of NC_133325.1, from coordinate 273,244,606 downwards.
GTTTATTCTGAAGTCAAGTGGGCATCCCATAATCTCCCATCCCTATCAAAGTAATGGACTGTTCTCTGACTCTGGAGTGCCTGTGGAAATTCAGTGTGCCTGGCTGTGCAGGGTGGGGAATCCTTTTCTACTTGCGGCTCCTAAGGGGCTGCACTACCAGTGTGTACCCGGCTTAACTTAGGCTAGGTGAATAAATACATAGACACATGGATATTGATCAGCCATGACACTTCAAACTGCAGCAACAACATGTGAGTCTATTATTACAAGGTAAGGCAAACAAACGACATAGAAAATATAATTACACTGAGGGTGATTGCCTGATGCAACAAAGCAAGGAGAGTGTCTCTGGAGCCTGCTGGAGGAAAGGGGGTAGCCAAAAAGGTTATCAGGGTGTTGGAAGAAGACTGAGCTGCTGCCTAAACAAAAAACTGCCATAGTTGACCACAATCGGGTGGGACCTGAGAGATACCAAGATACGCAGGACCTTACTTCAGAAACTGTGATCCTTCTCCCTGGGAGGGTGTATGATCAGATTGTACAAGAAGGAGCACTCCCAGCACTTGTAAAGAAGGAAAAGAGGACTGTCTCAGCAAGATTGAGAGAACTCACAGCAACATCTATCCCTGTCTGACTTGAACTTGACTTTTACTGAATCAGAACATGTGTTCAGAGACCCAGAAGATGGTGCTCTGGGTATGGTAGAGACTAACATTGCACCAATTAATCTGTTATTTGGGGGAATGGTTGTGCTTCTTGCAAGCCCCAACTTTGTAACAAAATGGGGACTGTTTTAACAAGTTAGGACTGTCTTTATATACTGTTGCTAAGTAAATGCAGTTCAGTTCTGTCCATTACTGTTAATCAGATTACTACAGGTTTTTAACCAGTTCTTGCCCGGCCTATGGGCGAATGACATCGGGGCCGGCCTCTCGTTGACATCATATGACATCCTCCTGGATCGCGCCTCGCGCGCAGCCGTGGGGCCGTGAAGTGGTACTGTCTGTCACCGGCTGCTTACACCAGACACAGTCGATGTTTGATCACTGTACCGGCCTGCTGCCGGTACCATGTGACTGCTGTAACCAATCACAGCAGGTCACATGATAGTTGTAAACAATGGATGGCTTCCTTTCAAGCCATCCATTGTGTACAATTGTGTTGCTAGCTGTGATTGGTCACAGTGATCACATGGTACAGACTAGGCCAACTATGACCCATCTGTGCCATACGATCAGCTATGGCCATCCCAGCTAATCACAACTAGGGATGAGCCTGATTTTCACAGAACATTATGGGGCATTCGCCGGAAATTCGAGCGCCCGTGGAACTCCCCATAATGCACTGCGAGACCGTCAATGCACTGTCCCCCTAAAATCCATACCAGATCCTTATCCGAGCATGCAACCTGACAGGCCGCAGGAAAAGGGGGGAGACAAGAGAGTGCCCCCCTGAACCACACCAAGCCATGTGCCCTCAACATGGGGAGGGTGCTTTGGGGTCCCCCCAAAACACCTTGTCCCCATGTTGATGGGGACAAGGGCCTCTTCCCCAGTGGAGGTCTGCGAATGGGGGGTTTATTAGAATCTGGAATCCCAGATCCCGCCCCCCCCCCCCTATGTGAATGGGTATCAGTACATTGTACCCCTACACATTCACCAATAAAGTGTCAAAAAAATAAAAATGACAGGAGACAGTTTTGGACAATTCCTTTATTTAAAAAAAAAAAGAAATTGTCCCACGAACTCCATCCATCTTCACAGCGCCGATGACCCAAGAGAAAAAAACGGATGATGTCACCTGATGTCAGAAGGGGTCGGGGTCACCCAGTTACGTCACCGAGTGGCCTCGCCCTCAGCTATATAACAGCTGTCATCGTGAAAAGGCTGCAGTTGCGGGGACGCCTCCCTTTGAGGCAGAGTTTTTCCTTTTTTTCTTTTCTCGGGTCGTTGGCACTGTGATTGAAGATGGATTTACATCGCGGGGCACTTTTTTTTAATAAAGGAATTGTCAAAAACTATCTCCTGTCATTTTTACTTTTTTGACACTTTTATTAGTGAATGTGTAGGGGTACAATATACCCAATACCCATTCATATAGGGGGGCCGGGATCTGGGGGCCAACTTGTTAAAGGGGGCTTCTATATTCCGATAAGCCCCCTGCCCGCAGACCCCCACAACCACCGGGCAAGGATTGTGGGGAAGAGGCCCTTGTCCCCATCAACATGGGGACAAGGTGTTTGGGGGGACCCAAAGCACCCTCCCCATGTTGAGGGCATGTGGCCTGGTACGGTTCAGGAGGGGGGGCGAGAGAGTGTCCTGCCAGGTTGGGTGCTCGGATAAGGGTCTGGTATGGATTTTGGGGGGACCCCCATACTATTTTTTTTACATTTTGGCACGGGGTTCCCCTTAAAATGCATACCAGACCTGAAGGGCCTGGTATGGATTTTGGGGGTTCCCCCACACCATTTTTGTTTTAATTTTGACACGGGGTTCCCCTTAATATTCATACCCAAAGGGCCTGGTAATGGACTGGGGGGAACTCAAGCCGCTTTTTTCAATGATTTTTATCTATATTGCCGGGATCCAGCAATACATTACAGCCGCAAGCAGTTTTAAATGACATTTTTTCCTTTTAGAAATGTAATTTTGCTGTGTTATAAACATGGGAAAGATACACTACTTTACAGGCAGACTAAGGAGACCCCCCCCCCAGGCACAATCTATATTTCATTTTTATTGTTTTACTTTAAGCCTTATAAAAATCACTGCTCCTGAAAAAACAACCGTTTTTAAAACTTTTTTTTGCATTGATACTTGTCCCCTGGGGCAGGACCCAGGTCCCCAAACACTTTTTAAGGCAAGATCTTGCATATATGCCTTTAAAATGAGCATTTTTGATTTTTCACATTTGTGTCCCATAGACTTTAACGGTGTTTGCACAAATTTTTTGCCTGTTCGCATGTTCTGCTGCGAACTGAACTGGGGGGTGTTTGGTTCATCCCTAATCACAACAAAACTGAATGAACCAATTTCATGCAGTAAAATGCTTGCATATAGCAATGAAATTAATTGCTATATGTAAACATAATGTGTTAAAAAAAATACTAATCACTTACCCAGAGTAGTACAATGTTACTATGGTAACATTATAGTGCTTTGAAAAAGTATTCACACCCCTTGACATTTTGCACATTTTGTCATGTTACAACCAAAAACGTAAATGTATTTAATTGGGATTTTATGTGATAGACCAACACAAAGTGGCACATAATTGTGAAGTGGAAGGAAAATGATAAATGGTTTTCCAAATTTTATAAAAATAAATATCAGAAAAGTGTGGCGTGCATTTGTATTCAGCCCCCCTGAGTCAATACTTCATTGTAATTACAGCTGCAAGTCTTTTGGGGTATGTCTCTACCAGCTTTGACCATATAGAGAGTGACATTTTTGCCCATTCTTCTTAGCAAAATAGCTCAAACTCTGTCAGATTGGATGGAGAGCATCTGTGAACAGCAATTTTCAAGTCTTGCCACAGATTCTCAATTGGATTTAGGTCTGGACTTTGACTCGGCCATTCTAACACATGAATATGCTTTGATCTAAACAATTCCATTGCAACTCTGGCTGTATGTTTAGGGTCATTGTCCTGCTGGAAGGTGAACCTCCACCCCAGTCTCAAGTTTTTTACAAACTCTAAAGCTTCGTACACACGATCGGATTTTCCGACGGGAAATGTGTGATGTGTGACAGGCTGTGTGTATGCTCTATCGGACAATTATTGTCGGATTTTCCGCGGAAAATTGTTGGATAGCAGGTTTTAAAATTTTCCGCGGACAAATGTCTGTCGTCGGATTTTCCGAACGTGTACACACAAGACTGTACGACAAAAGTCCAAAGTACAAACACGCATGCTCGGAAGCAAGGACGAGCCAGAAGCAGTCGGTCTTGTAAACTAGCGTTCGTAATGGAGAATTAACATTTGTGACGTGGCAAATTATGAAATCTCGAAATGCAGTGCACATTCTCTTCTTTAACCACCTGCCTACCAGGCACTTTCACCCCCTTCCTGCCCAAGCCATTTTTCAGCTTTCAGCGCTGTCGCACTTTGAATGACAATTGCGCGGTCCTGCTACACTGTACCCTAACACATTTTTTATCATTTTCTTCACACAAATAGAGCTTTCTTTTGGTGGTATTTAATCACTGCTGGGTTTTTTATTTTTTACAAAAAAAAAGACTAAACATTTTGAACTAAGTAATTTTTCGCCCTCACTGATGTGCACTGATGAGGCGGCACTGATGGGCACTGATAGGCTGAACTGGTGGGCATTGATGAGATGCCACTTATGGGCACTGAAGAGGCGGCACTTATGGGCACTGATTAGGTGGCACTGATGAGGAGGCATTAATATGCTGCACTTATGGACACTGATATGTGGAACTGATGAGCACTGATAGGCGGCACTGATGGGCACTGTTAGGTGACACTGGGCACTAATAGGCAGCATTGGTGGGCACTGATAGGCGGCACTGGTGGGCACTGATAGGCGGCACGGATAGACGGTACTGATGGGCACTGATGGGCATTAAAGGGTGGCACTGATGGGCGACACTGATGGGCATTACTGATGGGCATTGATTGACAGCAGTGATGGGCATTGATGGGCAGCACTGATAGGCGGCACTGATTGCCAGCACTGACTGGCATCACTAATGGGCACTGATTGGTGGCACTTGTGGGCAGTGGTGGGCACTGATTGCTGCCACTGGTGGGCACTGATAGCTGGCATTGGTGGGCAATGGTGGGCACTAATTTGTGACACTATATTGCAATATTGTAATCAGGGCACTGATGATCAGTGCCCTGAATACATTCCTAGCTGTCCCCTGTGAGGAGATGCCGCTGATCGGCTCTCCTCTCCTCACACTCTGTCAGTGTGAGGGGGAGGAGAGTGTGAGGAGCACTGATTACTGGCATTTCCTTGTTTAGATGTGACCGGCTATGATTGGACACAGCCGATCACATGGTTAAAGAGCCACGGATGCGGCTCTTTACAGAGATCAGGGTCGCGCCATGTCCTAGCAGCCGTGTTCCCCGTGGGCATGCGAGATCGGCCGTTCTAGGACGCCGTCATATGACAGCATCCCAGAACGAGAGCCGCACCACCCCACCATCATTTGACGGTGGGCAGACGGCAAGCAGTTAATGGGATAATAATGAATCTGCTTTGCTGGTGATACTGATGGAGTTATTGCAAACAAATTTTCAAAGGCTTTTTTTTTCTAGTGATATCAAGAATAATATTATTATGCTTTTTTTTTTTTTTTTTTTTGGGCAAGTTACCACAACACCATTATCCCGTAGTTTTTAAGATCAAAGATACAACTATGTTGGTGTCCCTTGCCAATTTTACATTGTATTTTTTTAAATGTAACTGCCTACTCCCAAACTGTCATTTGAAGTAAAATGTAAAAAGTAAAAAGTATTCTCCACATTTTGTTTTATTTTGCATTAAAAAAAGAAAACAAATATAATTAAACATGCTATCTGCCAATAGAACTTAACCAAAAAGTGCATTCTATGCATCCAAAAATATAGAAAATATAACAAATCAAATCATTATTATTCAACCATAAAATAAAATAAAAGCCTCATGCATGTGTCCTGCTTCTTAATATAGGGGGTCAACAATCCCAAGAGTTGGTGAAAGCAGGGGTAATTCTGAAAAACATCTGGATTATTCTCCTGGAGCTCCCGCAGCAAAGGCATATGACATAATTGGTCATGATTAATAAAGCAACCAATTTTTGGTCCAAGAACTCCTCATTCTCCTGTTCCTGGACTAGACTTGGGTCAAAGCAAAAACTCCAATGCCAATAATAAATAACACGTTATCTCCTCCGACTCTGCAACATGTCTGGATGATGAACGGCCGCTCAGAAATGAACTGAAAAGCACAAAATGAAAAGCGCAAAATGAAAAGCGCTAAATGAAAAGCGTGAATCAACACTTACCAAACTTCTACTAACACGAAATTAGCAGAAGGAGCCCAAAGGGTGGTGCTAAAGAGCTGAAAAACCACGTATGTCACTACGTTCGTGATTGTTGGCCAACAATTGTGTGCCATGTGTATGCAAGACAAGTTTGGGCCAACGATAAAAGTCCACGGTTTTGTTGGCCAACAATCCAATCGTGTGTACGAGGCTTAAGTTTTCATCTAAGATTGCCCTGTATTTGGCTCCATCCATCATCCCATCAACTCTGACCAGCTTCCCTGTTCCTGCTGAAGAAAAGCATCCCTAATTACTAATTAGGTGACTTCTGAAGGCAATTGGTTCCACTAGATTTTAGTTAGGGGTATCAGAGTAAAGGGGGCTGAATACAAAGGCACACCACACTTTTCAGATATTTATTTGTAAAAAAATTTTGAAAACCATTTATCATTTCCCTTCCACTTTACAATTATGTGCCACTTTGTGTTGGTCTATCACATAAAATCCCAATAAAATACATTTACGTTTTTGGCTGTAACATGACAAAATGTGGAAAATTTCAAGGGGTATGAATACTTTTTCAAGGCACTGTATATTGCTTTGGTCAAAGTGTGTTATCAAAAATTGGAATAAAAAGAAAAAAATATAAAAAAATAGTATGAATAAAAAAATGAATAATCTTTTACTCTATTTTTTTTTTGTCACCAGTGTGTCCCTGATCACCACCACACCTGTTATATGATGACACTGTACTGCACTGGTGAAAGTATGCGAAAAAAAAATATGTTTTTTTTTTTATTTCTTTATTTTCCAAAAAATGATGACAAAAAATGACAACTTCAAAAAACTCTCCATGCCTCTTACTAAATATCTTGGGCTGTTTACATTCCAAAAAGGGGTTATTTGGGGGATATCTGTACTGTCCTGACATTTTTGGGCCTCAAGAAATGAGATTGTATAACTGTGGGAAATAAATCAATGGGACCGTATAACTTTCCTACAGACTAAATAATATACACCAATTTGGGTTATTTTCATCAAAGAAATGTAGCAGAATACATTTTGGCCTAAATACATGAAGAAAAATCATTTATTTGCTAAATTTTATAACAGAAACAAATAAAAAGGGTATTTTATTCTAGAAATTTTTAGTCTTTTCTCATTAATTTGGGAAAACAAAAACAGTGGTGATTAAATATCACCAAAAGGAAGCTCTATTTGTGAGAACAAAATGATAAAATTGGGTACAGTGTTGCATGATGTGCAATTGTCATTCAAAGTATGAGAGTGCTGAAAGCTGAAAATTGGCCTGGGCAGGAAAGAGGTAAAAGTGTCCGGTATTGAAGTGGTTAACCACTTCAGCCCCGGAAGGATTTACCCTCTTCCTGACCAGAGCACTTTTGTGATACGGCACTGCGTCGTTTTAACTGACAATTGCGCGGTCATGCGATGTTGCACCCAAACAAAATTGACATACTTTTTTTCCCACAAATAGAGCTTTCTTTTGGTGGTATTTGATCACCTCCGGCGGTTTTTATTTTTTGAGCTATAAAAAAAAAGCGACAATTTTGAAAAAAAAAGCAATATTTTTTTACTTTTTTCTATAATAAATATCCCCCAAAAATATATAAAAAAACGAATTTCTTTCACAGTTTAGGCCAATATTTATTCTTCTACATATTTTTGGTAAAAAAAAATCGCAATAAGCGTATATTGATTGGTTTGCGCAAAAGATATAGCTTCTACAAAATAGGGGATAGATTTATGGCATTTTTATTATTATTTTTTTTTATTAGTAATGGCGGCGATCTGCGATTTTTATCGTGACTGCAACATTATGGCGGACACAACGGACACTTTTGACACCATTTTAGGACCATTGTCATTTATGCAGCGATCAGTGCTATAAAAATGCACTGATTACTGTGTAAATGGCACTGGCAGGAAAGGGGTTAAGCACTAGGGCATGATCAAGGGGTTAAGTGTGTCCTAAGGAGGTATTCTAACTGTAGGGGGGATGGGCTTCCACTGACATGACAGCGATCACTGCTCCCGATCACAGGGAGCAGTAGATTCCTGCCATGTCACTAGGCAGAACGGGGAAATGCCTTGTTTATAAAGGCATCTCCCCGTTCTTCCACTCCGTGACATGATCACAAGCCCCCGGCGGACATTGAGTCCGCGGGACCCACGGGCATGATCACAGAGCATGCTGCGTGCCCACAATGCTGCGTCTTAAAGGGGACGTACCTGTACACCAATTTGCCCAGCCGTGCTATTGTGCTGACGTAAATCGGCTAGTGGTTAAACATATACAATCAATAAGACATTAACTTTCCTTAAAGGTTTTGTTAACCCCAAAAAAAGAAGGAATAAAAAAAAAGAAATATAGATCCAGTTTTTTTAAAGTAGATTAAACAGCACAGTGCTTGTGCTGTGTAATCTGCCCCTCTCTAAACTGTAAAAAACCTTGCTGAACCTGCCACTTCCTGTATCCCCCTCTCTGCGCTGTCCACAAAAATCAGGGCTGCTGACCCCTGACCACCGTGGTCAGTGTACGTCCCTCCATTATCCGCAGCTCTGCTCTCAGCTCTCCTCTCTCCCCTCCTCCCTGCCTGTCAGCTCTGTGTTCTGTTTCTCCCCCCATCCCCACTGCTACTAGTATAATTAAAAGTTTATATATGGTCACTGCCAGCCCCTCTATTATAGCCTGGCATAGCACACTGTATAAATCTCTTATAAAAACAAGACTTGTAAATACAGTTTTCGAGCGAGCTTCAGGCCGGTCACATGTCTCTCGGCCGGTTTCCAGGGCTACTGCAGAAGAGGCTGAGCGGCCAAGTAAGCTCCCCAGATGACGTCAGAGGGAGATCTCAGCCCCCCTGCAGAAGCCATCCATCAGAGGTATACAGCGGTCATGAGTCATGTGACCGGCCTGAAAATCGCTCTAAACAGGTATTTACAAGCCTAATTTTTCTAAAAGACTTCTACAGTGTGCTATGCCTGCCTATAATAGAGGGGCTAGCATTGAGTTATATATCTGGGTTTACAAACACTTTAAGAGATAAGTACACTTGCTAATGCTCTCTTCTTTTAGGCTATGCTTGGCCTAATAAATTCTTTGAAATACCTCAAGGTTTGTCAGTAAGTGCTGGGTGAGCGAGGTGTGTCATCTTTAGGTGTGCAGAGAAATTGCAAAACAATTCAGCCGCTCCACTTAGATTAGTGCCCCACTGTGGATATGACAAACATCATTGGTTTACAAGAAATATACTGTCCAGACTGATTAGAGATCCCACTTTGAAACAGAAATCCAGGCTGTGGCATAGAAATAGCTACAGCGAGGAGAAAAAAGTACTGTATTTATCGGCGTATAACACGCACAGGCGTATAACACGCACATTCATTTTAAAAGGGAAGTTTCAGGAAAAAAACTAAAATTTTAAATAAGGAACTTTGGAGCAAAATAAGGGTCAGTGCCCATCTGCAGCCTCATCAATCCACATCAATACAGCCTCACGATTGCCTTCAATGCAGCAGCCTCACCATTGCCATCAGTGCAGCCTGATTGACGTCCACCTGCAGCCTAGAGGGGACAGGGAGGGGGCGGGACGAGCGCCGACAGATTACATACAAAGAGAATCTCCTATGATAGACAGAACAGTGGTCCAATGGCGGCCCAGGAGACAGGACTTCCTATTACAGAGGCTGCCAAGTAAACAGGAGATTCTCGCTGTATGTAATCTGACAGCGCTCGTCCGGCCCCCCTCCTTGTCCCCTCCGAGGCAGCTAAAATTGAAGTATTGGCATATAACACGCACACGCTATTTGCACCCGATTTTCATGGTAAAAAAGTGAGTGTTATACTCCAATAAATACAGTATTTGATCCCCTGCTGATTTTGTACGTTTGCCCACTGACAAATAATTTTAATGGCATGTTTATTTTAACAGTTAGAGACAGAATAACAACCAAAAATCCAGAAAAAAACGCATTTCAAAAAGTTATAGATTTATTTGCATTTTAATGAGTGAAATAAGTGTCTGACCCCTTTGCAAAACATGACTTTGACCTCTGTGATTGCCTACAAGGGTTTTGCCACAGAGTACTGATGTTTCTTGTAGTTGGCCACCAGGTTTTCAGACATCTCAGGAGATATTTTGTTCCACTCCTCTTTGCAGATCCTCTCCAAGTCATTAATGTTTTCGGGATGACATTTGGTAACTTGCACCTTCAGCTTCCTCCACATGTTTTCTATGGAATTATGGCCTGGAGACTGGCTAGGATTTCAGTCCTTCACAGCGCAGTGTGTTACAAATTGTTTTCTTGGTGGCTATGGTCCCAGCTGCCTTGAAATCATTGACAAGATTCTCCTGTGTAGTTCTGGGATGATTCCTCACTTTTCTCATGATCAGTGGAACTCCACGAGGTGAGATCTTGCATTGAGCCCAAGACTGAGGGAGATTGACAGCTATTTTGTGTTTGGAGCCGAAAGCCAGAACTATTGCTGATTGATAGGGGATCAAATACTTATTCCACTCATTAAAATGCAAATCTATTCATAACTTTTTTGAAATTTTTTTTTTTGTTATTTTTCTGTCTCTCACTGTTAAAATAAACTTACCATTAAAATTATAGACTGATCATTTCTTTGTCGGTGGGCGAATGTACAAAATCAGCAGGGGATCAAAAACTTTTTTCCCTCACTGTAAATAGTTCATATTTTTGCTTTGCAAGATTGTAGTGAAATGTAGTTTTTACATAAGCCGTTCACATCCATAAATAATTGCAGCTCATCTAAGGAAAAATGAACTATTCAAACTAGCATTACCAAATTATTATTTTAAGAATCTCTTGCTTTCCATTATTTAAGGACCCAGGCTTCTGCACTACTTTATATAACCTAAAGCCTAGGCAGCCTAGATCACATCATTTATGGCTATCAGGAGTGTTGTGGGTGTCATTGTTTTTGTAGCAAAACTTTTAAAACTTCATGAATCAGATCCACAGGCAGGGAGTGAAGGTTAAACAGTCTCCGGCAGTGAAGTTTAGTCCTGTTCCAGTCCAAGATTAAATTTGTAGTTTGTATTCAGGCAGGGGTCCAAGCAGGCTGGGAAGGTTCAGGATTGAAATCACAGGCCAAGGTCTTTACACAAATAAACCAAATCACCAGGAACAAGGCTTTTGCAGGAACTGTAAACAGAGCCAAACTTTGACAGAAATAGGAAGCAAGAAAGGGTTTAACGATATATATATATACAACATACTCCTAAAAACAGCAAAATCACCCTCAGGCAGTCTGTCCACCCATTACTGGTTGAAACAGAGCCATCACTGGATGGTTTGGTGTACAGAGCTGATACAAATAATAAAATGCAACGCTAGGTTATGCACAAAATGACCCTATGCATGAATAACGTGTATCAGAATAAAAGTGCAAAACAATACAGTAAATGTGCAATATGACCTAAGACATAAATGACATATGTCCAATAAAGTGCAAATGTGCAGTGCAATATAATAGGCAATACTATATACAATAAAAAAAGGTGCAAAAATTGTGCAGTTCTATGCGATTATGTACAATAAAGCCAGAATCGCATACAGAACGCACAAGCATGCTAAAAATTCAATATGTATGCAAAAAAAAAATTGATTAATATCAAAAGTTCACGTATTGCTGGAATCCAATAAAGTGACTTCAAGCGCAATGTAGAACGTAGATCGGATGCTTGACACCATGATACCCATCACCTCATTAAGATAAAAGGCTTACCAGAAAGCTTACAACCTCCCTTACTCAGGGGGGTCAAACAGTGCTTTGTAGAATCAAAGATCCGCTGATGGAATACTCTGGTGTTCCCCTCCGGAGCGATCCATAGACAGACATCCCAGCCTGCAGAAATTCATTTCAGGGAGGTGGCAAACTCATTTCAGGGAGGTGGCACTTCACCTCCATGGCATACAAATCCATGCTGTCCTACACTGCCGCTGGCCCCTAGGACAAGTGCAAAGCCACTAGGCTCCCTCCAACCAACTTCAGCTACTGTTCTGTTTTAGTTGGGGAGCTGGAGCCTTGTGTACATCATTTTAGGGACTGTCAGGCACCCAGGGTAGCCAGAGATGGCCAGAAGGACTCTTGCATCATCATCCCCACTCCAGGAGCTAGTGGGAGTGCAGGACAGCACACTTGTGTGGAGGTGCAGCATGGTGTGGCAGAGTCTGGTTTACAGTAAACAGAACTGTATTGTAATTGAAGTTCAGTAATGCACAACAAGCTTGGTGGGAAGGCAACCCACCAGGCACACTCACAGGATGAACAGCGATCAGAAGTAGCAGTAGGTATCAGGTGTGCTGACAGGGTTCATCTCAAGAGACGGAATGTGGCCTGGTGGTCCGGACCCATGTGGAGAGACTTCCAGGAAGGATGGCGTGTCCCCGCACTTTCCCTACTTCTCTGGAATCTCTCCCTGATGCTAAACACTGTTTCTGACAGACAGGTGACCTGTCCCTACTCGATTCAAATGCAAAATGCATGCCAACTCCAGGAGCCAGGGTTTTAAATAGACTTTGCCTGACCCAAGATGGCTGCCAAAGTCACATGGGATGCCAGCATCCAATGGAAGGCTGCCTCTCTGTGACTGAGGAGTTCAAAGAGGACTGAGGCTCTTTTTAACTTCCACCTCCACTTGAATTGCCTCTATGAATGAGCGCCACCTGCAACGGAGAAAATAGACTGCACCTGCCTACACACACTGCTGAGCTGTAGCCACCAACTTCTCCAATGGCTAAGGTTTACCTGTCAGAGCAGACCAGAAACTAGAGCTTGCTATGTTTCCTGTCTGCTTAAAGCTGTAATAATAATAAAAAGGCTCTCTATAGCTTCTGAGCACATTTATCCTGGATCTATGCTTAAAATGTTACTAAACCCACAACAGTAAAATCAGTCTATATAGGCAGCATGCTTGTTATACTTACTGTGGAACCTAAGGGGGCAATCCTCCACATTGTGTAAAAAGGCTGTTTGATCCTGGCTTCTCTTATCTTCCCCTCATTCCACTGCTCCCTGATAATTTCCTGATAATACAGAGTCTATGGAGTCAGGCTGCACATGCTCAGTTTGGTGTGTATTGCTAGAAAGGTTTTTTTTTTTCTTGGGAGAGTGCATGTGATTAGCACAGGGCCAATCAGCACTGTTCAGACAGAGGGTCAGGGGTCTTGCAGTCTCATAGGACAGTCAGAAATCTCCTCCTACAAGCTTTAACCAGTGCTTGGCTGGACGCTGATAGAAGTCACAAGACTGCGCTAACTGCTGATGAGAAAAGGTATTTAGCAGTTTATAATTACTAAATAAATTGAATTTCCGTGTTATGTGTACTGTGGGAGACCAGATATAGTGAATGCAGGTTTCTGGGTTTATTAACACTTTAGGTTTTAAGTATTCTCCTAAAAAATATAGTTTGTCTTTCCATAAAAAGCAGTGCAAACCAAGTTAAGAACCCTGATTTCAACAATTTATCAGTATCCAGTTGCTGTCCCTTCTAAGTTAGTATGAATATGGCTAACTAACATGCTCCTAATCTGGCTGATAGGTTAATTTGACATTTTCAAGTTATAGAGAAACTGTTTAATAGCATTTTTAATGTATCGCGTTGCTTTTGTTGTGTGTTGAATTCTCAGTCTTCTCAAACCTAGCACATACCAGAGGGCATACTCTATAAAAGTGTGTTATACATTACATAATCCTGACCATTGCATTCTATGAAGTGTGCTGTACATGGCATACTCCTGACCATTACATTCAATACATATACTATATGTTGTATTTATTATAGTCCTGATTACTGGACTTTGTAAGCTGTTCTTTATAGTACAAAGTTAATTGTCTCAACAGTTGCTAATTTCTAAGTAGTCCTCAACTATTCTAATAAAGTTCCTCTTTAAAGTGGAACTTCACTCAAACAGTCCCACTGGTTTGCTTCCTTTCCCCAGCCTGTACCTGAATTAAACCTAGTACACATTAGTAGTTTTTTTTCATTCAACCTAGCAGGGCTGAATGAAAAAAAAACCTGACAGCCTAGGAGGAGCAGCTGTACTAACTATCCAATGTTAGTACAGCGATCTCCCCTGCCTTTCTATTGTGTTCTGACAGGGGGACGGCCCCCCTGCTAAAACCCTTCGGTTGATCGGGAGCCAATTGGCAGACCTTTTTCGGTCATGCCCCATTGACAGGCTACAGCACACATAAGTCTGAATGTTGGCTGGTTTCTATTGAACCAGCCGATGTCGCTCGACATGCGGGCCTGTGTGTACTAGACTTTACAGAGTTATTTTGAGGGGTAGGGGGAGGAGCGAGTACCGATTTTTATTAGCACTCAGCTCCCACTTCTGCAATCCTCTCCTAAATGAGGATGACATCTCTTGCCCTGCCCCCTCCTCTCTTGTAGCCTCCTGGGAAATGTCATAGATCTCAGGAGGCTGCAGGACCACTCACACAACTCTTGCACAGTGGGGAGTCAGATGAGCTCCCATACCGGGGACCCACAGCTGTAAGAACTGGTTGTGGGAAGACAGTGTTGAACTTCAGGCAGTGGTAAGTACCTGATTTTTTAAAGTCAGAAGCTACCAATACCAAAGTATTTGTAGCTGCTGAATTTGAAAAAAAACAAAACAAAAAAACAAGCAAACTGAAGTTCCTCTTTGAGGTAGGCTCAGACTGTGAATAATGTTGTAAATACCTATATTTTTTCTATATAGCTACAAAAAGCAGTGGCGGCTGGTGCTCAATATTTTTTAGGGGGGTAAACAAACCTGCCCCTCTCACTCGCACAGACCGCCACCCCCCCTCCCAGCGGGAGGCGGACGGTAAGGCGGCAATCGGATGGTGGGCCGTGATCAGAGGTGGTGTGGGCTCCTGGAAGCTACCCCTGGCCCCTTTACTCGCACTAGCACATCCCCCGCCCAGACGGGAAGGTGGCCATCCATGTCCTTACCTTAGGAGGTGGTGCTGGATCCGGGGTAGGGCTCCTGGAAGCTGCCCCTCCGCCCCTCCACCTGCTGCAGCTTGCTGAGGGAAAAGCCAGGCCATTGCTTCTCCTCCCGGCCAAACAGAAAGTGGGTCCTGAGAACCGATTGGCTGGGAGTCCTAAGAATCTCTGGCCAATCGAGTCTCAGGACCCACTTCCTGATTGGCCGGGAGGAGAAGAAGACATTAGCAAATATTAATTTGCTATTGTCACACAACTGAATGGGCTTGGGGTGTAGTGCTCTGAGCCCTGAGCCCACCCTTTTTTGAAGCCAATTAGAGACTTAGGCTCTAATCATGTGCTTCAAAAAAGAAAAAAAACCCATTGAAATCCATGCGTCCAGTGCCCTGCATGTAGATTAGGGGTTGGGTGCATGGATCAGGTGGGCGGCGCCCCTGCGCCCCTAATAGAGCGACCGCCACTGACAAAGGGCAGGCAGAACACTAAAAACATTAAGAACATGACAGAAGTTCTAACAGGGGCAGTCCGTCCATTATGGGTGCACGGGCGCCGCCACCGCCTCCCCTACCCACAGCCACTGCCCTCCCTACCATGTGCCCTGCCCCTTTCAGGATGCCAGGCACAGAAATTCCTATAGCGGGGTGGGTGGGGGTGTTTTTTGAAGCACCTGATTAGAGCCAAAGGCTCTAATAGGCTTCAAAATAGGGGGCGCAGAGCATTGCGTCTGGACCCCACCCAGTTGTGGTGCAACAGTGAATGAATATTCATCTGCTGCCTAGATGGGGTAAGTGCCGGTTGACCGGCAGACAGCGTGGGGGGTTGTAAGGGGGTTTGAGGTTCCACAGGGGGGTGGTTGTTTGCCACCCCCCCAAATAAAAAACCACCAGCCGCCACTGAGTTCTAACCCATCCTCACTCTATTAAACTTCTTGTCCTAGTAACAGAGGGATAGGGAGTGAAAAGAATTATCCGCAGTAGGGACCAGGACAGTTACTGCCCAAGGCACACCTGAATGGTGATGCTCTGTTGTACAACCTTTGACCATTGAATAACAAATACTTTAGTAAAAAATGTTAGACTGTACTACTGAATGAAGCATGTTATCTGCTTTATACCTGCTCCTTTTAACATGTACAGACATTTAAAGCTTCTTCAAATACAAAAATTAAAATTGAATATAGTTTAGCACACCAGTAATTAAATGAGGTGCTTGCATTAATTTCCTTAAGCTTTTTTTAACCTTTGTTTTCACCTGGTAAACACACAAATAACACACTCCCTGTCCCTGGATGGCTACACTTATTTTTCCACTATATCTATGGATGGAGCCTTTGTTTTCACCCAGGCTGGACTACCTACATGTCTGTCTTTGTTCATTTCCATTGCATGGGGGGATTTGTTGTTTACAAAACAAAGATAAGATTTTTTGTTGTTGTCTGTGTAGCTCACAGGAAGCTGTCTATCTAGCCAAATCAACCGTTTTTTTCCCACTTTAACTAAATTTAAAATACATGTTAATGTCTAAGCACAATTTTGCAACTTTGACACTTGATATGTACAAACTGTACATAGAGTCACAACTACTTTGTGTATCCAGGTGAATTATACTTGTTTTTTTTCTGTTTTTTTTTTTATCAAAGGAAAACTGGCCCAAAATAGTAAAAAAAAAAAAAAAAAATAATAATAATTTTTACTACTTTAGTCCCGGGAGGATTTATCCCCTTAATGACCAGCCCATTTTTTGTGATATGGCACTGCATCGCTTTAACTGACAATTGTCCGGTTGTGCGACGCTATACCCAAATAAATTTGATGTCCTTTTTTCCCACAAATAGAGCTTTCTTTTTGTGGTATTTGATCACCTCTGCGGTTTTTATTTTTTTCTGCACTATAAACAAAAAAAGACAGGCAATTTTGAAAAAAAAAACAATATTTTTTACTTTTTGCTATAATAAATATCCCCCAAAAAATGCAAAAAAAACCTAATTTCTTCATCAGTTTAGGCCATTATGTATTCTACTACATATTTTTGGTAAATAAAATGGCAATAAGCGTATATTGATTGCTTTGAGCAAAAGTTACAGCGTCTACAAAATAGGGGATAGATTTATGGCATTTTTATTATTATTTTTTTAATTTTCCCAGTAATGGCTGTGAACAGCGATTTTTAGCAGGACTGCGGCATTGCGGCAGACAGATCGGACACTTTTGACACTTTTTTGGGACCAGTGACTCATGATTCGTACAGCAATCAGTGTTATAAAAATGCACTGATTACTGTATAAATGACACTGGCAGGGAAGGAGAGATCGCTGTTCCTAATTACTAGAAACAGACAATCTCTTTGTAATCCCTTGACAGAACGAGGATCTGTTTGTTTACATTGACAGATCCCCGTTCTGCCTCTCTGTGGAGCGATCGCGGGTGGCCGGTCGACATTGCGGCCACCAGCCACGCGCATCGGCTAGAGGGCCGCACGGCTCTGCTATATCTATTAAATGAACCGCCATACCGATACAGCCATTCCCACAATAGAGCCGACCTGCCGCCGTATATTGGCGGTGGCTGGTCAGCAAGTGGTTAATGTAGGTGTATATTTATTGCTAATACAATGATTTACCATCAAGAAACAACCCAAAATAAATTCCCCTGCTGCTGATGGTTGCAGCAATACCACATATGTGTATGTTAGTTGTTGTTTGTACCCGTAGTAGGGCCCAGAAACAATGGTGCACCTTTATCCTGCCTAAAACACACTGACACTGATACTAATTTCCTTGTCAAAAGAAGTTTATTGAGTATACAATATTATAAAGATACATAAAGTAAATTTACAAGGATCTATAAAGTAAGCTCATTGTTTTACAGCAGGGATTATATAGGTAAATATCATGAAATTTCAAATATTAAACATTGGGTTCACGTAAACCTAAATTAAAGATATATATCATTTCCTTAGTTACTTTTGTAGGTATTTAAATGATTTATACCTACTATATATATTGTTTACAGGTATAGTGTATATAGGCCAAATAAATTCTGATAATGAGCTTTAATCGTAAGGTGGAGAAAAGGAAAGAGAAAGAAGAAAAAGGGTAGAAAGGCAGAGGTATGGTCCACAAGGTTGTCCCGCTCGTCAGTTTATTATTCTTTTTAGTTCTCTTTGAAGCCTTAGAATGGGTGTCTCTGTAAGTCATTTAATCTGTTACCATGGCAACAGGACAGAGTCATTGAAATTTGACAGGAACTGTTGTTTTATCCAAGGATGCCAAAGTTTTTCAAATTTTGGAATTTGATTTTGATCGATGGCTACCATCTTAGCATGGGACATTGTATTATTCATTCTGTGAATTGTTTCTGCTAGTACCAACGTAGGAGATTTCCATGCTTTGGCCACTGTTTGTTTTGCACCTGTTATTAGTTGGATCATACGTTTGAATTGAGAGAGTGTTAACCATTCCGGTTTTAGATTAAGTAAAGTTATATATGGATCTGGTTGTATTATTTTTTTAAATATTTTAGATGCAATCACGAAGACTTCCTTCCAGAAGGTTTGGATTACTGGGCACGTCCACCATATGTGTAAATGTGTGCCTATTTCTGGGCATCCTCGAAAACAAAGAGCTGAGGTATTAGGTGAATATTTTGCCACTCTAGCGGGTACAAGGTACCAGCGAGTTAGGACTTTATAATTTGTCTCCAGTGCTAAGATGTTGGGTGAGGATGACTTAGATGTGAGCCATATGTTAGACCAGTCCGTGTCTTCTAAAGTTCGTCCCAGGTCCTCCTCCCACCTCTGAACGTAAGAGGGTCTATTAAGATTTACTACTCCATATAATTGATTATAAAGTGATGAAATTGTACCTTTAGCAAATGGATCTTTTGTACAGATTGATTCAAAAATGGATAATTGGGATAATGTTGTATCCCCCTTTAGGAATGGTGTATAGAAATTTTTGATTTGGAGATATCTAAATATCTCAGAGTTTGGTAGATCATATTTTTCTCTAAGTGATGGGAATGAAAGGAATGATTTAGATGCTATGAAGTCATTTAGTGTCTGAATGCCTGATGTTGTCCAAGCTTTAAAAGAATTTGGGTAGATCCATGCCGGATAAAAGGCCGGATTTCTGATAAAAGAAAGGAGAGGATTGTGTGGAGATTGTAACTGATATTTGGTTTTTAGTTTATCCCAGAGAGATAAGAAGTGTTTAGTTATGGGATTATGAATTTTAAAGCGGTCTTTAGGATCAAGCCATAACAAGTTTGATATTAATAGAGGGTCATTTTCTGAAGCCTCTATAAATACCCATAATGGGATTTCCTGTTTTGCATGGTATTTGGACAGACTGGCCAAATGTGCTGCTCTGTAGTAGTTAGTAAAATTAGGGTATCCCAGGCCTCCTTTATTTTTGGGAAGATGTAGTGTGTGTATAGGTATACGTGGTTTAGAAGAGCCCCATATAAATGAAGTTGCTCTTTTTTGTACTATTCTCAAAAAATAGGAAGGAATTGGAATAGGGAGGACTCTGAATAGATAAAGCAATTTGGGTAAAATAGTCATTTTGATTGCATTAATCTTCCCTATCCAAGTTAAAGGAAGTTGCGCCCATTGTTTTATTAGATTTGTGATCTGTCTTAATACAGGAGGATAATTGGTTGAGAATAAGTCAGAATGAGATGCTGTTAAATGAATTCCAAGATATGGGATTGATTTTTCTGCCCATGTGAATGGGAGTGCAGCCCTAGCCGGGATCAATTCCATGTTTGTGAGCGAAATATTAAGCACTAGGCATTTCTTAGGATTAATCATAAGGCCGGATAGGGCTGCAAATCCATCAAGAGCTGGTATTAAGTTAGGACCAGAGACCTGTGGTGATGATAGAAAAAGTAATATATCGTCTGCAAATATACATAATTTGTGTGTAATACCTCCTACTTCAATGCCAGTTATAGTTTGGTTTGTTCTGATGTATTGGGCCATGGGTTCGAGTATAAGGGCAAATAATAAGGGAGATAATGGGCAACCCTGTCGGGTACCTCTTTCGATATTAAAGGCATCAGATTTGTATCCAGCGTATTTTATATAGGCTTTGGGTTTATTATATAATGCTTTGATCCATGTTAAAAAGTGGGGTCCAAAACCCCATTTTTGTAATGAATATTGCATATATTGCCAGGATACTGTGTCAAATGCCCTCTTAATATCGAGAGATAGAAAACATAAAGGGATTTTCCGTTTTTTAGCAATATGTGCCAATAACACTGCCCTGCGTATATTATCGCCTGCCTGTCTATTTGGCATGAAGCCTACTTGATCTCTATGTATTAATTTTCCTATAATGCTATTGAGGCGTTTTGCTATTATTTTTGCTAATAATTTAATATCAAGGTTTAACAGAGAGATAGGCCGATAATTCACACAGGAAGTATCATCAGAAAGGGGTTTTGGGATCATACAAACAATTGCCATTAGTGTTTCTTGCTGAAAAGAATGTCCTTCTAGAAGTTTGTTAAAAGTTTCAGTGAGAATGGGAGAGGGTATTTCTGAGAATGTTTTATAGTATAAAGCCGAGTAGCCGTCTGGGCCTGGTCTTTTGTTAAGTTTTAGGTCTTTTATGGCGTTAGCAACTTCATCTATAGTTATAGGCTCATCCAAACTGCTTTTTTGATTCTGGAGACAACTCAGGTAAGGTTATTTTTGAGAAGAAGGATTCAGCCTCTGTAGGATTAAATTCATTGTTTGTCTTGTATAAAGTTGCGAGATGTGAGTGAAATTTATGGACTATTTTAACTGGATTACAAGTATAAACATTTTTTGATAATTTCAAACGTATTGGTTTGAAAGATTTGTTAGTTGAATTTAATGCCCGAGCCAAATATATACCTGGTTTGTTTGTATTCATGTAGAAATTGTGTTTGGAGCGTTTGAGGGATTTATCAACTGACTCAGTGAGAAATAGATCGTATTTCAATCTAGATTTTTCCAGATGAGATTTTGTACTCTGAGATGGATTATCTTGAAATGATATGTAGGCTGCATTAAAATTGAGTTCTAGTTTTTTTGCTAGATTTTTGCGTTCCCGTTTAAATAGTGCCATTTGTCTTTGTATTGTACCACGCAAGACAGGCTTATGAGCTTCCCACAGTGTTATTGGGGAAATGTCTGTTGTATTATTAATTGATATGTATTCCTTTAAAGCTTGTTCAATGGCCATCTGATGTAGTGGGTGTTTGAGCATTATGTCCGGTAAGTACCACGTTGGGTCATGCGCTTTTGGTATGGCTGAGGCTATAGTAGTGTATACTGCATTATGGTCAGACCATGGAATCGGAATTATATCTGATGCAATAATTTCTGGTATCATTCCTATTGTTAGAAAAATATGATCTATTCTGGTGAAGGTTTGATGAGGGTGCGAGAAATAAGTGAATTTCTTTTTCATTGGGTTACTTTCTCTCCACGAATCTACCAGATTGTATTTGGAAAGAAGTTGAGAAAAAGGTAATCTAGAGGTTATTTTGGATGGTGTAAAAGGTGATTTATCTAGAAATGGGAGGAGGACCTGGTTCGAATCCCCGCACATTATCACTGTTCCTATTTTGTGTGTATTAATCACTTGTAATATATGTGAGAGGAATGGTGTAGGTTGTTTGTTAGGAACGTAGTAGGAAATCACAGTGATTGCTGTATCCATTATATAACCCATGAGTATCAGGTATCTACCTTCTGGGTCTTTAATTTCTGATGATAAGGTGAATGGTGTGGATCGGTGAAATGCAATTAGAGTACCCCTTTGTTTGGTACAGGCAGAAGCCGTGTAAATTTGTTGATAAAAAGGAGAAATATATTTTGGAGTAGAATCTTTGGTGAAGTGTGTTTCTTGGAGGCATACTATGTGAGCCTTCTTGTTATGGAAAGTACGGAAGGCTTTGGTCCTTTTTTGAGGGACATTTATTCCCTGAACATTCAGGGAAAGTATATTCAGTGGTGCCATGGCAACAGATCAAATAGTTTTGACTTACTTTTTGTTATGCAGAGCTGACTGCGCAGATCAACCTGTGTGGACTGAAGAGATGAAAAGATAGAAAAGAAACCAGTGAATTCTGGAGTAAAGAGTAAACAAAAAACATATGAGATTAGATGATACATTGTATAAATTATTTTTTGCAAGTAATCACAATTTACCCGTGAAAGAGAATAAATATCTCTCTCAGGGGAATAAGTGCCTTTGTCACACTCCCACATAATATGGTTGGGAGAATGAGGAGGGCTAATGGGGGTACACGGATCTTCCGCTTACAGGAGAGAAGTGCTATGTCAAAAGACATCAAAATGATGATTCATTAATTGGAGTGCAGAATATAGTTTTTGTTGAAATTATTTATTCCAGGGTGGTTGTATATGGTTAGTCTTGCCCTAGGCTAAATAATTCAGTTAGAAAGGTACTGTTAATAACTTTGGTATTGATGAAGATAGTTTGAATTATTTTGGGATTTTAACCCTTTTAGAGTAAACAATCACATATTTTATTCATATGTAACTGTTTAGATATGTTAACTCATAAAATTGAGGTTGTATTGCTTCAGATTAGAACAGTGGTTCTCAACCTTTATAGTGTCGTGACCCCTTGATAAAATTTCCCAAGTTGTGGGGACCCCTAACAGTAAAATTATTTTTGTAGCATGGGTTGTAAGCACCCAAGGCAAGACAAGTGATTTGCGCCCCTAATCCATGGACATTTAGCGCTTCCTGAGTCCCTTCCACTCGTACAGTATTAAAACCCCTTATGGTACATTTTAGGATGTACCACTCTTTCTCTTTGTTCTCCTTTCTTTCCCTTTTATTTCTCTCTATGCTAATTTCTTGTTTTTCCCCCATCTCTCTCTCTAGCCTTCTTTCTTGTTTTTCTCTTATTCTTTCTCTCCCTTTTTCTTTGTTCTTCCCCCTCTTTTCCTCTCCCTTCCATGTATTCTCTATTTTTTTCCTTCCCTTACTCCTTGATGGGGGGTGGGGGAATGGGATAAGTGGCAGTGCTGGCGGGGAGTTGGGATAAGTGGCAGTGCTGGCGGGGAGTTGGGATAAGTGGCAGTGCTGGCGGGGAGTTGGGATAAGTGGCAGTGCTGGCGGGGAGTTGGGATAAGTGGCAGTGCTGGCGGGGAGTTGGGATAAGTGGCAGTGCTGGTGGGGAGTTGGGATAAGTGGCAGTGCTGGCAGGGAGTTGGGATAAGTGGCAGTGCTGGTGGGGAGTTGGGATAAGTGGCAGTGCTGGTGGGGAGTTGGGATAAGTGGCAGTGCTGGGGGATTTCTGATCAGCCAACTTAACTGCTCTTGATCAAGGTCATCTGCTGATCTGAGAACTGTAGTGGGGACTTTTAATGGCAACTATAATCACAGGTAGTGTTACTGTGTCCCTGGCTTCCCTGTGTCTCCGACTTAGTGGTGTCTCATAACAGTGACACCTATGCTATAATCAGGAGATAGGGTCTCCTCCAGCCCCTCCCACTTCACATTCCTCACCAGTCAGCTGACCTCTAGTCTTTGCCCCCCAGCCATGCCGTGAACTGAATGGGCGGCTGTGAAGAGGCTGAGTGAGCGGCCACGGGCTCCAGGAACAGCCCAGCAAGGCAGCCACAGGCTCCAGGGACAGCCCTGCTGGGTGGCCACGAAAAGGCTGGGAGAGCAGTGCAGGCTTCAGGAACAGCCCAGGATTCAGTGACCCCTGGCAAATTGTCATTCGACCCCCGAGGGGGTCCCGACCCCCAGGTTGAGAACCACTGGATTAGAATAAACAAAAACATAGTTCTAGGAACTAGTTAGGTACTAATATATTTGTTTTAAGAAAAGAAAGAAAAAGCTTCCATTACTTCTGGATTATTGAACATATTTGTCCTAAAAAGTAATAAATCTATTGTTATTACCTGAAAATATATAACTGAACAAGAATTTCCTTATTTCACTTATATATTCTAAGGCTATATGAATCAGAAGTAATAAGAAATATAACTGTAATGTAACTTGATCCCATACAGTGTGTGACTATC
Organism: Aquarana catesbeiana; assembly: GCF_042186555.1. NCBI lineage: Eukaryota > Metazoa > Chordata > Amphibia > Anura > Ranidae > Aquarana > Aquarana catesbeiana. Next base: position 273,220,579 of record NC_133325.1, on the reverse strand, counting down.
AGAATGCAGTTACATTCAGTTATAAATACAGGTTTTTTATAGAGAACCATCTCTTAGTATAATAAATGAAGAGATATCAGGAATTAGGATGTCAGTCCATTGAATCTTCTTGGTCCATGGATGATGTGGCATAACGGCCTCTTTTGTGAGAATGATGATTCCCATTTTGTTCTGAAATTTTCTGGGTGCTGCCTGAAGGTGAAGATGATGCCATTCTTCTGCGTGTGGGGGTGTTGCTGCTTGTGGGTTCTGTCAGATTTAATTTTAAAAGGGCTTGTTGTAGTTCATCTGCTGATCTGCTTCTGTAAATTGTACCTTGGTAGTTAAATCTGACTGAAAAGGGGAAGCCCCATTGATACATAGTGTTGTGGCGTTGCAGTTCCATTAGTTGGGGTTTCATGGATCGTCTTTTAGTAATAGTAAGTTGGGATAGGTCAGCAAAAATTTGATAATTGTGTCCTTGAAAATTAAGTTCCTTTTTTTCTCTTGCAGCAATTAGTATTTGTTCTTTCGTTCTGTAATAATGAAATTTTGTGATTATATCACGTGGGGGTCCGTCTTTCTTTTTGGCTGTGAGGGCTCTGTGTACTCTGTCCAGTTCTAAACGTTCAATAGGGATATCTGGCTTTAGTTCTTGTAATAGAGCAGTAATAGTAGATTGCAGGTCTGTCACAGTTTCAGGTATTCCCCTTATGCGCAAGTTTGAACGTCTGGCTCTATTTTCGTAATCTTCGAGCTTAGTTTGAAGTATTAAATTCTCTTCTTTTAATTGTTCCAATTCTGTTATATTTTCTTGGGTTGTAATTTCAATTTCATCAATTTTTATTTCTAAGGCTGTGGTGTGATTTCCCAGCTCTCTTATTTCTTTGGTTAGGCTGTTTGTTATTTGGTCTGAGGTTTGTTTTAAAGCCTTATGAAGCATCTTTTCAAATTGTAATAATATTACTGGGGATGCTGAGGAGGCTTGTGGAGAAGTTTGTGAGAGGATTTGTTCTGTATCTGACTCAAATGGAGAGTCTTGCTGTGACATTTTCTGTCTGTGAGAGCGCCCTGATGCTGTATATTGTGAGGTGACTGGAGCTGCTTTAGTTGCAGTGAGTGCCTGTGAGCTCTTTGTGAGGTGATTTTTATTTCTGCCACGGCTTCCTCCCAGTACCATATTTCCTGCCCAAACTTTCACAGTTTGTTCCCTGGGGCAAAAAGGTTCAAATGGATACCTTTTGAGCCTGCAGGCTCCGCTTTGTCCTTCTCTTCTCTCCTCAGCGGTGGGGAGCTCTAACAATGCATGTCTGCTCCGCTAGGCTCTGCCTCCTGTCCTCGACACTGATACTAATTTAAGATACATTTTTTAAATTCTACCCAAAATATGCTGATTCGGACCTTCGACCCTGACCTTAACCCTAACACTAACCCTGGCAAACCTGGATCCTGATATTTTTTCTTTATTTTTTCTTTCTTTATTTTTTTACACACTTTAGTTACAGCTTCATCTACTGCAAGGAGAGGAGGATACAATGAGGTTTATTTACTAAAGGCAAAAAAAACGTGCAGTTGCACACTGTAAGAGCAATTGCTCCAGAGCTTAATAAATGAGCAGAAGCTCTGCTGACTTTCATCAACCAATCATGTGCAAGCAAAAATGTATTTTTTTTAATTCTCTTTGCACGTGATTGGGTATTCTTTGCAAAGTGAAGCTTTACTTAATTTACTAAGCTCTGGAGCATCTGTCCTTGCAGAGTGCAATTGCACTTTGCAAGGTTCACATTCTATTGACCTTTAGTAAATCAACCCCATAGTATCTTCCACTACATTCAGAAGAGGAAGTAAGCACAGGGGCGGGCTCACAGTGACTGATCACTGTGATAGCCAATCAGAGGTTATCATAGTAATCAGATGACCTGGATTTGGGAGTCCCGGGTCCTGATTGTTAGTACGAGACACAGGGCTCTTGGTGGGAGCCCAGGCACTGTGCTGGGATGCTGTGTGGTGCGCTCCCAGCACAAAGAGATATATGCATATATGTGGCCCCACGGAGAAAGACTCACTTCCGTGAGGCCGCATGTATACGTACAGTTGCCGGGAGGGGGTTAATGCTGAAAATGTCCTTAGCCTAAAAATAAAAATGTGTTATATATGCAGCCACTACATCTAAGATTAGTAAGCTACAATATACAGTAAAACCTTGGATTGCGAGCATAATTTGTTCCAGAAACATGCTTGTAGTCCAAAGCACTTGTATATCAAAGCGAATTTCCCCATAAGAAATAATGGAAACTCAAATGATTCATTCCACAACCATTTATTCATAAATCCTTCAGTTTATAGTCCATATAAAAATATTATAGCAATGCGACTAGGTTGTGTAACTATAAAATGTTCATCCACAAATGGAAGCCTCCACAAGGGGATTAGAAGCAAAATCCAGCAGGAGCTACAGAGTATAAAAGAGAAGAGAGGCCTGCTAAGTGTAGCATGGGCTAGCACAGACGGGATTCACAATAAAGACAAACACTGTTATTTAAATTTCAACAAATTATTTATTAATTGGTATTTATAAGGCCACGGTGATATCCATAGGAGTTACCTAAAAGTACTCTAATTTATTTTAAAGACTATAAAGCCACCCTGGCTAAAATTGAACAAATTAAACGGTGTCCATCCAACAATGCTGGACGACTACTCCCCCTCATGGACAACATCATGACAAAAAAGGGGGCGGGTGGGTGGGCGTCGCTCGTTCTGCTTCAAACGGTCAGTGAGCCGCTGCACTCAGCCCCTTATATAGGCTTCTTCAGCGCTGCTCAGCGCCCGCCAAATTCCTCCAATCCAGCGCTGGCCCTTGCTACCAATCCTCTGGCTGTTGCTGCCCTGAGCAACAGTGGCAACCAATGGCAACCTAAATAGATAAAGAAAGGGGGGGGGGAAAGAAACTGCAGCCCCTTCTGAGCCATCACATGTGGGCCCCAGCATAATGCTATGACCCTTCATGGGCTAGCACAGACGGGATTCACAATAAAGACAAACACTGTTATTTAAATTTCAACAAATTATTTATTAATTGGTATTTATAAGGCCACGGTGTTATCCATAGGGGTTACCTAAAAGTACTCTAATTTATTTTAAAGAATATAAAGCCATCTTGGCTAAAATTGAACAAATTAAACGGTGTCCATCCAACAATGCTGGACGACTACTCCCCACCGGCTGAGGACAGCAGCAGCGCTGCCGGCCGAGGCCCCCCCCAACACCGTGGCTGATTCAATTAGATTTTGTAAACCCATATTAAATATATCTAAGCCTATCACAGATAAATGGACCATATCTTTACGAAATAAATTATGAACAAAACCTTCTAATTCTAAATGGCGAAAAGATATACCACCAAAAGAAATTAGAAAACTATGGATTGTTCTATTGAGACGTCTTCTAATCTTATCTACATAAAATAAGTTGCCCGAAGGAGACCATAGAAGACGAGGAATCATCTCTGAAAATGCCACTATAGCATTTGGGAATAAAAGTTGGATATAACAAAGATCTCTCTTAATTTCACATAGAAGATCCCACGTCTTAACTTTACCTAAATCATTGGCCCCAGCATGAAGAACTAAGATCTGGGGTAAAGGCCAAATGTTAGCTAGGTGAAGTAAATGATCTCTCAGATTTTTCCACCTCAAGCCCTTAATACCTGACCACAAAACTGTGAAAGACTTAGAGTCCAGACCTAAATTAGCAGAGTAGGTTCTAGTTTCAGCATGCTTGGCTGCCCAAAATACGTAGGAATGACCTACAATCCAGACCGTAGCTTTGGGAGATCCTGAAAAGAGATTACAAAATTAGAAGATCAGGGCGAACATAAATCTTATATCTATCACTACCCCAACGGCCAATTTTTTTTAAAGTTTCTGCCGGAAAACCTAAAGAGTCAGCTGTGGTGGCTGCCCCAATGTGAAATGAATGTGAAGAAAAGCAGAAGCCAGACAGGTTCAGGCGTTTCAAAGAAGCAGCCAACACAGCTGAAAACTGATATCTAGTCAAGGAGGACAGATCCTGATGAATAAAAAAGGAACATGGTCTAATTGACATATATCTAGAAACCAGTAGAACCAGGCATATTGTAGGATTAATAGAGCTAGCCAGAGAAATCCAATGACCTTGACCTGTTGGAAGGGATTTTGACCTACAAAGGGAAAGTCTAAGGGACCCATCATACACAGCGATATGTGATTTGCGGAGAAAAGATGAGGACCTTCTATTTTCTGCTGTAAATTCCCCAATTCTGAGGGCACCAAAAAAGGCAACTGAAAAAACGGCCCTGAACAAAATTAACTCAAATTCTGAGAAACACACCACTTCTAGAATCTTAAGAAGATCAACCAACAGAGCAGCCGAAATAGGGCGCCTATTATCTAACAAAGGTCTTGACCTCCTAAAACCTTTTAAAACTTGATTGACTTGAAAGAAAGAGGTTAAAGATGGCAGACCAGCAAATTTTAGAAAGAAGGAGACACCCGCTAAAATTTTGCTGATAGAAGCTGGGCTAAGATTAGCCTGAAGCAATGAAGACACGAAGGACAGGGAGACATAAGAAGTTACAACAAGAGAATCCAGACCAAAGTCCTGACAAAAGGAGCACCATCTGGTCCAAGATAGGCGATAATCTAACCACGTTTTCTTCGACATTGAATACTTGAGGTTACCAAGTATTAACTCCATATTAAGCCCCAGAGGAAATCCGGGCAAGGGGTTCCGCACCGATCTGATGTTGGAGCCAATTCCCGAAACCTTGTGAACTGTGAACGAGATAAAGCATCAGCAATATTATTTTGTACGCCTGGAATGTGCTCTGCTTTCAACCAAATATTTAAACGCATGCATTGTAAAACAAGAAAACGTAGTAGTTTAATCACCAGCTCGGACTTAGAGGATAAAGTATTTACTGCATACAAAACATCTTTATTATCAGTATGCACCAGAACTCTACGATTCGCAAAAACGTCTTTCCAAACTACTAAAGAAACTATCACAGGGAAAAGCTCCAGAAGGACCAAATTCTGAATGATGTCCTTTTGTAACCAGTCCTGATGCCACTTACCTGCGCACCAATGCCCATCCATAAATGCTCCAAAGCCTGAAGACCCAGCTGCATCCGTGAAAAAAATTGAGCTGATAGTTAGTAACAAAGTCTTGTTGCCATATGGTATAACCATTAAAAATTACACAGAAAAGCATCCCAAATTCTAAGGTCTTCCCGAACGCTCTTGGAGATACGAATATGGGAATATGGGTTTGTAAAACCTTTGATTGCCAACAAAAACTTGCGAGAAAACACCCTAGCCATTGGAATGACTCGGGCTGCAAAAGCGAACAGACCCAAAAGAGATTGAGCCTCCTTCAATAGTACTTTCTTTCTTACAAGAAAAACTGAAATCAGGGATCTCATTTTTTGTATTTTTTGAAGAGGCAATTTAAATTCCATTGCAGCTGAATCGATGGTAATCCCTAAAAATTCAATAGAAGTAGATGGAAACACTGTCTTTTCTGCTGCTAGAGGGATCCCAAAGTGATCACAAATATTGAAAAATATCTGAAGAGATTTTAGGCACGAGGGGGAATCAGATGGACCAACAAATAATAAATCATCTAGATAATGCAGAAAATCCCCACAGGGATAGAGATCTGACAGAATCCAGTGTAAAAAAGTTGAAAAAGCTTCAAAATAAAAACAAGACAAAGAAAACCCCATGGGCATACATTTGTCAAAGAAATATTCACCCGAGAATTGAAAACCTAGCGAACTGAAGCCTTGCGGATGGACCGGGAGCAGCCGAAATGCTGACTTAATATCTGCCTTGGCTAGCAAAGCCCCTTGTCCATGATTCCTTAATATAACCAAAGCCTCATCGAATGATGCGTAACAAACTGGAGCTTCAACACCAGCCACATCATCATTTAAAGAAGAGTTCTCTGGATATGAAAGGTGATGTATCAAAGGGTAAGAACCTTGCTCTTTTTTAGGAACTAACCCTAACGGGGAGAGCCTAAAATTTGCAAATGGTGGAGAAGCAAAAGGACCTGCCACCCTCCCTTCTTCCAGTTCTTTGTAAATTTTTTTTCTAACCACTGACGTGTTAGTATAAACAGATTTCAAATTCCGAACCATAGAACAGCCGGTGCCTTGAAAGGCCGGGACCAAAAAACCTTCCCTAAAACCTTCAGTTAGCAGAGCCACCATTCTGCGATCTGGATAGCGCTCTAACCACGGGAGCATTCTTGAGAGGTTCACTGGAGTCACTGCTCTTCCCATAAGCGTGCCCGGGAAATGGCTGAAAGGCCGTCGCTGCAGATTTGCGAAAGCACCTACTAGCCGGATGGTTCCCGCTACAGTGGGAGCATTCGTGTTTATATCTGCAATTTGAGAGAAACTTGCATTGCCCTTCATTGAAAGAAAAGCAAAATCCTTTACGAAACGCAGACTGTGCGTTAGATACCGCTTTTGGAGTGAACTGAGGCTTAGGAGGCAACATGAGATTCAACCACAGTCCAACGTCTTTGGATCCCCAATGTAGGGAGGGGTGGACTGCCAACTTTTGCCGAAAATTTTCGTGATATGTGAACCACGCAGAGCCGCCGAAATGACGAAAAGCCTCTGCAACAATATCCAAGTGTTGGAATAAACCTGAACACTTTGCAGGGAAAAGTTCACCCATAACTGCTGCATAAAGCCTGCAACCAATTTTGGAAGGTCCGTGGTATAGCCCTTCTCCTGTCCTCCTCAGATCTATCTACTGCCAGCCTGTCAGATTTCAACAAAAACTCTTTAGAAGACGGCAAAAGTGACAATATGTCAATGAATTCTCCTCCCCAAATCTTTTCTTTAACAGACTTGGCTAAATGGAACCCTAAAGGTGACAATACACATGGTAAGGGTTCTTTAAAAGAAGCCTCCCCAACTGCCACTGCTGAAGGCCTGATAGGCAGGATGGGATCAACAGATAATGGAGAGTTAACAACATTATCATGGTTTAACATGCCATGATCAATCATTTGTGACTCATTTAAATTTTGCCATACTGAACTAACTTCAGTCATATAATCATTCAGTGGTAATTTTCTAACAGCACCATAATCATGTGCCCCTGTAAATATTTCAGTATCACTACCAACAGGTTCGGAAGCACCAGATATCTGTGCCCTCTGACCAATTTTACTGGTATGCATAATATGACTAGCACCAATTTTCTCTTTTTGTGCCCCTAGAAATTGAGAATTAACATTAGGTTGCTTAACATTCAATGCACCAGTGACCTGTGCACCTTTAAAACTATTATTAGCACCAACAGTCTGTGCCCCTTTAAATTGTTTTAAAATATTTGACAATGAATTAACTAGTAATGAAACATCTGCAATATTAGTAAACTGACACTGCTCACCATCATTTGATACTGACGGATGCTCACTGAGTGCAGCAGCCTGGGGAAGCTGAGTAGCGCTGCTCTCCCTCATAGCCGTCTCTCTCTGTGTTCTGGAAATGCCAGCTCTCTCCTCCCTTGTCACCTGAGGCGAAGCCGCTGTTCTCAGGCATTTCTTCTTTCTCCCCGGCTGTTGTCTAGTCCCGCCTCCGACTGAGGCTGAAGTTTCCTCCATCTTCGGGTTTGTGAGGGATGTCTCTGCAGGCGGAGCCGAGTCGCGCTCCTCCCCTAGGCACTGAAGGAGCCATTCTTCACCGCCCTCTCCCTCCGTTCTCTCAATAAGGCCACACAGGAGTTCTTCCCGACTGTTTGACGAGCGGCGCTTCATGCTGCAGGAGCTCTGTGTCATCGCTCGTTCTGCTTCAAACAGTCAGTGAGCCGCTGCACTCAGCCCCTTATATAGGCTTCTTCAGCGCTGCTCAGCGCCCGCCAAATTCCTCCAATCCAACGCTGGCCCTTGCTACCAATCCTCTGGCTGTTGCTGCCCTGAGCAACAGTGGCAACCAATGGCAACCTAAATAGATAAAGAAAGGGGGGGGAGAGAAACTGCAGCCCCTTCTGAGCCATCCCATGTGGGCCCCAGCATAATGCTATGACCCTTCAATATGTTGCTAAATGTTGTACCCTCATTAAATGTAACCACATTGCTACACTTAGAGGCTCCTCTGTTCTCTTTTATACTCAGCTGTGACATGATGCTACTCGTATATCAAGATGTCACTTGTAAATCAAGTGAAAATTTCTTAAAAAAATGTTCTTGTCTTGCAAAATGCTCTCAAACCAAGTTTCTCTCAAACCAAGGTTTTACTGTATTATTTTTAACTTAAGTTTAGCTATCCTGTAAACAAGAAAGTGGATGCATGGTTTTATATTTCTTGCCATCGCCTCACAGCATCCTCTACACACGTTCTCCCAAAGGATTCTTGATAAATTCAGCCACAAATATCCAAAGGTGACAAGAATAATGAAACAATATAAGAAAAACAAGTCATAGTTTATTTTAAAGTTGCCCCATGTACTCTGTTTTAACCCTTCACCACTTTTATATAAAACTTATGACCAAACTACAACAGTTTGGTCATATATTTCTGGGACTTTTTTGTATTCACATGACTGTGATCAGTACACATTTGTTATTCCTACTGTGTTACAAAACGATGTTTCCATAATCATACTTTGAAACTTTTTTTGTATTTGGTCATTGCTGCATATGAGATCTATTTAAATAAACATGTGCCTTTCAGTCAAGTTATTTTGCAGTTTAGAGATAGAGACATTCTCTTTAGCCAGGTGCAAAATTATTTGGCACACAATACAAGCTCCTTTTTTGCATATGACAAGTAGGCTTGTTTGCAAGCTTGAAGCATTCCTGTAGTTTGTACTGTAATTAATGTAATGATATATTTTGCTTGCCAGCAAATGCATTAGTAAATAATGTCTGTCAGAATCAATAAAACCTCCTACGCAGAGCTTTTACCATTGAAGTATGTAAATAAAGTATGTTATTAGGATTATGGTTTGTTAAATACACACACTTATTTTAACTTTACTGTCTTACATTTGTAAAATCATTCTGGCCACAATGGGACCCAAAGGCAAGCTGAAAGTTGATAACATTAAAATCGCTGTCTGAAAATGGTATTTTTACAAGGAAATACAAGGGTTTTCTAAAAAAAATGAAGGCATAACCAAGGTAGGTAATGAGACCTTGGACTAGCGCCAAATGAAAAAATCAAAAGGACAGAGCCTACCACATCCTATCACTAGAGATCTGATTGAAGAATGTACTTTCTTGGTACCTTTTAGACACATACAACAATTTGTTCCAAAAAATACATTTTATTACACAAATCAAGCTAAAAATCACAAATACATCATTAAAACATCAGAAAATGTGCATGTATGTCAGTCAGATCTGAAAGTAGTTACTGTTCTGAACAATGATCATTATCAGGTCTGACACTTTATTTACAATGTTGAAATACAATTTACTAACAATAAAACATGAATAAAGAGCATCATCAGATAATTCCTTGTCAAAAGAGCAGGTTAATGTCAAGAGTATTTATTGTGTAATTGAAAAATCCTGTTTGAGGGATGGGAGAAATGTGGAGGTTAATCCTTCCCAATTTGATAGTAGACATAAATCACTGGCTTGATTGGATTGTATAAACTCTCTTGGCTTTGTGTGTTTACCTCATAGTGCCAACTGATTATAAAGTATCTTCTAAAGTTTGTGTAGTTTTTTCACCCCATTGTTTTTCATTGTACACTGGATCAGAACAGTTATAGAAGGTTGAAACCACAGAAACAAGATATTTATACCTGAAGAACAGATAAGTCCAATAGGGATCAGTCTGAGAATATTGTAAGCATGTATTCCATGTATGAGGAAAAGAGGTTACGAATAGGGTGAGATTTCTAAACTTCTCTTTTATTGCTTAAAGCGGATGTAAACCCTCACATAAACCCAGCAAAGTGAATAGCCACAGATGATACATAGAGATGAAACAAATCCTCCTACATAATTTTTACTTGTATATCTGCTGTCTTCAGCTTTCTACACTCTTTGGAAAGTGTAGATCATGTTAAAAAATATTTCTTCCTCTTTCAGCAGCACATAGGGGTGGGTGGGGATACTGGACTCACACTATGGGAGGAAAGGGATCCCCCCTCCACATAGGCAGAGGAACGAAGGAACATGTGGGGCTGTAGTCTGAATAGACAAGCTCCCTGTAAACTCCCTCCCCAACACACATTTTAAGCTACTGTTATCTCATGTGTCGGAGAGCTTGTCAGAAGGGACTCATACTGATAACAGAGGAATAGAGCACCAGAGAGAAACAGCATTTAGAGCTTTGGCAAGAGATGAGTAAACACTGCAGATATATGTGCTTAGTTCAACTCTTATGAATGGGGTTTACAACCACTTTAACTACTTAAGGACCGGAAGATTGGCCCCTTAATGACCAGGCCATTTTTTGCGATACGACACTGCGTCGCTTTAACTGACAATTGCACAGTCGTGCGATGCTGTACCCAAACAAAATTGACGTCCTTTTTTTCCCACAAATAGAGCTTTCTTATGGTGGTATTTGATCACCTCTGTGGTTTTTATTTTTTGCGCTATAAACCAAAAAAAGACTGACAATTTTTTTTAAAACAAACAATATTTTTTACTTATTGCTATAATAAATATCCAAAAAAGAAAATGTAAAAAAAACAAATTTCTTCATCAGTTTAGGCCAACATGTATTGCAATAAGCGTATATTGATTGGTTTGCGCAAAAGTTATAGTGTCTATAAAATAGGGAATAGATTTATGGCATTTTTATTATTATTATTTTTTTACTAGTAATGGCGGTGATCTGTGATTTTTAGTGGGACTGCGACATTGCGGCGGACAGACACTTTTGACACTTTTTTGGGACCATTGACATTTATACAGCGATCAGAGCTAAAAATAGCCACTGATTGCTGTATAAATGTCACTGGCAGGGAAGGGGTTAACACTAGGGGGCGATCAAGGGGTTAAGTTCTGTCTCCAACAGGAGTGATCGCGGGTTGCCGGCAGACATCGCGGCCGCCGGCCACGCGCATCGGCTCCATCATCACATGGCGGGCGTGCACGCCCCCTATACCCCTTAAAGCGGCCACTGTACAGCTATGGCGATTCGCACAGGGCAGCCAACCTGCTGCCGTATAACGGCGGCTGGTCGGCAAGTAGTTAAATTATGTCTTCACATTTGGTTGCTGCTAAGGCTAATTTTGGATACTTTATCCCTCCACAGACTTCAGGAGAAACAACTGAGCTGCTCAGGCCATGGAGTTTCAAGCAACCAATCAATGGAATGGGGGCATGAAGATCATTGTTTCTTATTTTTCAAAAAATCACCCCTTTGGCTGTTGATTTTTATGCTCACACATGTGGGCAGTGGCAACACATCTTTCCTTTCACCTGGCATTTAGAACTTTATAAAGAGACACAGAGGTGGACGGTAGAGGTTTAAAGTGTATGTCAGTGCAAACTCCCCTCCATATTTTGCAGTATATCTCTGTAATAGATATGCAGACCCTCAAAGTACAGAACAGTATCTGTTTTAGTGCCAGAAATGTATTTAAATTCTTATTTCTGTTGTGGGCTGACAAGGCAAAGCAATCTTGTGCAATGAATGATGTCAGTCCTGCCCAATTGCCTTTTTCTAAACTACAGAATGTATCCCCCTCTTCTCATCTCTCGAGCATAGGGACTAAGTGTTCTGTAATTCAGATTTGAATTGGGAGGGGTAGTTTCCTTGAGATAACACAGTAAGTGTGCACAGGACACAACGCAGATCTGACTTTCTGACACGATCAACAGATCATGTCAGGAATTCAAACAGATAGAACTGCATATTGCTCACATAAATGAGGGACGGGACACTTTGGGGTAATTAGACTATTTCAGCTGTAAAAGTTGTTCTGTGTGCAGATAGAGTCAACTGGATGTGGTGACTCAAATGTAAGAAGACATGTTAAAATGCATTGGTTATCCTACAGGTCCTCTTTGTATGGTAGAGCCCCAAGAATCACAATTTCTCTTGAACAATAACTGCCTGGCTGACTTTGACACAGCATCCAAATAAGATTACGTTTGCAAAACAAAACAGATTTAAAAATTTCATAAATAATATATTTGGGGACCTCTTTTGGGATTGTAGTTTACAGGTTGTAAAACAATACTGTTGAACTGATCAAACTGTTATGTTTATGTTATGACACCTATGCAGAATGTTCTAATTTCCCTTTTGATTATAATCAATGTCATTTTATTAAAATTATTGAGTGTTGTCAAGTCCATGGGGCTTCCTGTTGCCACATAGATAGTTTTTCTCCAGAATAACCTGTCATTTGTTTGGTCTTGGCATGTTCATAGTATTTGTTCTGTTCACAGTTTCTGTGGCTATATCCATCCACGTTATTGCTGGCTGTTGGTTCTTCATTTCCCTTCAAATTTTCCAAAGTCAATTCTTCTCATATTATTATTCATGGTGGATTTTATAACTTTACATACATTTTTACACCACATAGGTATTGTGTATTTTACATTTGTTTTCTAAGTGTCATAGAAGTAACTGGTATTCATCCAGTGTGGAAAAACCCCAGTCCCCTAAACTGCCCTTAAATAAGAGGAATAAAACAAGAGGATTAAGGGTAAGGCACTAAAAATGACAGCCTATAAAACCTATAGAAAGAACTTTAACTAATTGCTGACCCGCCGCCACAGGTAAACTGAGGCAGGTTGGCATGGCTCCGCGAATCGCTGTCATGGTACGCCGGCTCTTCAAAGCGCTATAGCAGGCACGCAGGCCACAGCGTGTACCCGGAACCATTGTAAACACACAAATCCCTGTTCTGACGGGAGGAGAAACAGATAGTCTGTTCCTACTAAGTAGGAACAACAATCTGGCTCCTCCTCTAGTCAGTCCTATCCTCTCACAGTTAGAAACACACCTAGGGAACACATTTAACCCCTTGATTGCCCCCTAGTGTTAACCCCTTCCCTGCCAGTGACATTTACACAGTAATCAGTGGCTATTTATAGCACTGATCGCTGTATAAATGTCAGTGGTCCCAAAAAAGTGTCAAAAGTGTCTGATCTGTCTTCCACAATGTCGCAGTTCAGCTCAAAATCGCACATTGCCGCCATTATTAGTAAAAAAATAAATAATAAAAATGCCATAAATCTGGCCTCTATTTTGTAGACGCAATAACTTTTGCGCAAACCAATCAATATACGCTTATTGCAATTTTTTTTCCAAGAAAACATATTGGATGAAGAAATTTGTTTTTTTTTACATTCTTTCGGGTATATTTATGATAGCAAAAAGTAAAAAATATTGCTTTTTTTTCAAAATTGTCTGTCTTTTTTTTGTTTATAGCGCAAAAAATAAAAACTGCAGAGGTGATCAAATACCACCAAAAGAAAGCTCTATTTGTGGAAAAAAAGGACATAAATTTTGTTTGGGTACAACGTTGCACGACTGCACAATTGTTAGTTAAAGCGTCGCAGTGCGGTATCGCAAAAAATGGCCAGGTCAGGAGCAGGGCAAATCCTTCCGGGGCTGAAGTGGTTAAAAGACATCTAAAGTGAAAAAGGAGCTGGCTTATCCCAGGGCCCTGTGGTTGGGGGCCCCTGGGACTCAGGCTATGGGCCCCAGATGCAGGGCTATAGCCTCAAAAGCCACCCCTAGCCACTGGCTGTCACTGAAACCAGCCCACTGAGCCATTGGCCTACCGGGAAACTCTTGGTAGTCCCGATGGCCAGTACATGCAGAAATGCAGAAATGCATGGTGGCTTAACCTTAACTATGGAAGAAGCACCTTGGATTGAGCCTTTTCCATTAAAAGGCTCAGGCATTCCAAGCAGTGTGTGGGGATCACCACTGATTTCTGAAGATTCAGGATCCACCTGAATCTCGGCAGGGACACAGCTGTGGTTCTCAGTACTCCTGCGGCACCTTCAGCCTGATCCTGCTGTACCTGTGGCACTGTGAGTGATTCCCTGTGCACAGTCCAAAATAGTGGCTGCATCTGTCTGAAATAGGAAGTGCATCATCAACCTGAGATTGAAGAGCCGCCCACAAAAAGGCATTGTCTAAATACATGGCAGCCATGTTGCTCATAGAAGGCAGAGCAATTTCTACAGCAATTAACACAGAGGAGGAGAGGGGAGATATAGGTAAGGCGAAAAAAAAACAAGGAAAAAACTGCGCTATACCATAAATTTAAAAAAGTGCATAAAAATCAATTAATGCAAAATAAATTGAAAATATATGAAAAAACATCAAAATACATCAAATCATGAGTGTACAAAATGATAGCAAAGTCCATGAGCTCAAAAAACCAGAGAATCTTCTATGGAGATGGGAAGAATCCCCCGATAGCGCTCCATGAAAGCCAGTGTGAAAAGGTAGGAAATAAAAACACCCCTCACAGTGATCCTCCACCACCTAAAATATGCGCTTACCAGATTGCAAGCACAACAGGCACGTATGCCAAATCCGGGTATGCGGCTAACAATGAAGCATCCTTCTAAGCAGCATAGCAGATGATAAACAAAACAGGCACTTAGTAGACTTATATCCGGGTGTCCAGCTAGCAGTAGGGCATCTCTCTGTGCAGCGTGGCTTCAGGCATGTAAATGGATGATACAGCAACCCGAATTCAAGGACATAAGGACAAAGGAAAGGTGGCCATAGCGTGAATCCGATAAAACAATTTATTGAAAATAAAGTAGAAAACTTACAGGAATGTAATATAAAAACAGCAGTTCGCCGGCTGATGGGAGATGGCAATGGGAGAGGCGAAACTGAACAAATAGTCCCAAAAATGAATGCTACCATTATTATCCCCCTGATCCTGCATATAAACTGCAGTGCAAAGAGGCTTTGGTCTTAGCAAAGTCAGCTCCGTCTTCACCCCCTCTGGTTGGGTTTACCTGAAAATCTTTAAGGGCTGGGCTCCACCTCAGCAGACCTCTCTCGTAGACCTGTATAGCATCTGGATACAGAACACCTTGCCTAAAAGCATTTGTCTATGCATTTAAAATGAATATCCTTGTAGAACTGAAAGACTTGACTACGTTCATCACCTAAGGACACTGACAAAACCCTGAGAGCCTTCCAGTCTGTGAGGGGTTATATGCCTGGGAGAAGACCAGCACCCTTTGCGTGTCAGTGTTTATGCACTTGAAGTTGGTAGTATATAACTCAACAGTAATAATTCAAAAGCCCTGTGATCTGAGAAGAACTGAGTGCAAAAAAAGGGAAGATAAAAGGGTGTCATTGGTCATAGCAGTCACATTCCACCAGCTACATTTTATTCCAGCTATATCTTCCATTTTCTGGTGAAGGCTTGGAAAATATAAACTATTTTTGTACTGGTTGTTCCAGTTTTCATTTCTCACATATTTTACATACAATGGGTCATAGTAAGCATACAGTATATCCATAATGCACCTGATACCTCCCTGTGTCTAATATATCTTAACAGGTAAGAGTATTTGTTATGTACTGCACATTACACAACAAATAAGACAATATAAAATGAACATTATGATATATCATCTCAGTCCCATGCTTTCTGTGAAGATATATTAATCGATTGCTTTTACTTTTATTTATGGATACAATTATAAGTGAACAAATGTCTGTTAAGGATGGTCTGCATTTTTTAAAAGTAAAGAATTCCTTTCCTACAAAAAGAGACAACTACTGTAATTAACTACTATTTATCCTAGGTGACAAGTGTAATTCTTTCCTAATCTGTTCTTTTTTTACTGGTCTTCAAGCAGTAGGCATTTTGCATAACGAATAGTGTAAATTTTAGTGCAGCACATGTATATTATAATGAATAGTTTTCCCGGGAGCTCTCATACTGGTAATGTGTCATGTTATAAATACTATGGTTCTATCTTTGGCTCCAATTGCAGCACTAAAAGCAAAAAAAAAAAAAAAAAAAAAACATTGATCTCCAGCTTTTTGTGTAACACAGATATTTTTTTATTTTTTATACTGCACTACATGCAAACACTTCAGCCAAGGCAGTGGGAAACCAATTCTATTTAATAAAATATACTAGCCTATAAAACCTATTAGGGCTTTTCCTTAGAATACAAAATGATATAATACATTTACCTGAAAGCCAAGTACAAAGAGTCACACAGGCATTTATGTCTGCTCTGCAGGGGATATGCACAAGGAAAACGAGAGCAGATTTACCAATCTATCTTTAAAGGGACTGGGTTTAAAGATGGCAGACAACATTAAAGGTGAGAGTAAGTGGAAGAATTTGGAGCATTCTAGCTTTCTAACAACAGAACATGGATTCAGGCTAACTATAAATAGCCATGAACAAAAAAACGCCCAGATGTCAATATTTTTCTCGGTTGGTATCAAATGAAACTAATTTGGCCCCAGCAGGCGTTTTTGTAGTGCTAATGGAAGTTATTTTCAGTTATCACATCAGAACATAAGTATTCAAAGGTGGTAATTTCTATTGTAATCTAGAGATCAGTTTATATGTGGGGGGTATGCTTTAGACTAAGCTTTTATCCTATCAAATGCTAAAACCATAAACTACAATGGAATGACGGCCTATATTACTCTCACAAGAGTTAATACACGACCTTGAATTCTACTATGATGTTTACTCAGAGTGATCTGTCACAGTGTCAGGTTTGAACCACTGTGAAGGTTAATATTGCTGTAACGGCAATATATCTATTATATATCCTGTTTTTTAATTATTCACTTTGTTCACCATTAAAATATATACTTTTTAAATAGATTCATTACTTTCCAGTTGGTTAAATACAATGGGGATTATTTACGAAAGGCAAATCCACTTTGCACTGAAAGTGCACTTGGAAGTGCAGTCACTCTAAATCTAAGCGGTAGATCTGAAATGAGTGGAAGCTCTGCTGATTTTATCATCCAATCATGTGCAGAATAAAATGCTGTTTTTTTATTTTCCTTGCATGTCCCCGCTGGATCTACAGCAACTTTACTTCCAACTGCACTTTCAGTGCACTTTCAGTGCACTTTCAAGTGCACTTGCAGTGCAAAGTGGAGTTTCCTTTAGTAAATAACCCCCAATGCCTTGAAAAAGTATTCATAACCCTTGAAATTATCCACATTTTGTCATGTTACAACAAAAAACGTAAATGTATTTTATTGGGATTTTATGTGATAGACCAACACAAAGTTAGAGATAAATAAATTAATAATTGGATTTTTTTTTACAAATAACTATGTGAAACGTTTAGCATGCATTACAGCTGCAAGTCTTTTTGGGTATGAAGAGCTATTAGGGGACTCTTCCCATCCCCCTTGAAGATTCTCTGATTTTCTGACCTATGGATTCTGCTATATAATATTAATACTTATATTCACATTTGATGTTTTTTCACTATATATATTTTTGTGGCAATAATCGATTTATATGCACTTATTATTATTCAGAAAATTCTTCAAACTTCTGATCTATGGACTTGGCTATACAATCTCAACGTATATATTCATTTTTGATGTTTTTTCACATTCTTTGAATTTGCACTAATTGATTTTTATGCATTTATTGTTATTCATGGCATAGCGCAGTTTTTTCTTTGTTTTCTTTTTGGGTATGCCTCTACTAGCTTTGCACATCTAGAGAGTGAAATTATTGCCCATTCTTCTTTGCAAAATAGCTCAAGCTCTGTCAGATTGGATGGAGAGCATCTGTGAACAGCAATATTCAAGTCTTGCCTCAGATTCTCAATTGGATTTAGGTTTGGACTTTGAATTCGGCCATTCTAACACATGAATATGCTTTGATCTAAACCATTCTATTGTAGCTCTGGCTGTATGTTAGGGTCGTTGTCCTGCTGGAAGGTGAACCTCTGTCCGATTCTCAAGTCTTTTGCAGACTCTTATGCCCTGTACACACGATAGGATTTTCCGATGGAAAATGTGTGATAGGACCTTGTTGTCGGAAATTCCGACTGTGTGTAGGCTCCATCACACATTTTCCATAGGAATTTCCGACACACAAAGTTTGAGAGCTTGCTATAAAATTTTCCGACAACAAAATCCGTTGTGGGAAATTCCGATTGTGTGTACACAAATCCGACGCACAAAGTGCCCCGCATGCTCAGAATAAATTAAGAGACGAAAGTTATTGGCTACTGCCCCGTTTATAGTCCCGACGTACGTGTTTTACGTCACCGCGTTCAGTACGATCAGATTTTCCAACAACTTTGTGCGACCGTGTGTATGCAAGACAAGTTTGAGCCAACATCCGTCAGAAAAAATCCATGGCTTTTGTTGTCGGAATGTCAGATCAATGACCGACCGTGTGTACAGGGCATAACAGGTTTTCTTCTAAAATTGCCCTGTATTTGGCTCCATCCATCTTCCCATCAACTCTGACCAGCTTCCCTGTCCCTGTTGAAGAAAAGCATCCCCACAACATGATGCTGCCACCACCATGTTTCACGGTGGGGATGGTGTGTTCAGGGTGATGTGCAGTGTTAGTTTTCCGCCACAAATAAGGCTTTGCTTTTAGGCCAAATTTAAATTTTGGTTTCATGTGACCAGAGCACCTTCTTCCACATGTTTGCTATATCCCCCACATGGCTTCTCACAAACTACAAACAGGACTTCTTATCGTTTTCTTTCAACAATGGCTTTCTTCTTGCCACTCTTCCATAAAGGCCAGATTTGTGGAGTGCTTGACTAATAGTTGTCCTGTGGACAGATTTTCCCACCTGAGCTGTGGATCTATGCAGCTCCTTCAGAGTTACCACAGGCCTCTTGGCTGCTTATCTAATTAATGCTCTCCTTGCCCGACCTGTCAGTTTAGGTGGACGGCCATGTCTTGGTAGGTTTACAGTTGTGCCATACTCTTTCCATTTTTGAATGATGGATTGAACAGTGCTCTATGAGATGTTCAAAGCTAGGGTTTATTTTTTTTATAATCTAACCTTGCTTTAAACTTCTCCACAACTTTATCCCTGACCTGTCTGGTGTGTTCCTTGGCCTTCATGATGCTGTTTGCTCACTAAGGTTCTCTAACAAACATCTGAGGGCTTCACAGAACAGCTGTATGAATACTGAGATTAAATTACACACAGGTGGACTCTCTTTACTAATTAGGTGACTTCTGAAGGCAATTGGTTCCACAACATTTTAGTTAGGGGTATCAGAATAAAGGGGTCTGAATGCAAAAGCATGCCACACTTTTCAGATATTTATTTGTAAAAAAATATAAAACCATTTATCATTTTTCTTCCAATCCACAATTATTTGCCACTTTGTGTTGGTCTATCACATAAAATCCCAATAAAATACACTTACGTTTTTGGTTGTAACATGACAAAATGTGGAACATTTCAAGGAGTATGAATACTTTTTCAAGGCACTGTATGCCACTTACATGTGAATATTTTATAGTTACCACTTGCAGCCAGTAGGCGTGTTTCCCTATACAAGACAAGGAACTCCCTATGGGCTTTTTCAACTGTATTTATGGTAAAAATATACCTGAATATCAAACGAAAATCAAATCAAATGTGAGCATCTACAGTAGACAATTATTCACAGGCTGCCAATGTACATGTAGAAAGTTGTGGGTTTTCTAATCAGAAACCTAATTTATACAATTCCAGTGACTGAAAAAAAAAAAGTAAAAGTCTCAATAATTGTTTGTAATTTATTAATTTATTGGTAGATCATTTAAGAAATAGCGTTTACCAATAATTACTTTAATGTAGAAAGAGTTACATTCACTTCCACTTACGGGAAACACCAAATTGTAATCATCATGGCAACATATTCAGTAACCCTGATGAAACACTGCCTGAGATACAACTCTCTTATGCTTCATATAATGAGAAAATTGTGATTTACAGTACATGTACAAAAGGAAAACTTACTGAGTGTCATTTCCAACATCTGGCATGCACAAAATATATATGTTTGCTTTAAATGCTCCTTGCCCTAACACCAACAAACTGTTGCTAACCAAGCCGAAAATCATAAATAATTATTTCAAGCAGGAAATGGTTTATTTTCATTTAAAGTGGTTGTTAAACCACTCTAACCTGCATACACCATCAGCACTGCCTCCTATTGTAGAATCCCCCTCTTTGTGTGATTTATAAAAATAAATGCTGTAAATACCTAATTTCACTGCCGAGATTGCGATCACATGACTGTCCAGTTTTCTCCTTTCCTCCTCTGAGAGATACAGTGGGCTGGGCTGAGATTCCTCTACTGATGTCAGTCTGGAGGGGAGGAGGACGGGAGGAGGAGAGGAGGAGAGAGCTGGCTGATCATATGATCGTAGTCTCAGCTCTTAAATGAGGTTTTTACAGCATTTATAAATCATTCACAGAGGGGGACACTGCAATAGGCAGCAGTGCTGATGGTGTATATAGGTTAGTGTTATGAGAGAAGCAGGAGGGGGAGGGGCGGCTCACATACAGACAGAGAGGGAAGGGGGGAAGGGGACACAGGAGCAGAGAGGAGAACAGATAGCAGGCTGCTGATGACAGAGGCACATAAACTGACCACGGTGTCTGGTCTCAGCAGCCATGATACACCGTGGTCAGTTTACAGAGGAGTGGGGAGAAACTGGCAGGATCAGCCAGGTTTTTTAGTTGTTACAGGGGGCCACATGACACGGGACAAGCACTGTGTCATATAACATGCTTTAAAGGAGCAGGATCTATTTTTTTGGGGTTAACAAACGCTTTAGGTGGAGAAAGGGTACAACTGTGGATTTAGGTAAGGGTTTATGAGATTGGGGTTGGAGAAGGGTGCTGTGGCAAGGCTCAAACCCTTTACTATTGCCTATAGGTCTGTTCTTTTACTCTTGAGGTTGCACTGTATAGTAGCAGCAATCACATTTTAATAATAGCTCTCAGACAGATGTCACATCGGGTACAACTCTAATCAAATGTCAAAAAGCAAAATAAGACCTGTAATTTAACTGTGCCCACATGTTGTAAATGACCCCCATGTGTTTACAAAATACAAACCCAAAGTGACTATCTTGTCAATTTGCAAACTAGACCAACACAATGGAGCCATTGACTGACAAGTAAAATACTGCTGGGCCCAAAGTTGAAACAGAGAGAAGACATGGGCAAACACTTGTTTTACATAACTGGCTGATGTACAAACATAACATTCTTCTTAATGTTTAAAATTACAACAGCACTGAAAAAATTCAACGAAACATACAAAATTTAAAATAATAATAAAAGACAGACGCTTTGCGGTAAATTTACTCACAGTTGTTCAAGTTCCTTTAACAGAAATATATCAAATACATTTTAAAGTTTTATTTACAGTGTTAAAGCTTATATATATTTTATTATTTACATAAAGTAAAATAAAGGAAATGTTTAATACAAAAATTATTTATTTCTAAGGAATACCCAATGGTAAACTTTTGATGAAAAATATTTCTGGATTTATCAAAATCTGCTGGCCTTATAAACCTTTGTGCAAAATGTCTGGCTGGGCTTTGTTGACCAAAAAAATCTTAGTATGACTGGAGTGACCTCAGCAGATCCTATATTCTATAGATTACTTATGTTGTTGGTGTAATTTGAACATGGGATCTCCCCTGTTCATTTATAATGCACATGCACTTTATAAACATTGCATACATTGAATACCAGGTAAGTCACCCTGAGAATCCAAATCTTTAAAATGTGTATGTAGAACATAAAAGGTAATGTCCACCCAAGAATGACTGTTTCATGAATAAATCTACTATGCTTTGTTTAATGAATGGCCTTGCCTTAAATCATAAGCTGTCCTCCATAGTACCTCTTTTTGGCCACAAGTTACCCTCAGGGTTAAATGGCGCCCAACTTCACTAAACCTAAAAGACTGAGAAAAAGAATGTCACGGCCCTGTCTCTTGAGCATGGTGCCCTACACTCAAAGTATATTTATCACAACAATTACATTTTCTGCATCATCCATAACTGCCTACCACTGGAAGATTATGGAAGACCCAGCTTATCCCAGAGTGTGACCAGCCAGAAGACATTAAAAAAAGGCATAAAATACCACTGAGGGGATCTCAAAGGGAGAAGGAAGGCCTTTGAAGGGGAGCCTCTAGTTTGTATTTGACAGCAATGTAATTTTAATTTAAAAACTATGCGCAGGCAACTAGAAGTGCCTACTCAAATCTGAAGCAGTCTCTTAGCTCACTGCCGCTATAGGCCATTCTGATGGGCAAGGCTCCCACACTTTTTTTTTTTAGCTTTGAGGGTTGCCTGCTATCTCCCTCCTCCCATAAATTCACTGGCCATAAGAAGCAAGAAGGGACAGGGATGTTTCAATATTACCAGGAAGGACTTTGTCAAATTGGCCTAGCATTTGTGTATAGCAGGGAAGAATTGGAGGCTGCTACAAGTAGAGGTGCTTATGCTTGATAGATTTTTTAGGTAAACTGACAGAGTTGCTTTAAATGAAAAGTGATGTATTTTGCTATGTCAAAAGAATTTCATTCTCATATAAGAAAATCAACATTTTGCCCCGTTTTGCCTGTAATTGAAGTTTATACAGAGCAACAGTCTATGTAGAGAGGTTACATGGGTTGGACTTGGTGGACTTGTGTCTTTTTTTTAACCTCACCTACTATGTAACTATGTAACATAAAAGAAAATGTATCTACAATTCTGCAGAGGACACATTTCAAACATATCAGTAACCAAAATTAGAAACCATTGAACCTAATGCATATAAGATGACTATTCTATTCATAGTGTTAATTTAAACCTCTCTCCCCACATAGAAATTTTGATAAGGTCTTGCTGTATTTCATTACCACCACTACCAACAACTAATCAGTTATATCATTTAAAGAACTTGTGGAATAAAGTAGGTGGCCACAGTGCTCTGCCTTTTTCAACTTAATCGGCAGCCTTAAAATTGAATGTAAATTAGTAAAAAAATATTTACCATAATATTACTATATTTATTTCATTAATTTGCTGTTCCTATTGTATCCCCTTAATTTCTTTTTCTATATACAATGTAAACTCTTTTACTTTTAATGCTTCTCATATGCTTTGTCTTGCGAGAGCTTGGATTTATTAGACTTGTAAACTAATTTAGAAAAAGAAACAAACTCTCAGTTTATCTGACATTAAGCTGAAGTGGAGGCTAATGAACGCTGTTATTTAGAGAGATATTTGGCAATATGTTTCACTAATCCTGCACTCGGCAGCTTTGTTTACTTATTTGTTGAGTATGACTAGGCTGATTATGAGACAAAATTAACTTTACTGAATTTAGTGCTCCTCAAATATCATCTTTAATCCCCATAGTGAAAACTAGAAGAAGAATAAAGCCAAGCTGTTATTATTGGACAAAAGTTCTTCCATCAAAGGAAATCAACAAAAGATATAATAATAAAACATAAAATCATACATTAACAATACTGTATTTTGTTACATAACATAAAGAGATCTTATTTCTAACAAATGTAAATTGAATTAGTACTATAATGACAGGCACATCAACATTATAATATTACAGGGAAGGTAATCAAAACATTTAATATCAAGGCAGTTACAGGAACAAGCAGAATGGACTTTCCAATGCTGAACCATTCTGTGCTCACACTCTGGTCACAAATAGAATGTGGCTATCGGTTTTCATTGCTTGTGAGAATATGCTTTTCCTTGTTTTTTGGTACATGAAGTGGAATTAAACCTTCGTGTGGCTTTTTGCCATAATGTGCAAGTATGCACAGCATACTTGCACATTGTGACACACCTCCCTTACACGTATTTCCCCTCTCCAGCGATGTGGCATGCAGGCTCTGTCTCTCTAGCTCTGTCCTTGATCTCAGCCATCAGGTTCCCAGGCACCCTCTTCTTACAGATGATGGTAATGAGTCTGAAAAGTACACCGCATAGTGTGCAGTGCTTTCAGTGTGCGCTGCAAATTAACAATTGCTTGGGGACAGATTTCTGGAAAAAAAAAATCCCTAACATCTAGCAATGTTTTGTACTGTTTAGTTCAGGTTTGCTTTAAAAATGTGGGGTTCAATGCTTTCTAATCTTTGACATGGGAAATACAGATATTTGACTAGAATTTTATCTGCACTATTCTGATCTCATTGAATCTTTCAGTCATATCCCATACAAGTAAATTTTAATGTTTAAACATTATTTCAATCTGAACTTATTCTTAAGGGACCCCTAGGGCTCATGCCATAGCGTGCAAGTATGCACAGCTTAATGGCACGATATGGAACACACTTACCTCTCAAAATGCCCTCCTCCAGTTATGTGACCTATAAACTTCCCTCTTATTTCCTTCCAGCACCCAAGGAGTGCTGATATTGTACAATGAGTTGCACATATACAGCTCAGTGTTCAATTAAGAGAAACATGCTAGCAGGCAGAGAAGTTTTTTTTATAGCAGCAGAAATATATGGGGGATTTTAAAGTGGTTGTAAAGGTTTTCTTTTTTTAACCTTAATACATTCTCTGCAATATGGTAAAAAACCCTTTCCATGTCAAATACCTGAGCCTGATTTCGATTCAGTGCTGTGCCCGCCTGCAGTAGCGCTGTTCTTCTCTCCCCTCTTCTCACAGGAGGCTCAGCAGCCATTGGCTCCTGTTGCTATCAATTAAATCCTGTGAGCAGAGATGAGGATCGAGCCATTATAGCAAGTGGTTTGCTATGGGGGCACTCAGAGAATAGGAGGAGCCTGGAGTGCTGGCGAGTGACCCCAGAAAAGGAAGATCAAGGCTGCACTGTAAAAAATCATTGCATGGAGTGGGTAAGTAGAACATGTTTATTATTTTAGGAAAATAAATTTGAACCATTGCAATCACTTTAAAAAAATGCTGTATAAAATGCACAATATTGTGCCTTTCCATACAAACTATTCATTTTTATTATTTTTTCATTTAGAGCCTTTATTACTATTTAAACGGGGAGATAAAAAAATAAAAAATAAACACTGATTCTAGGGAAGTACAGTTTACATAACCCATAACCAGACATAGATCAATCCCTTTTCTTTTGAGAAAAGGAATTTAGCTCTTAACGACGCACTGACCAAGTTATCAATTAAATGATGCAGCAAATCCCAGGTAGTTTGTGGTAATATAACAGAGAACAGTCATGCAGGTGAGCTATTTGCCCATCTATGGCTAGCCTTAGGGTTCCCTTACACCACCAGAGTATTAAATCTTTTTATGCATTTGGTCATATTCGTTCATTTATGGTCAAAGTTTAAAAATCACAATGCTTTGAACCCAATTCAGAAAATCGGTTTGTGTTAGAAGTGGCTTAAATGGAAGTGGCTTAACAATAGCATGTACTATGGAATAAGGTTCCTCTAAACCACATATATGGCTTGATTTACTAAAGACTGTTCACTTTGCAAGGGAGGTTGCAAATTTTCCCCAGAGATTAGTTAATGTGGTGAACTTTCAGGTTGCAAAGTATGCCCAATCACATGCAAGGAAAATTTTTAAAAAATGCATTTTTGCTTGCTTATGATTCGATGGGGGTAGTTAGCATAGGTTTACTTTATTCACTAAGCTCTGAGGAAATTTTTCTTGCAAAGTTCAACCTCCCTTGCAAAGTGCAAAGATAGAAGTTTTTTTATCTTAATGCATTTTATGCATTAAGATAAAAAGCCTTGTGTGTAGCAGCCTCCCCAGCACCCCCTAATACTTACCTAAACCCCATCTCTCTCCAGCGATGTCCACGTGTTCCTCAGCTGTTCAGGACTCTCCTTCTGGCTGGCTGAGATACAGCAGCAGTGCCATTGGCTCCCGCGGCAGTCAAAGTCAGTTAGCCATTTAGGAGAGTGTGGAGGTGGGGCCGAATGGCAGCTCTATGTCTGAATGGACACATTGAGCTGCAGCTCAGCTCAGCTGCCCCCATAGCAACCTGCTTGCTGTGGGGGCAGTCGAAAGGAGGGAGGGACCAGAAGCAGCGAAGAAAGACCCAAGAGGAGGATCTGGGCTGCTCTGTGCAAATCCACTGCACAGGGCAGGTAAGTATAACATATTTGTTATTAAAAAAAAAAAACGAGACTTTACAATTATTTTAATAAATTAACTCCCTAGTGTCCAGGTCATTTTGTCACCCAAGTGGTGACTTTTCCCCTATAGATTAAAGGCAGGTTTGTTAGCACAGTAGACAGTATATTTTCCAAGAAAAATATTCACCTCCAGATATATCCAACCTTTATAAAATTATAATAATTATAATAGATATCTTTCACATGTACACATATATAAAGGCATTTGTGAAAATTATGTTATACATTGTATTATATATAAAAGAAACTACATAAATAATTCCACAGTATTCCCTTTGATTTGTCTTTTACCTTGACACTAAGTTCTCACCTTTGTGCTGTGAATGCATTAATGTGCATTACTTTGTGTAATAACGTGCACTGCATTAGGGCAAGATATGCATGCCTTTTTTTGAAAGGCAGCAAACCATGTGGTGCACTAAAATGCACACGCATTGGCATGGTGTTTTGGAGTGCCATTAACAACAACATGTTTGTCCCTACGCACACATTCCCGTAGAATTAACTTGTTAATGAAGCCTTAAACTTTAACAAAAATAATTTTTTGGGGAGAAAGCATGTACAGTCAAATAACTTCAAATAAGTGTTAAAGTCATTAAATAATTGAGGTATGTCCCTTTAACACTTACATACTTTATGTAACAGACATTCTTTAACATCTAGATCAACAAAACATAATGTGCAATTCAATAGCATGTTCCCAATACTTTTAATAGAAATACATATACAACAGTCGATGCTGGCATATTTTTGGTCACTATAGAAGGTTTTATTTCACAGTTAACCACTTAAGGACCAGAAGGATTTACCCCCTTAATGACCAGGCCATTTTTTGCAATACGGCACTGTGTCGCTTTAACTGACAATTGCGCGGTCATGCGACCCTGTACCCAAACAAAATTTATGTCCTTTTTTTCCCCACTAATAGAGATTTTTTGGTGGTAATTTATCACCTCTGTGGTTTTTATTTTTTGCACTATAAACAAAAAAAGAGTGACAATTTTGAAAAAAAAAAAGTAAAAATTTTTTTACTTTTTGCTATAATAAATATCCCCCCCAAAAAAAATTTAAAAATTTATTTCTTCCTCAGTTTAGGCCGATATATATTCTTCTACATATTTTTGGTAAAAAAAAAAAATTCGCAATAAGCGCACATTTTTTGGTTTGCGCAAAAGTTATAGCATCTACAAAATAGGGAATAGATTATTATTATTTTTTTAACTAGTAATGGCATGACTAAGTAAAAGTAATTTTTTTACTAGTAACCTCCCCTGTCAGAATGGAGATTTGCCTTGTTTACACAGGCAGATCCCCGTTCTGTCACTGCTGGGAGCGATCGCGGGTGGCCTGCGGACTTCAAGTCCACCCCACCAGCTGATTGGCTCTCCCGAACCAATGTACAATGACGGCGATTTGCAGGAAAGAGCCGGCCTGCCGCAGTACAATAACGGCGGCTGGTCGGCAAGTGGTTATACAGAATATCTTGCAGTAAGGATATGGTATAGGAATGATAGGTAATAATTTGAAGATTGTAAACATAGTTTTTACTAACGAGCCCTGCAATATATGCTGTTAAAGTCATACGAGGTGTTCCAAAGCTTATCATCCACTTGACGGGGGCCATTTATGAAAAGCAGTAAATATTTTTGCAGCCAATATTAACTAATGAGAATCATGTCTCATTTTCACTTCAACACTGCAGAAATGACAGAAGCTAACTGGTGGCCATGGACAACACTTTTCATACATACTGTAAGATCCAAGATGACATTAATGTCTTCTGGCCAATTATGATTGTACTGGGAAATGGTCATTTATCTATGAGCAGTAGGGATGAGCTTCAAGTTCGACTCGAACATCGGCTGTTCGCAAGTTCGCCGAACAGCGAACAATTTGGGGAGTTCGCGGCAAATTCGAATGCCGCGGAACACCCTTTAAAAGTCTATGGGAGAAATCAAAAGTGCTTATTTTAAAGGCTTATATGCATGGTATTGTCATAAAATGTGTTTGTTGACCTGGGTCCTGCCCCAGGGGACATGGATCAATGCAAAAAAAAGTTTTAAAAACGGCCGTTTTTTCGGGAGCAGTGATTTTAATAATGCTTAAAGTGAAACAATAAAAGTGTAATATCCCTTTAAATTTCGTAGCTGGGGGGTGTCTATAGTATGCCTGTAAAGGGGCGCATTTTTCCCGTGTTTAGAACAGTCTGACAGCAAAATGACATTTCATAGGAAAAAAAGTCATTTAAAACTACTTGCGGCTATTAATGCATTGCCGGTCCGACAATACACATAGAAGTTCATTTATAATAACGGCATGGGAATTCCCCACAGGGGAACCCCCAAACCAAAATTAAAAAAAAAAAAATGACATGGGGGTCCCCCTAAATTCCATACCAGGCCCTTCAGGTCTGGTATGGATATTAAGGAGAACCCCGGCCAAAATTAAAAAAAAAAATGACGTGGGGGCCCCCCTAAATTCCATACTGGTATGTATATTAAGGGGAACCCCGCGCCAAAATAAAAAAAAAAATGGCGTGGGGTCCCCCCAAAAATCCATACTAGACCCTTATCCGAGCACGCAACCTGGCAGGCCGCAGGAAAAGAGGGGGGGACGAGAGAGCGCCCCCCCTCCTGAACCGTACCAGGCCACATGCCCTTAACATTGGGAGGGTGCTTTGGGGTAGCCCCCCAAAACACCTTGTCCCCATGTTGATGAGGACAAGGGCCTCATTCCCACAACCCTGGCCAGTGGTTGTGGGGGTCTGCGGGTGGGGGGCTTATCGGAATCTGGAAGCCCCCTTTAACAAGGGGACCCCCAGATCCCGGCCCTCCCCCCTGTGTAAAATGGTAAGGGGGTACAAAAGTACCCCTAACATTTCACTAAAAAAGTGTCAAAAATGTTAAAAATGACTGGACGAGAACACCGGAGGAAGAACCAGAAGAACCAGAAGAAGAAGAAGACGATGAAGGAAGATAGAATAAAGAAGAAGCATTTAAATAAAGGAATTGTCAAAAACTGTCTCTTGTCATTTTGAATATTTTTGACACTTATTTAGTGAAATGGTAGGCCTTACCATTTCACACAGGGGGGAGGGCCGGGATCTGGGGGTCCCCTTGTTAAAGGGGGCTTCCAGATTCCGATAAGCCCCCCACCCGCAGACCACCACAACCACCGGCCAGGGTTGTGGGGATGAGGCCCTTGTCCTCATCAACATGGGGACAAGGTGTTTTGGGGGGCTACCTCCCAATGTTGAGGGCATGTGGCCTGGTACGGTTCAGGAGGGGGGGCGCTCTCTCGTCCCCCCCTCTTTTCCTGCTGCCTGCCAGGTTGCGTGCTCGGATAAGGGTCTAGTATGGATTTTTGGGGGGACCCCACGCCTTTTTTTTTAAATTTTGGCGCGGGGTTCCCCTTAATATCCATACCAGACCCGAAGGTATGGAATTTAGGGGGACCCCCACATCATTTTTTTAAAAAAATTTTGGCCGGGGTTCCCCTTAATATCCATACCAGACCTGAAGGGCCTGGTATGGAATTTAGGGGGAACCCCCACATCATTTTTTTTTTTAATTTTGGCCAGGGTTCCCCTTAATATCCATACCAGACCTGAAGGGCCTGGTATGGAATTTAGGGGGACCCCCCACGTCATTTTTTTTTTAAATTTTGGCCGGGGTTCCCCTTAATATCCATACCAGACCTGAAGGGCCTGGTATGGAATTTAGGGGGACCCCCCCATGTCATTTATTTTTTTAATTTTGGTTCGGGGTTCCCCTGTGGGGAATTCCCATGCCGTTTTTATCAATGAACTTCTATGTGTATTGTCGGACTGCATTAATAGCCGCGAGTAGTTTTAAATGACTTTTTTTCCTTTGAAATGTCATTTTGCTGTCAGACCGTTCTAATTGTTTCACTTTAAGCATTATTAAAATCACTGCTCCCAAAAAAACGGACGTTTTTAAAACTTTTTTTTTTGCATTGATCCATGTCCCCTGGGGCAGGACCCAGGTCCCCAAACACTTTTTATGACAATACCATGCATATAAACCTTTAAAATTAGCACTTTTGATTATTCATGTTCATGTCCCATAGACTTTAACGGTGTTCGCGTGTTCGAACAAACTTTTTTCCTGTTCGTATGTTCTGGTGCGAACCGAACAGGGGGGTGTTCGGCTCATCCCTAATGAGCAGTCTGTACCCTCTAGAGGCACTTGATTTTAAGGGAAAAAATTTCACCTAGAATGGATTTTACCAGCTGACTGCTATTATTCCTTTGAAATAAGGTCTACTCGGTGCATAAACATGCACATTCAGCAGATATAACTCTGCATGTTTATTTACTGATTGTTCTAAGACACGAATGTTGCCATCTCATGTCTATGGACAGCTTTATCATTTTTCATCACATCATTTACATTCAGCATTTCACTGTGAGCTCAACAATACTGAATAACAGAATTTGGCTCTCCTCACTTGACATGAAGCATCCTTTAGACCGACAACCTAGTAATAATGAGTACACATTAGTTTCCATTATAAAAGGTAATCTAAATTTTGCTTTGAGTTTTGCTTGCGTTGTCCTTACATGTCAAGTAGATCATCTCCACTTTCATCACTCTCTACAGTAAGTTGCCTTGTCCACCATTTCTTGACTTCTGAACCACAAGAAGCAGCATCAGACATGGCATTCATCTTGCACACTACAGACTTCATAGTGGAGCGACCACCAAAGCGCAAATTGACAGAGGATACAGAATGACTTATAGGCTTTGGTGCTGTAAAAAAAAAAAAAAACAGACTATGATGATGTGTATAGGTTAACTGGATTTGGAAACTGCTGATAATATATTGGCTTGCAAAAATGATTGATAGACTTTAGTATTTTCCTTTTTAATGTGGGGGCTATAAATTAATTCCTAAAATTCCTCTCATTGAATCAATATAAAAATTCTGATCAGCTACAACCACCTAATATTTGCTCTACTAAATATTTGTTCTCCCAGCTCCGGCTGGCTGTACTGCACTCCCAGCTCCTGCTGTGTGTACTCCACTCCCTCTGTATTTTATTTTATTATTAGATCACTGATAAGCACTAATAGCTGCCACATAATGAAAGGTCTTTACCCAATAGAAAAGGAAAAAAAAAAGAATGACTGATTGAAATATACTGACATACATGACTGAGAAGGAAATGTGAAAGAATAAAGTAAAAGAGGAAATAATGAGTTTGGGTGTAGAATTTAGTTTGTATAGATTAAATTCCTGGCTCTGTAAAGTTTAGTTATGTATACTGAAAAGGTTTTGACATCAGTATATGACCCGCTTGCAATGGTATAGAGTTTGTGCTTATATATGATTGTACAAGTGATTTTTAAAATACCTTTTAATGTTTGTAGTTTTAATAAAACACCTCTTTGCACTATGTATGGTTTTTTTATTCCCTTCCTTAAAATGTATGGTCTCACGCACACTGGGTGTATACTTTTCCTCTCTGAATTTCAGAACTCCTGGCAGTTGAAAAGCTGCTTAAAAAACAAACCTAAAGCTGTTTTTTCATGATTTCCAGATTTTTCCCTGATAGTGTAGCCTTTGTGCAGGCGTTAGGCTCACTAAACTTTCCATCTTTTAGCCTATATTTTATCAATTTAGATTTTAACATTGTGTATTATATTTTATTAACTTTAAAGAAACTTTAACCAGTGATTAAAATGATTTTTCCATAGTTTCAAACATATCTCCACATGCTGCCATTTCTGTTTACCTGATGGTAGGTGCCACTGGCCAAATCTTCTCAGACGTTTACCAGCTTCAATAGAATCTTGTCTATAGCTTCCTCTGTCAGACAGCGTTGGGCTTAGAAGCTGCTGTTGACTACTTGTCTACAAACAAACAGAAACAAAAAAATGACATAAATACATTATGTGTTTTGTAAACTTTAAGCATATTATTATATCAATTGTTTTTGTTTCTGTAAGGTAGGAGAGGAGTATCTTGTGTTAAATGCCAATCAAGATAGAATGAGTGGCAGGGAATCACCATTCCTACAATGGATAAAGTAAGAACCACAGGCTATCAGTGTATATAGAAAGGTACAAACATTCATTAAGTTTTGTCTCTTTTCCAATTGTTTAGCCGTGCCATGTTGGATAATAATAAAATCGTCATCCTGGTTTTCGTGTAAACAAAAACTGAAAGTGAAAGAAGTGAAAGATCCACTTATGAGTCCTGCTTGTTTCAAATATGTTGTAAGCTGGGGGTACAAAGCTCCCTGGGATAAACAGTCTTTCAGGCACAGATAACAAATCCAGTGAGGTAGTGACAAACAGTGCGGTGTTTATTTGTGATATATACAAGGGCTCCTTCACACGGATGTGTCCGTGTACGGAGCCTGCTCTGCTCAGCGGGGGATCGCTCCGTCGATCCCCGCTGAGCAGGCAGATGACAGGTCCGTCTCTGCACGCTGTGCAGGAACGGACCTGTCAGAGTGCCGCTCTCCCTTATGGGGGATCGGATGAAGACGGACCGTAGAGTCCGTCGTCACCCGATCCGATCCGCAGACGGATGGAAAAGTAGGTTTTTCCTCCATCACACTTTTTCGGATCGGAGCGGGTCGGATGTCATCGGACATGTCACCGCTGACATCCAACGCTCCATAAAGGTTTATGGAGCGTCCATTCAGGTCCGCCTAAAAAGCTGACAGGCGGACCTGAACGGATCGTCCATGTGAAAGAGGCCCAAGTCTTTTATATACAGGTGCTGTACAGTGTTTCAGAAAACAAACAGAACAAAAAGAGCAAAACAAAACCCTAGCCGTGTCTCGGCACTAACTCTACAAAATACAGGCCCTAACTACCAGGCTTAGCAAGCCTAAAGCTTGCCAGCTTCCACATATGCAGCTTGATAACTTTAACCAACATTTTTCTCTCACAGACCAGTGTCGTCTGAGTTTCCCAGGCAGAGAGCACTGGCTGTCTGTTTCAGGTGAGCTTAAATTAGCCTGGGGGAGAGGACCAAGATCCGAACTGAATCATGGATCAGAGATCCCTGAACGTGTATGAGAAGAGCCTGAAAGATGTATAAACTTTGAACAAGACTTTTCCCAGGCTCTCTCTGGGACGCTCTGCTACAATGTCTAAATCCATTCATTAAAATTTCATATAATCTTTTTATACGCATCTTCCATTTATTCTGTCAGTAAGATGCTTAATGGCACTTCCCTCTATTGGGTGATAGTACGCTGTACCCAAATGTACACCTACAGTTGTTGCCCTGTCACAGATGAAGATTTTTACTGAAAGTAGATTCAGAACAAGCCACTTGTAAGTTACCATATGTCCCTTGTGCTGATTTTCCTGTTTTTATTTTTCGCTAAACCTAACGTTTAAGAAAACTTGAGCAGAAAGCCATGCTTTTAACAGATGAATTGACAATGAGGATTAATTGCTAAATCACCAGGATGTGGCAGAAGTAGATTTCAAAATTTCAGACAGGACTTTTGGCAACTAAGGAATTCAAACTCCATAAAAACAGGATATTTCTACTTGCCATAGAATCTATTTTTTAGAGTTTTTTTAAGGGACACAGTATTCAGTTATTCCGAGACAATTGTATATACAGCAGCCAATAGGAGGATTTGGACACTGGCAAACAAAAAAGCCATTGGCAAGCCATGCATAACCCCTCTCACACCCAGCATGTGTCTGCAATGACTGGGACAGCCAAAGCATTCCAACTAAAGGCTGGGCTACAGTAACAGGCCTACATAGCAAAAAACAAATAACAAAAAAAACAATAGAACTGGGGACAGTCTGCAGCTTAAAGACATGCCTAAAGGACCTTACACTCAAAGCTAGCATCAGAGGATTTAACATTCAATTGGTAAAACATTAAAATAGGATTTTAGGGGCCAAGATTTGTCCTTTGATGGTAATCAAGCGAAAATTGCCGATCCAGACCCGATTTCAGAAAGTTTAAGAGTGTTCGCACCAGAGCCGGACTGGCCTACCAGGACAACGGGAAATTTCCGTGTAGGCCGGCTGCCCTCAATGCCCTAGGGCTGCTTTGGGCTAGGAGCTTGCTGCTGTCATCTGAAAAGAAGTGGCGGCAGCCGCGATGCAATGCTCCTCTTCACAGCGTCACCCACTGAACTGGTTCCTGTGGCTGAGGAGTGATATGCCCGGAGCAGCGGGAGAATGGCCTTGGGCCATCAGAATGAAGCCTCTGGATTCCTCTTTAGATCCGGCGTGGCACCGCCCACTGAACTCATGCCTGCAGCCAGTGTGGAGTGATATCCAGAGGGAGAACGGCCAGAAGAATTAAGGTGCTAGATTTTTTTTCTATCTGACTGATGAGCACTGGTCAAGCTGCATATATGGGCATTGGTGAGGTTGCACACATCAAGCTGCATAGAGGGGCATTGGTGAGGCTGCACTGGTCAGGCTGCATAGATGGCATTGGTGAGGCTGCACTAGTCAGGCTGCACCGGTATTGGTGAGGCAGCACTGGTCAGTCTTGCATAGATGGGTATTGGTGAGGCTGTACTGGTCAAGCTGCATAGATGCATTGGTGAGGCTGCACTGGTCAGGCTGCATAGATGGGCATTGGTGAGGCTGCATTGATGGACATTGGGCAATGGTGAGGCTGCATTGATGGGCACTGTTCAGGCTGCATAGATGGGCACTAATCAAGCTGCACAGATGGGCACTGGTGAGGCTGCTTTGATGGGCACTGAGCACGAGTGAGACCGCATTGATGGGCACTGACCAGGCTGCATAGACGGGCACTGGTGAGGCTGAGCTGATGGGCACTGGTCAGGCTGCATAGATGGGAGATGGGCACTGGTGAGGCTGTATTGATGGGCACTGGTAAAGCTGTCCTGGTGAGGCTGCATTGATGGACACTGGTGAGGCTGCATTGATGGGCACTGATCATGCTGCATTGATTTGCACAGGTGAGGCTGCATTGATGGACACTGGTGAGGCTGCATTGATGGGCACTGATCAGGCTGCATAGATTGGAGATGGGCACTGGTGAGGCTGTATTGATGGGCACTGGTAAAGCTGCCCTGGTGAGGCTGCATTGATGGACACTGGTGAGGCTGCATTGATGGGCACTGATCATGCTGCATTGATGGGCACTGATCATGCTGCATTGATGGGCACTGATCAGGCTGCATTGATGAGCACTGGTGAGGCTGCATTGATGGGCACTGGTGAGGCTGCATTGATGGGCACTGATCAGGCTGTGTTGATGGGCACTGGTGAGGCTGCATTGATGGGCATTGGTGAGGCTGCACTGGTCAGACTCCATAGATGGGCATTGGTGAGGCTGAGCTGATAGGCACTGGTGAGGCTGACTTGATGGGCACTGATCAGGCTGCATGGATGGGCACTGGTGAGGCTGCATTGATGGACACTGGTGAGGCTGCATTGATGGGCACTGATCAGGCTACAATGATAGACACAGATGAGGCTGCATTGAAGGGCACTGGTGAGGCTGCACTGATGAGCACTGGTGAGGCTGCATCGATGGGCACTGATCAGGTTGCATTGTTGGGCACTGGTGAGGCTGCATTGGTGAGGCTGCACTGATGAGCACTGATCAGACTGCATTGATGAACACAGGTAGGTTGCATTGATGGGCACTGGTGAGGCTGCATTGATGGGCACTGGTGAGGTTGCATTGATGGGCACTGATCAGGCTGCATAGATGGCACTGGTGAGGCTGCATTGATGGGCACTGGGGAGTCTGCATTGATGGGCACTGATCAGGCTGCATTGATGGGCACTAATCAGGCTGCACTAATGGACACTGGTGAGGCTGCACTGATGAGCATTGGTGAGGCTGCATTTTTTTGGTACTGATCAGACTGCATTGATGGACACAGGTGAGGCTACATTGATGGGCACTGGTGAGGCTGCATTGATGGGCACTGACCAGATTGCATTGATGGGCACTGGTGAGGCTGCATTGATGGGCACTTAAAGTGGAGTTCCACACATTTTAAAGTCAGCAGCTACAAACAGTGTAGCTGCTGACTTTTAATAATCAGACACTCACCTGTCCCATGGTCCAGCAATGCAGGCGCACGAAGCCCCGCTCCTCTTCCTCTCCTCTCCGCAGCGCCAGCATTCTTACTGTGGGCGCCCAGCTGTGGCTTCACAGCCAGGCGTGCACTGCGCATGTGCGAGCCG
The DNA here is from genome assembly GCF_042186555.1 of Aquarana catesbeiana. Lineage (NCBI taxonomy): Eukaryota > Metazoa > Chordata > Amphibia > Anura > Ranidae > Aquarana > Aquarana catesbeiana. Next base: position 273,184,300 of record NC_133325.1, on the reverse strand, counting down.
CTCTGCACGCTGTGAATGGCCAGGCAATCTTCTGGGACCTGTGACGTGTCCCAGAAGATTGCAGGGAGGGATGGGGAGAGGTGATCTTCCTTCTGGCGCTGCGGAGCCAGGAGAGGAAGTGGGAGCTGGGTGCCTCTAAAAACAGGGTACCCGCTCCCCCCAAAAAAATGACATGCCAAATGTGGCATGTCAGGGGGACACCAACACTTAAAGTGGAAGTTCCATTTTTTGGGTGAAACTCCGCTTTAATAGGCTGCATTGTTGGGCACTGGTGAGGCTGCATTGATGGGCACAGATCAGGCTGCATAGAGGGCACAGATCAGGCTGCATAGATGAGCACTGGTGAGGCTGCATAGATGGGCACTGATCAGGCTGCATTGATGGGCACTGATCAGGTTGCACTGATGGACACTGATGAGGCTGCATTGATGGGCACTGATCAAGCTGCATTGATGGGCACTGGTGACGCTGCATTTATGGGTACTGGTGAGGCTGCTTTGATGGGCACCGATGAGGCTGCGCTGATGGGCACTGGTGAGTATAATACACGCTTCAAATGTGCTTTAAAATACATTGTTTTTCCCTTGTATGAACAAGAAAATAATGACGCTATGCTGTTGGGCTGGTATTATAATGCTATGGGGCTGGTATGAAATGATTTCCAGGGCTGGTTTTTATTCCCAGTCCAGCCTTGGTTCGCACAGAGTATGATCTGGGGTAAAATCTTCTTTCCTTGCACAAAGCAAAGTAACTCTTCCTTGTGTAATTGTACATCATATAAGAGAAAGATTTTCTAGCCTTTAATAGCATGGTAATTACCGAATCAGAGAGACCCCTGTCTGTCAAGACCTAGGTTTCAACAGCCATGCTATTAAAGCCAGTAAATGTGGAGCAGGGTGGTGGTCCTTAACATAGGAAGTCAGGATGATCTGAAGAGGCCCATGGGGTGTCAATCAGAAGTATTATCAGGTTGGAGTACCACATCCCCCTGGGCCAATGACCTCCATCTCTATCCTGTGTCCAAGTCCTCTGTGCTGACAAGATGTCTAGGGCTCCTCCTCAGACCATCAGGCATCCATTATGAGCGTGTTCCAAGGGAGAGGGGGGAAAGGATTTCCCTGATTCCAGAGTTGAATTTGTGAGCCACCAAGCCAGAGACAATCTGGTCTTTGGTTTTAGCTGAGTAAGTTTGTTCAGAAACTGAACCAATTTGTCTCACAATGAAAAAAATGTGCTGAAGGGGTCTAGAGTGGGAATTGGAAAATAAAACTACCTCAAAGGAGGCTACCATTATACCAGAACTCTCATGCAGTAATTCAGAGCTAGAAAGACTCCCTGGTGGAGGGAGGCTTTGAAAGACTTAGTGGATTCCATGAACTTTTGGACTTGAATAAATATAATTAAGACTTTCAGATCCAACATGGGGAAAAGGTCCCCTTTTGATTTTGAAACTGTAAAAAGATTGAAGCTCTAAAACCTTTCCAGTTTTGGCACATAGAACCAATTAGTTATTACCTAAGAGTCTGTAAGAGCAGTACAGAGGTCTGCTAGTCTGAGCAAGACCCAAACAGATTGGACAACATAAAGCAAGGTGGAGATAGAGATACAAATCTAGCCTGCAAAAATAAGGATTTAGAAAAGACTTCCAAACATCTGTCAGCTGGATCCTTAAAGTGGGTCTAAAGGCTGAAGTTTTTTTTACCGTATCTGCATTAAAGTAAAAAAATCTTCTGAGTGTAGCCCACCTTGAGTCCCCTTTATACTTACCTGAGCTTGATCTTGATCCAGCGATATGCACGAGAGCAGCGGGTCTCTCTGCTCTCTCCCTTATTATAGGCTCAGAGACAGCAGCAGGAATCATTGATTCCCACTGCTGTCAATCACAGCTAGTAAGGAGAGAGCATAGGGTGGGGTCGAGCAGCGCTGTGTGCCCATGGACACACAGAGCCCAGCTCGCAAATTGAGCCCACACAAGTGCCCCCATAACAAGGAGCTGTGGCTGGGAACCCGAGAAGAGGAGGATCATAGCTGCTCTGTGCAAAATCATTGCACATATCAAACTTGACATGTCTGTTAATTAAAAGGAAAAAAATGATTTTACAACCACTTTAAATACTGCAGCATTCAGTATTTTATTGAGGTATGGCTGACTTTAAAAAAATTCTCAACAAATGGATACTGGTTTTAAAAGAGTATGGGAGGAATAAAAAATTGTAAGGATTATTCCAGACTCCATACAGAACAGGTTGAATGAGTATATTGGAAAAGTTTTGATAGTTTTTGGATCTTTTAGGAATCTCTGACTGGGAATGGAACTAGTAGAAGTATTAGGCTGTTCCATTTAAAAGGTGTCTCGTACAGCATCAATAGCAGCCCATATTAAATGTTTAAGCGCAGGAGCTTCATCAGCTAATTGTGACTTTTCAGGAACAAATCCAGCCACCAATGATATATGGGGCTCTTTGTCAGACAGTACAGTGGAAGAGAAGGCATAGAAGTATACTTACAGCCTCTGGATTTAAAGTTAGCGACCATAGTTGTAAGCTGTTCATGAAATCTACCATAACTGTGGAGAACTCCCGCTACATAAAGCAAAGGGGGAGGCGAAACCTGTTAAAACTAGGTGATACTTTGTGGAATGTGTTGAATCAAGCAGGAGACAATGATCCACACTGTCAGTGACAGGTTCCTTGGCAGGAGGGACAATGAAGACCACCCTGGAACTGTTAGTGGATCTTGAGCTGGAAAGACCCAATACAGGAGGACCACTCTACTTGCTCTTGGGATGCAACATGCTGTACTGGCATAACAGGCCCAACTTAATAGGGAGCACCAGGTAAAACTTTGGTTACTCACAACTGGCTGTCTGAAGCAGGAGAGATACAATGGATGGAGGTGGCAAGGTTAGTGTAGGTGGCAGCAAGGATCAACCAAAGTGTAAAACAACACCGGATGTGAGATGTGGGAGAGCATGAGATGAGAAGAGGGCATATGTGCCTCTCCTCTGTCTCCCCTTTGATGTAGCACCCCAGACAGAAAGACTGCTGGAGTGCCCAGAGCAGCTGTAAATTAGGCTGCATGATGTGTGGAGAGGTAGATGCCTGCCGCACAGTTCCGCACTGCATTTGACTGGCTGTCGGGATTCTTTTTGCGGAGCGGTTGGACGGGAAATGGAGCTGTGGAGTGCCCCCGTGTGACCCAGTGGTGTTCCATCACACGCAACACAAGCTTTGTGGGTATATATATTAGCAACACCAGCGACACCAGTGAAGAGATTCATGGGAGACAGGTGATGTGCAAGTAGGAGTGATCAGGGTTCAGACTGGCTGGCTGGTGAGTGACTTTACTATAATTAAAATACAAGCGTGATGCTGTATACTGTGAAGGAACCCTTTGAGGGAATCTGAAAGTTTGAAACCAAGGATTCTCACCGAAGGCACCAGTGAAAAGAGATGGGAATAGTTGGTGACATATAAGTAATCTGATTGGGGAGGGACTCCTCCACAGTCAAAATATATATGTGCACACACCACCTGCACTCAGAGACCCCCTGATGTCTGGACTGCTTCACCTTAGAGATCCTTTTTTTTTCTGGTATTAAAGCAGGATACCTGGAGACCCTGTGTTTGGTTGTGCCTGGGACATTATATATAAGCCATATAAACCATATAAGTACCGGGAAGCGCAAATGAAAAAAACATTTTTTTTTTCTTTTCTGAGCGCTAAGTTGCTAATCTTGAAGGTGTTGCCTATGCTTATGTCACATACACCTAGCCGGGACTATTAGCTATAGTGCTGTGTGTTGTTACCCCAAGTGAACCAGTGTTTGAACTGTTGCTTTATTACTTGGACATTCAAGTCTATAGGGTGTCTAGTGGCCTCACGGGCTCTGGAGGGGGCAAACAGTATGACTAGAAAGAAGGGAGAGGAGCAGGCACAGCAGGAGAACACCGGATCTTTGGCAACACATTCAGTAAAGGGAAAAGGGAACCAGGCTGCAGCGGCAGCTAAACTGAAGAGGTTTGCCCATACTCCTGGAAAGTCACCTAACAAAGGGCATCCACAGTCAGGTGTAAAGGCCCAACCAGGACCCTCACAGGACAAAAAGAGTCAAGGTCAGGGTCAGAAGGCCACGGTATTAACAGGCACAAAAATGGCAGGTAACAGGGGGGCAGAAAGTGAGAATCCGCCACTCCCTTTTGAACCAATACCTCATATAGTGTCAGTATCACAGGAAGAACCAGAACCAACATTGAAGGATATACTTATGGCGGTAAATGCATGCAAATGCTCATTAAATAGTCTATCTGAACAAATTGGGGGAATCAAGGAGGAATTGCTTGTGATGGGCCAGGATTTGAAGAAAGTCGAGGAAAGGACAAGTGCCCTAGAGGAGAGACTGAGTTTAATTGAAGATGATTTTTTTCCTCTTAAAACAGGAAATTAAAGTAATGAGAGAACTAATGGGCCTTCAAGCCTCAAAACTGGATGAATGTGAGAAAAGGGCACGCAGGAGTAATGTGCGAGTGGTGGGATTCCCAGAGATGGTCGAAGGCCCCCAGCCTGCTGAGTTCCTAGAGAAATGGCTCAAGGAGACATTTGTGGAAGACACCTTCTCACAGCTGTTTTTAAATAGAGAGAGGCCATACAGTCCCTGCCAGGGCACCGCCATCAGGCAGGTGTCCCCGGTCAATCCTTCCAGAATTCCTTAATTATAAGGACAAGGAGATTCTCCTAAGAAGGGTTAGGAGATGGGTAATATTTTTTTAAAGGCGTCAGGACATAATTTTACCCAGGCTACTCCCCAACAGTGCAAAAGTGAAGAGCAGAGTTCATAGAGATTAAACGCTCCCTCCAGAAACATACAATTAATTATGGCCTGTTGTACCCTGCACGTCTGAGAATTACGGTAGCTGGGGAATCCAATTTTTTGATACACAAACTGAAACGGCAAGATGGTTTGAAGAAAATAAAAAGAATTTATGGACTGGTGGGCCAGAAGAGTATAAGTGGTGGACCGTGGGGTTAGGAGGGGGGGAGGGGGGAGGTATATGTAGGATAGTATTATAATTTATGCGGTAGGTTGTGCACCAGTGGGGATGTTTTTGATTGTTTTGGTTTTGGTGGGAGTTGGCGGAGGGGGAGGGACAACATTAAAACATGACAACACATAATAGAGGGGTGGTATGAGTGGGATGAATGGGGAGTAGAGTGGGAAATGGTCATGTATAAAACCCCAGGGGTTAGCCTAGGTAGGCAAGCACAAGTGGGGTGGGAGGGTGGATTGAGAGTGGGGTGGGGTGGGTGGGGGGATGGGAGGGGGACGGGGTGGAGGCGGGTGGGGGGATGGGAGGTGGGTGGGGGGGAGGTACATTACTATTTATATAAAGAGGTACACACCGAATGGGGTTAAAGATATAAAGAATAAGAACAAAGACACAAAGAAAGTATGCTGGGTAGTCACACAAAAGCACAACAAAACACTTTTTCAAGGTAAACGCACTGGTAAACGACAATTATGTATGTATAGAAAATGGTGTAATGCTAATAGTTTGGTGTGCTCTCTCTGTGAGGAAGGGATATAACGTACTTGCCTTCTGCCCACGCCCTCTACCACTCCAGGAATATTATAGAGACCCCCGAGATGCAACCTAGTACTCTTAATATAGCCTCCTGGAATGTTAGAGGGCTTGGGAACCCGGTTAAAAAGATGGCGGTTTTCTCCACACTCGAGAAGGGTCGGATAGATTTGGTCTGCCTACAGGAGAGACACTTAACGAGAGACAGGAGAGCAGGCCTGTATGGTAGGAAATTCCGGTTTCAATAACACTCAGTGCATTCCTCTTATTCTAGGGGCATAAGCACAATGGTAAGAACTGGGGTGCGCTTCTCCTGTAGGGAAACCAAGATAGATACAGAAGGACGGTATGTGTTTCTGTACTGTCAGATAGAAAACAAACCATATATTGTGGCCAATCTTTATATTTCGCCTCCTTTTAAGATGGAGGTCCTATATAAATTGTCAGAATTTCTTGAAGATAAAGAGGATATACCGGTTATAGTGGTGGGGGACTTTAAAGAAGTTATTGATAAGAGCAAAGATCGATTCCCTCTGGGGAAACAATCTGACAAAGTTTCTGATGGACGGTTAGCCCAATTTATGGAAGAGTTCGGATTGTGCGATGTTTGGAGAACCCAGAACCCAATGAGGCAGCAATATTCATGTCTCTCTAGCTCATATGCAACATTGTCAAGAATAGACATGGCTTTTGGAAACGGGGATATGGTACATTTGGTAAAAAGTATAGTATACGCTACTAGGGGAGTGTCTGACTATTCACCATTAATTATGATGATTCAGTTGGAAGGTTAGAACCCCCCAAGAGCGTGGAGTAAAAGTCCATTTTGGTTGGAGTTAATGAGGGAACCAACAAACGTAACATTAAAATTAAAGGTATTTGTAACATTGAATAGGGGCTCCGCAAGAGCCGGGATAGTGTGGTACACTTTGAAGGCTTTCCTCAGAGGATTAATAATACAGGAGGTTGCAAAGATCAAAAGGAGGTCCAGGGAATGGGAGAAGGTTACTTAGAGGGAAGCTGTGGAGTCTGAAAATCAGTACGTGGCTGATCCAACCCCAGAAAAAAAAGAGAGGTGGCTTAAAAGTCAACAAAAATATCATAACATTATCACTAGAAAGGCAGAGAATAAGCGTCTTTTTCAGAGCCAATGTGCCTTTGCTGAGGGGGAGTGTGCAGGCTGTTTTCTGGCCCGGTTGGTGAAGACCAATAACTCCCCATAAGTAATTGCAGCAATCAGGACTCCAGAGGGAGAAATTTCTTCTCGGACCCCTGAAATACTTGACGCATTTAGACAATACTACGCGAATCTATATAAATACAGGCTGGTAGAAGTGGCAGGAGATATGGATCGCTTTTTTGGGGGGATTGAGGTACCAGCTCTCTCAGAACAGGAAAAAAACAAGCTAGAAGCCCCCATAACTCTGGAAGAATTGCAAAGCGCAGTGGCTGATATGGCTAACCAGAAGTCCCCCGGCCCAGATGGTCTTCTCACAGAAATTTATAGGCGGTATGCTCGGGGAGGTGGCCGCGGGGCGGAGGATGCCCTTCTCAATGGCAGAAGCCACAATAGTGGTTATCCCAAAAGAGGGGAAAGATCAAATGGATACCTCGCCCTATAGGCCAATCTCCCTACTATGTTCAGATGCAAAAATACTGGCAAAAGCACTGGCCGCCAGGGTGAATAAATATATACAAAAGCTCATACACCCAGATCAATCCGGGTTTATCCCCAACAGATCTACTAACATTAATATAAGGCGGGTGTACCTGAACCTTCAGATCCCAACGGTAAATGGGTGTCCACGAGCTGTCGTCTCTTTGGATGCTGCCAAGGCTTTCGATAGCTTGGAGTGGGCCTATTTGTGGCAGGCTCTGGAGGTGTTTGGGTTTGGACCCACTTTTATAGGCTGGGTGAAAGCACTTTATAAGACACCAAGCGCTAAGATAAGGATTAATAATCCATACTCTGATCTGATCCAGCTGGAGAGGGAAACACGGCAGGGATGCCCCCTGTCACCTCTATTGTTTGCCTTAGCAATAGAGCCACTAGCAATTGTGATTAGATATGCAAGGGGGATACAGGGATTTAAAAGAGAGATAGGGGAAGAAAGGATCGCATTATATGCAGACGATATTCTGTTCTTCCTTGGAGATATAGACTCTTCCTTGGCAGGGGTCATGAACATAGTGGAGGACTTTGGGAAGTTCTCAGGTCTGGTAATTAACTGGGAGAAATCGGCCCTGATGCCTGTAGACCCAATAAACCTCTTCCCATTCTTGGTTGGGCAATTAAGGGTGGTAGACAGGATGAAGTACTTAGGAGTATGGTTAACAAGGGACCCAGATCAGTATATTGAGGATAACCTTGCCCCTCTTCTGCTTAAATTTAAGTGGAAGTATGATATTTGGAGCTATCTTCCCCTGTCAGCAGCTGGAAGAATTAGCCTCATTAAAATGATTTGGATGCCCCAACTTTTGTATCAGCTACATCATTTCCCAGTTTGGATCGGAATGGGATGGTTCAAGAAAATTGAAACACTGTTCCAGGAGCTAACCTGGAAGAAGGGGCAGGCTAGTATTAGCTTACAGATATTGCAGCTACCAATAAAAGAGGGAGGAGCGGCAGTCCCACACCCGCATAGTTATTTTTTGGCTGCCCAGTTGCAGCATCTCAGGGGATGCAATATACCAGGGGAGAGTAATAAAAATGCACGAATGATGCTGCAGGGAGCCTCGCATAGCAGCTTGGTGGAAGCCCTGGAAGCGGACTTCCTACTCGCTGGATGCCCCAAATTAAAACTAATAACAAAAGTATGACAGGCGGCCAAGGTAGTAATGGGATACAGGGGGCCAACAGAATATACCCCTATATGGGACAACAAGCAATTTCCAGATTTGATCCCCATGGGTAAAATAAGTGAGTGGGAGGTTTTTGGTATCAGAAAACCTGCGCAACTTTATGAAGGGAGTACGTTGAAATAATTTCAGGAGTATGGTATCCCAAACCAATCATTCTACCGGTATCTTCAAATTAGACATGCCTTGAATGCCCACTTTAAAATACAAAGGGTGGAATGGTGCAAAGTAACTCTTATACAAAAAATAGCTGTGACAGGATCCTCCAACGGCTTAATATCAGAGATATATGAACAGATATGTAGTAAAACCATTACCAGGGAAAGATTGGCTAAAAATAAAAAGGGATGGGAAGAGGACCTGGGGGAAAAAATAACAGGAGAACAGTGGAGAAGGATATTGGACCTGAGCTCTCAGGTGTCAGTCTCTCCCTCACAAAAAATGTTGCAACTATTTTTGCTACATAGAGTTTATTATACTCCAAAGAAGTTGTTTCGGTACGGATATAGAGCTGATGACAAATACCCAAGGTGTCAAGGAATAGGTGATTTGATTCACATGATGTGGAGGTGCCCAAAACTATTCAGGTACTGGACAGGGATATTGGAGGATATTAATCGTACTTTTGGGCTTAAGCTGGACCTGAATGGTACTACGTGTCTGTTGGGGAAAATAGAGGAAAATAGTAAATAGTAAAATTGCAGTAATAAGATGTTTATTCCAAGCTCGAAAGATAATAGCTAAGAACTGGCAATCAGTGAGACCTCCGACATCAGAAGAATGGACCAAAGTGATGGACGCTACAGTATGGAGGGAAAAAGTGGTATTTATAAGACGGAGGAACCTGGATAAATTCTTAAAGATGTGGAAGCCCTGGTTAGATAAAATGGGATGTCCTCCTTAAAAGGAATAATTAAGGAGAGGAGACCATACTTAAAGACTAGGTGGATATGACCAGGAAAATAAGGTTGGAGTGGAGAGGACGAAGCTAAGCGGCAAATAAGAGAGAGAGAAGAGAGGAATAAGAACACATAATATAACTGTTATTTAAATAGACATGGTGTATGGATGGGACGGTTTGCACCTTATCATAAGGGAGATTATGAGGGAGGCGAAGGGAGGGAGGGGTTATAATAGGACAGAGGGGTCACAAAAGGTTAGAGAACCACAGAGGAGAGGGAGTTGAAGTACTGGTAGTAGCTCTGTGTCTTCTAATGCTCTTTTTTACCTTTTTAAAGGAAGCAAATACGAAGGGTGTATAATTTATTGAAGGTTATTTAAGTGTGAATTTATACACAACACTGTAAAGATGTTATAATAATATGTATATGGTTCGAGGTGCCTCTCGTTCAGTAGTATATGTTTTTGTAAAAATCATAAAAATAAAGGAGTTAAAAAAAAAAGTGTAAAACAACATGTCTCTTGCAGATAGGACCAATAGCAGGAATGAGCCATGACACTCAAAATAATAACACGGCACCTAATTCCTCGGCATGCTAACCCCTTTCCACAGAAACTGAGGAAACAGGTAAAGGCGGCATTCAATGTTGCCAAACAATGCATAGTTCCCAAAACTCAGCCCATATGGTATACTCATTAGGAGTCTTTAAATACTGGGTCACACGGGAGGCTGTGTCATTGCTCTGGAACTGGAAAACTCTCTGCATCTAACTTACACAGTACTGATGGTCTGGGGAGCAACAAAGTCTGAGCTACCCGAAAGTCACATAACATGTAGTCCCCGCAACCATTGGTTCATGGGTTTCTGGGTACAGTCTCCAGGGAATCAGGAAACCCTCAGCAGGACAGCTGCATACAAAGCCCAGCTTAGTAGCAGGAAGATGAGGTCTTGAGTGAAGAAAAAAAATATCCTGGGATATAAGCAAAAAGCTCAAACATAGTAGGAGTGGGAGGTGTGGAAACAGCAGTGTAGAATTATAGCTGCTGCCATAAAAAATGTGATGAATACCAGATCACTAAACTGTTGCTGTCACCAATAAGAGACTATGGACCCCAGTTAACCCTTTACACACACATGAGCTGTTGCCACATGTTTAACAGAGACAGACGCCTTTCACAGTATCTACTTTAATAATTCTGACTATTAAAAAATGTCCGTAATACATGCTATCATGACAGACAGGGATAAAACAGGGGTTAAATTATAGTAGTACTCTCCAAAGAGACAGGGATTCCTTAAGTTCTGGTCCAGGGCATTGGAGATAAGACTTCATTTTTTAAAAATAAACTATTAAGAAAGACAAAAATGGTGCAAACAAGATACAGTATATACAGAAAAAAAAATACAGAAAATATAATTATAGCAACAGTAAAATAAATGAAAATAAAAATGAAAAGTACTTAGGTTTTCCTGGTCTTTAGCTCAGGCAAAGTCTAGTTCAGTGTAGCATAAGCCTGCTCTGGTGTATCACAGACATTGGCTCTCAGAATGAATCTCAGCATGAGTGTGTTGTTTTGATGAAAAAGAAAAGCTCTCACTCTTCAGTTGCAATAGCTTTTTGTGACCCCTGAGGAGAGCATTTGCAGAAATAACATGACCAACCAAAGAGCCTGAGCAGGGGCTGAGTAGTAGGAGTGCTAAACCATTTATGATTCTAGAAGACCCATCCACAATGTTAGTTTTGTAAATGCAGTTATATTTTTATTTTATGCTAGATGAAATATGTCTACTTTGCCTCCTGTAAATGATAGACCATGTTTGATCTTCAATTGTACTGTATTTTCTTCTACATTCGATTTGCTGTTATTATTAATGTAAAACTATCATAGCAGGATTTATGAATTATGTGTGGATATTGAGAGCTGCATTGTATGAAAGGACATTCTAGGTCAGATCTTGCTAGACCCCAATTGCAGAGCTGCTAAATTGCTTTGCAAGTCACTTATGAAAACACCAGACTTAGAAATGTTTATCCTCTTAACTGCTGGCTTAAGTAGTTGTGACCCTGTTTGTTTTTTGTCCTAGTAATGGGATTTGTTATAGACTCATTAAAAGGTATCTGGTTTTCCAGTCTCATAATTAACCATGTAGAGGTTAATCATGAGGTATCTGGTGTTCTGGTCTCATAATTACCATGGAGATGTTTTGCAGCTCATCATGGCTAATTATGGACGTCCCCACTCTACCTTGAATGGTGTAAAGGGAATTCATGTTGTTTTAGGCTGAAGTGTTTACTGGTAAGGTGTAACGGAATGGTTCTCTGCTGACCCTACAGACAAAAATAGTAAATCTAATTTGTGTCACATACTGGTAATTTTTCAGTATGTCACCCCATTCTCTGCTCCTTAGACTATTTTCTTCACAGAAGGGGTTTCTTGGCTGGCCAATGGCCTTTTGTTTGTCAGTGTCCAAATCCTTCTGTAGGGGGCAGTATAACTAATCAGTTCAGAATAACCAAATCTTGTTCCCTTGGGCATTGATAAAGAAAACATAATTGCCAGGACTTTAGGATTCTGCTGACTACCTAAAACCAGACTACACAAATAATCTAGTAAGTGGTTTCTCCTTTGTCCACCAGTTTCTGCTAGATCTGTTCTTTGAAGTTCTTCCAATTAGACTCAAACACTAAGCAACAAAACACAGTTTTATAAGGGAATGGCAGGGTGCCAGTAGCAATAAGCTCAATGACGATTTTCAATAGAGCTTAAGAAATCAATTTTTGGTCTAAAACATGCACTGAGTTTTACAGCAATTATACTTAAACGTCCAGGGTCACTCATTTGTCCCTAACCACAGGTAACCATTAGATGTGTGGATACATGTGAACAGCTCCTCTCAACCTGTCATTATTTTGCTCACATACACCTGAGATCTGCTTACATCTGCTGATTCTTGCTGTGGGATCTGCTGTATGCACATGATCATCCATGTGAAGGAGGCCTTAAACTATTCACTGAAAGGCAGCGTGGGTTGCTAAATCTGTTTCAATCTTGTATTGATTATTAACATCTTGTGGGCAGGGTCGCACCAAACAGAATTATTCTATAGGAAGAAAATCACTTTCAACCCTTCCCTTTTGAGAGCACAAAAGGTAGTAACTGACCCAAGTCCCAAGATACAGTATCTCATATAAGTGGGTACACCCTTCAAATTTTTGTAAATATTTTATTATATCTTTTCATGTGATAACGCTGAAGAAATGACACTTTGTTACAATGTAAAGTAGTGAGTGTACTGTTTGTATAACAAATGTAAATTTGATGTCCCCTCAAAATAACTCAACACACAGCCATCAGCCATCTCAACAGACCACAGGACATGGTTCCAGTAATCCATGTCCTTAGTCAGGTTGTCTTCAGCAAACTGTTTGTGGGCTTCCTTGTGCATCATCTTTAGAAGAGGCTTCCTTCTGGGACGATAGCCATGCAGACCAATTTGATGCAGTGTGCAGCGTATGGTCTGAGCACTGACAGGCTGACCTCCCACCCCTTCAACCTCTGCAGCAATGCTGGCAGCACTCATACCTCTATTTCCCAAAGACAACCTCTGGATATGATGCTGAGCACGTGCACTCAACTCCTTTGGTCGACCATGGTGAGGCCTGTTCTGAGTAGAACCTGTCCTGTTAAACTGCTGTATGGTCTTGGCCACCGTGCTGCAGCTCAGTTTCAGGGTCTTGGCAATCTTCTTATAGCCTAGGCCATCTTTATGTAGAGCAGCAATTCTTTTTTTCAGATCCTTAGAGAGTTCTTTGCCATGAGGTGCCTTGTTGAACTTCCAGTGACCAGTATGAGAAAATGAGAGCAATAACACCAAATTTAACACACCTGCTCCCCATTCACACCTGAGACCTTGTAACACTAACGAGTTACATGACACCGGGGAGGGAAAATGGCTAATTGGGCCCAATTTGGACATTTTAACTTAGGGGTGTACTCACTTGTGTTGCCAGCGGTTTAGACATTAATTGCTGTGTGTTGAGTTTTTTTAACCAGTTGCCGACCGCCTCACGCAGATATAATGTGGCAGAATGGCACGGGCAGGTAAAATCACGTACCTGATCTGCCTCCCGTGGGTGGGGGGTCCGATCGGACCCCCCCCGGTGCCCGAGATGGTCGGCTTCTGTCCGGGAGTGATCAGAGGTGAGGGGGAGACCATCCATTCGTGGCCCCCCCTCGCGATCGCTCCCAGCCAATTAGATTCTTCCTCTGCTGCTGTATAGTAAACAGCAGCAGAGGAAGTGATATCATCTCTCCTCGGATCGGTATTTTCCGTTCCGGCGCAGAGGAGAGAAGACATCTGAGTGAGTTGCACAACACAACACACACAGTAGAACATGCCAGGCACACATTACACCCCCCATCACCCCTTGATCACCCCCGATCACCCCCCAATCACCCCCCCGTCACACTGACACCAAGCAGTTTTTTTTTTTCTGATTACTGCATTGGTGTCAGTTAGTGTGGTAGGGCAGTTAGTGTTAGCCCCCTTTAGGTCTAGGGTACCCCCTAACCCCCCCTAATAAAGTTTTAACCCCTTGATCACCCCCGTCGCCAGTGTCACTAAGCGATCATTTTTCTGATCGCTTTATTAGTGTCACTGGTGACGCTAGTTAGGGAGGTAAATAAATAGGTTCGCCATCAACATTTTATAGCGTCAGGGACCCCCATATACTAATAATAAAGGTTTTAACCCCTTGATTGCCCCCTAGTTAACCCTTTCACCAGTGATCGCCGTATAACTGTTATGGGTGACGCTGCTTAGTTAGTTTATTTTTTATAGTGTCAGGGCACCCGCCGTTTATTACCTAATAAAGGTTTAGCCCCCTGATCGCCCGGCGGTGATATAACTTAGGTTTTAGGGTCTGCGTCGCCCCAGGCAGTGTCAGGTTAGCGCCAGTAGCACTAACACCCACGCACGCAGCATACGCCTCCCTTAGTGGTATAGTATCTGAACGGATTAATATCTGATCCGATCAGATCTATACTAGCGTCCCCAGCAGTTTAGGGTTCCCAGAAACGCAGTGTTAGCGGGATCAGCCCAGATACCTACTAGCACCTGCGTTTTGCCCCTCTGCCCGGCCCAGTCCAGCCCACCCAAGTGCAGTATCGATCGATCACTGTCACTTACAAAACCCTAAACGTATAACTGCAGCAAATATTTCAATGCTAGTCAGTGTATGAATGCACCATAGTGGGCTGCTGGCTGTTGGCTTTCTGCCTTATCGCTTTCCGGAGGGTCTCCAGAGGACTCGTGGAAACCATTAGATGATCCACGAGTCCTCTGGAGACCCTCCGGAAAGCGATAAGGCAGAAAGCCAACAGCCAGCAGCCCACTACTTGCAGCCCCAACACAGCACAAGAAGCACTGGGACAGCACAGGCACAGGAAGCCAGCGTAGCACAAGCTGACCAGGACAAACCGTTCAGGTGTGCAGGTTCAGGTATACAGGGGGTATATTTATTATAGCAAAAAGGGAGGAGGAGCTACGTCCCGACGACACCGCGATTCGAACACCCGGAAGACACGGGTTGCCTTGGAGCCGGCCGGCTTTCCTATACGTTTTTTTATGCTACTGATTCTGTAAGTGCAATCTTTACTTTTTTATTCAATAAAACGTTGGATTTTATGCTATGTGGAGCACTTTATTTCTTTCATGGGGACACATCCTATCCATGGTGATGTGATTGGTGGAGAGAGTTCCTGGATTTGGATGACAAGTGCCTGTTGTACAGATCCCTGGCTGGGGTTGTAGCCATCCGCTCTTTCAGGTCTCCTATAACTAAGAGACCAATTTTTTCTGGTAAGAGGGAGCAGTTTTTGAGAGGTGGAGGTCTATCTACGCACCTTATGTCACTACAGCAAGTTTTTGTTCCAGTATTCACTCAGCACTTGGGGACACTCATCATTTTGTTTTGCATGCGTGTTACAAAGCATGTACGGACTATAATCATTATCGTTTCTGTATAGCCATGGACTTTTTTTGGGTTTTATAATTTTGTTTATCTCTACACTGATTATTTATTTTATGTTTTTGGCACAGATATATATTTGTCACATTATTATATTTTGCCTCAGTGTTTTGAGACATTCACTTATTTATTTTTATTATGGTGCATTCATACACTGACTAGCATTGAAATATTTGCTCAGTGACCACTACTTATCCTCATATTTTTATGAGGTTTTTGGGCACTTGTTTGTTGCCACTCTCAGTTTTTTAGTGCGACTTTTTGAATTTTATTAGATTATATGGTTTACTACTTTTTAGTCGCAGCTCATGTAAATTAGTGTAAGCGCAGTATTTATTTTATACCTTTGCATAACTGCAGCGTTTGCAGAGTCAGGCCTGATACCTGCGATCGCTAACAGTTTTTTTGGTAGCGTTTTGGTGAACTGGCGAGCACCAGCCCCAGGCAGCGTCAGGTTAGTGCCAGTAGCGATAACACCCACGCACGCACCATACACTTCCCTTAGTGGTATAGTATCTGAACGGATCAATATCTGATCCGATCAGATCTATACTAGCGTCCCCACCAGTTTAGGGTTCCAAAAAATGCAGTGTTAGCAGGATCAGCCCATATACCTGCTAGCAACTGCGTTTTGCCCCTCCGCCCGACCCAGCCCAGCCCACCCAAGTGCAGTATCGATCGATCACTGTCACTTACAAAACACTAAATGCATTACTGCAGCATTCGCAGAGTCAGGCCTGATCCCTGCGATCGCTAACAGTTTTTTTGGTAGCGTTTTGGTGAACTGGCAAGCACCAGCGGCCTAGTACACCCCGGTTGTAGTCAAACCAGGACTGCAGTAACACTTGGTAACGTGGCGAGTCCCATAAGTGCAGTTCAAGCTGGTGAGGTGGCAAGCACAAGTAGTGTCCCGCTGCCACCAAGAAGACAAACACAGGCCCGTCGTGCCCATAGTGCCCTTCCTGCAGCATTCGCCAATCCAAATTGGGAACCCACTACTTCTGCAGCACCCGTACTTCCCCCATTCACATCCCCAACCAAATGCAGTCGGCTGCATGAGAGGCATTTTCTTTATGTCCTCCCGAGTACCCCTACCCAACGAACCCCCCAAAAAAGATGTCGTGTCTGCAGCAAGCGTGGATATAGGCGTGACACCCGCTATTATTGTCCCTCCTGTCCTGACAATCCTGGTCTTTGCATTGGTGAATGTTTTGAATGCTACCATACACTAGTTGAGTATTAGCGTACAGCATTGCACAGACTAGGCACACTAACACAGGGTCTCCCAAGATGCCATCGCATTTTGAGAGACCCGAATATGGAACCGCTTACAGTTATAAAAGTTACAGTTACAAAAAAGTGTAAAAAAACAAAAAAAAAACACAAGAAAATATATAGAATAAAAAAATAGTTGTCGTTTTATTGTTCTCTCTCTCTATTCTCTCTCTATAGTTCTGCTCTTTTTTACTGTATTCTATTCTGCAATGTTTTATTGTTATTATGTTTTATCATGTTTGCTTTTCAGGTATGCAATTTTTTAAACTTTACTGTTTACTGTGTTTTATTGTTAACCTTTTTTTTGTCTTCAGGTATGCCATTCACGACTTTGAGTGGTTATACCAGAATGATGCCTGCAGGTTTAGGTATCATCTTGGTATCATTCTTTTCAGCCAGTGGTCGGCTTTCATGTAAAAGCAATCCTAGCAGCTAATTAGCCTCTAGACTGCTTTTACAATCAGTGGGAGGGAATGCCCCCCCCCCACCGTCTTCCATGTTTTTCTCTGGCTCTCCTGTCTCAACAGGGAACCTGAGAATGCAGCCGGTGATTCAGTCAGCTAACCATAGAGCTGATCAGAGACCAGAGTGGCTCCAAACATCTCTATGGCCTAAGAAACTGGAAGCTACGAGCATTTCATGACTTAGATTTTGCCGGATGTAAACAGCGCCATTGGGAAATTGGGAAAGCATTTTATCACACCGATCTTGGTGTGGTCAGATGCTTTGAGGGCAGAGGAGAGATCTAGGGTCTAATAGACCCTAATTTTTTCAAAAAAGAATACCTGTCACTACCTATTGCTATCATAGGGGATATTTACATTCCCAGAGATAACAATAAAAATGATTAAAAAAAAATAAAAATGAAAGGGACAGTTTAAAAATAAGACAAAAAAGAAAAACAATAATAAAGAAAAAAAAAAAAAAAAGCACCCCGTCCCCCCCTGCTCTCGCGCAAAGGCGAACGCAAGCATCGGTCTGGCGTCAAATGTAAACAGCAATTGCACCATGCATGTGAGGTATCACCGCGAAGGTCAGATCGAGGACAGTAATTTTAGCAGTAGACCTCCTCTGTAAATCTGAAGTGGTAACCTGTAAAGGCTTTTAAAGGCTTTTAAAAATATATTTAGTTTGTCGCCACTACACGTTTGTGCGCAATTTTAAAGCATGTCATGTTTGGTATCCATGTACTCGGCCTAAGATCATCTTTTTTATTGCATCAAACATTTGGGCAATATAGTGTGTTTTAGTGAATTAACATTTTAAAAAGTGTGTTTTTTCCCCAAAAAATGCGTTTGAAAAATCGCTGCGCAAATACTGTGTGGAAAAAAAAAATGAAACACCCAACATTTTAATCTGTAGGGCATTTGCTTTAAAAAAAAATATATAATGTTTGGGGGTTCAAAGTAATTTTCTTGCAAAAAAAATTAATTTTTTCATGTAAACAAAAAGTGTCAGAAAGGGCTTTGTCTTCAAGTGGTTAGAAGAGTGGGTGATGTGTGACACAAGCTTCTAAATGTTGTGCATAAAATGCCAGGACAGTTCAAACCCCCACCCAAATGACCCCATTTTGGAAAGTAGACACCCCAAGCTATTTGCTAAGAGACATGTCGAGTCCATTGAATATTTTATATTGTAGGGGGCAGGAGGCGGAGCCTAGCAGAGCAGACATGCATTGTTAGAGCTCCACACCGCTGAGGAGAGAAGAGAAGGACAAAGCGGAGCCTGCAGGCTCAAAAGGTATCCATTTGAACCTTTTTGTCCCAGGGAACAAACTGTGAAAGTTTGGGCAGGAAATATGGTACTGGGAGGAAACCGTGGCAGAAATAAAAATCACCTCACAAAGAGCACACAGGCACTCACTGCAGCTGAAGCAGCTCCAGTCACCTCACAATATACAGCATCAGGGCGCTCTCACAGACAGAAAATGTCACAGCAAGACTCTCCATTTGAGTCAGATACAGAACAAATCCTCTCACAAACTTCTCCACAAGCCTCCTCAGTATCCCCAGAAATATTATTACAATTTGAAAAGATGCTTCATAAGGCTTTAAAATAAACCTCAGACCAAATAACAAAAAGCCTAACCAAAGAAATAAGAGAGCTGGGAAACCGCACCGCAGCCTTAGAAATAAAAATGGATGAAATTGAAATTACAACCCAAGAAAATATAACAGAATTGGAACAATTAAAAAAAGAGAATTTAATACTTCAAACTAAGCTCGAAGATTACGAAAATAGAGCCAGACGTTCAAACTTGCGCATAAGGGGAATACCTGAATCTGTGACAGACCTGCAATCTACTATTACTGCTCTATTACAAGAACTAAAGCCAGATATCCCTATTGAACGTTTAGAACTGGACAGAGTACACAGAGCCCTCACAGCCAAAAAGAAAGATGGACCCCCACGTGATATAATCACAAAATTTCATTATTACAGAACGAAAGAACAAATACTAATTGCTGCAAGAGAAAAAAAGGAACTTAATTTTCAAGGACACAATTATCACATTTTTGCTGACCTATCCCAACTTACTATTACTAAAAGACGATCCATGAAACCCCAACTAATGGAACTGCAACGCCACAACATTATGTATCAATGGGGCTTCCCCTTTTCAGTCAGATTTAACTACCAAGGTACAATTTACAGAAGCAGATCAGCAGATGAACTACAACAAACCCTTTTAAAATTAAATCTGACAGAACCCACAAGCAGCAACACTCCCACACGCAGAAGAATGGTGTCATCTTCACCTTCAGGCAGCACCCAGAAAATTTCAGAACAAAATGGGAATCATCATTCTCACAAAAGAGGCCGTTATGCCACATCATCCATGGACCAAGAAGATTCAATGGACTGACATCCTAATTCCTGATATCTCTTCATTTATTATACTAAGAGATGGTTCTCTTTAAAAAACCTATATTTATAACTGAATGTAACTGCATTCTGATACTCACACACTGTGTGGGATCATGTTACATTCCAGTTATATTTTTTATTACTTCTGATTCATATAGCCTTAGAATATATAAGTGAAATAAGGAAATTCTTGTTCAGTTATATATTATCAGGTAATAATAGATTTATTACTTTTTAGGACAAATATGTTCAATAATCCAGAAGTAATGGAAGCTTTTTCTTTCTTTTCTTAAAACAAATATATTATTATCTAACTAGTTCCTAGAATTATGTTTTTGTTTATTCTAATCTGAAGCAATACAACCTCAATTTTATGAGTTAACATATCTAAACAGTTGCATATGAATAAAATATGTAATTGTTTACTCTAAATTGGTTAAAATCCCAAAATAATTCAAACTATCTTCATCAATACCAAAGTTATTAACAGTACCTTTCTAACTGAATTATTTAGCCTAGGGCAAGACTAACCATATACAACCACCCTGGAATAAATAATTTCAACAAAAACTATATTCTGCACTCCAATTAATGAAACATCATTTTGATGTCTTTTGACATAGCACTTCTCTCCTGTAAGCGGAAGATCCGTGTACCCCCATTAGCCCTCCTCATTCTCCCAATCATATTATGTGGGAGTGTGACGAAGGCACTTATTCCCCTGAGAGAGATATTTACTCTCTTTCACGGGTAAATTGTGATTACTTGCAAAAAATAATTTATACAATGTATCATTTAATCTCATATGTTTTTTGTTTACTCTTTACTCCAGAATTCACTGGTTTCTTTTCTATCTATTCATCTCTTCAGTCCACACAGGTTGATCTGCGCAGTCAGCTCTGCATAACAAAAAGTAAGTCAAAACTATTTGATCTATTGCCATGGCACCACTGAATATACTTTCCCTGAATGTTCAGGGAATAAATGTCCCTCAAAAAAGGACCAAAGCCTTCCGTACTTTCCATAACAAGAAGGCTCACATAGTATGCCTCCAAGAAACACACTTCACCAAAGATTCTACTCCAAAATATATTTCTCCTTTTTATCAACAAATTTACACGGCTTCTGCCTGTACCAAGCAAAGGGGAACTCTAATTGCATTTCACCGATCCACACCATTCACCTTATCATCAGAAATTAAAGACCCAGAAGGTAGATACCTGATACTCATGGGTTATATAATGGATACAGCAATCACTGTGATTTCCTACTACGCTCCTAACAAACAACCTACACCATTCCTCTCACATATATTACAAGTGATTAATACACACAAAATAGGAACAGTGATAATGTGCGGGGATTCGAACCAGGTCCTCCTCCCATTTCTAGATAAATCACCTTTTACACCATCCAAAATAACCTCTAGATTACCTTTTTCTCAACTTCTTTCCAAATACAATCTGGTAGATTCATGGAGAGAAAGTAACCCAATGAAAAAGAAATTCACTTATTTCTCGCACCCTCATCAAACCTTCACCAGAATAGATCATATTTTTCTAACAATAGGAATGATACCAGAAATTATTGCATCAGATATTATTCCGATTCCGTGGTCTGACCATAATGCAGTATACACTACTATAGCCTCAGCCATACCAAAAGCGCATGACCCAACGTGGTACTTACCGGACATAATGCTCAAACACCCACTACATCAGATGGCCATTGAACAAGCTTTAAAGGAATACATATCAATTAATAATACAACAGACATCTCCCCAATAACATTGTGGGAAGCTCATAAGCCTGTCTTGCGTGGTACAATACAAAGACAAATGGCACTATTTAAACGGGAACGCAAAAATCTAGCAAAAAAACTAGAACTCAATTTTAATGCAGCCTACATATCATTTCAAGATAATCCATCTCAGAGTACAAAATCTCATCTGGAAAAATCTAGATTGGAATACGATCTATTTCTCACTGAGTCAGTTGATAAATCCCTCAAACGCTCCAAACACAATTTCTACATGAATACAAACAAACCAGGTACATATTTGGCTCGGGCATTAAATTCAACTAACAAATCTTTCAAACCAATACGTTTGAAATTATCAAAAAATGTTTACACTTGTAATCCAGTTAAAATAGTCCATAAATTTCACTCACATCTCGCAACTTTATACAAGACAAACAATGAATTTAATCCTACAGAAGCTGAATCCTTCTTCTCAAAAATAAACTTACCTGAGTTATCTCAGAATCACAAAAGCAGTTTGGATGAGCCTATAACTATAGATGAAGTTGCTAACGCCATAAAAGACCTAAAACTTAACAAAAGACCAGGCCCAGACGGCTACTCGGCTTTATACTATAAAACATTCTCAGAAATACTCTCTCCCATTCTCACTGAAACTTTTAACAAACTTCTAGATGGACATTCTTTTCGGCAAGAAACACTAATGGCAATTGTTTGTATGATCCCAAAACCCCTTTCTGATGATACTTCCTGTGTGAATTATCGGCCTATCTCTCTGTTAAACCTTGATATTAAATTATTAGCAAAAATAATAGCAAAACGCCTCAATAGCATTATAGGAAAATTAATACATAGAGATCAAGTAGGCTTCATGCCAAATAGACAGGCAGGCGATAATATACGCAGGGCAGTGTTATTGGCACATATTGCTAAAAAACGGAAAATCCCTTTATGTTTTCTATCTCTCGATATTAAGAGGGCATTTGACACAGTATCCTGGCAATATATGCAATATTCATTACAAAAATGGGGTTTTGGACCCCACTTTTTAACATGGATCAAAGCATTATATAATAAACCCAAAGCCTATATAAAATATGCTGGATACAAATCTGAAGCCTTTAATATCGAAAGAGGTACCCGACAGGGTTGCCCATTATCTCCCTTATTATTTGCCCTTATACTCGAACCCATGGCCCAATACATCAGAACAAACCAAACTATAACTGGCATTGAAGTAGGAGGTATTACACACAAATTATGTATATTTGCAGACGATATATTACTATTTCTATCATCACCACAAGTCTCTGGTCCTAACTTAATACCAGCTCTTGATGGATTTTCAGCCCTATCCGGCCTTATGATTAATCCTAAGAAATGCCTAGTGCTTAATATTTCACTCACAAACATGGAATTGATCCCGGCTAGGGCTGCACTCCCATTCACATGGGCAGAAAAATCAATCCCATATCTTGGAATTCATTTAACAGCATCTCATTCTGACTTATTCTCAACCAATTATCCTCCTGTATTAAGACAGATCACAAATCTAATAAAACAATGGTCGCAACTTCCTTTATCCTGGATAGGGAAAATTAATGCAATCAAAATGACTATTCTACCCAAATTGCTTTATCTATTCAGAGTCCTCCCTATTCCAATTCCTTCCTATTTTTTGAGAATAGTACAAAAAAGAGCAACTTCGTTTATATGGGGCTCTTCTAAACCACGTATACCTATACACACACTACATCTTCCCAAAAATAAAGGAGGCCTGGGATACCCTAATTTTACTAACTACTACAGAGCAGCACATTTGGCCAGTCTGTCCAAATACCATGCAAAACAGGAAATCCCATTATGGGTATTTATAGAGGCTTCAGAAAATGACCCTCTATTAATATCAAATTTATTATGGCTTGATCCTAAAGACCGCTTTAAAATTCATAATCCCATAACTAAACACTTCTTATCTCTCTGGGATAAACTAAAAACCAAATATCAGTTACAATCTCCACACAATCCTCTCCTTTCTTTTATCAGAAATCCGGCCTTTTATCCGGCATGGATCTACCCAAATTCTTTTAAAGCTTGGACAACATCAGGCATTCAGACACTAAATGACTTCATAGCATCTAAATCATTCCTTTCATTCCCATCGCTTAGAGAAAAATATGATCTACCAAACTCTGAGATATTTAGATATCTCCAAATCAAAAATTTCTATACACCATTCCTAAAGGGGGATACACCATTATCCCAATTATCCATTTTTGAATCAATCTGTACAAAAGATCCATTTGCTAAAGGTACAATTTCATCACTTTATAATCAATTATATGGAGTAGCAAATCTTAATAGACCCTCTTACGTTCAGAGGTGGGAGGAGGACCTGGGACGAACTTTAGAAGACACGGACTGGTCTAACATATGGCTCACATCTAAGTCATCTTCACCCAACATCTTAGCACTGGAGACAAATTATAAAGTCCTAACTCGCTGGTACCTTGTACCCGCTAGAGTGGCAAAATATTCACCTAATACCTCAGCTCTTTGTTTTCGAGGATGCCCAGAAATAGGCACATATTTACACATATGGTGGACGTGCCCAGTAATCCAAACCTTCTGGAAGGAAGTTTTCGTGATTGCATCTAAAATATTTAAAAAGATAATACAACCAAATCCATATTTAACTTTACTTAATCTAAAACCGGAATGGTTAACACTCTCTCAATTCAAACTTATGATCCAACTAATAACGGCTGCAAAACAAACAGTGGCCAAGGCATGGAAATCTCCTACATTGGTACTAGCAGAAACAATTCACAGAATGAATAATACAATGTCCCATGCTAAGATGGTAGCCATCGATCAAAATCAAATTCCAAAATTTGAAAAACTTTGGCATCCTTGGATAAAACAACAGTTCCTGTCAAATTTCAATGACTCTGTCCTGTTGCCATGGTAACAGATTAAATGACTTACAGAGACACCCATTCTAAGGCTTCAAAGAGAACTAAAAAGAATAATAAACTGACGAGCGGGACAACCTTGTGGACCATACCTCTACCTTTCAACCCTTTTTCTTCTTTCTCTTTCCTTTTCTCCACCTTACGATTAAAGCTCATTATCAGAATTTATTTGACCTATATACACTCTACTTGTAAACAATATGTATAGTAGGTATAAATCATTTAAATACCTACAAAAGTAACTAAGGAAATTATATATATCTTTAATTTAGGTTTACGTGAACCCAATGTTTAATATTTGAAATTTCATGATATTTACCTATATAAACCCTACTGTAAAACAATGAGCTTACTTTATAGATCCTTGTAAACTTACTTTATGTATCTTTATAACATTGTATACTCAATAAACTTCTTTTGACAAGGAATATTTTATATTGTGAGACAAGTTGCGGGAAAAAGACAAATTTTTTTTTTTTTTTTTTTGCACAAAGTTGTCATTAAATGATATATTGCTCAAACATGCCATGGGAATATGTGAATTTACACCCCAAAATACATTCTGTTGCTTCTCCTGAGTACGAGGATACCACATGTGTAAGACTTTTTGGGAGCCTAGCCGTGTACGGGACCCCGAAAACCAAGCACCGCCTTCAGGCTTTCTAAGGGCATAAATTTTTTATTTCACTCTTCACTGCCTATCACAGTTTTGGAGGCCATGGAATGCCCAGGTGGTGCAAACCCCCCCAAATGACCCTATTTTGGAAAGTAGACACCCCAAGCTATTTGCTGAGAGGTATAGTGAATATTTTGCAGACCTCACTTTTTGTCACAAAGCTTTGAAAATTGAAAAAAGAAAAAAAAAATTTTTTTTCCTGTCTTTCTTCATTTTCAAAAACAAATGAGAGCTGCAAAATACTCACCATGCCTCTCAGCAAATAGCTTGAGGTGTCTACTTTCCAAAATGGGCTCATTTGGGGGGGTTTGTGTCACCTGGGCATTCCATGGCCTCCGAAACTGTGATAGGCAGTGAAGAGTGAAATCAAAAATTTACGCCCTTAGAAAGCCTGAAGGCGGTGCTTGGTTTTCGGTGTCCCGTACGCAGCTAGGCTCCCAAAAAGTCCCACACATGTGGTATCCCCATACTCAGGAGAAGCAGCTAAATGTATTTTGGGGTGCAATTCCACATATGCCCATGGCCTGTGTGAGCAATATATCATTTAGTGACAACTTTGTGCAAAAAAAAAATTTGTCACTTTCCCGCAACTTGTGTTAAAATATAAAATATTCCATGGACTCAACATGCCTCTCAGCAAATAGCTTGGGGTGTCTACTTTCCAAAATGGGGTCATTTGGGGGGGTTTGTGCCATCTGGACATTTTATGGCCTTCAAAACTGTGATAGGTAGTGAGGAGTGAAATCAAAAATTTACGCCCTTAGAAATCCTGAAGGCGGTGATTGGTTTTCGGGGCCCCGTATGCGGCTAGGCTCCCAAAAAGTCCCACACATGTGGTATCCCCGTACTCAGGAGAATCAGCAGAATGTATTTTGGGGTGCAATTCCACATATGCCCATGGCCTGTGTGAGCAATATATCATTTAGTGACAACTTTTTGTAAAAATTTTTTTTTGTCATTATTCAATCACTTGGGACAAAAAAAAGTAATATTCAATGGGCTGAACATGCCTCTCAGCAATTTCCTTGGGGTGTCTACTTTCCAAAATGGGGTCATTTGGGGGGGTTTTGTACTGCCCTGCCATTTTAGCACCTCAAGAAATAGGCAGTCAAACTAAAAGCTGTGTAAATTCCAGAAAATGTACCCTAGTTTGTAGACGCTATAACTTTTGCGCAAACCAATAAATATACACTTATTGACTTTTTTTTTACCAAAGACATGTGGCCGAATACATTTTGGCCTAAATGTATGACTAAAATTGAGTTTATTGGATTTTTTTTATAACAAAAAGTAGAAAATATAATTTTTTTCAAAATTTTCTGTCTTTTTCCGTTTATAGAGCAAAAAATAAAAACCCCAGAGGTGATCAAATACCATCAAAAGAAAGCTGTATTTGTGGGAAGAAAAGAACGCAAATTTAGTTTGGGTACAGCATTGCATGACCGCGCAATTAGCAGTTAAAGTGACGCAGTGCCAAATTGTAAAAAGTGCTCTGGTCAGGAAGGGGGTAAATCCTTCCGGGGCTGAAGTGGTTAAGGGGACAGCAAATTTACACTATTATACAAGCTGTACACTCACTACTTTACATTGTAGCAAAGTGTCATTTCTTCAGTGTTGTCACGTGAAAAGATATAATAAAATATTTACAAAAATGTGAGGGGTGTACTCACTTTTGTGAGATACAGTACATAGTAGCAATTACTAGCATGTTGAAAGACTAGAAGATGTCTCCCTGCTTGTTGTTCATGGGGGGAAATCTGCATACTTATTGTCATCTTTAGAAGACATGAGTAGAAGATAATACCTCTGGTTGAGCATTGTCCTGGTTATTAAGATTCAAATCATCACTGGGCTGTGTTGTTTCAATACTGGGAGGATTCAGGAACCGACTAAGCTCTTGTTGCTGACTTTCTCGAAGGCTGTGAATGATGCTGCAGGACTGTTGTTGTTTCTGAGGAAATTAGCAGAACACACAATGCAACTGAAATTAACAACTCTTTCATATACCACCTTTTAATATAATTTGATTAACTGCATAAAGTATAGACACTACATTATATGTCAGAGGGGTTTTGTTTTTGTGAAACCCAAAACGATGTCTAGATATTGGTGTCTAAATGCTAGTAAACCAATAGTAACCTGTAAGAATACATACATACATTCCTGCTTGGATGTGAAGTATTAACAAATGCTTACATACAGTATATATTTCAAGGTCCGAAACATCTTAAAGTGGATGTAAACCCTTACACACTGTATACCCAGTCAAGTGACTTGTCTCAGGTGATATACAGAGGTGAAACAAATCCTCCTACACAAGTTGTACCTGTTTATATGCAGCTCTCTCTTCTCTACAGTCTTCCAAAACACAGCACATCTCAGCAATAGAAAACAGGGGCTGGGGATCTAATGTCACACACACTGCAGAGCTAGAGTACAGAGCTCTGTGAAATCAGATGAATAGATGGAAGTGATACCCCCCCTTAATACAAGCTCAAAGAAACATAGAACAGAGTCTGTGTTTCACCAGCTGTGTGCTGGGGGGCGGGGTGCAGGCTGAGGTGTCGGCGTAATATATTAGCATAGTTCCCAACTGTCCCGTATTTCCTGGGACATTCCCGGTATTTAGACCGTTGTCCCAGTCTTACCGTATCCCAGGAAATGTACCGGGAAATCGGCACTGGTGAATTGTCTCTACTAGCCGCCATTTTACAGAAGACCAGCTATCGTGAGGAAGAAACAAGAGGCGGAACCCAGGCTCCGCCTCTTGGTTTTTCCCTTCGGCCTCCATGAGCAGGTCTTCTGTAAATGGCATGGAGACCAAATCACCAGTACGTCGCTACCCAGGTGTGACTGATGTAAGGAGGGACTCTATTGGGGACACCTGATGTAAGGAGGGACTCTGTTGGGGACACCTGATGTAAGGAGGGACTCTGCTGGGAATGCTTGGTGTAAGGAGGGACTCTGCTGGAGAACACCTGATGGCATCTGGTGGCAGGCGACGTGGCAAGTGACACACTCAGGGCTCCCAGTGATTCGGCATTATGGTGAGTTGAATGATTTCATTTTATATTACAATGTAATAATATAAATAATGCGCTTCAATCATCTTGACACCATACCAACCATGGTGCCATGATGTTTGAAGTGCTAACAACAGGTGTTTGGAGTATCTTTATCTGCCGATTGTTAAACTTTCTTTTCTTTCTTTCCTTCCTTCTCTCTCCTTCCCTCCCTATCTCTTTCTTTCTCTCTCTGTGCCTCCACCCCTCATTCATCTCAGACTTGAACCACATTCCCTTTGAGCCACGACCCTTTAAGCCACACCCGATATTTCATTTAAACCACACCCATTTTTTTGCCATGGTGTGCTTCATGCGCACCATTTTTCTTCCCCTGCAAGTCACGCCTGCAAATGAATGCCCTGCCCTCTAATTATAATAAGACCCCGCCTACATACAAAAAAGTGTCCCTATATATTTTTTCAAAATGTTGGCAACTATGTGTTAGGAGTAGGGATGAGCCCGATGTTCGAGACGAACGTGAGTTCGACTCGAACATCGGGTGTTCACCTGTTCACAGAATAGCGAACAATTTGGGGTGTTCGCGGCAAATTCGAAAGCCGCGGAACACAAGTCTATGGGAGAAATCAAAAGTGCTAATTTTAAAGGCTTATATGCATGGCCACATGCCCTCAAAATGGGGAGGGTGCTTTGGGGTAGCACCCCAAAGCACCTTGTCCCCATGTTGATAGTGACAAGGACCTCATCCCCACAACCCTTGCCCGGTGGTTGTGGGGGTCTGCGGGCGGGAGGCTTATCAGAATCTGGAAGCCCCCTTTAACAAGAGGACCCCCAGTCCCCGGCCTCCCCCCTGTGTGAAATGGTAACGGGGTACAAATGACCGTCCTCTCAGGTGACAGTTATTTTATAACTGAGGGTGGGGCCCCCTCTGACGCACGGGGACATCCCTATGGCTTCCCCGTGGCATCAGGGGGGGCGGGCCACCCAGTGACGTAACTTGGTGACCCCATGTTAAGGGCATGTGGCCTGGTATGGTTCAGGAGGGGGGGCGCTCTCTCATCCTCCTCCTTTTCCTGCGGCCTACCAGGTTGCCTGCTTGGATAATGGTTTGGTATGGATTTTTGGGGGGACCCCTATGCCATTTTTTTTTTTAATTTTGCCGCGGGGTTCCTCTTAAAATCCATACCAGACCTGAAGAGTCTGGTATGGATTTTGAGGGGGGCCCCCACGCCATTTTTTTTTTATTTTGGCGCAGGGTTCCCCTTAATATCCATACCAGACCTGAAGGGCCTGGTATGGAATTTGGGGGGCCCCTACGCAATTTTTTAAAAAAATTTTGGTTCGGGGTTCCCCTTAATATTCATTCCAAACCCAAAGGGCCGGGTAATGGACTGTGGGGGAATCCCATGCCGTTTTTTTCAATGACTTTTATGTGTATTGCCGGGACCGATTCAATTCATTATAGCCGCGAGTACTTTTAGATTACTTTTTTTCCTTTAGAAATGCCATTTTGTGCAGAGACTGTTGTAAACACGGGAAACATGCGCCACTTTACAGGCATACTATAGACACCCCCCAGGTACAAAATTTAAAGGAATATTTCACTTTTATTGTTTCACTTAAAGCATTATTAAAATCACTGCTCCTGAAAAAACGGCTGTTTTTGAAACTTTTTTTTGCATTGATACATGTCCGCTGGGGCAGGTCCCAGGTCCCCAAACACTTTTTATGAGAAAAACTTGCATATAAGCCTTTAAAATTAGCACTTTTGATTATTCATGTTCGTGTCCCATAGACTTTAACAGTGTTCGAACAAATTTTTGCCTGTTCGCATGTTCTGCTGCGAACCGAACCGGAGGGGGGGGGTGTTCAGCTCATCCCTAGTTAGGAGTCATGCAAATAGCAGAGAGAGGAGAGATCAGAGAGAAACCAGAAACTTTTGGTTTCACGTTAGTACACAGCACGTTTTTGCAGGGGACGCAGATACATGTACGATTTACACGCCATCCTGCACCCACATAGATGTGAATCTAGCATAATAGAGTGTGTTTAGTATCTCATTGCTCTGGTGTAGGTCCTCAAAATAAAATTGAACTCTGTTGCAGTTAGAAGGGAGAAAAAAATAACACTACAATGTTTCAGGAAAGCAATACATTTCATCAGTAATTAATTAGGCTATCGAATAAATGATAAACTCTCTCTAAATAATGTAATTACAATATCATGCAAACAGGGTATCTAACTTACTTACCGCTCGTATACGTTTGAGGCATTTTTTGAGCCACATACGTATGGTTTGCTTAGCCACTTCTTCTTCTATGGTATACTCCAGTTGTTCCCTTGCCAGCAATTCCTCCAGCTGAAGGCTCTTCCTGATGTCCACAGATCTGTATGACAGCATGCTGTAGGTAAAACATAAATAGCTGGTCACTCAAGGTTGCTCACAATACAATTACCTTTTTCTTTTTTTTTTCCTTTTCACAGTTTTAAACAGCAGATTGGGGTGGATGGAGATTGGGTGGTGCCCATTAGATGAGGGGTGTAGCATCCCAACAACGGCACTACCTGACTGGAAATTGCATGTTTGCCCTGTGCCTGCATGGCGTTCCTCCAGGTATTCCGATTTCCTCCCACAATCCAAAGACATGCTTGTGGGTTAATTGGATCCTGTCTAAATTGGCCCATTATGTGTATGAATGTGAGTTAGGGACCTTAGATTCTAAGCTCCTTGAGGGCAGGGACTGATGTGAATGTACAGAGTGTATGTAAAGCGCTGCGTAGATTGATGGTGCAATATAAGTACCTGTATTAATAATAATAATAGTAATAATAATGGAGTAAATAAAGTAGCATGATTTTGTATATACATTTTAATATGTTTAATATGATGCAAACATAATTTTTGACAATGTATTCTGCAAAGAAAGCTTTGCTTTTTTTGGCAACAATGGGAAAATTGTGATTCCAGCTGAGCCTGTCTCTGCAAAGGTGGCCTGAGGTCTAAACTTTGGATAAGTTCTTTACTGTGAGCTTTGTCCATGTTGTGTGCAATGTCTTCTAATAACACGAAGGGTAGTTGGATTACCTGAAGCCCTTTCATGTAGGCCTCAGGGGCAGACAAAAACAGAAGACAGTTGTGTGGTTTGATAAGTGTAATTTTGGTACACACTACTGTTCCCTTTTTTACAGTAAATAATCCAAATTACCTGAGCACATCATGAAAAGTCACATCACCACCACTATGTAAGCGTTCCATTTCATAGCACATGTGCTTAAATAGAAGCTTGTCTTTATCCAAGTCCACTTCCAGGCGGCCACGTAGTAGTCTCAAGAGGAACTTCACACGGAATGCTGGAATGACACCCTGCCAATACATATAACAGGAAATTATGGCATTCAGTCATTGAGGATTTATGTAATTATTTACAGTACCTCAGTATAGACCAGTTTTTCACAGAGGCCTTGTAATTGCTAAATAAGTGCACTTTTGTTACAGTGTACACACACACTCTACCTTATAGGATTTCAATGCATATACATACAGTACCTTTAAACTTGGGCATGTACTAATAAAGTTGTTTCAGGTATGCAAATGCTGCCATTTCATAGCAGTATTGATAACTGGCCATCCATCTCCTTGACCTTCTTAGTGGCTATCACCAAGATGGATGAGCTTAATCACCAATAGGTGGTGTCGGGGAAAGTACAAGCAAGTCAGCTTTTGAAAGTCAAAGGTATGCAAAGACAACACTGTACATGGTTCAGTTTGGATCACTCTGTCAGTTTTTCAGACAGATCCAGATCGAGCCACAGTGTAAAATTTATGGGCAAACAGATTTTAATGTTTAATATGATGCAAGCATAACTTTTAATTAATTCTTGAAAATGTATTCTATGCCTGTTTGGATTGACTTACATACAAGTCTGCTTATGTCCATAGAAAAAAAAAAAAAAGGTTTTGTGTCTTTTTCTCTTTTCATAGACATAAACAGATGTGAATGTAGGTCATCCATTTACTTCCTTTCTGTTTAAATTTGTTTTTAGGCAAAAAGCATATTCTTTGTTTATACTTTTGTTCACCTATGACTAAAAATCTAAACTGATTGAACTGATGACGCTTGTATGTAAGGGTCCTGTCCAGTTTGCTGTGATCACAAATCCTATTGTCAATACATTTTAGCTGCATGGCCCGTTCAGAGCTGCCGCAGCCTGTGCTCTACTCAGTTGCACAGAGGCAAATGCATCAGTGTGACCATAGAGAATAACAGCATTTAGAACATGTACCATGGTGCAAACAGGTGCTTTTATTGTTCTTCACTATATATCCCCTGTCCATTTGCCAGGACTTGTGCTTAGTCTTTAAACAGAATACAATGCAGTCTATGGCAGTCGACCATGCAAGTTCATGTGTTAAACATTACCAATGCTAGGGTATATGTTTTTTTTATTTTCCTGAAGCTGGAGAAGGGTGTCTTTGGGGCATCTATTCAAAGCAGGCTTATTTTCTTAAAGGAATAATGAACTTTCTATGCTTTTAAATTGTGAAATGGCTCATCTTGATGTAAGGAATCATATCAGCAAGTGCTTTAGATTTAAAAGCCTTGTTTGTATGCATATGCTGTACAGGCAGCCAATTTTGCACATTACATTACCAGCTGATCTGCCTGTCTGCAACCACAGTGGGTGTCCTTTACTGCTGCTTTTAGCAGTGCAAATCCTTAAATTGGCTAAAACAATATATTTCCTGTTTTACCAATTGATATCTTACCTCAAAAGGTATTATAGTGTATGTAAACCCCCAAAAATTAAATCTTTTGCTCTGTTTATGTCTGTTGAATATACAATTGAATGTTTTCTGTTATATCTGTTTGTTAAGTGCAAAAAATACCTCTTGATCCTGTCAAAAATCTTGTGAGCTTATGCAGGCAGCTCTATGCTCATGCTGCACTGTTATCTGTCAGTATTGATCCCAGCTATCCCTGTGTATTACAGAACACATCTCCCCACTGTTTTAGAGAAGAGAGGGGAAGGTGTTCTGTACTACTGTTCTGGGGTTGTCACCCTAGGAGAAGAAATTTGTTACTGGCAGGGTCACCTGGTGAAAAAAATCAAAAACGAACGCAGCTACTACATCGAAGGACTAGTGAATTGCAGAATATTACATTTTTGTTCTTGGGTTTAGATAATTTAGGCATAAAACATTGTCACGCTAATGAATACTTTACCCTGCCTCTGGGATATTTTAAAATCTCTATATACAGTAACTTGTCAAGGGTACAATTCAGGCCCTAAAATACTATAATTTGGGAGATCAGGCCCTTGTTTTGACAACCATAGTTACTCTGTGCTTCAGGAGTGCAAATAGCAGCTGAATGATAAAACACCCCAATATTATCTCACTATTCATGCTTTATCTTTACCTTTTACTTTTGCAATACTTCACGATGATTAGGTTGCATTGTAATTTAAAGAGTTTGCATAGCAGTGGAATAGTTGATAAATGCCCCTCCTCCAACCTCCTTATACTCTATGATTAAGTCTATTCTTATGCAGTACAGCATATGAGATGTGTGCTTGGAGGTGTTGGATTTAATGGACTTCTTTATTGCAATCTGTGTCCTCGTGGGAAGAACAACCTTACTTTTTGTCCTGGAGAACCAAATGGAAGTGTAAGGGAAATTCTAAGCTTCTCCTTATAAGCAAATAATTGCTTTGTGCTTAAAAGCACAAAAAACAGCTCTCTCATATGCCGGGGAAGTGCACTTTGCATGTCTCTCAGTAACACAAACAGACGCTGGTATCACGTTGAACTCAGCAGAATCCTGCCTTGAATGCTTTTCAGCCAATCAGACACTTGTATTCTTTCAAAAGAACCAATCACACACGTATATATTCAAATAGAAATGCAGTAGTGACGTGTGCAGATGGTC
The DNA here is from genome assembly GCF_042186555.1 of Aquarana catesbeiana. Lineage (NCBI taxonomy): Eukaryota > Metazoa > Chordata > Amphibia > Anura > Ranidae > Aquarana > Aquarana catesbeiana. The sequence continues at coordinate 273,150,421 of NC_133325.1, read as the reverse complement.
GTGTGCAAAACCATGCAGCAAGCACATGGTTCTGAACACGATCGTGTGCACATTCCCACTGCTACCAATGACGCGAGCCATACCCTATCATGGCTCAGTGGACGATAATTTTGTATGGTTATGCTATGGTTCCCATGTACGAAGATCTGCTTACTTCGGAGTTTAAATGCGGTTGCCATGGAGTGGCCAGTCCCTTGGTGAGGCATAAACAAACCTCCCTAAAAAAGCAAACAGATCTGCCGTGTCCACGGGAAGGTTTCCGCATCTAATGGTCTTCCACCAGCATCTGTATGTGCGAATACCCTCGCATAAGTGTATTACAGCAAAACAGACACTGGGGACATCTGACAACATACATTAATAAAAATTTCCACAACAGAAGTAAGACGTAATCTCTCCAAAACAAGGGAAATCCTCTCTTGGACAGTTTTACTGGAACAACTGTCCCATTTCGGTATGGGAAAATCATAATATACTATATAATGCAAAATACCAGTTTTTGGCCAACAATTGCAGTGGCAAATTAGAAGTTGGAGTTGCGTATTAAAAAGAGATTACCTCTCAATCTCTCAACCTCCTCACTGCGAGTGAGAAACATTTGTTTATTTCACTGAGGGGTACCAAAACAACATTTGGATTGAACCTCAATATTGTCCTGCTGATGATGTAATTTCTAATATTACTTTGCAGTATGAAAGTATAATGTTTTTTCTTTGTCATTTAAGAGATTGGTAGAATGGTAGTAAAACCAGTTCAGTAGCTCCAGAACCATCAGTGCAGAATACATTCATGCGTTTTTTCTTTAGGCTAGATTTTAGCTCAAAATAAAAGCCAGAAAGATTGCCACTGAAAGCAGAATTAATATTTTCAAACATTTCAAGGAATTAATCTTTCTCTGATTAACAAAATTGATAGGACTGATTTATGAAATCTGGTCAGTAAGACTAGACCAGAAACTGAGTGGCTGCTCACAACACCTGGATTTTTTTATTTGACTTTAAGGTTGCAATTGGATGTTTTGGACAACAGGTCACGCTCTGGTGCAATTTTTATAAGCAAGATAAAAAAACCTATTTGCTAAAAACCGTACCTCTCTCTTGTCATCTACCATATTCCATATAATTTGATAATGTCTAAGATCATTAGGACTTAGTAGTTGGTCTTCTTCAGTGGAGTAGAACAAAGAGAAATTTTCCACAATTATGGCTAAAACAAATATAAACAGATATAAATATTAGAAAAATAATCAGTAAAACAAAGGAAAATATATGAAGTGCTAAAAGTACAACCAAAGGCTCTGGTATGACAGTCTAAACAAGTACCAAATCCAGTTACTCTGTGATGCACAAGCTTCATAGTAAACTGACTGTACCTCTCCTGATTGAGCCAAATCCTCCTTCATTTGTGCCTCTTGCTCTTTCCTATTCCAAACACTACAGCTCACAGCGGGAGGGTTTTGGCAACATAGGCAGTGCTGTCAACACAGAAAACAGTGGGCAGGATTGGCTGAGGCCAGGTGCTGATTCATAAGTAAGGATGGGCTCGGGCGTGTTCACACAGCCCACATGCAGAGCCCGCCGGGAAGTCGGCAGGGCACTGCGCTAATCACAGGCAGTAAGACATTTCCCGACGTGTGGCTGCAGAGATCGGGAAATGTCTCACTGCCTGTGATTGGCGCAGCGCAGTGCCGACTTCCTGGCGGGCTCTGCATGTGGGATGTGCGAACACGCCCGAGCCCATCCTTATTCATAAGCCACAGGCTTGTGAATCAGCAGTGACAATGCTGATAGACACACTCCCTGCAACATCCTATATGAGAGTGGAATGCTGCTCTAAACTCAGGAACAGTGCAGCATTGTTGTCACCACAGCAAGCTCCATTAGGTAGACTTTACTGGACTTTGCAAGGGGACTAGCAGAAAACTGTGAGTGCAAATGCAGTTATAATTAAGTGTTGTGGCATTTTTTTTTAAATGAGAGGCCATAGTTGTACTTGAATCTCCTATTCTTTTTAGCCAAGGAAGCTGCCATCTTAGTTCCTGTTTGATCTTGATCTGCAACTGTCATGGTGCTGCACATGTGATCAGTTATGACACTGGCCATTTGATGGTTTAACAGTCTTGTTAAGCGCACAACCAAATATGACAGTTAGCATTCCTAGCATGCTGGGAAAATAAGGGCTCGTTCACACCACTTAGTATGTGCATAAAAAATGATGGGGCAAAATGCGCAGATTTCAGTTGCAGAGTCTGCATCAGTTCCACATCAGTTTTCATGCATGTTGACACCAGTTTTCATGCACGTTGCCATCAGTTTTTATGCATAGACTGACATCACATCCTATGTCCTCATTCTGTCATTAGTGCCCATCATTCTGTCTATCTCATCAGTGCCCACCATTCTGTCCATCTCATCAGTGCCCACCATTCTTTCCTCTTAATCTGTGCCCACCATTCTGTTGTCCTCATATGTGCCGCCATTCTGTCTCCCACCATCAGTGTCCTCTGCAATTCTGTTGTCCTCATCTGTGCAATCATGTGCCGCCATTCTGTCCCCCACCATTAGTTTACCCTGCCATTCTCTCCCCAACATTCTTTGTTCTTCATCTGTGTCACTGTTCTGCCCCCCACCATCAGTGCCTGGCAACATTCCTCCTTGCATCAGATATTCCTGAGTGGCAGCATTATCCCAGCCAGGATCCGATGTAATGGAAAGTAGGTGGGCAATATAGAAACAGAGCACTGCTCTGCTTTCTCTCCCACTTCCTGTCACATGGGGTCATGCAGAGCGGCTCTGTCAGTTTTGTCTGCCTTCCAGTGTGGAGCTGTGAGGGAAAAATGCTAACATGCTGCATAATCCCGCACCCCTCTGCATGGGACATCACACCTGCATTTTGGTGTGAACGAGAGACATAGAAAACAATTGTTTTCTGTGTTTCTAGCAGAGACCTACAGATCCTTGCAGAAGGTGTGAACAAGCCCTTAGACATGCATCTAAATCTCCCTTGCCTCTGAAGCCTGCGTTCGAATTGTGCTCTATAGGCTACTGACAGGTGGTGAGAAAGCAATGCAACGCCTCCTCACCACCTGGTTTAACCCCTTTTTGCAGACAAAAGTGCTGCAAGTGAGTGCATTGCACGTGGTTGTGGGGCGTTTGAGGCACTCTCCCACCGACTTGAATGTGTAGCGTTTGGCGGCCTTACTCCCCACTGATTGCTTCAAGTTTGGTCACTTTTGCCATGTGAAGCATAGCAACAGCATGTAAACATCTCCGACCGCTGCCTATTGCAGCTTGGGGGGGGGGTGTCAAGTCTGAATGAGACCTTACGCTTTTTTCATTATATTTTTTACAATTTTTTTAATTTGTTAGAATTTTTTATTTTTTATTTTTTTCACAATACTTTTTGTGGGGGCTTTGGTGAAATATTAAGGGTCTAAACAGACCCTTTATCTCACTTTTGAGACATAGAAAAGAACTAAAAACATTCCTCAATCCCTGTCCCTGCAGCCTCAACTGTACTGCAGAATGAATGAGCAGAAGGCTCTAGCTATACAGAGGCTCCTGTTCATTCATAATAAACTGAAGAATAGTAAATAGTTTACTACTGATCAGTACTGATCACTGACTGTGTTTATTCAGAAAAGGTAGGAGGCCAGTAAATTACATATTTACTGGGCCCCTTTCCCTAATCTGCAGACTGAAAAATCCCAGTGGGAGGGACAAGGGGGAAGCCGGCAGTGGTGGGGGTGTGGGTGTGGCGGGGGGGGGACACAGGAGTCGGGCAGCATGAAGACTTGCATGGTGGACCAGAGGGGGATTGGTGCAGCAGTGGAAGAGGGGGAGCTGGCAATTACAAGATCTGATCATCTGTGTGTCTCTACAGTACCTGCAGCAGCTGAAAGCCGGCGAGAGGGAGAAGAGGAGCAGTAGCTTTCAGCAGCCGCAGGATCTTGTAATTGCCTGCCACCCTCTTCCCCCACCACACTGATCCCCCCTCTGGTCCACCGTGTGAGTCTTCATGCTGCCTCCTCTTAGCTGTGGCTGTGCTGTCGGGACACTGGGAAACAGGGCACCACTCTACTCTGCCTGTCACACAGAGTGCAGAGCCATGCTGTCCGTTTCCTTCAGTTTAGGTGCGAAGCTCTGTGGAAAACTGCAGACATGCTGCATAATCCCGCACAGCTCCACTCCAATGTTTTGGTGTGAACAGACACAATTCTTTCCTGTTTGTCTTGCAGAGACCTGCTGTTTTCTGCTGCAGATGTGAACAAGCCCTAACTGTTTTTTTTAAACCGTTAAATCGATGGGTTTAGTTCCACTTTAAGGTAAAATGATGTTAGGACATTTTAGAATATATCGCTAGGATTAAATTTAAGGCCAACCTGACAGCATTGTAAATACGAACAACCATTTTACTTTCTGGGCTGTGTTGTGAGATAAGTTGGAGCGGCTTTACACTGCCCCGCTGCGCTTTGAGCAAAGCGAAGCAAACCTGTGATTTTCGTGCAGGTTAGCTGTGCTTTCCTATAGACTTCTATGAGGTCCTCTGGTTTTGGTGCAGTTTCAGAAAGCGCACCAAAGATGCAGCATGCAGACATTTTGCTGCACTTTCTGAACCTGCGCCAAAAAAAATCAGAAATGTTTACAGTTCACGTGATAACAGTTTCACTAGACAGGAAGGGAAAATCTTTAACAAAATACAAAAACAGCAAAAAAAGAAAAAAAATGACTTTTTTAATAGCCAAATAAGAGAACACTAGGATTCCAGTCAGCTTTTTATTGCTGTGTCTCTGTTGCAGATTTTCCTTTGCCTCCTGTTTGGTAAAACCGTTGTCATAATGAAAGTACATGTTGGGAAATCTCTTTAATTGTTTTTAACCAGCTCATATTATTCATATTATAGTTATAAAAAATGGCCTGTAGTCTTTCAAAGTATCAAGTCACATAATCTCGTAGCTGATTTAGCCCAGGCTCCCATTCAGCACTCCAAGTACTAGTGTTAGTTCTAAAGCTGGCTAGCTATTTTGTGTGCAGGTATATCCTTGTGCACTGCCTCATAGCTAGTAGAGAATCAGAATTCAGATGATAACAGTCTCTGGTACTGGTCAGGTCATATTTCTTTTAATTTCAAGTTTATTAAAGTTTGCTTTACCTAGCAGCTGCGGATAGCTCTGTCTTGAAGAATAATGCAAGACAGCCTATAACAGGTTTGTATTTATAAAGTGTCATATGGAAGCTTTACCTAACATTAATGCATGATTCATCATACATTCGATGCCAATCATTTATTTAACTTTCAAAACCCCTTTGCCATCACTATTTGCCGTCAACCTTTGTTATTATCATTCTTTGAAACATTCAATCCTTTAAGTGCGTGTTCACACCAGTAAGCCACGCTGAATGCATAGCTGTTGGTGTGCACTGGGAGTAAACAGTATTAATATACCTATTACAGCCCGGCGCAGCTCTAAAAGAGATTTGCCAACATCTAGATTTATTTTTTATCCCATGTTTCTGCAAGATTTAAAAAGCAGTCAATGATGTATTCCCCAAAGGCTTAATCCTGTAACATTCAGAACTGGTTCATATCACAATTTCAGCATTCCAGATACATTTTTGTATACACATTTACTCAAATTTTTTATGTGTTTTTGACTAATTTCAATGCAGTCGAGTACATTTTTTCATTTTTTTCATTTTAACACTTGAAAAATCTTTATTTTCATTAGGACAATGTGCATTCTGGTGTAGCCCGGTGCATGTACGTGTGTTTTTATGCATTCCGGACAAAAAAACAAACAAAAATGTAGCAGGTTGGACTTTGGTTGAAAGTATTAGCAGGGTATTAAATTCATGGGCTATGGCAGAATACTTTACTTTCATGGAGGAATATATTACATGCCTTTTATCATAGACAGGAAGAGAACAACAAACAAATACACACTTAGATACAGAAGGTACATCCTCTTATTACCTTGTACTATAGAATACACACTATCATACTGCAGTACCACCTGCTGGTATAGAGAAATATAATGCATATAGTTCACAATATATAAAACCACCTGCTGTTGCTTCTTTCAACACCCCTTCTCAACAGAATGTGCTTTGTCAAATTATATTCAGCTTCTTCTGGAAATAACTATGACGTTCCTTCAATAAAGACTTGGTGAGTGCATCAGCAGTCATCTCCTCTGACGGGCAGTATTGAATATCAATAACACCTTGCTCTTGATTGTTCCTCAGTAGGTGATACTTGACATTCATATGTTTGGTCCTAGGATTTACCCTTTCTGATTGCGTAAGCTTTATACATCCCTGGTTGTCTTCAAAAATGGAAATTGGTTTTGACATGTCTATCCCAATGTCCACAAAAAGTTGACGAATCCATATTACCTCTTGACATGCGTATGCTGCTGCTGCAATGTACTCTGCTTCAGTTGAAGATAGAGTGACAGTTGATTGCTTTCGACTAGACCAACTTATGGTTCCTTCCCCATACTGGAAGATAAATCCACTTGAGGATTTGAGGTCTGTGCAATCCCCGGGCCAATCAGCATCCACATATCCGACTAGTTTTGGATGTGATGTTGCTGGTAACTGTAACTTCATCTGAATTGTTCCTTTGAGGTACTGTATCACTCTTTTTACTGTGTTCCAGTCACGCTGAAAGGGAGCTGAAACTTTCCTGTATAGTATGACCACTGCTGCGGCTATGTCTGGTCTCGTCACAGTGACAGCATATAACAGCTTACCGATTGCTCTGCGATATGTGTCATTGTTGGGTAGCAAGTTTTCTGCTTCATTGCTCTTTTGATCAAATAAATCAAAAGAAGCCTGGGCTACCGCTTAAACTGTCAATCAGTATGTATAGCTTTATAAATAGTCGCTCAACCAATCACCATATGCCGATCATATATGGCACAGTCCACGTGAACAAAAAACCATAGCAAAAAAAAGAGGAGGAAAAGAAATCCTACCAAGAAGGACACTACTGCAGAGCACCACAGTTGAATAAAAATATATTTGTTTATTAGTAGAAAAAGTACCATAATATACACAACAACAAAATTTCATTTGAAAAAATCTTCCAAATTACATTAAAAAAAACAATGTTGTGCTCACATCAATTCATCCAGCAGTCACACTTCAATTCGGTCTATCATAATACTAATAATTTGTTGATTGCACTATGCAATCCATATAGGATTAACATGAGACCATAGATGGAATGTGTATATCCACTGGCATGGTTGCAGGTACTACAAAGCAGCTTGCACATTCAGGAACAGCTCAAGAAATTGACTGAATTTTAAAGATAATGTAAATGTCCATCAAGGTACTTCCTGCTGTCCCGGTACTCAGTTCTCTGTGGCTGTGGGCTGTGATTACAGGTAATGCTTGGTCAATCACATTGATAATGACCAGTATCAAATATGGTAAGAACACCCTGGGATACAGATGCTCTTAGTAATAGTTCATCAAGGGGAGGATGGTGGGAAAATTCACCTGAGGGAGGGAGGGAGGGGAGAGATCCAAGCCGTTCAAGCATACATCATATGACAGTCAGTATTGTTTGAAAATCATCTCACCACCTCTACTGACTCCACTCGGACATCCACCACTCACTCCCAACTCTTCTCCACTGTTTGCGGCTGATGGCTGAAGCAGTAAAGCTCCTGATTGCCAGTATAGATGAACTGCGATATCTCCACATCCAGGGAGCGCTTCCAGGGTCACTTTACCTCCGCTATGCAGAGCGCTCTTTTGATAGCTCTTTTGAGTTTTCACTTCCTTTGCATCTTGCATATGGAATTGTTCCAAGATTTTGGAGATTTTCTGAGATTGGTTGAGAAGATAACTTTCATCTTCTCTTCTTCTCTCTCTATTAGGATTCCCAGATAGTAGCTAATGTTCCCTAGCTCTTTGATTTCAAAAATCTCTTTCAGCTTGTGAACTATCTGATTGTAATCCCCTTCTTGTTCAAAACAAGTTATAATGTCATCAACATAGATAAGGATGTATATCCATCTGTCTTCTTAATTCCTGGAGTAGAGACAGGGGTTTGCTTTAGTTCTTGAGAATCCCTCTCTAGTAAGTACTTTGTTCACTTTCTCATTCCACATCCCTGCAGATTGCAGAAGACCGTAGATGCTCTTCTGAAGTTTACACACAAGGTTGTCTCCTTGCTCAAACCCTGGTGGTTGCTCCATGTAGAGATCTTCCTTATTGTCTCCATACAAGAAAGCAGTTTTAACGTCTAGGTGTTTGACTTGAATACCCTTCCCGGATGCAACACTAAGAAGTGCTCTGATGGTGCAGTGTTTTAAACGGGAGCGAATGTTTCATCGTAATCTTCACCAAATTTCTGGGAGTAACCCTTGGCAACTAGTCTGGCTTTGTATTTGTGGATATTCTCTAATGCGTCTGACTTTACTTTAAAAATCCACTTACTTCCTATAGTTTTGTGGTTAGGAGGGAGCTCGGTGAGTGTCCAAGTTTAATTTTCTTGAAGTGACTTATGCCGCTTTTCTCCATTTATTGGCTTCACGTTTTGGCAGTTTTTCTATGTCTTCCCAAGGTGTTGGTTCAAGAATGCTCTGTGTTTTGACAGTGTATGACAGCTTGCGGGGTGGTATCCCCTTTGTAGTCCGAGGGGATCTTCTGACTTCAGGCAGTTCAGCAGGATCTGGTGGGGAACTTGATATAGGCGATGTGAGTTCCACCTCTTGTTATGACTCCTGCAAAGGTTTGCTTTGTTTGACCTTTTCTTCTGGTTTGCTTGGCATATTCACTTCACAGCTTTCAGGGATCAGTGTTTCTAGTGATGGGCTCTCATCAAAATAAACACTACGGCTTATTGTCACTTTGTCAGTCATTGGGTGTAGGGTTCTGTAACCCTTAGTTTGCTCACTCTAGCCTATTAGAATGTCCTCTATGGCTGTGTTCTCCAGCTTGGATCGCTTCCCACTTGGAATATAGACATATGCTTTACATCCAAATACTCTGATGTGCCCTAAGATAGGCTTTGATCCATGCCACATTTCAAATGGAGTACTTTTAATGGCTCTTGAGGGTAGTCTGTTCTGTAGGTAGGTTGCAGTCATGACTGCTTCTCCCCAGTAATTGTGAGGTAGGTTGGCATCTGACAACATGCATCTGGCCATTTCTATAAGAGTGCGATTTTTCCTTTCTGCTACACCATTTTGTTCAGGAGTGTATGGTGCGGTAGTCTGGTGTACTATTCTTTGCTTATGTATTCTCCTCCATTGTCGGGGCGTATTATTCCTGATTTGCATTGGAATTTGTTGCTAGCCATGGCAACGAAGCCTTGAAATTTCTCTGAAGTTTCATGCTTGTGTTTCATCAGATAAGTAGTTGTGTACCTGGAATAATCATAAATGTAAGCCAGTAGATATCTGTTCCCGCCTGACATGGGAGTTTTCATTGTACCGCAGTTTTTCTTTGAGAAGCCTGTGGAAGGGGAGCATGAGTTTCATGAGTACTTTTCAAGGCGCTATGGTTAAATCTTCTGATAAACCTCTTTTTATAATATCCTGTATAGCTTCTGGACTGTGTCCCAGCCGCCTGTGCCATAAGTGAACAAATTTGCTGTGCAGGTCATTAGAGACTATATTGGCTTACTGGTCTGTGGTGATGAGCCTGTATAGGTGATCATCTAGTTTTCCTTTTGAGAGGAATCTCTTTTTATTGTGAATTGTGCATTCATCACCCTGGAACTTAGTATAAATGAAGGCACAACTCTTTTTTTAGTTTTGGATAGAGTGAAGAGGGATTAGAGCCCCTGTCAATTTGTATTGCTGTCTGTGCCCCAGTTAAGGAGATTCACCCTCTCTATCTGTCCTGTTTACCATTATCATTGAAAGTGAAAGTAAAAATAAAACCCCAAATTTTGGGTTGTCCCAAGAAAAGTAATAGATGGGAAATCTTCCAGTGGGGACACTAGTTCTGGTTAACTGGGGGTCCCCAAGAAATTCTTTTAATTTGCAGATATTTCCTCTCACTTCCTGTTTGGCTAGTGGGCAGGAAGTGAAGCGAAATCTCTGCAATGGGGCAGAGAAAATAAATCTGACAGGGGTTATAACCCTCCCATACTCTATCCAAAATGAAAAAAAAAGTTTTGCCCAACTTCTAACTGTGAGACTGTTGTTTGCAAGACTTTTCACTGATAGAAGGCTGCCTTCTAGTTCAGGAACATACAGCACTTTCTTTACAAGGTTACTGTGCTTACCTCTAGGGATGGGCCGAACGGACCCCTGTTCAGTTCGCACCAGAACTTTCAAACACTGTGAAAGTTCGGACCCGAATATCGAACCCCATTAAAGTCAATGGGACCCGAACGTCAAAAATCAAAAGTGCCCATTTTGAAGGCTTATATGCAAGTAATTGGGCATATAATGGTTATAGGGGTCTGGGTCCTGCCCTGGGTGACATGTATCAATAAAAAAAAGTTTGTGAAAAACGTCATTTTTAAATGAGCAGTGATTTTTTGATTTTTAAAGTGAAAGCCTAAAAATTAAAAATTCCTTCCAATATAGTGCCTGGGGGGTCCCCTTATTCTACCTGTAAAGTGGCAGATCTGTACCACGTCTAGAATCTGCTGCAGCAATAATTGCATTTATAAAGTCAAAAAAAAAAGACATTTTTCCTGCAAGCTGCCTTTATTTTGCTCAGCAACAGCTGGGGAGCCAGTGTATATGATGAGGCCACAATGTAGTGCACTGGGAACAAGATTAGAGATTTTTTGGATACATTCTGTTGTCACTTTGACTTTAACCACTTCAACCCCGGACCATTATGCTGCCTAAGGACCAGAGGACTTTTTCCAATTTGGCACTGCGTCGCTTTAACTGCTAATTGCGCGGTCATTGCTGTACCCAAACGAAATTTGCATCCTTTTCTTCCCACAAATAGAGCTTTCTTTTGATGGTATATGATCACCTCTGCCGTTTTTATTTTTTGCGCTATAAACGGAAAAAGACTGAAAATTTTGAAAAAAAATGATATTTTCTACTGTTTGTTATAAAAAAAAATCCAAAAATCAATTTTAGTCATACATTTAGGCCAAAATGTATTCGGCCACATGTCTTTGGTAAAAAAAAAGTCAATAAGCGTATATTTATTGGTTTGCGCAAAAGTTATAGCGTCTACAAACTAGGGTACATTTTCTGGAATTTACACAGCTTTTAGTTTATGACTGCCTATGTCATTTCTTGAGGTGCTAAAATGGCAGGGCAGTACAACCCCCCCCCCAAATGACCCCATTTTGGAAAGTAGACACCCCAAGGAAATTGCTCAGAGGCATGTTGAACCCATTGAATATTTATTTTTTTGTCCCAAGTGATTGAATAAAGACAAAAAAAAAAAATATTTACAAAAAGTTGTCACTAAATGATATATTGCTCACACAGGCCATGGGTATATGTGTAATTGCACCCCAAAATACATTCAGCTGCTTCTCCTGAGTACAGGGATACCACATGTGTGGGACTTTTTGGGAGCCTAGCCACGTACGGGGCCCCGAAAACCAATCACCACCAATCACAGTTTTGAAGGCCATAAAATGCCCAGATGGCACAAAACCCCCCCCAAATGATCCCATTTTGGAAAGTAGACACCCCAAGCTATTTGCTGAGAGGCATGTTGAGTCCATGGAATATTTTATATTTTGACACAAGTTGCGGGAAAGTGACAATTTTTTTTTTTTTTTTTTGCACAAAGTTGTCACTAAATGATATATTGCTCACACAGGCCATGGGCATATGTGGAATTGCACCCCAAAATACATTTAGCTGCTTCTCCTGAGTATGGGGATACCACATGTGTGGGACTTTTTGGGAGCCTAGCCGCGTACGGGGCCCCGAAAACCAATCACCGCCTTCAGGATTTCTAAGGGTGTAAATTTTTGATTTCACTCTTCACTGCCTATCACAGTTTCGGAGGCCATGGAATGCCCAGGTTGCACAAACCCCCCCAAATGACCCCATTTTGGAAAGTAGACACCCCAAGCTATTTGCTGAGAGGCATGGTGAGTATTTTGCAGCTCTCATTTGTTTTTGAAAACGAAGAAAGACAAGAAAAAACTTTTTTTTTTTTCTTTTTTCAATTTGCAAAACTTTGTGACAAAAAGTGAGGTCTGCAAAATACTCACTATACCTCTCAGCAAATAGCTTGGGGTGTCTACTTTCCAAAATGGGGTCATTTGGGGGGGGGTTTGTGCAACCTGGGCATTCCATGGCCTCCGAAACTGTGATAGGCAGTGAAGAGTGAAATCAAAAATTTACGCCGTTAGAAAGCCTGAAGGCAGTGCTTGGTTTTCGGGGGTCCCGTACGCGGCTAGGCTCCCAAAAAGTCTCACACATGTGGTATCCCCATACTCAGGAGAAGCAACAGAATGTATTTTGGGGTGTAATTTCACATATTCCCATGGCATGTTTGAGCAATATATCATTTAGTGACAACTTTGTGCAAAAAAAAAAAAAAAAAATTGGTCTCTTTCCCGCAACTTGTGTCACAATATAAAATATTCCATGGACTCGACATGACTCTCAGCAAATAGCTTGTGGTGTCTACTTTCCAAAATGGGGTCATTTGGGGGGGTTTGAACTGTCCTGGCATTTTATGCACAACATTTAGAAGCTTATGTCACACATCACCTACTCTTCTAACCACTTGAAGACAAAGCCCTTTCTGACACTTTTTGTTTACATGAAAAAATTATTTTTTTTTGCAAGAAAATTACTTTGAACCCCCAAACATTATATATTTTTTTAAAGCAAATGCCCTACAGATTAAAATGGTGGGTGTTTCATTTTTTTTTTTCACACAGTATTTGCGCAGCGATTTTTCAAACGCATTTTTTGGGGAAAAAACACACTTTTTAAAATTTTAATGCACTAAAACACACTATATTGCCAAAATGTTTGATGAAATAAAAAAGATGATCTTAGGCCGAGTACATGGATACCAAACATGACATGCTTTAGCTTTAAAATTGCGCACAAACGTGCAGTGGCGACAAACTAAATACATTTTTAAAAGCCTTTAAAAGCCTTTACAGGTTACCACTTTAGATTTACAGAGGAGGTCTACTGCTAAAATTACTTCCCTTGATCTGACGTTCGCGGTGACACCTCACTTGCATGGTGCAATTGCTGTTTACATTTGATGCCAGTCCGACGCTTGCATTCGCCTTTGCGCGAGAGCAGGGGGGGACAGGGGTGCTTTTTTTTTTTTTCTTTATTATTTTTTTGCTTTTTTATCTTATTTTTAAACTGTTCCTTTCATTTTTTTTTTTAATCATTTTTATTGTTATCTCAGGGAATGTAAATATCCCCTATGATAGCAATAGGTGACAGGTACTCTTTTTTGAAAAAATTGGGGTCTATTAGACCCTAGATCTCTCCTCTGCCCTCAAAGCATCTGACCACACCAAGATCGGTGTGATAAAATGCTTTCCCAATTTCCCAATGGCGCTGTTTACATCCGGCGAAATCTAAGTCATGAAATGCTCGTAGCTTCCGGTTTCTTAGGCCATAGAGATGTTTGGAGCCACTCTGGTCTCTGATCAGCTCTATGGTCAGCTGGCTGAATCACCGGCTGCATTCTCAGGTTCCCTGTTGAGACAGGAGAGCCAGAGAAAAACACGGAAGACGGTGGGGGGGGGCTATTCCCTCCCACTGCTTGTAAAAGCAGTCTAGAGGCTAATTAGCCGCTAGGATTCCTTTTACATGAAAGCCGACCGCTGGCTGAAAAGAATGATACCAAGATGATACCTAAACCTGCAGGCATCATTCTGGTATAACCACTCAAAGTCGTGAATGGCGTACCTGAAGACAAAAAAATGGTTAACAATAAAACACAGTAAACGGTAAAGTATAAAAAATTGCATAACTGAAAAGCAAACATGATAAAACATAATAACAATAAAACATTGCAGAATAGAATACAGTAAAAAAGAGCAAAAGAGCAGAACAATAGAGAGAGAATAGAGAGAGAGAGAACAATAAAACAACAACTATTTTTTTAATTTATATATTTTTTTTTGCACTTTTTTTTGTAACTAACTTTTATAACTGTTCCAGGTTCGGGTCTCTCAAAATGCGATGGCATCTTGGGGGACCCTGTGAAAGTGTGCCTAGTCTGCGCAATGCTGTACCCTACGCTAATACTCAACTAGTGAATGGTAGTGTTCAAAACATTCACCAATGCAAAGACCAAGATTGTCAGGACAGGAGGGACAATAATAGCGGGTGTCACGCCTATATCCGTGCTTGCTGCAGACACGACATCTTTTTGGGGGGGGGGTTCGTTGGGTAGGGGTACTTGGGAGGACATAAAGAAAATGCCTCTCATGCAGCCGACTGCATTTGGTTGGGGATGTGAATGGGGGAAGTACGGGCGCTGCAGAAGTGGTGGGTTCCCAATTAGGATTGGCGAATGCAGCAGGAAGGGCACTATGGGCACGACGGGTCTGTGTTTGTCTTCTTCTTGGTGGCAGCGGGACACTACTTGTGCTTGCCACCTCACCAGCTTGAACTGCACTTATGGGACTCGCCACGTCACCAAGTGTTACTGCAGTGCTCGTTTGACAACGACCGGGGTGTACTAGGCCACTGGTGCTTGCCAGTTCACCAAAACGCTACCAAAAAAACTGTTAGCGATCGCAGGGATCAGGCCTGACTCTGCGAACGCTGCAGTTATGCGTTTAGTGTTTTGTAAGTGACAGTGATCGATCGATACTGCACTTGGGTGGGCTGGGCCGGGCGGAGGGGTAAAACGCAGGTGCTAGCAGGTATCTGGGCTGATCCTGCTAACACTGCGTTTTTGGGAACCCTAAACTGCTGGGGACGCTAGTATAGATCTGATCGGATCAGATATTGATCCGTTCAGATACTATACCACTAAGGGAGGCGTATGCTGCGTGCGTGGGTGTTAGCGGTACTGTCACTAACCTGACGCTGTCTGGCGCTGGTGCTTGCCAGTTCACCAAAATGCTACCAAAAAAACTGTTAGCAATCGCAGGGATCAGGCCTGACTCTGCGAACGCTGCAGTTATGCGTTTAGTGTTTTGTAAGTGACAGTGATCGATCGATACTGCACTTGGGTGGGCTGGGCGGAGGGGCAAAACGCAGGTGCTAGCAGGTATCTGGGCTGATCCCACTAACACTGCGTTTTTGGGAACCCTAAACTGCTGGGGACGCTAGTATAGATCTGATCGGATCAGATATTGATCCGATCAGATACTATACCACTAATGGAGGTGTACGGTGCGTGCGTGGGTGTTAGCGGTACTGGCGCTAACCTGACGCTGCCTGGGGCTGGTGCTTGCCAGTTCACCAAAATGCTACCAAAAAAACTGTTAGCGATTGCAGGGATCAGGCCTGACTCTGCAAATGCTGCAGTTATGCGTTTAGTGTTTTGTAAGTGACAGTGATCGATCGATACTGCACTTGGGTGGGCTGGGCAAAACGCAGGTGCTAGCAGGTATCTGGGCTGATCCCACTAACACTGCGTTTTTGGGAACCCTAAACTGCTGGGGACGCTATTATAGATCTGATCGGATCAGATATTGATCCGTTCAGATACTATACCACTAAGGGAGGCGTATGCTGCGTGCGTGGGTGTTAGTGGTACTGGCGCTAATCTGACGCTGCCTGGGGCGACGCATATCACCGCCGAGCGATCAGGGGGCTAAACCTTTATTCGGTAATAAACGGCGGGTGCCCTGACACTATAAAAAATAAACAAACTAACCAGCGTCACCCGTAACAGTTATACGGTGATCAATGGTGAAAGGGTTAACTAGGGGGCAATCAAGGGGTTAAAACATTTATTAGGTAGTATATGGGGGTCCCTGTCGCTATAAAACGCTGACGGCGAACCTAAATATTTACCTCCCTAACTAGCGTCACCAGCGACACTAATACAGCGATCAGAAAAATGATCGCTTAGTGACACTGGCGACGGGGGTTGATCAAGGGGTTAAAACTTTATTAGGGGGGTTAGGGGTGTATCCTAGACCTAAAGGGGGCTAACAGTAACTGCCCTAACACAGTAACTGTCACAAACTGACACCATGCAGTAATCAGAAAAAAAAAAAAAACTGCTTGGTGTCAGTGTGACGGGGGGGGGGGGGGGGGGGGATCGTGGGTGTAATGTATGCCTGGCGTGTTCTACTGTATGTGTGTGTTTGTGTAACTCTTCTCTCCCCGGCGCCGGAACGGAAAATACCGAGCCGAGGAGAGATGACATCATTTCCTTTGCTGCTGTTTAGCATACAGCAGCAAAGGAATGATTTGATTGGTCGGCGGCGATCGCGAGGGGGGCCACGAATGTATGGTCTCCCCCTCATCCCTGATCGCCGCTGGTCAGAAGCGGACCGCCTTGGGCACCGGGGGGGGTTCCAATCGGACCCCCCGCCCGCGGGAGGCAGATCACGTATATGTACGTGATTCTGCCTGCCCATGCCACCTTGTCGACGTACATCGCCGTGAGGCGGTCCTTAAGTGGTTAAATGGAAGTAGGGTACATGTGTCAACTTTCCCTGTCTAAGGGCGGAAAGGAGGTTTGAGACATTATCGCACACCACCATTCCTGGCTCCAGCTGGCGTAGTGTGAACCACTTTGGCCTGTCCCTGCAGAGCTGCACGAATCTCTGCTCTTGTGTGGTTCCTGTCCCCTAAACACACCAGCTGAAGCACTGCATGGCACCTTTTAGCCTGACTCTGGGAATAGCCCTTTGAACGCTTAGGGGTACCTGATGTTCATAGGACAATTCTGCAGAGGAGGGCGTGGAGGTGGCGGAGGAGGAGGGGGTAGAGCTCACAGGTCTGGCATCATCACCACCAGCTGTATGGAGATGTGGGGGCACAACAAGCTGCAGCACCGAGCCCTGTCCTGCATCCTTGCGAGTAGGGATGGGCGAACAGTTCGGCCCGAGCATAAGTTCGGGCCGAACTTTAGCTGTTTGGACGTATGAACTCCCACTACACTACGTTTCACTGTAGTGTAGTGAGACCATGTCAGTAGTGTATAGCTAAAGTAGGGACAGTTTAGATAGTGTTAGTGTAGTGACAGTTGAACACCGTCTATTTGATTGCGTTACTGCCAGTTTAACGCCATATAGTTTTGTGTGCCTTACTGCCAGTTTAACACCATATAGTTTTGTGTGTTACTGCCAGTTTAACGCTATTTACTTCTGTGTGCGTTACTGCCAGTTTAACGCCATATAGTTCTGTGTGCGTTACTGCCAGTTTAACACCATATAGTTCTGTGCGTCACTATACGTTTGGCACATTATATTGCAGTATATTATAGTGTATCCGTGGAGTGAGTCTGTGTAGTGTGAGTACTCAAATTAAAGTGCACCAAACACCTTTTTACATTGATTAAAGCGCATTCACGTACAGATTTCAACTTCTTCTTTACATTTGCTTATAAGCACCGCCCCTTCCCTCCCAATAATGTCTGGGAGGACAACCAGGAGAGGCAGACATTCCCATGGCACTGTAAGGGGGTCAGCAACAAATGTGTCAACATGGAAAGGTGGACGTGGTGGTCAGTCCTCAGGCAGTGCGTCATTTCCTCTGTTTAGTGAGTTTGCCCATGCTATCCAGCCACAGCATGCAGAAGAGGTGGTAGACTGGCTGACTGTACCCTGATTGGCTGAAGCTTTCGGGGGGGGGGGAACAAACAGTTGAACGACCCATTTGTTGGGATGTTCGCCGAATGACCGAACAACGAAAGTTCGGCCCCAACTTATGCTTGGGACGAACCGTTCACCCATCCCTACTTACCTCCTTGTGGTGTAATGAAGTTCAGGAAGCCCTGGCCTTTACCTTCGGATGTAATGCTTTTCCCGTTGGATAGGAAAACTTTGTCTTTTGCACTGTAATCGATGTTTGTGAAGAAGGCCTCATCACTAGTCATGTGGCTTTTCGCTCTTTCATCTATGAACCAGCCGCGTGGATTGCAACTTTCTGTTACTTTAAAGGTGCCACTCCATGATGTGTCTGCAGTTTCTTTTGTGATTGCTTTGACACTTGTGGATATCTTTAGCTTTCGCTGCTCGGCTTTCCAGATAGAACAGTCCTTTTTTAAGTGCCCGGTCCTTTTACAACGAAAACAGGCTCTGCTTTCTTTATTGTGCTTTGTGCCTTTGTACATCTTAAGAGCTTTGTCATCATGGTGCGTATTTTCTTTCCTTCTGTCATATTCATCGATTAATTTCCCTTTGACTTATTCCAGTGTCAGTTCCTGCTCGGGTCTGGTTTCTGGTTCCTGCACTGGAACTGACCACACTGTTGTGAATTACAGTCATTGGAATACATAGAAAATGTTGTGCATGCAGTCAGGATGCAGTTTAAAGATGCACTGGAAAGCATCTGGTGTGAACCAGTCCTCACCATTTGGAAATGGACATTTCAAGGATTTCTGAAGACTAATTGCACTGTTTATTTGCTAGGCCCACATTTGCTGTAAGTTCATCACAGAATAATTTAATGCTGGAATTTGTCTTTGACCTTTCCAATCTTGACCAGTCAGCTTTACAATTCAGAAAATGTTGTTCAATATGCACACATCTAGATGTGATTGTGCCTGCATTTGTGTAGTGTTTGTCATAGGTCCATTCCTACCTAGACATAATATTCTAAATTTGTACATTTAAGATCAGTATTGTAAAAGATTTTTTTTTTCTTTTTTGAACTTTTGTCTTTTTAAATAGTGCCCCAGGAGGTGTAAAACATAAAAAGCAGCTGTGCCTGAATTATATACTTCTCCTGAGCTGTCCCTAATTTCTTCATTACACCATAGATGTTCTCAGCCTCCCAGGGTGAAACCATGCCCATTGAGCCCAGAGTTGAAATCTAACAACAAATAGACTTAGGCTGGGTTCACACCTATGCGAATTGGATGCGGCTTATACGTATCCAATTCGCAGAACATTTTAAAATCTATTACTTTCAATCAGTCTGGTTCACATATGTGTGTTGCATTCGCACTCCACATTGTCCAAAAAACGTGAGCGTTTTCTAGGCAGTGCGGTGCGAATTGCAGACACATATTCTTCTATGGGAACACATCTGATTCGCAGATGCGTTCCGTTGTGAACAGGCATTCTCTCCCCCTCCTCACTACAACTCCCCCTCTCTTTGCTCAGCTGATCCGCAGCTACAATGGAGAGGAAGCGCTGAACAGCTGCTTTTTCTCTTCGCACAGAGAACGGAACTGGAATTCGCACCGGACTGGTATGAACCTAGTCTTACAAATCTTGTCAGCTTCCTAAATTTTTGTTCAAATCAATGTATAGAGTATAATTTTATGAAACATTATGAAAATTATTTTTGAATACTGTTATGTTCCACTTACCAACCAGTAGGTTTAACATGATGTAGGCAATGATAACATAAAACGAACAGAAATACATCAGTGCTCCAGCATAATTGCCACAGTCGGTTTCCCAGTATCTTGTGTCATCTGGAGTACAGAATGGTGGCTGTACCTGAAATTAAGAAACCAGCGCAACTAAATAATGATATCTTTAGAGAGATATTAGTTAGAGATAGAAAAACACATTCCAATGCTCCAGTTTAAAGTTATTCCTGTGTGCTGAACAAATACAGGAAATAATCCATTATTTGCTCTTCTCTTCTCCAGTAGTTTCTCCATCCTGCCTTGGCCTACAATAACATTTTGACAGTATCAGCAGGTTGTCAGCGGGGATGAGTTGCCAGTACCTAAAGTTTGGGTGCTGAATCCGAACCTAAATTAGGTCAGGGGGAGCTGAATTTTTAAAATCAGTAATGGCCATTACATGGAGGGCTGGGCATTGTCTTGAAGAACATGCACCAAAGCAAAATGTTTTTTTTTTAATTATTACATTAGGCATCAATTTTACTAATGCTTTAAGTGAAACATCAGAAATGGAAAATTCATTTAACTAGCTTTTGTGGGAGATGCCCAGAACGCGCCCTTAAAGTGGCGCATCTGCACAATGTATACAACCTATTGTAGCAAAACTGACATTTACAAAGCTGTTTAAATTGCTGGTAAATGACGGCTCCCAGGCCACTTACTTCTGTTTGTAAATAAAGCAGCCAGAATTTCCCTTCATCTATACAGACCCATATCCTAAATGAGGGTCCCCCCAAGTTCATACCAGAACACGTGTCCTTAACATAGGGGTGCCTTGCTGCGAGGAACTCCTCTTGCAAAGCACCTTGTGCCCATATTGATGAGGATAAGGGCCTCTTCCCCACAACCCTGGCCTGATGACTGTGGGGGTCAATCATCAGTGGGGTCGACCCTGGCAAGGTACCTCTCCACGTTGAGGGCATGTGACCTGGTGTGCATGCCAGGCTGCATGCTCAAATTAGGGTCTGCTGTGGACTGAGAGGTACCACACCCTTTTTTCTTGATTTTTTTTTGTTTGGGGTCCTGCCGAAAATCGGCACCACACCTGAAAGATTTGGTATGAATATGGGGGACCCATGCAAATTTGTTTTACATAATCCCACCCCTTTGTTTACATTCTGCTGCCAGCCTGAAATCCCAAACTTGCAGCTGAATGGGCTGGGTGGGGTTGACTCCTGATTGTTAGGATGCAGACATGGGCGTCCGAAGCATAGGGCAGGGGGGGCAATGCCCCCCCCTGGAATCGTAAGAAGTTGTTGAAAACAGTTGCCCTGTGTTGCAATGGCCGCCGCAGCCGCCATCGCAGCCACCGTAGACTTTATTTCTGAGTCTGCTGGCCTGGGGCTGCTCTCTTTTCCGAATTATCACAGATAATACAGACATTCGTCCCTCCCTCGCTCCCTGCCTGATCATCGGATTGGCTCTGCCGCTCGGGCCTCTGCTCGACATCTCAGCTGTTCCGTGATTGGCTGCCTGCCTGTGTATGTACATCACTAGCGGCGCCGGCTCCACCCACAGGTGCGTGCAATCAGTCAGTGGCCGAGAATACGCTGCCAGTGCCTGGGCCTATCGCATCACAGGAGGAAATCCTGAAGAACCACAGGTAACAGCAGTGCCAGTTAGGAGGAGAATTTAGATATATTTATTGCTTGGGAAGTTGGACAGCTGAGCTATTGCTGGAAAAGATATTTGTGTGTTATATAATCTTCTTCACTTTGTATGGAAGTTACTCAGTCTCAGGCATACCATGCCCATATAAATATAGCCTAGAGAATGTACATCTTTCTATATTGCAATACATCTATTGTGGCCATATTTTGATCTTGATGAAAACAACCTATACTGCATTGCAATATAGAAAGATGTACATACTCTAGGCTATATTTATATGGGCATGGTGCCTGAGACTGAGTAACTTCCATACAAAGTGAAGCTGAATTATCTCAAGAGCTATTTCACACTGCCATCTGGCCGTGTTATCAGTAAAGCGCCAGTGCCCCCCCCCCCCCCCCCCTGAAAAAAGTTCTGCAGACGCCCGTGGATGCAGACTGAATGTTTTACTTCCCGCTGCCATCCGTGGTTTGACTCGATTGAACACCAACTTAGTTTGGCTGTTTGCCAAACCCCTGAACAGGCCTAGGTTTGGAACAAAATGGCAACTCATCCCTACCTGTCAGTAGCTGATTGATGACTGGAAGTAGCAGGAGGTGACCTGCTTCATAGCACTCACAAAAGGAGCCATCTGTGGCATGTATGTAAGAAATTGTATATTGGATAAGTATCAATGTATTTGTAAACCAGACCAAGTGGTATGATGCTTCAAGTAGACTGTGTTACCATCTCTCAGGTCATGGGGTAACCGTACTAAACTAACTATGAAAGGGTCTGCTAGATACTAATAAGCTAAAAGCATCCAATAAGGAATGTCTCTTTATATCTTGTTAAAAGTACATAGGAGTTAGTTAATATTGTATTACACAATGAATACTGGCCAAAATAGATTTTTATACTTATTATAAAATCCTTTTCTTGGAGTTCATTGAGGGACACAGGACATCTTTCACCTTTGGGTTATATTGCCACCTACTGGAAGATTGGACAAATACAATAAAAAAACATTGTAGGCCAGCCCAGGACAACTTTTCCTACTGAAATCACAAAATAAGAGGGCAGTGCACACAGGCCTAGTGCATTATCCTCAATATGTGTCTTTAATAAATAAAAGAGATAAGTATTATACTCACAAATAAATGTTGCGTCACAGCTTTTCAAACAAACAGCAGCAGCTAGCATGCCTCCGAGGAAGAGGCAAGGCCTTGAAAAACACATTAGCCTGCTGTACTGCTGGATATTTGATTTGTTATGTGATATGCTGCATCATGGACCTTTAGCTGCTGTTTTTTTTAAAGGTACACGTTTTTTTTTTTCGAGTATAATACTTACCTTTTTTATTTATTATCCTCTTAGATGCGGCACATGCCAGCCCTTTACAAGGTTTACAATGTCGGGAGGTGGGGTTTATCGTCATGTGACTGCTGTGATTGGCTGTCATGGTGGTTGCATGATCGTAAAGCTCCCATTTGCAAAATACGAACAGAATCTTTCAGTTAGCCACTGGTAACTGTGTCGGGAGCACGTACACACCTTGGCACAACTCTATTGGTGCTATTGCATGCAAATATGCCCAGGCCAGGCCGCCTAGAGGCTGCATATTTACGTGCGCTCAGCGTCAAGGACTTAAAGACACATGTTGAGGATAATGCACTAGGCCTGTGCGCCCTCTGTTTTATTTTGTGATTTACATGCATTCAGACCTCCCCAGTCTCTTGAGTGCAGAAAGGCATACCATATACATGGGATTGGTTCTGGAAATAAATTATAGGAAGCACTCCAAACAACTAGCTTTTTGATTTTCATATATTTATGAAAGAAAGCATCATATAGAGACAAAACAGTACATCAGAGTACATGCACAAGATCTCTCCACAGTTCCTCTATCTAGACAAAGGCAAACTCTAAGCTACATACATCATATATAGAATTTTCATTCTCCTCTGACTGTCCTATGAGGCTGCATGACCCCTGTCCCTCTGTCTGGACAGTGCTGATTGGCCCTGTGCTGATTACATTCACCCTTCCAAAAGAAAAAAAAAATCTCTAGCAATACACTTGAAACTGAGCATGTGCAGAGTTCCCCTGATGCTCTGTACTATCAGGAGATGGATTGGGGGCTGTGAAAGAAGGGCCTCAGAATCCAGCCTTTTGCCAGAGCATCAGTGTGACAAAAGCCGGTGCTAGAGGAAGCATGCGGCTGCAGTAGAGAGCACTGATCATAGAGTCGCAAAGGGGATGTTTGCTTCCGTTCCATCAGGACATGTCCTCCAGTGCTGCGCCTCTATAATGACACTACAGAGAGGCTGCCCAAGTAACATGCAGCAGAGGCATCCCCTGCATCCCCCTAGATGTACATGCTTTAACCCAGCAGCGGCCCACTAGAGGTTATAACATTTATTACAGAGGTATTTTTAATACAGCACCAAAAACTTACATAACACGGAGACGGAGAGTATAGAAACCAGCAGCCGGGCGCCCTAGGCAGCAGTGCACCCTAGGTGGCTGCCTAGTTTGCCTAGTGGTAGCACTGACCCTGGGTCAGAGTCATCAAATAACTGTGTGATTTGGGCCTTAAAGTCTAGAAAGGCTGTAGTAAAAACCCCAGATGAAAATGCAGAACTGGCCACAGCCAACAATGTTAAAAAGGACTCCAATGATGGAATAGACTCTAGGAGCAGAGGGCAATAGGATTTCAGGCTGAAGCTGTTGGGACTATTAGTAGGCACACTGCAAGCAACCCCACAGATGTAAGTAGAATGTAAGCTGGGGACACTGGTTAAAGTAGGGCCTGCCCGCCCTGTCCTCCCTTCCACCCATGTCTCGAATCAGGCATGTTGTGACTACATAGAGGAAAGGCAATGACACCCAGAAAACTGGTCAGATGGCCAGTGGTTACTAAAGTTACAAGGGAAGGAACAGATTGAAGATCAAAGATTCATGTGGCTCTTTGCAAGAAGGGAGATACTTCCTTGACACTGTCTGCCAGAAAAGAAAGGAAAGTGCTCATGTGCAACCCAGTGGATAGTGCTAGTGCTTAGTCCTACATCAGTAACATCTTCCTCTACAAAGCCAGCAGTAAATGAGGGATTTTAAAAGTGCCCAGTGACCCTTGTAATTGAGGTAGCTCCCTATGCTCAGCCTGACTGGCTTACTCACAAAGTCAGTTTTCAGAGGCAGGTCAAATGCTGAGGCAAGGCCAGCAGCTTTGAACATGAAAAGAGCTCTGCAGCTACCTTTCAACAGAATAGAGTCTGGAAAGCACACTACTCAGAACCCAGTGGCCAGATTTCACTTCCAGGATAACACGGCAATGTCCAGTCCTATGGGGTCTGGACATGGCACTCCAAATGCCAGGCTCAGGGTTGCTCTAGCGACAATGTAGGGAAGAGTCTTGATTAAAGAAGAAGAATCTTGTAGTAAGAAAAACGGTTGTAAGTAAAACTAAGCTACTTTTAATTCAATCTTGTTTTATTGAGAAAGAAAAATGTACAGTAGACAGTTATATCATTCAATAACAAAAAAATAGCATTAGACATCATTGCAATACTGGTAAAATATCATCTCATGGTTTAGACAATTCGTGAGCTTTGATTGATTTAGTTTGATATACCGGTATAAGCCTGTATAGCTATATCGTCTAACCTGACTTATTAAGGGTAGGTGAGCACCACTATCCACTCGAGTGGCTTCCACCTATTAATAACAAGCTAGGGCTTTTGTTGCTGTGCTAATCGCCTTTTCTCTGAGGGGGAAGCTCTGTGTGTGCCACACTATCGGTCTGATGAGACTAGAGATTATGATTCAGGTGATCGTGTAGCACTCCAACATATAAAGGGAAAGGAAAAAAGAAGAGTGGGGATAGAGGGGACAAGGTAGTAAGGAATATAGATATTAAGAGGAAGATATTCCACTCTGGTTACACAGTTGCGTTGCTGTAGCCCATGGAATAAATTCCGCGGAGTAAGGAAACATAGACCACGAGGTCCAGGTCTTGGAGAATTGCTCCTCCTTACCCATTTCCTGCAACAACATTCGTTCCAAGCTATTGATTTGTTCCACTTCAATTGCCCAATCCTCCAGGGAAGGCACGCTTGTCGACTTCCAATGTCTGGGCAGAACCGTTCTAGCTGCCACCAGAAAGTGACACAGAACATCTTTTTTGACCGATTTAAGCAGGTCAGGGAGCATAGAAAGCAGAACTATCTCAGGAGAGGATGTAACTGAGGTCACCATGAGTCTGCAGTACAAGTCGAGGATCTTTTGCCAGAACCTCCGTAAAGGGGGACATTCCCACCAAATGTGGAGTAAGGTTCCCTTGGATGACAAACAATGCCAGCAGGTATCCAGAAGTGCCGGGTTTATCCAGAGCAAAACCCGGCATCTGTACCAATGGGTCACCAACTTGAATCCTTTTTCTTGCATTTTGGAGGCTAAGGATATTTTGTGTGTCAGAATGAAGCACTTTTTCCAATCTACAGGTAAAATGGAGTGATCCAAATCTTCCTTCCAGGCCTGTGTGTATGGGGGGAGGTCGGGATTATAGACCATATGTATGAGAGAGTATAGTTGAGAGACCACATGCTTGGGGGGGCAGTCTGGAGCAGCATGCTCTCCAAGTCTGTTAAGTCAGTAAGTATATCAGGCAAGGATGGGAAGGTTTGAATAAGGGATATCACCTGTTGCCTCTGCAGCCAATGCGTCGAAGTATGGGAAAATGGGCCGGAGGGAACGTCTTGAATCAGAGAAGAATCTGAACACAGGACTTGGGCAAGTCGCCTGTGGTCCTCCTTACACCAAGGGCCAAAACTCGCTCCCTGTAGGGCCAGTGGAAAAGCCGGAGTTCCAAACAGTGGAGTCATGGGTCCTTTCAGAGGAGATAGTGTCTTGGAGGAATTAATTCGGGTCCAAATTTGTATGGTTTGTCGGGTGAGGTCGCTAAGGGGTATCCCCCCTTTCAGGAATTCAGTAGGCATCCACGGTAGGGTGCGGACATCTATTGAATTGAGATGGCTCTCTATTTGTACCCATAATTTGGTGGGGGAATGATGGAACCAGTTAAGTATACGTGTGAGTACTGCTGCTCTGTAGTATGTAGAGGCATCTGGAGCTCCAGCTCTACCACGAATCTTGGGGAGTGATAGAGTCTCATAGCGTATCTGAGGATGAGTCCCCTCCAGATAAAGCAGGAGAACAGTTGGCGGTGCTTCTTAAAGAACCAGGAGGGTATTGAAATGGGAATTGTCTGGAACAAATAGAGAAACCAAGGGACGACGTCCATTTTTAGAGCATTCACCCTGCCTAGCCATGATAGGCGTTTCTTCGTGTAGTTTGATAGATCTGTCTTGGTTCTAATCAGAAGGGAAGTATAGTTCAGAGAGAACAATTGGGACCTTTCTGTGAGTATTTGGATTCTGAGGTAACGGATGGAAGTGGAACCTGTTTTAAAGGGAAACTTAATGGAGACTTGGCGGAGGGCCTCCTGGGACAAAGAGATGTTCAGGATTTCTGACTTAGTATGGTTCACTTTGAAATCGCTCAGCTTCCCAAACCTTTTGAATTTCCGCATAATATGTGGTAAAGATAGATGGGGTTGGGTTACAAACATTAACAGGTCATCCGCAAAGAGAGACAGTTTGGAATGTGTAGGGCCTATCGATACACCTGAGATGTTAGGGTTATTGTGCAAGGCAATTGCCAGGTGTTCCATGACA
The DNA here is from genome assembly GCF_042186555.1 of Aquarana catesbeiana. NCBI lineage: Eukaryota > Metazoa > Chordata > Amphibia > Anura > Ranidae > Aquarana > Aquarana catesbeiana. The sequence goes on along the minus strand of NC_133325.1, from coordinate 273,123,660 downwards.
AGGACATTGAGAAGGGGAGATAGAGGACAGCCTTGTCCCGTGTCCCGTTATGGATGGAAAATTTAGGTGATAATGAGCCATTCATCCGAATTCTAGCAGAAGGAGAGGAGTAAAGGGACATAATTCAGGATAGCATTTTGGGGCCCAGATCTGAGACATCTGGAGGAATTGCCAGTTGATCCGGTCAAATGCCTTTTCTGCATTGACCGTCAAAAGGCATAGAGGGACGTCATGGGTGCGTGCATAGACGGTAAGAAGCAGGGTTTTCAGGGTGTTATCCCTTGCCTCGCGACCACTTACAAAACCCACCTGGTCCAGGTGTATGAGGCGGGGGAGCAGCGGCTGCAATCTAGTGGCTAAAATTTCGGCATATATTTTCAAGTCCACTCCAATTAACGATATGGGCCTATAATTAGCGCACAAAGTAGGGTCCTTATCCGGTTTTGGGATAATGGTAATGTGGGCTTCAAGAATTTGTGGAGTAAACGCCGAGTCTTCTTATAGGGTGTTGAGCACCTTAGCCAAGAAGGGGGTCAGTAGGGGAGCAAATGTCTTGTAAAATTTAAGGGTGAAACCGCAGGGCCCCGGGGTTTTACCGGACGGGGTGGCCACTATCGCCCCTAAGACCTCGTCTGCTGTAATTACCTGCTCCAGCTCTTCTACAGTATTGCCATCCAATGTAGAGAGCTCCGTTTCCTCAATATAAGACTGTCTATCGGTCTCAGGGGTAAGGGTGGGGCTAGAGGAGACGCCGGGCGATAGATTGTATAGTGTTTGGTAGAAATCTCGGAATGTTTGTGATATCTTGGAGGGCTCACTGAGCATTTCTCCAGAAGGGGCCCGAATCTGGGGTATAAATGTGGAAGACGTGTTTGGGTGAAGGGTGCGAGCCAACGGTCTACCGCATTTATCTTGGAATCGGTACTGATGTAATGCAAGTGTGTCCACATAAGTACGAGCCAAGGCCTCATACAAGTCCTTGAGTTGGGATCGAGCCGTTGAGACCTCTGTAAGAGCCACCACCGTTGGGGCTGTTGTGGAAAATTATATATTAATGTATTGTCATAAGTCTCCCAGTGTGTGTTCAATCGCAGCCTGCTCTAAAGAGCTGACTGGGGCAGACCGATCCTGGCTGAGACCTGTTAGGTAGTAGAAAACTTCCTGGTGTTTGGAGAGAAGTGTTTGCGGAGAGAGGGCATGTCCGCCAGCAAAGGGCCCCTGTGCAATGCACAGAACGATCGTCTGGTGGGGATGCGTTCACTCTGCAAAGACATTATCGGTTTAGAGGTGTTTTGCTCTTGTCACCCCTGGTATGCCTGATCAACATGTTTGGGGTGCCATGACATACACCTGCAGATAATCTCCCATGCACGAGGAACTTTAGTCATCGTCATTTAGTATATTGTATCATGTCCTGTAGTCATTGTTCATTGGTTGTTTTGTGTTCTGTTGTTAAATCCTTATATGGTCACTCACATCCTGTGAGGTCATATCCTGTGAAGGAAGCGATTGGCTGTTGGTGCCAGGGCTTCCTGTTTGTGATTGCTTTTGTGGTCTTTTTGAATAAAGGAGGCAGACTGAGAGCTGGAAGGGCAGTCTTGCTGAGATGAGAATGTAAGAAGGATGTGTTGTGATTCTATTTGTAAGCATGAGGCACACACCAGAGGAGAGACATATGATCAAAAGGTGAGATGATATTATATTATTAGACGAAATTGTTATGATTAGAAACAGGAGATTTGGCTGTGTGCTTTGCGTACAACCAAATTTCGCTAACAGAATGGCGAGCCAGGTACTTTATGGAGAAGACAGGACCCCCGTCCACATCGGTGAGAAAAGGGGGGAGAATGGATCCCAGTTTAGGACATTTCTTTCCGATGTGTTGGGGAGCCTTTGCTCTGCAAAAGAAACATTTTTCGTCTTTTGAAATAATGCTGGAAGTTTGATCGTATGTCTGGTGTGTGTGTGTGTGCCTGTGTGTGCGTATGCCTGCGTGTGTGTGTGTGAATTGTATCTCGAATCTTTGTGTAAGAAAACTGTGTGTGTGCGTGTGTGTGTGTGACTGATGCTGTGTAACAAGTTTGTAATGCATATGAGAAATATAACTGTATGAATTGATATTATTTGCAGCCTGCAATGTGTGTGTGGCTGAGTAGTTTTGTAAGTAGCTGAACCTGTAAAGATGCCATGAGTTTAGTGAAGGGGCAGGCATTGTTGTTTTTGTATTGAAAGGGGCTACGCCCTGGGGGAAGGGAAACTCTAATGTTCTGAACAGACATACAAGCATTCACTGTCTGTATCTCTCGTTCCTGTGAAAGCTGATGTGAACTGAGTTTGAGGGTATGTTTCAGCCGTGTAATTGTGGGTTATGTGGCTTGGTTGTTTCATTGGATAGCATGTGTTCCTAAGTTGTGTTTTTTTTTGTAACTTTAACACTTTTAAATGTTTGTCTAAGCGTTCATTTAGTATCTCAAATGTGTAAGTTTTTGGGGAGACATTTTTGGTTTTGGCAGGAAAATGGTTTTTGTCTGCTACTTCCTTTTGTTCTCTTGTTGTCTACCATATGACTAAGGTCAGCCATTTTCTTTTCCTTTGTGTGTGAACTTTGAAATGTTTATCCATCTTGGTCAGTTTTGGCGGGAAAATGCGCCATTTTGTTGGGGTCTGGCTTTTGTTGTGGTCACCATGTGCATCGGTGGCATTGGTGGCCATTTTGAAGACCTGTGAGGCTTCCTATAGGGAAATCTGTTCCATTGTGTATTCCTTTGTGTGTGCAAAGCCATGTGCTTCAAGCTACAATCTGGCTTTTAGGCACCATTTTGTGAATTCTATTTTTGTACTGTTTACATACTTTTCAAGGAAACTATTGCGTTTTCTGTATTGAATATTGGTTTTAAGTTGAAATGCCTGTCGCATATCCAAGAGCCCATGCATTGTTGGGACATCACAATAGGAGCTGTTTACACCCTGTGGGGGTCTCAGGCTTCTAGGTAATAGCATGGGGGGAGTTCTAACTCTCAGAGTCAAATAGAATGTATTGTTTAAGACGTTTTATTTCATGTCTTATGTAATTTTGTGTCTTGTCATTTGTTAATGTCGGCCATTTTCTGTAGTCCTGGTTTCATTCACCATTTTGCCGTGGACCGATTTTCGATTGCTGCAACTGCCTTTTTGTTTATGCTGATTTTAGTCTCCAGTGAAATATCTCTTCCTACTCAGGTGTGCAACAGGATGTTGGTGGGAGGGGCTTGGGGTCTTTTGACTTGTGTTTGGAAGGACGAAATCATTTTTATTTTTAAATTATATTAAGGTTTATGCTGTAATACAGTTTTGGGTAGCGAGCAAAGAGGAGGCATCCAAGTTATTGTTGTAATATCTAGGTACAGAGAGAAGCCATAATATTGTTTTGAATAGTGGAGGATTTCATGGTGTTTTGTAGTTTGTCTGACAGCACATTTATAGGGCTGCCGATAACCGGTTGTAGAGCATATAAATGTGAGGATTAGTACGCTAGCACATCGGGAGGCCGTGTAAAATAATCGGAGAACGCCGGGTGCCAGTACTGTAAAAATAGTCACTAAGCAGTACTGATCCGAAAACTAGTGCAAGGGTGCCCTGGACGCAGGGACCGTCATAAGCAATTCGAATCGTCATGGGTAATGTTGGTCCATGCGTTGGAGGAAAAAAATGAGGCTCCACACCAGTCAGACAGCTGCACCTCACATGAGATCTGGGTTTGGGACTCCGGACATGAGACCCCTTAAAGATTGGCAGATATGGTCAGAGGGTACAATAAGGTGTAGTCCTTTGGAAGGTACTTTTGATGTCTGGAGGTACGAGACCCCAGAATAAAAATACCTTGGAAGTAATTCAGCTGTGGCTTCAGAAATCTGTAATGTTGAGTGAGTTGGTGGATGCGTAGTACACATTTGTGTGATTAAAAATACACAGGCCTGTTTTTGAACTTTGTGTGGCTGGTCCATGCAAAGATTTCGAAATGCTCTCGTGCTTTACAAATTGTATTCTTTTCTATCGCTAAAAGAGTGAAGGCAGCATTCCATCTGGTCGTTTTTATTTTTTTCATTTTTCGTTTTTGGGAACTATGAAATATCTCCCCTACATTTGTATCTAAATGTTTGTCTTTGTTTCATTGTTTGTATGTGATAACAAGATGTTTGAACCTCCCGTGACAGCCCTCTTGCGTGTCGCGGCTGTTGTATTTTAGGAAAAAAAAAAAAAAACGTGAAAGTAAGATTTACAGAGGGTTTAGTTATTATCGGTTTTGTGGAATGTCAGTGACAATTTACCAATGTACATGAATATTGTATTGTTTACCATTCTTTGAAGGATAGAGTAATAACTTTTGTTTATAAGTATCTTTTCAGGTCCAAAGAGTTGCTGGAAGTGTGTGCACAGGTGTATAAGAAGGTAAAAGTATCATAGGCTATTTCACTGTTTTATTCTGCACCGTTCTAAACCCTGCATGTCTTCCTCCAGTTTGTAAGGAGGAGGGAAGAAAAGGGGGGATGAGAGTGGTGAGAATGACACATTTTCAAACCAACAATACTAACCGCTCTAATTCTAACCAAGTATGTGCCAAGACTGTCTGTCTTTCTTTGATGGAATTTGAATCAGCAAGCAGCAGTCTGGTGAAAGAGGCTCCCATCCCAGATGCTAAGAACCTTTTTGTCACTGGTTCCAGGTATTACACCCCGGATGATAAGCCACACACAGGTTATGCAGTGACCACAGTCCCGATGTCTAGGTTATTGTCATATGAGGTTTGTTTAAAGGTCAACCAAAAACAGAATTGTACTTTCCTCATTAGCTGTCACCTACATTCTCAGCTGATGGGGTGGGTGCAATCACTGTAACATGAATTTCAAAAGGTCCACCACAGGGTTCACGAGTCCATCCTGGACCCTGACACAATAACCAGTTTACATTCTTTCCAACCAGGTGACTGGGTCATTGTAAAGAAGCTTGAGGGATGAGACCATGCCAGCCACTGCAAGAAGCTGATCAACCACAAAAGAGTAGAGGAGTATCTTTGTTCATTTATATTTTTTTGTTTAATAAATTTTGGCAAGGGTAACGATGAAAAGCATCCCAACTGGCTAAGAAAGAGAACAGGACACATGGTCGGGTCTACTAGTGCCCCAGCGGTACATGCTACGTGACGTTCATATTGGTGTGAGGAGTTTTGACAGACTAGTAAAATCCAAACAGACACCTGTCAAAAGAACTTAACAGAACATTTATAGAGGGTAATATTAATTATAATTTTAACAATAGCTCTGGTTCTTGCCAGCTTTGGTATCGGGATAACTAGGTAGCCCACAAGTGTGCTACAACTGTAGTTTGGTATTAATGCGGATCTACAGCTTATAAGGTAATTCCCCTAAGGCAAGAGGTTCATGTGTGCTGGTGAAACTCGTCCCAGCATCTTATGTCGCGGCCGATCATGAGGATCTGATGGCGCGAGAGAAGGTAAGAATGGCAGGGACAGCTGGAAGGGAATTGCTTGTACACGGTGGGGGCTTGAGCTTATGAAACGCTTGAACAATTTCTCATCCATTGAGGATGAGATGTTTTCATGTAACTGTTGAAGCTACAAGGAAGTTCCCACAGTCCAAGGGTTTCTGGGAATTCATAAGTAAAGATTGTTATATCGGGATCAGGGATAGTAGTGACAAAGTTCAGGCCCATATGGATAAGGTTTAGATCCCTACAAGGCAAAGCCAGAGCTATAGATAGTGAAGGTTGGAATCCTTTTTAAGGGGTTGGGAATCGTTGGAGATTTAATTTTTTATCTTGCAGCGGATCATAGTGAAGGAAGTAGGGGTATATATACTCATGTTGTTTTTGTTTCTATTCCTTCTATATGCCATGATGAGGTGCTCCTGTTGCCTGATTGGACGCGTGACCAGAGCCTGAGCAGATGACCACATCTTCCCTGATGAGATGCCCCGAAGCCCGACCCACGTACAAGACACAGAGGATCCCAGACCGACCGGCGACTACTACAGCTCACCACGTCATCTCCAACAGAGTCTACATGTCAAGCTGTGTTTTACTTTTTATGGACTAAGAAGAAGATCAGGATTCATCGAGGGACACATGGGATCATATGACAAGAGGAGGGACTGTTGTGGAAAATGTTATATTAATGTATTGTCATAAGTCTCCCAGTGTGTGTTCAATCGCAGCCCACTCTAAAGAGCTGACTGGGGCAGACCGACCCTGGCTGAGACCTGTTAGGTAGTAGAAAACTTCCTGGTGTTTGGAGAGAAGTGTTTGCGGAGAAAGGGCATGTCCGCCAGCAAAGGGCCCCTGTGCAATGCACAGAACGATCGTCTGGTGGGGATGCGTTCACTCTGCAAAGACATTATCGGTTTAGAGGTGTTTTGCTCTTGTCACCCCTGGTATGATTGATCAACATGTTTGGGGTGCCATGACATACACCTGCAGATAATCTCCCATGCACGAGGAACTTTAGTCATCGTCATTTAGTATATTGTATCATGTTCTGTAGTCATTGTTCATTGGTTGTTTTGTGTTCTGTTGTTAAATCCTTATATGGTCACTCACATCCTGTGAGGTCATATCCTGTGAAGGAAGCGATTGGCTGTTGGGGCCAGGGATTCCTGTTTGTGATTGCTTTTGTGGTCTTTTTGAATAAAGGAGGCAGACTGAGAGCTGTAAGGGCGGTCTTGCTGAGATGAGAATGTAAGAAGGATGTGTTGTGATTCTATTTGTAAGCATGAGGCACACACCAGAGGATGAGATACACCAGAGGAGAGACATATGATCAAAAGGTGAGACGGTATTATATCATTAGACAAAATTGTTATTATGATTAGAAACAGGAGATTTGGCTGTGTGCTTTGCGTACAACCAAATTTCCCTAACAGGGCTTGTTTGTGTTGGGTCTCAAGGTCTCAAAGCTTTTGCATTGCTGAGGTTATTGCAGCTGAGGGAACCTTCTTCAAGCGGGTCCCCATCTGAATAAAGATTCCTCGCAGGACAGCTTTAAGCGCCTCCCATTGTAAGGGTAGCGAGGTAGTGTCTGATGCATGATCTATTAAGAAATTAGAAATGGTTTCTGAAACCTTGTGGGAACAGTCAGAGCTTGTGAAAAGCGAATCATTCAGCCTCCACATCCACTCCCTCACCGGGGTGGAAGGAATCATTCGTATTAGATAGATAAGTGAGTGGTCAGACCAGACCACTGAGTCTATCTCGCATTCAGGTGACCAATCCAAACAGTTATGGTCAAGAAGAAAAATAGTCAATACGACTATAAGAGTGATGGACCTGTCATCAGGAACCATGAATCAGACCGAGACAGAAGTATAGTTAAATCACACTTGTTTAATAATAATAATAATAATAAGGTAAACAGAATAAGCGTAGTCAAAACAAGCTAGAGTTCAGTAACCGGATCGGGTAGTCAGCCAAGCAAATGTCAGAGAGCCAGAGATAAACGTAGTAGTATAGCAAGCAGGATCAGGAGCTAGAAGGAACGTCAGCCGAGCAAGTCTGACCGTAGGATAAAGTCTTTACGTCTTTAAGTAGGCAGGACTGACGAACAGAATCAACAACAGCTGGGTAACTGTGGAGAGAGATGGGAGCTGGCAATTAGCCGACAGCACAGCGGCCAGCTCAGAGAAGGAAGGGCTGAGCCCAGCCCTGACACCTGTGAGAAGTGGGTATAGTTGCGATTTTTTGGGAACAGAATCCGCCAAATGACGATTAGACGTAGATCGTACATAGCCCATTTGAATGGCCTTAGCTTAGTAAAGGAGATGGATGAGCGAGTGGTCGATAAGTTTAAGAATGGATCCAGAGGGGCGTTAAAATCCCCACCTATGATTAGTTTACCTTCTGCAAATTCCGACAAGAGCCCAGTAGTATAACAGGCATATGTAGGTTAACTGAGGCACATCAGTGTAACAAAACATTTAAACAGCAGAACACACATAAGATCATCTGTGAAGGAGGGTGGCAGTCCCTGTGGGAAAATGTCTCTTCGCAAGCCCGCCCTCTCTCCTTCACAGAGGAGACATCAATGCATGAAATAACATCATGGGGGGGAAGTAAACATTTTCAACATATGCTATCCATAGACCCCAACAGGGGCCCCGGAAACAAATCTGTGTAGTAATACTGAAATCAGTAACAATGTGTAATAACATTTTAAGGTGAGACTATAAGCGGTGTATGAGAAACTGTATACGGAGAGTTAAAGGTGTCCACGTGGATAATGGCAAGAGGCCGTGGACCCAGCCAGTCCATCTGTCGGCCCCTCCACCTGTATCCAGGTGGGACATTTCCGCTAAATACATAAAGATTAGCCCAATGCAGTAAAATATATTAAAAGCTCAACAATTGCATATCCAAATCAAACATCAGAAATTTGCAGTCCCTTAGCCTCTCCCAAACCCCAGCTAGGTAGAGCACACTAGCAAAGGGCAGGGAGAAGGCCCGCCAATGTTTTGCACCAGCTATCCTGAGACATTGGGGTACGGAGCAGGTCATTTTGTCTCCAAGCGTAACATATGCAGCTGAAATCAGGTGGAACAAAAGAGGAAAAATGTAAAAAGAAAAGAAACCCCCACCCTGAAAATTCTGTAGAGCGGGGGTGGGGGGTTCCAAACATTGACCTGACCAGGAGACAAGAGATGAGCAGTGTACTGGGATGGTGCTAGTCATATGGAGAGCGTTGAAATGGCTTCATGCAACGTCTTAGAGGTACCTTAATCTCCTGGGGAGGTAGGCTGACGTATTCTAGGGCCTATAGAATGTGATCTGGACCTTGGGTGCCTGCGTCGTTGTGGGAGAGGATTACGTGTTTGCACCCTGGTGTTGTCATCCGACGGGTTCAGCCAGTTTGGTACATCAGTTGGGTCTTGTTCCAGAAAGCTGAAAAAGGCTGGGAGTTGATCCGGGTTGGAGAGGGTAAATTTATGCTCAGCCCTGGTCACCTTAATACTGAAGGGGTGTCCCCACGTGTAAGTTGCTACGGCTTGACATATCAGGTCTAGTAGTGGGTGGACCATGCGGCTCATGTGGAGAGTGTTGCAAGAGAGGTCTGGGTATAGGTGAATAGCAAAACCATCAAAGTCCACGGGACCCAAACGCCATACCTTGAGCATAAGTTCTTCTTTAAGGGTGTAATAATAAACCCTGCAGCGGATATCACGTGGGCGGTCACTATGTTCTCTCCTCGGCCCCCCCACTCTGTGCACCAGGTCTAGTTCAATGGGGGATGAAGCCTCTCTTCCCAGGACTACGCTGAGGATGGCAGTGACAGAAGGTTTTAAGTCTGTACCTGCCGTGGCCTCCGGTATGCCTTGTAGCCGTATATTATTCCTGCGGCTCCTATTTTCTCCGTTTTCTATACGCAATTGATGTTGTCATATGCAGTGCAGGTGCTCCCTGGAGGCCCACTCGAGGGATGTGATGCGGGCAGCATGGTCAGATTGAATGTCAGCTAGGGCAGACACTGCGATCTTATTAGTTGAGACCTGCTGTTGGAGGGCCTGGAGGCCTTTGTGGAGTGAGGTCTCAATTTTGATCGCCCAGGACTCAAACTCCACTCAGAAGGCCACCAGAAGGGTCGAGGCCTCAGATCTAGGCGATCCTCCTGAAGCTTGAGGGGCCATATCCCCAGGGCCTGTGTCCGGAAGCGGGGCAGCAGGAGTCCCAGACCTTGATGCCACAGCTGGTAGGTCCGAGTGCAGGACAGGGGGGTCATCCAATTCCTAGCTGCTGTCTGTCGCCGGCTGAGCGGGGGGAGGAGGCTTGCCCTTCCCCAGGTTTCGAGCGGGTGCCATCTTGTCTTTGGGAGTGTGGGTATCAGACTGAGATGTGCAGAGCAGGTATCGTTGGATTGTGCCCTGTTGCAGATCCGTGGACTCAGTAGATTGAGCACTGTGTGCGAACATGCTTTTCAAAGATGTGCGATGACTGAAGGAAAGGTTGTCAGCTACAGGTGGTCACAGAGCTCAGCATCTCATTGCTTAAGCCATACATGGTCATGCTCCTCTGCAAAGTTGTACGGATGGGGACCACAGGTGGGCGCTGACCCTGCTGGGCTACTCTTGTGGCTGTGCAGGGAGTGATCCAGGCACAGAGGGGTAAGGAGACCAGGAGCGCATGTGGATACTGCAGCTTGGGTGGAGCAACATGGCCGCCACTAGTGGTCGGGGCCGTGGTCACAGTCCGCGTACTGATGTGGGTAGATGGTTGCTAGTATCTCCTATGAGGGCCACAATCCACCAGGCCAGGATGCCCCCAGGGGTGGGTGAGGCTGAGATTATGCCCAGAGGAGACAAGGGGCTTCTGGGGTGTAGCAAGATGGCCGCCACACTCAGTCTCTGGGGCCAGGGCCGTGGCTGAACTTTGAGCACAGATGGGGTGAATGTTAACTTAATATCCCCGTCGGGGGTCTCGATTGGCCAGGCCAGGATGCTCCTGGGGGTGGCTAGGGTTCAGATTGAGCCCAGGAGAGACGGAGAGGCCGCTGGGTGTAGCAAGATGGCCGCCGTCACTTACCAGGTCCCACTGGTAGGCCTACTAGAGCGGCACAGGGGGGGATTGTGGGCCCTGAGTAGCAGGCTGGATGTCCCCAGTTGTAGTGCAGGAGGAGATCCGGTCTCAGGGCAGGTGTAGCAGCCGGAGGCAGCGCCGGCACGGCATCCGGGTGAGCAAGATGGCCACCATTCTCCGTGAGTAGGCCAGAGCCATGGCCTTTCCTCTCAGGCGGCCGGAGCTCTGCGATCGCCGTGATCTCGATCCCAGATGGCGCCCTCCTGGTCTGTGGGACTCCCTAGGGCTCTGGTGGGGTTAGCGCCAGTCCGCGGGTGAGTACAGCTCCAGGTGCGTTCTATGCCTGGAGGAGCTCACCCCAGGCACATCTACTCTGATCTCCGTTCGGCCACGCCCCCCACTAAGCTACTATTAAACATGTAGAGATGAACAGAAGATGTCTACCCCCTAGGACATTAGCAAAAATCTGAGACATGCTGGTCGTTGGAGAGGTTATCCTGAGCTGGTCTACAATTTTTTGTTTGCCAGTGTCCAATCCTCTTTTATGCAGCAGCATAACCTGAAGGTGAAAGAATTCCTGGGTTCCTCTATGGAAAAGAATGACATACAGTAACATATTTTCAACTATTGGAGACATAGAACAGAATATAGAATGGAACTATGAGAAAATTATAAAATCAGATGTGTTTTTCAGTCCCAATTATTGAAAAGAATTCCCTTTCTATTTCAAGACCCCCCTGCAATGTTACATAATTATCTGTTGATCCTGCCAGGAGAAATGTTCATTTATTATTCACGTCATTAAAGTAGAATATTTGGATGTCAATAGTCTGCTTTGAGGTGAGAACATAAGTGTTCTTTACCACCCTTACAGTTGCTATGGCTGCTAGAACTACAGCAGTAGGTAGATATGCATGGAGTGGGCATGATTATCAGCCTGTAGATACCACTCATCAGCAGCTGTTGTCCATACATAGCTCCATGGGAGATGTCATTTGTGCAGCACCACTTCAGGTGTTGTGTTCTTTAGGGATCCTGACTTGGGGTACAAAAAAGGCTCTAAACTGTGAAGAAAGCAGTATTGCATATATGCCTGTTCATCTCTGTGTTAGCTAAACCATCATTCTGTAGCAGAGTTCCCAGCACCAATCAGATTTCAGATATGTACGAAGAGTGTCCCCTCCACTCGTCACTGTGTTCCTCTGGCAGTCTCTAGGTCAGTGTTTCTCAACTCCAGTCCTCAAGGCGCACCAACAGGTAATGTTTTCAGGATTTCCCTCAGATGAAACGGCTGTGGTAATTACTAAGGCAGTGAAAACTGATCAAATCACCTGTGCAAAATAGTGGAAATCCCGAAAACATGACCTGTTGGTGCGCCTTGAGGACTGGAGTTGAGAAACACTGCTCTAGGTCACTATTGTGTCCACAGTGACTACTAAGTCAGCAGGAGAAAACAGTGCAGGTGTTCTATTTTAGCAGCCCAAGGAGTTGAATTGGATTGTTTCCAGGAGCTCTGCTGTTTTATCAAACAGGCTGAAAGACAGGTATGTATAATAATACTTACTTTCTTCACAGGTTAGTGCCTTTTTTTATTTTGTTCACCCCCTGAACAAGAAAATAAAGGGACTTTATAAATATACATTAATGTTTAACTTCAAGTGTCAAGGTGATAACATACCTGGTAATAAATAAACTCTAAGCAACCCAACTTATGGGTTTGGAAGAAGCAGTAATATAATATATTGTAAAATAAAGTACTACTAATAGCAATAATCACAAGAAACAGTAGTAGTAGCAATGCATATAAACATTTTAAACATTTTAATGAGCATGTAAGATGAATTGTATTTTTTAGCATCTATAATCCTTTAAGTGTTGTAACATTTCTACGATTCATTTTCCTTCCATTAGATCAATTTTAAAGGTTCAGCTTTTGATGTAAGATGATGTTAGCTAATATTTATAATGTACCATGATGCTAACCTATTAGTTGTGTTTAGCTATCACAGCAAATTATGTTTTTTCTGTTTTTTTTTCTGTTTAACAAGTACTAGGCTGCATGGCCCATTAAAGCGTGTTTATATCTCCACAGTCTGTTCATGATTAAAACACAAAGCAAAAAACTCCCAATCTAGATTGAGAGTTAATGAGCTACACCAAGACATCATTACATGATTGTTTAATCTAACCACAAAATTTACTTTTCAATGCACATTTAATGGTCTTTCATGGAGCTTGAGAAAATGTGCAATCATATTTCCCCTGGCATTAACAGTTTGCCAATCTTCTATTGTGTTTCTCTCCACTTACCATACAGTCATGCATTATTTTATTCCAGTCTTCCCCAGTTACTATCCTGAATAGCACCGTAATAGCTTTACCTGCCGTTGAGAAGTTGGCATGCCTAGGTTGTGAAGACCGAATGAATAAAAAAAAAAAAAAAAAAAAACACAGCACGCATTAGTTTTATCTGACAAACACAACAGTTACAACATGCTGATTATTACTATGAGGTGCTGTTCCTATAAACACTTTGTGAACAAAACCCACATTATAATTGTAACAGTACTTAGGGAGTTAGAGTGGCAAAACACTAAGAACTATGACATACAAAATGTTTCAGTTTGTTAATTAATTTTCTTTTCAGCCACTTTTAATTCTAAACATCTTTAAAAGCGCAGTTTAATTTATATGAAAACTATTGCTAACATTTATAATGTTTTTTTCTGACTGTGAGATAAAACATTATTTTTACATTTTCTAAATGAAGATCACACCTTAGTAGAACCAGTGTAAGCCCCTATCCTGAAACAGATATTGCTAATAAACAGATTTGGTTCTCAACAGTTTAACTGCACAGAAATTCCATATTTTTTTTGGTAATAGAATAGGTGTTCTAATTGTAATTAGACTATGGTGCTAATTAGTTATTTATTTCACCGGTTTTTCCTAAGATCTGGAAAATGTGCACTGTCTTTGAGACTTATGCCGCGTACACATGATCAGAATTTTTCGGAAAAACCTTTGGTGGTTTTTCCGACGGAATTCCGCTAAAGCTTGTCTTGCATACACACGGTCACACAAAAGTTCTCTGAACTTTCGACCACCAAGAACGCGGTGACGTACAACACGAACGACGGCACTAAAAAAGGGAAGTTCCATACGAAGCGCGCCACCCTTGGGCTCCTTCTGCTAATCTCGTGTTAGTAGAAGTTTGGTGAGATACGATTCGCGCTTTTCAGCCTCATGCTTTTCAGATCATTACTGCTCTTCAGTTTGTGCTTGTGGGTTCGTATCTGTTCTTCAGTGCATGTAGTCAGTTCGCATCTGGGTTTCAGTGCGTATTATTATAGTACGTATTTGTTTTTCAGTGCGTTCTTGTCTGCTCTTTTCTGATTTTCAGCTCGCTCTTCTCAGGCCTTTCTGTTTTTCAGCACTTTCTGTTAGTTCGTTCTGACCAGCTGACTGTTTTGAAGCCATGTTGCGGTTACGTACTCGTCGTAGAGTTCGTGTTGTGCGGGGGCTTGGTGTTGGGGTTCTTGCTTTGACCCAAGCCCAGTCCATTAACAGGGAGGGGAGGAGTTCATGGACCAAGAATTGGTTGCTCCAGTGTGACCAATTCTGTTATATGCCTTTGTTGTGGGTGATCCAGGAGAATAATCCTGTTGATTTCAGGAATTTTCTCCGAATGACGGACCCCGTTTTTCACTTTCTGTTGGCTTTGCTGTCCCCTTATATTACAAAGCAGGACACCTGCATGCGGCAAGCCATCACTCTTGAACAGAGGCTAGTCGCCACGTTGCGGTACTTGGCGACAGGGAGAAGTCTGCAGAACCTCAAGTTCTCAACAGGCATCTCCCCCCAGGCTCTGGGGATAATTATTTCAGAGACCTGTTCTGCCATTATACAGGTCCTGCAGAAGGACTATATTAAGGTAAGTTTTCTCCTTTAACATCACATTTTATGTATTTTATGTTTGCTAATGTATTGTATTTCTTTCATCATTCCCTAATTACCGTGATTGTAATATGCTGTGAATGTCCCCTTTGTCCTCATGCATACTGTAAGCTTTTAATGCTCTTTTTTTGTCCTTCATGCATATTTGCCTTCACTAACCTCCCCAGCATGCTATCCTGGGCCCATACACACCTAGCCTAGTCACTTAACAATGTATTTTGTCAGCTCCATAGTAGTGCTTTACCCTAAACACACCATAAAATGAGTACAAATGTTATTGTTAAATAAATTTGGGCAGAGTGCCATAATCTTTTTTTGGGGTCCCAAACTCTAGAACCCCCCTAAAATTTTTACAATGGGCCATCAGAGGGGGCGAGGAATCTGATAAGTGTACCTTATCTTTTTGTCTTTAAATACTCCTTAAAATAAATGTTATGATGATGTTTGGCCAAGAATGTTTGTGTCTAATCTGCTTGCAATGTTATGTGCAAAAGTAGTAATTTTATTTTTTCTGGTTTGACTCCACAGTTTCCTTCAATGCCACAGGAATGGCAGACTGTGGCCTCCCAGTTTGCCGAGCAGTGGGACTTTCCCAACTGCGGAGGGGCAATCGATGGGAAACATGTCCACATTGTCCCACCACCCCATTCAGGGTCATACTATTTTAACTATAAGGGGTTTCATTGTATCGAGTTGATGGCGGTGGTGTCGGGGACATATGAGTTTTTATATGTGGACGTGGGGAAGAATGGCCGGATGTCGGATGTTGGAGTCTTTGCCCAGACAGGGTTCTACCGACATTTCCAGAGTGGTGGCTTGGGATTGCCACCTGCTGAAGGGAACATGGAAGGACTCCCATTTGTGTTTGTCGCAGATGAAGCATTTGGTCTGGGTGAACATCTGATGAGGCAATTCCCCCAGAGGACCCTCACCCCAGAGAAGAGGGTTTTTAATTACCGGCTGGCCAGAGCCAGAAGAGTGGTGGAAAATGCGGTTGGTATGATGGCCAGCCGGTTCCACCTATTTCTTACGGCAATCAACATGGCAGAGTATAAACTGAATCACATAGTGCTAGCATGCTGTATTCTACATAATTATTTAAAGAGAAATGCTCCAAATTATGTGGCCTCAGTTGGGCCTGAGGCCGCAATTCAAGACATAAATCCAATGACGGCCCTGGAAGCTGGCCGTCCTGGCTTGCTCCCCCAAAGCGCCTGTGATGTGCAGCAAAAGTATCTTGACTATTTTACGGGTAGGGGAGCCATTGCTATGCCAGCAAATTTTTGATTCTTTTCTAAAATTAAAAATTATTTTGATCTGAAATCATCTTGAATTTGATTTACTGCTTGTGTTTCTTTTAGCTGTCTCCTCAGTTCTCCTAGTGCACTTGTAGTGCCAAGTAGATTTTGCTTTATTAAATAACCCCCATTGTGACTGTAAACACCAACTTAATACAAAAACTGGTATTGAGCATTGAAAGAAGAAGCCACACATTGTTGAGTATAAAAACTTTTACTCTGTGCACATTCACATGTGCGTTGTAAAACATTTTTCCACCAAAAATACATCTTTGTTTAATTAAGTTTGACATTTTTAGTTTTATATTTTGCTTTAACAGGCATGTTTCAAACCATAACATACACAACTCTGGAACTTACAAAGTTCAACGTACAAAAAGTGAAGGAAATATCAGACATGAGTATGTCAAAACTGTGTTGATCTTGGCTTCATCAGATGGGGTGATGTCACCCCTGTAAAAGCCAAATTTTGAAGATGTACAAAAATTGGGATTCAAAATGGGGATTTCTCTCCTGTTCTCATGCCTAATGTCAACATGTGCTAGCTCCCATCATGGGGGATCAAAGGACATATTTTGGGGGTGCAACCCCTTCCTCTCACCTACTAGAGTTGCGAGGAAGCGGTTGCACCCACAAAATGCGTACATTGATATCCCATGATGGCAGATAGCACATGTTGACACACGTGCATTTTCAAACTTTGGCCTTTAAAATGTATTAAAACTTTAGGAAATTTCTCAAAAAACTTCTAAAATGGTGTCAATTTGTTGTTTTTTAGATTGTCCCTAATACATCAATCATGTTCTTCATTTTTTGTTCAACATCATTGGTTTTTTGCTTTATGATGTCTGAATCCCAACTACACACCATTATGTCCTGCATTAGCATTTGTGCACTTGCACTACTGAAATGAGGAGTTTGTAATTCCACAACATGCACATCACCTAAAATCAAAAAAACACACCATGTATTATAAATATGCAGGCATACATCTATTACCTGAAGCTGTGGTCTCAGACACTCACCTGTTGTGGTCACTATTTCAACCACACCATCCACCTCTCCTTCCTCCACATCCTCAGGTTGTGGTGTGCTGAGTTCCCCTTCTTTATGAAGTTGGGGGTTCCTGGTGTCCTCAGTCCCGAGTCTTTTCTCCTCTATGAGAATTAAACAAAAGGTATACTTAGCACACAGATATTTGAGGCCAGAAATAGGATTATGAAACATTGCTTGGAAGTGTGGTACAATTGTCTGTTTTGGCACAGTTCCAAGCTGAATACATGATTTTTTTCCCTTAACAAACCTGGAATACTTAATTTTTTTGTACAATATTCACACATGGAGACGCCCCTAGTATCCCCTGGAGCACCTGTGAGGGACACCCTAAAAAGCTTGTTCTGGTGTCCCACACTAGTGCTCCAGATGTGTAAACAGCTGCTGAGTGTCTTCTCCTTACATTACACTGAATCAAGTTTGCATTTCATTCTAGTTACAAACACATCTAGACAACAATGTACTAAATTTATTTTAATACAAATAGGCATTACCAAATGTAGTTAACCCTGTATCTGCAAAAAACATTGTATTATTAGTGGGCGAACGAACAATGTTTACTAGGACCGATTACTGTGCCCACAAGCCTGAAAATTGCCATTTAAAACTGTACAACAGTAAAGAAAAGCACATGGAGCTTGCAAGTAATAATAATAATAGGAACACAAGACAACTACTTACTTTTTAGAAGCAGTTTCTTGATCCTGCTGTACTGATCCTGCTCCCTCAATTTCAGGTCTGACTAGCGTTTCCTCAATTGCTCCTCGGATTGCCGTACCCCAAAATTCCTGTGCAGACTTCTCACAACTTTAGACATGATCTTGGCCTTTCTCACATTTGCATTTAGGTAAGGTCTATACTTTCCATCATAGTCGGCCCTCTTCAAGATGTCCACCATCTCCACCATCTCTACAAAGGACATGTTTGGGGCCTTATATCTCCTCCGGGATCGGGACATTTCTGGCTCCGGGCTTTCCTCGTCGTTACTGGAACTCCACACCTGCTGTGTCTCCGCCATGTCCTCTCCCACTGCGCTGAAAGAGAAGGGGCGGGGAATATTCTAGAAAGAATGTCAGGGGCAGGTGGCGCGGGCGGAGTTTCACGCATGCGCAGTGTATATAAAGCGTAACGCCCGTGTGTCGGACGTACGATCTGTGAGTGGAGAAAGTGCCGATCGTGAGAACAAAGGTAACATTTTAACTTGGGGCATCAGTGGACTATACTGCTTCTAGATTGAGGCCTATATTGTGATAAGATTATGAGAGTTTAGCCTGACATTAGTATTTTTCACTTGTTTTTTTGTCTTGCAGAAATAATGAATCCGTTCAAAAAGCCTGAGTTTATGAGCCAGTTTATCAATAGGTAACAGGGAGCTGCCCAGTTTGTGGCAAGTCAAACATAATTTATATCATAACAGACCAGCTAGGAAGGCAGCGCTGGAGAAACTGCTGGAATTTGTGAAGATGGAGGTCCCCAAAGCAGACAGCAATTTTTTGGACAGGAAAATTGGTAGCTTGAGGAGCACATACAAAAAAGGAGCGTAATAAGGTCCTGGCATCCCTGAGGTCAGGAGCAGCAGCAGAGGACGTGAATGTACCCAGTCTGTGGTACTACAACAAAATGGTTTTCTGGAAGACCAGACTGAAGTGAGGTCATCACTTTCCACACTTCCTTCCCCCCCAGCTGAGGCTTCCGAGGACCAACCTGGGCCTTCCACCCAGGAAGAAGTGGAGGAGCCCAGGTTGAGGCAGGTATAGTATTTTTCTACATATTTCTTGTCCTAAAATTAATGATGTTAACTAGATGTTATTATTGATAAGAAATGAATGATTGAACAAAAAGTGTTTTACATATCAATAGACAGTAGTGGCCAAAAATGATTGGGACAAGAATGAAAAATGCTGGGGTCAGAATGATAGTCTTTTCTATTTATTAACATTCAATTTGCAACAGTCATGATCTGAAAAATGTGTGTGATTGATGAAGCAAAAACTAAAACTATGTCCCTTTTTCATACACAGGAAAGCCTCAGCCAGGATGAGGGTCTGGAATGTGGCAGCCAGAAGGTGGCAGGGGGAAGTGGCAGCCAGGAGGTGGCCGGGCCCAGTGGACTGACCCAATTCCAGGTCCCTCCCCTCCGCCTTCCACCCAAAAGGCCCAGGAAGGGGAGGAACCTGGAGGAGGCAGCACTTGCCCTCATTCAGGATGCTCATGCGACCCTGAGAGACCCTCCTTTCAAGAGGGCTATGGCTGCATAGTAGCAGCGAAAATGCAGGAAATGAAGGGGGGCCAACGCCTCATCTGTGAGAACATCATTTTCCTGACCATAAATAAGGGGTTGAGTGGCCAACTGACAGAAAACACATATCTTTCTGAGTTTGTCCATCCTCCTCCTCCTCCTCCTCCACCTCCTGCACCTCCTGCCACAACTCGACAAACAAAGCCACAGCGTGCAGGGAAGTATGCAACTAAGACAAGAAAGTGATGGCCTGGGTTCAGTCTGGTCTGACAGAAGATGCAGGCTGTTGTAGTACCACAGCCTGGGGACATATATGTGATCTACTGCTGTTCTTGATCTCTTGGAGTCCAGGACCAGATTATGCTCCCTATTGTATGGACTCCTCAGGCTACCAATTTTCTTTTTCAAATAGCTGATGTGTGCCCTGGGGTCCAAAGGCTTCGCAAATTTCTGCAGTTTCTCCAGCATTGCCTTCCCTCTTTCTTTTGTTATGACCCAGAATAAATGGTAATTTTGTTTCCAGAAAATACTTGCCTATGTGTTTTTATTAAAAAAGGACAGTTTGTTTGTGAGTAGGCAGGTCCATTTCAAAAATACAATGTCAAATTAACAAGGGACACCAACCTCCTTGAGGTTAAAAAATACAAGATAATAATGTTGTTGTGGCAACGTGACTCACAAAAAAAAATAAAAATATGGAGATCACTAGAAAATAATTTTAAAATAATAAAAAAAAATAAAAAAAAATAATTTAAAAATAATCAAAAAAAAGGAGATCTTGATTTAAATAAAAAAATGAAAAAAAAATTACTATAAAAATATTTCTAAACATTATTATGGAGATCTGGCTTCAAAAAATCAAAATATTATTAAGGAGATCACAAGAAATAAGTTTGTCAGAACTCTGTGTGAATATCAGCAGCAAAACAACTTCATTCTTCCAGCATTAGAAAGAACAAAAGAATGCGCTGCATTAAAAGATCCAACAATTTACAGCGCGACGAATGGGCTATCTCCATTACAAACGCTAGTTTTACCAGACCGAGCGCTTCCATCTTGTACTTGATTCTGAGTATGCGTGTTTTTTTGCACGTTGGAATTGCATACAGACGAATGGAATTTCTGATAGGAACTTTTTCCGATGGAAAAATAGAGAACCTGCTCTCAATCTTTTGCTGGCGGAAATTCCACCAGCAAAAGTCTAGTGGAGCATACATACGGTCTGAATTTCCGACCAAAAGCTCACATCGGACTTTTGCTGGCGGAATTTCTGATCGTGTGTACGCGGCATTAGGGAAAAGTTATGAGAAGCACTGTCATAAATTGAATTGATGTGCAAATAAAATGTAATGTCAAAAATGGGTAAATTCCTTTTGACATACAATACCTATTTCATAAATCATTTGAAATGCTTTATACAGTGCCTTAAAAAAGTATTCATACCCCTTGAAATTTTCCACATTTTGTCATGTTACAACCAAAAACGTAAATGTATTTTATTGGGATTTTATGTGATAGACTAACACAAAGTGGCACATAATTGTGAAGTGAATGGGAAAATTATAAATGGGTTTCACATTTTTTTTACAAATAAATATCTGAAAAGTGTGGCGTGCATTTGTATTCAGCCCCCTTTACCTTGATGCCCCGAACTAAAATCTAGTGGAACAAATTGCCTTCAGAAGTCACCTAATAGGTAAAAAGAGTCCACCTGTGTAATTTTAATCTCAGTATAAATACAGCTGTTTTGTGAATCCCTCAGAGGTTTGTTAGAGAACCTTAGTGAACAAACAGCATCTTGAAGGCCAAAGCAGACCACCAGACAGGTCAGGGATAAAGTTGTGGAGCAGTTTAAAGCAGGGTTAGGTTAAAAAAAAAATTTCACGCTTTGAACAGCTCAGTACTGTTCAATCCATCATCTGAAAATGGAAAGAGCATGGCACAACTCGGAAACCTAGACATGGCCGCCCACCTAAACTGACAGGCTGGGCTAGGAAAGCATTAATCAGAGAAGCAGCCAAGAGGCCCATGGTAATTCTGGAGGAGCTGCAGAGATCCACAGCTCGGGTGGAAGAATATGTTCACAGGACAACTATTAGTCATGCACTCCACAAATGTGGCTTTTATGGAAGAGTGGCAAGAAAAAAGCCATTGTTGAAGGAAAGCCATAGGAAGTTCCGTTTGCAGTTTGCGAGAAGCCATGTGGGGGACACAGCAAACATGTGGAAGAAGGTGCTCTGGTCAGATGAGACCAAAATTAAAATTTCTTTATCATACATCATGGGACACAGAGCCATAGTAATAACTATATGGGTATATAGGGCACCTTCAGGTGATGGACACTGGCACACCCAAGACAGGAAGTCCACTCCCTATATAACCCCTCCCATTACCGGGAGTACCTCAGTTTTTTTCGGCAGTGTCTAAGGTGTTGGTCACGATTGAAGATATGCTCTGAGGAGCTCCGCTGGAAGGATCCTTCACTGGATTGAAACCAGCTTTTACAGACCGTTTCCATCCAAAGTGCCACTGAAGCCAAGGTGGATGGTACCCGGGCCTCGTATAAGAAGAGCAAGGTTTTGCCTGTAACACCTCTCCTTGGGGGGCTGGACCCCAGGACCCAGTGCTTTGGTCATGCTCACATTACCATAAAGTTTTCCTGGCCGGGTGCTATACAGGTCCAAGGGAGTGGAACCCTGATAAAAAGGGACCCGGTCCTTGAAGGTTTTCTAAATGCAGCCTGCTGTGATGGGTGAAGGTTGGATCTGTCTGTTATCAGCAGAATCCTGCGGCAAGGATAAGGTAAGGGAAGAAGCCTAGGAACTGTAAAAAGTCCACCTATGGTTTTTCTTCCTTGGGTAACATGTTGTCATACCTTAAAACTCCACTAGAGGGAGTAAATGCACATAGTACGTTGTCTCTCACTTCAGCTCAGTGTCACAGCATGTGTGTGGGCTCCACAGCAGCTTTTCTCAGCGGGGTTTACCTCATGCAGCAAAGAGATTTGCCATACTGCATTTCTCTTCCATGGAGGGACAAAGAGGTTGGGAGGTACAACAATAGTTGGTACTCCCCCTGCAACCCCCCTCCCGCGGGGGTGTGGCGGCTTCCTTTGCTCTATTTTTTCCCCACTCTGCTCAAGTAGCACCATTGGGCCCTTGCCAGGTTTGCTGAGTGACAGACCCGAATGCCGCCCACGCGGGAACTATCTGAATTTCAAAACAGGAGGGGGGCGGGTGATGTATGGAGGGGCAGGGCCTAGGCGCTACATCCCGTGTGCAGGATGTAGCATCCACGAGGACACACGGCGCAGGTGAGGGGGAAGCTGAGTCCAAAAGGCAGACTCTCCTCAGCTGGATAGCTGGAGAGTACAGCGGCTAATCGCACAGGATCGTTGGGGGCACGTAAGGGCTGCATGCAGGCATTCCCAATAGAGGAAAGACAATTTACTCAGCAAAAGGCTGAACTTTAATTAGTGGCATTTCTTTTGCTAGACTATTGTTCAGCAAGTAGTACATTTACTTAGTGCCTCTGCTTTTGTGCTTAGGACTATGCCTCCCAAAAAGGCCAGTGCAAACACCTCCAAAAAGGTACCAAAAACATCATCCCCAGGTGCTGAGGACTCTAGTCATGCCTCCACATTATCATCTTCTCCTGAAATACCAGGTGGCTAGCCAGGGTGAGCCATTGGAACCAGTAGGTGTTGCAGCTGCTTTTAACATCTCAGCCCTTGTATACGTGACTGAAGATGCCTTTTTCCTCCGCCCTGTTTGGACTAGAGGAAAGACTAGCAGCTTTAATCACATCTTCCATCCAAAGTGATAGGAAGCATGGTAGATCCCCTCCCCTGCCTCAGACCCTTTACCAAGGGAACAGTGGGTGGAGGATGAGGTATTACCCTCGGGGATCAGGAGGAAAGACAATCCAATGACTCCTCTTTGGAGGAATCAACGGTGGATGAACCCTTTTCAGCCTGGCAATCTGAAAAATTGCTGGTACAGTTTCTTACGGAAATGGTTCGTTCTGCTTTCAAGCTGCCCCTAACTGAGTTAGCCGAAAGTTCAGTTTCTTCTTTGGGTTCTTTAAAACCTCCACAGACTTTGCATGTGTTTCCCTTCCATGCATTACTAGAACAGCTTATTTATGCTGAATGGGATCATCCGGATAAGCATTTTCTCCCTCCGAAAAGGTTTTCAGTACTTTATCCCATGGAGGAGAGATTCGCCAAAAGATGGAATGTACCAGCAGTTGACGCTGCTATATCCAGTGTGATTAAAAGTCTAACTTGTCCAGTAGACAATGCTCTGATGCTTAGAGATCTAACAGATAAATAAATTGGAATTCCTGTTAAAATCCTCTTTTTCTTTGGCAGGTGCAGTTACTCAGCCTGCAGTCGCAGGAATAGGCATCTGTCAATCCTCAAAGGATCAGTTTAAACAGGCCCTTAAGGAGATTCCTGTACAACATGCCTGAGACTTGGCTGAACTGCCAAGGGCATTGTGTTTTGCCATTGACGCCATTAAGGATCCTATTCACCAGGCGTCTCGCCTTGCGATTATGCTCGTGCATATGCGTAGGATTCTGTGGTTGAAAAAATGGTCAGCCGAAGCGCCATGCAAAAGGCTCCTGACTGGTTTTCCTTTTCATGGGGATCGGCTATTTGGGGATGATTTGGACAAGTACATCCAAAAAATTTAAAGTGGGAAAAGTACCCTCTTGCCAGTCAAAGGAAGGAATAAAGAAAAAACAAAGAGAGCAAATGTCTCTTAAGAGGGCAAAAAAACCCCCCCAAGGCACTGTCTGAGAAAAGCAAGCCAAATTTATTAAACACAATGAAAAATACACCACACAGATAAATATAAACTACAAAAAATGATATTGCAAGTGGGCCATGGTAGGTAATCAATCACAGACCCTAAAAAATTAAAAATGACAACGTTGTCGTTAAAAACAGGGAAGCCACGGCTATGCATACCACATATATACACCATTCACCATTCAAACTCATATGAAATTGATTCAAGGCAGCAAGCAGCAGTTGATGAAGTATTGTGAATCACTTTTCAGAGGCATGGTATTTCAGGAGTTGTGGGTATTTATGGATGGAAAGAATATTGGAAGTCCGTGTAACGGGCTAATAGAGCCCAGTAAAGAACAGCATCTAATCAGGGCACTTGAAGGGTAACCCAGGGGGACACAGCAAAGCGAGACCAGCAAAATTGAATGATTCAAATGCAAATTAAGCAGATAAGACAGCGGTATTAATGGCAGCAGCAAGCAAGGAAAGGGGGTAATGAGCGGCAATGAAGAGGCATTAGGCAGTCATAACAACAGTACTTCTTCTCACCACCTGGCCAGTCACCAGCATCCATGGAATGCCATGCTCAGTCCCAAGTTCTGGCTTGGAGTGTTAGTCCATACAGTGCCATATTCCTGTTTGGAAAGCGGTGTTCACGCTGCGCTGTTTAGGCTGTATAGGTAAAGCTGCTAGAGCGCCGGTCATCAGCTGTTTGGTCCCAGCTGTTCCTCCAACCACAGCGTTTGCACGTGGTTCCGGGATAGCGTGCTGATGTCACATGCTGACGCGTTTCACCAGCCAATGACCGCTGGTTTCCTCAGAGCAAGGAGGAGTCAGTGGATCAAGCATATATAGACAGGGTAATCAGATGAAATTACACATATTTACCACCAGATGTCATCCAAGATCACCTCACATAACGAACAAACAGCAAGGGAATTTCTTTTGAATACCAAGTCCAAATGACTATAGATGATCGATCACCATTAGTTATAAATGAACAAAGAGCATAAAAGCCAATTAAATGGCTAAGTAAAGGCCAATATACATACAAAACAAAAACAGAAAACAAAAACAAAACAAAAAAAAAAAAAGACCCCACCAGAGTCAAGAGCAGATTCAGAAGACTCAGAAACAGCTGCTTGCTGCCTTGAATCAATTTCATATGAGTTTGAATGGTGAATGGTGTATATATGTGGTATGCATAGCCGTGGCTTCCCTGTTTTTAACAACAACGTTGTCATTTTTAATTTTTAGGGTCTGTGATTGGTTACCTACCATGGCCCGCTTGCAATATAATTTTTTGTAGTTTATATTTATCTGTGTGGTGTATTTTTCATTGTGTTTAATAATTTTGTCTTGCTTTTCTCAGACAGTGCCTTGGGGTTTTTTATTCCCTCTTAAGAGACATTTGCTCTCTTTGTTTTTTCTATATGCATTTAGGGCATCCCCTTATGGTATCCCGCCTCCTGTGTGGTTGATTGTCTGGTATATGCCAACACTCATTGTTAATAATAATTTTGGTGGTTGATCCAGGTAAACTTAAATTTTTTTTTGAAAGGAAGGAATAAACGTCCTTCGTAAGCCTCAGGGACAAAAGAAGTCCTGGGGGTGGAAACCTGCAAAACAGATTTCTAAAGCCTCATTATGAAGGGGCGCCCCCACTCGTCATGGTGGGGGGAAGACTTCTGCAGTTCTCAGAGGTCTGGCAGGAGGATATTCGGGACAGATGGGTCATCTCCACAATTGCTCTGAGTTACTGGAGTTTCGGGAGTTTCCACCGCCTTGTTTTTTTAAGTCAAATGTTCCCAAAGATCCAGCATTAGAGCGATTGCTGGCTGAGGGGGTGATTTTGGAAATCCCCACAGAAGAGCAAGGTTTGGGGTTCTATTCAAACCTCTTCACAGTACCAAAACTGAATGGAGATGTCAGGCCCATTCTAGATCTCAAAAATCTAAATCAATTCCTGAAGGCCCGCCCCTTTCGCATGGAGTCAATCAGGTCGGTTGTTTCTCTCCTACAAGGAGGGGAACTTCTGGCGTCAATCGACATCAGGGATGCATATCTGTATGTTCCTATATTTCCCGCTCACCAAAGATTTCTGCAGTTCGAGGTGGAACAGCACTATTTTCAGTACGCAGCCCTGCCCTTAAGATTGGCTACAGCACCCCGGGTGTTTACAAAGGTTCTGGCTCCACTGTTAGTTAGGCTAAGGGCGCAGGGCATAACAGTCCTGGCATACCTGGACGATCTATTGCTAATAGATCGGCCGGTTGCCCGCTTGGAGCAAAGCGTGTGCAACACAGCCAAATACCTGGAAAGCCTAGGTTGGATTCTCTTCCTTAAAACCATTAAAAAGGCTGGAATACTTAGGTCTGATCATAGACACAGCCCACAAAAAGGTGTTTTTGCCTCAGGCAAAGATCAACGCCATAAGAGAGCTGGTGCAGATGGTCAGGTCGAACAGAAATCCATTCATCCGCCTTTGCATGAGGTTGTTAGGAAAGATGGTGGCTTCTTTTGAAGTGGTTCCCTATGCCCAGTTCCATTCCAGACTGTTGCAAAACAGTATCCCGTCTGCTTGGAACAAAAGGGTCCAAGCTCTAGATTTGCCAATGCGGCTGTCCCCAAAAGGTATCCCAGAGCCTCAATTGGTGGTTGGTAACCCGGAATCATAAAAAAAAAAATGAAAATCCTTCATACCAGTTATTTGGAAAGTAGTAACGACAGATGCCAGCCTTTTCGGCTGGGGAGCAGTACTAGAAAAGATAACGGTCCAGGGACAGTGGTCAAGAACCGAAAGAGAGAAGTGAACCATATTCTAGCTTGGGCAGAAAGGAATGTCCCTTGCCTATCGGCAGTCTTCATTCTGGGAATAGAGAATTGGCAGGCGGACTACTTGTGTCACCAGCAATTGTTCCAGGGGGAATGGTCCCTTCATCCCGACATCTTTCTGGCTATTTGCCAAAGATGGGGGATCCCGGACGTAGATCTTTTGGCGTCCAGGTTCAACATGAAGTTGGTCAACTTTGTGTCCAGGACAAGGGATCCACTCGCATGTGGAACAGATGCATTGGTGACCCCGTGGGATCAGTTCTCACTGATCATTTATGCATTCCCCCCTATTCAGCTGCTGCCACGTCTTCTTTGCAGGATCAAGCTGGAAAGGATGGGAAGATGGCAAAGGTATTGAATTTATTCTTCTCCTCAGTCTTCACGAGTGAATCGGGGGGCTTCAGTAACCAAAACTGCAGTGTTTATCCTCATGACACAACACAGGAAGCACCTACATGGTTAACAGAGGACGGAATTAAAATTAGACTTGAGAAACTTAACATTAATAAATCACCGGGACCAGATGGCTTGCATCCGAGGGTACTTAGGGAACTCAGTCAGGTGATTGCCAGACCGTTGTTCCTAATTTTTACAGACAGTCTATTGACTGGAATGGTACCAGCTGATTGGAGAAAAGCCAATGTAGCACCAATATTTAAAAAGGGCCCAAAAAACATCCCTGGGAATTACAGACCAGTTAGCCTAACATCAATAGTATGTAAACTCTTGGAGGGGATGATAAGGGACTATATACAAGATTTTAGTAATAAGAATGATATCATTAGCAGTAATCAGCATGGATTCATGAAGAATCGTTCTTGCCAAACCAATCTATTAACCTTCTATGAGGAGGCGAGTTGCCATCTAGATAAAGGAAGGCCCGTAGACGTGGTGTATCTGGATTTTGCAAAAGCATTTGACACAGTTCCCCATAAACGTTTACTGTACAAAATAAGGTGCGTTGGCATGGACCATAGGGTGAGTACATGGATTGAAAACTGGCTACAAGGGCGTGTTCAGAGGGTGGTGATAAATGGGGAGTACTCAGAATGGTCAGGGGTGGGTAGTGGGGTTCCCCAGGGTTCTGTGCTGGGACCAATCCTATTTAATTTGTTCATAAACGACCTGGAGGATGGGATAAACAGTTCAATCTCTGTATTTGCAGACGATGCTAAGCTAAGCAGGGCAATAATTTCTCCGCAGGATGTGGAAATCTTGCAAAAAGACCTGAACAAATGAATGGGGTGGACGACTACATGGCAAATGAGGTTCAATGTAGAAAAATGTAAAATAATGCATTTGGGTGGCAAAAATATGAATGCAATCTATACACTGGGGGGAGAACCTCTGGGGGAATCTAGGATGGAAAAGGACCTGGAAAAGGACCTGGGGGTCCTAGTGGATGATAGGCTCAGCAAAGCAAACAGAATATTGGCATGCATTAAAAGGGGGATCAACTGCAGAGATAAAACGATAATTCTCCCGCTCTACAAGACTCTGGTCCGCCCGCACCTGGAGTATGCTGTCCAGTTCTGGGCACCAGTCCTCAGGAGGGACGTACTGGAAATGGAGCGAGTACAAAGAAGGGCAACAAAGCTAATAAAGGGTCTGGAGGATCTTAGTTATGAGGAAAGGTTGCGAGCACTGAACTTATTCTCTCTGGAGAAGAGACGCTTGAGAGGGGATATGATTTAAATTTACAAATACTGTACTGGTGACCCCACAATAGGG
The DNA here is from genome assembly GCF_042186555.1 of Aquarana catesbeiana. NCBI lineage: Eukaryota > Metazoa > Chordata > Amphibia > Anura > Ranidae > Aquarana > Aquarana catesbeiana. The sequence goes on along the minus strand of NC_133325.1, from coordinate 273,095,195 downwards.
ATAAAACTTTTTCGCAGAAGAGAGTTTAATAAGACTCGTGGCCACTCGTTACAATTAGAAGAAAAGAGGTTTAACCTTAAACTACGTAGAAGGTTCTTTACTGTAAGAGCGGCAAGGATGTGGAATTCCCTTCCACAGGCGGTGGTCTCAGCGGGGAGCATTGATAGCTTCAAGAAACTATTAGATAATCACCTGAATGACCGCAATATACAGGGATATGTAATGTAATACTGACACATAATCACACACATAGGTTGGACTTGATGGACTTGTGTCTTTTTTCAACCTCACCTACTATGTAACTATAGAGACATACCCAAAAAGACTTGCAGCTGTAATTGCAGTGAAAGGTGGTTCTACAAAGTATTGACTCGGGGGGCTGAAAACAAATGCACGCCACATTTTTCAAATATTTATTTGTAAATAATTTTGAAAAACGTTTATCATTTTCCTTCCACTTCACAATTATGTGCCACTTGTGTTTTGGTTTATCAAAAAATCTCAATAAAATACATTTACGTTTTTGGTTGTAACATGGCAAAATGTGGAAAATTTCAAGGGGTATGAATACTTTTTCAAGGCACTGTATATCAAGGAGACAGATAATGATTCTATGATTGTCATACCTATTCCCAGGCCTAGAGAATGACATAAGCCAGGTTGCTCTGGAAGATACCAAACATTATTTTATATAAAAAAAAATGTGATGCCATTTGGAGACTTTTTGTGCTACAGTGTACAAAATGAGAATATAAAAAAAAAACTAAAAACAATTACCGGTTTTTGGTGACCCTACAAGACTATCCTGTATAATATTATTTCTAAATAAGCCATCTTATATTGTACCTTTAATCTATGCACAAACAGAGCAGAAATGAGGGAATGAAAATCACTATGTTTGTACATCCTATGATGGTATATACATACACTCACCTATTGATGTTTTCGCCATATTTCACTGTTCCAAAAAGAACAACCCCAGCAAAAGCATAGCAAAGAAGCAATAAAAACATTCCCACAATAATGAAGAAACTCTTATACATGCTGACGACAACAGTGAGTAATAACATTTTCAGTGTAACCTAGAAACAAGAGATTAAATTGTTTTAGTACTGGTAATAATGATCTATGAAATCCAAGTTTTACATCATTTGAGTGGACATGACCTTCCGTTTATACTTGATATACAGATGCACCATATTCCACACAATACTTCTATGAAGCTATAAAACACGAAAAAGATAGGGTGACACACTTAAAGCGACCCTTTTCTGAAAATGCAAGGTCCATTCCATTGAAAGACTCCCACACCCCAAAGTCAAATTGCCTACAAAAGGCATTTAAAAAATACAGCTATTGCAAAAAAAAAAGCACGAAATTACCTCATTCTAAGAAAAAGCCGAAGTTGGGGTATTTATTTTCTTTTTTTTTTTTTCTTGCAACAGCTTCTTTTTTAAACACCATTTTTATGGAGGGTCCATTTTAGGCACACTTTCCTCCAAAAATGGGTAAACCATTATTCCTCAAACTTTTCTTTTCAATATATTTATTGGAATTTTTAACAAAGAATGGAGATAGCAGTTGCAAATTTCGTATTCCTCAAACTTTTTTCTGTGTTACCAACTGTAGTCATAAATTTCAAGAGCTATCTGTGGATTTTACAAAATAGGAATGAGTGCAATGATTTTGGTAACATGCATTTTGACATACACTTAGCTGCTTAGGCCATATTTTTACTCAATATTTTTTTGCTTGTTTTTCCTTCTGTACAAAAAGGTTAAGTGAGCACTAACCTTAAGGAGCCTTTTAAAGCCCAGCGCACCCTTACAAATCTTCACCATTAAAGCAAATACATTTTGCTAAAATGGAGATATTTTGACAAAATCTCCAGATTTCTGTTGAGATTTCAGGGAGATTAACATTCTCCATTTCACTTATCCCTGGAGCCAAATGCCTATAATACCATAGCTGCCTCAGGTATCTGCTAGTGCTAATTCTGACATTTTGAACTCTTCAGTTTTTCTAGTCTTCAGATAATTGTAGGGACATTCCACCAAAGTGGAGGAAATGAAAGCGGACATGTTGTTCACAGCTGCCAGATTCCACATAGTATTCTTCTAAAACAGATTAGAAAATTAAAGAGGTCTAGTTGTGTGGTTTCCACTTGATTTCCATCACCTCTTTAATTGTTTTTCTAAAATTAAAGTATATAAACCCAAACACTTAAACCAAATAAGTTGTGGCTCATGTACTTATTGTACACCCACTATATTTCTTGCTATTAATGTAATAATTCCTGATGATCCTTTTCTGGGGTGACAATGTTCACTCATTTCAGTTGGGGCACTGGCACCCTTTCCTGCATACTTCAAAGCTCAACCACAAACAGATGTGCCAACACAAACTGTGCTTGCACATTTTGCAGTAAAAACGTTCCTTCCGGCCTGCGGCCACTGTGCGTGGTGGTGTCACATTAGGCACCGCCCAAAGTATTTCGTCATGAGGCCATGCCTAATGCTATGTCACCACCCACAGCAGCCGCCAGCCATAAGGAAAGTATTGTGGATGTTACCATTGCTCCAGCTTTTGCAATGTTGATGCCAGTCTATTTTATACATAATGTGAGTGCATTTTCTCTTCGTGATAAATTTTATTTTAAAGATGTACTGCATTGAGTGTTTGTATCTTACATGTTCCTACTGAATGTGAAGATAGAGTGAAGCCGGTGGTTATATTGCTATTCCATCATTCACCGCTGATCTGTTTGAGATTTATCCCTAAAGAACTGCTGGCTTTTCATTAGTTTGAAAGCTATTTGATTCCGGATATACACTCTTATCTCTTCTGGACTTACCTTTAGGCTCCATTCACACTAGCGCGTTTTTTGATGCATTTTGCATTTTGCAGAAATGCATGGGAATTTTTTAACATGGGTTCCTATGGAACATGTTCACATCAATGCTTTTTTGTATCTCTGCGTTTTTGGAAAGGGTCGGGGACTTTTTTTCATGCAAAAAGCAGCGTTTTGCATGTAATGGATTTCAATGGACAAGCATCAAAAATGCAAGTGCAGCGTTTTTGCAGCGTTTTTGCAGCGTTTTTGGTGCGTTTTTGGTGCGTTTTTGCCGTTTTTTTTTTTTTTTATTTTTTTTTAAGACAGGAGGGAATAAAAAGCATTGGCTAACAGGTACAGGACAGATATCCACATAGATGAAACAAGGATTGAGTAAAAATACAGGTTGCTTAAGCGTGATGCATGTAATATTGTCAATATCTGCTGAAACCCATATAGAAAACTTGCTTTTATTCACTTTATATTTGCAATCAAAGCTTTCTAACTCCAATATCATTCTTTAAGTCTCAAGGATAAGGAGGATGACGTAAAGGTTGCTGATTTCACGCTTTTTTAAATTTATATGCAACTAAAATAAATTACTCCAGGAATAAAATGCATTTTATGTCTAATATTAAACAACTCAAAACACAATTAAAATGAAAATAGTATGTCTGCAAATAGACAAGCTAAGTGGTATGATGACAAGCAACCACGAAAAAGCTATTTTATGCTCTACTTAGAGATAAAAGTAAATTGTGGGTAGTTATTTTTCTCTCAGCATGTCTTTTTAACAGAAACTTGATTTGGAAGAATAAATTCTCGCACAGGGCTTATTGGAAAGATTTTTCTCAAACTACAACAAGAAAATCTAGTTACATTGAAAAATAAAATAGGCCTTTGAAGTGAGGTGTTTTCAAAGGAATAAAATGACAGTATAATTTACAAACATATAGTATATGACTGCAAGGGAGGGTCTAGTGGCAATGTCATAGAGTCTATAGGAACATAAAATATACAGTAAATATAAATTTATATATACATACACCTTATGAATACAAGGACAGACAGAAAAATAGACACCCAGACATATAAAAATAAATATGCAAAATGCATGTGTCTTAATTAGGGCTCATTGAAACACAAATGTTACTGTAATTTGCAGGAAAATACATGCATTAATACAATGCACACAGTTTTCATATTATGTTTATTTATAAATGTACTGTATGTGCATTGGTGGTTTGTGGAGCCATTCATTTTGTATGGCTGCAATACACAATGCGTATTTTGTTACATTGCACTGCAAAAAAATGCAGCACTACATTTTCATATGTTAAAGAGAAAGTAAACCCTGGTGGGTTTTTCTTCCTTTCTAATTCCCTGCAAAGTAAAGTAAAATCTTTGCCCGTCTTACTTCCGGGGCCGCAGACTTCGGCTCTGTGATTGGCCGGAGCCGCGTGACATCAGTGGGAGCCACCGGTCACGGAACACTTGCCTGAAGAAATGGCAAGAAACGTTCCTTCAGAGCTCATGCGCTGATGACATAATCGGTGCAGTAAACAGTGAATATCTCCTAAATGGCGCACTTTTAAGAGATATTTACATTAAAGGGAGGTTTACACTCTCTTTAAGGTGCATTCCAGCCTGTTCTTAATGCAAAGTGTCATGACAAACATCACAGAATCGGTCTATAATTGGATGACATATAATCCTGGTATAAGCATCTGTAAATATCAAATACTGAATGTCTGACAAGGAAGATAGGCATCTGTACAATGACCTTACAGTGCTATAATTATTATTATTCTTCTTATTATTATTATACAGGATTTATATAGCGCCAACATTTTGTTTAATTTGATAATTAATCTGCTGCTGTACCTCTGTGTCTGCAAGTACAACTAGGTATTATATTTGTTTAATGCTTTCACTACACTATTTTACATTCACTGAATAGTTCTTGCATAATCTATATGCTCCAGTTGGACCACTTAGGGGGCCCAGCACAAACTGCATGACAGCCTGGTCATTCAAACTACTTTGGCGCTCAGTGACTGTTTGCTGCAATTGGCCAAATGATGTGTTTTTGCAGTTATTACATGGCACATTGAAGTTGCAAGTATAAGCCTAAATTGATTTAAAATGTTATTAAACCCTAAGGTCTCATGCACACTGCAGATCAAAAAAGCTGCTCCTACAGGTGTTTGAGCTGTTTTGAGCTTTTACTTTTCTCTGCCTGTTAACTCCCTTCCATGTTAGCCTAAGTGTCCATGAACACTATAGGCATTTTCAGGAGTTTAGTGGCAGGGGAGTTTACAGGCAGAAAAAAAAAAACCCCTTTCGGCTCATGCAAACTGAGAAGCTCAAATATGCTTTTTGAGTTTTCAGAATCAAAAACGTGGTAAAAGCCATGTTTTTGCATGCAAGTTAATGAGCATTCATGCGCATTCCCGCATCTGGCGCTAATGCATTCCATTGTCTAGAATTCTGGCTATTACAATGCATTAACGTGCACATAATTAATCAACTATAGTTTCTTTAGTTTTCTTAACTTACATGTTTTCCACATATGGAGAAAAACCTGAAGACTATTATACAAGCGCCCATCATATATGTATATTCATTCTGTAAAAGAAAAATATATATTACATGCATACTGGACAAATCTGATTTTTTTAAATTTAGCTCATATTATAAGACATTTTTTTTGGAAAAACATATACAATACTGTCTTATATCACAAAGTATCTAATCTAGTATGTAATCGAATCTAATTTATCTTTGGTGTGTTCGTGAAGAAATGTTAGTGAACATGTGGTTGGACTAAAACCAAGAAAACAATTAGGCAGGTGGGCCTAGATGTGTGTTACTCCACTGATTCCAGATCCCCCCTCCTCCAATGTATTCTTACTGTTGTCTTAGCTATCCTCATTATTCCTAAATGCTCATTTTCACTGTGGGTGACAAGTCTCTAACCACAGAGATGCTGATAGCCATCTGAGGACTACAACAAGTATCTCAGTAATTTAACACTAATGTTGGTCGTCCGCATGCCAATAACTAAAGATTTTATTTACCAATTCCAAACTACCTTTAGGTAGGAACAAGGCATCTTATCACCAACAACATATAATTTATATTTATACAACAGGCATGTTTGTCGGCTGCCTTCACCTTTTAAATGATTTTTGCCATTTAAAGCTGGGTGAAAGTAATTAAAACTACTGAGTGTATATTCAGCATAACAGCTGCAGGGAAGAAGATGATTTGTGATGCTGAGCTTGTAAGAATAAAGTAAATAAATGAACAGTGACAGGAAGGTGAAATGATTGTGAGAGCAGGAATTTGCAGTCAGTGCCTTACATGCCTTTTATACCTAGTGCAGTTGAAATCTCTGCAACTTTCCTATTCAACTGCAAAATGACAAGTGGAATTACAATGCATTTTCGTTGGCCAGTGGACCATCCATGCAAGCTACAAAGAATTTGGTCCCTCAGTTTCATAATATTCTTCAGTAGCTGGCTGCTTGCCGTATATATCCAATAGTCTTTCCATTGGCATACAGAAATATGGACTTCTATTCAGCATGTAACAAGGTTCCAAAACTGGGTGACTAGATTTAGAATGGTGCATCCATCTTCATTCAGTAGAATGAAAGAAATCTAGCTTGATACATAAAAATATATAAATTGGTGTACAATATACGTACACTTCTGCTTTGAACTGTCCTGAAATCCCCAGAATTCTGCTTAATAACTAATAATAATGTAATTTTAGAATACAGTTTTAAGGACAACCTAGGGAAATGTAATAACATTACATTGAGTCAACTAAGAATAATCATTTTGAACACATTTTTTCTCAATAGTAAAAAATAGTAGTAGTTTTAATCTCCCTTACTAGTAAGGCAAAATGAAGTATCACCCAAATGACACCAAGTGATGTCACAAGAAGGTCATATCGATTTCTCCTACTCTGCCAAAATCCCGCTGGTGACATAGCGGTTATCTTCATTGTTACCTATGGGAACAAAAATCAAGAATGTGTTAACAGTTAAGATTGAATTAACACATTTTCATTATGACAATAATGTTTACAGTTGCCACTGGTTAACAAGGAATTACTAACTTAAGAACTACATTAAAGTTCTGTTAATGTCTTTACATCTCTAACATGGCTAAATTGTTCTATTCTCTAACAATTCACTAACAGGATTGTGAGTAATAACAGACCTGTATCTAGTAAACTCATAGAAAGCCCAGTCAGTATGATGTTCAGTTAGGAATCAGTCTGTCAATGTGGGGGGGGGCGCATGCATGAAGCCGGCTGGGACAGACATGCCTGATTGAGGCTCTGTGTCACACAAGTCCACACAGCCGCTCACAGCTCCCTCCCGGCTCCTTACAGCATACCCACTGCTTCTCTTCATTCTAGTACCTGCCCTGAGCCTCACAAGATGGTGTACGGCAGCTCTCGACAGAAACCCAAGCCAAAATCCATCTGGGAGGTGTTCACTTGGGCCTCTTCCAAGATGGCGCCTCCATCATCACAGCCAAGCATGCAAAGCTCCACCCATCAGGCACAGCCCTCAGCCACTGCAGATGGTGAGTCAGACACTGATTTTGTGATAACTCTCATTGCATTTCATCCTGACTTCTCGCAACCTGACCTGTTAAAACATTTTGATTGGATGCTCAGCAAGGCCCTAGCAGACTTATGACCACATTAAGGATAGACTGTCCAGTGAGATCTGTAAACTAGGCCAATGCACAGCGGACCCCAAACAACAGAAGGACAGCCTCGATACTCTCACCCACAACAATGCTGATGAGCTGAAAGCTCTCAGGGAAGAGAACCTCACCCTACAATCATGCCTCAAGGATTTTGAGAACAGAGCCCCGTGCTCGAATCTCCGCATGCGAGGGACCCCGGAGTTGATCACTGACCTACAATCACACGAGCACACACATGGACTTCAGGGGTTCTGCCTTTTGTTCCATTCTCTCTTCAGACTCCAGTTTTGGGGACTCTTTTTTGTCAACCCCTTTTTTTTTTTTACCTAAAACCAAACGCAGAGACATCCTTGTAGCATTCCGTTGGCAAGCCCTTTTACCCTCCTGGTAAAGATTAAGGACCCTGAGGGCTGCTATCTTGTTTTGATTGGACATTTACTCGATAGTGAGGTTACTGTTGTATCCTAATATGCTCCTAACAAGAATCCAATCCAGTTTCTCTCCCACTTACTGACAGTCGTTGATTCCCATAAGTGAGGCACATTACTTATCTGTGGATATTCTAAGCAAACTCTATACCCTTTCCTAGATAAATCCCCTATACCATCTTCTTCTAGTCCTGGCAAGCTCACCTTCCAGCAACTCCTACGCTGCTACTCTTTGCTGAATTCCTGGTGAGAACATAACCCGGTTAGGTGGCAATACATCCATTACTCCTTTCCAAGCAAAACGCTTTCACACATTGACCCCATATTGATCACCATTGGCTCTTCTCCCTTTCCTAGTTATCTTCCACTTCACTTGGACTAACCATAGCACTGTCCTTACCACTTTGACTTCTCTAAGGCTCACCTCTCATGACACTACCTGGTGTATGAGTAAAAGTGTTTTGGCCCATCCGGCTCATAATCTTGACATAGAAATTGGGATCAAGGATTATCAGAACCTTTATAAAGATAGATTAGAGCTCTATCTCTCTCTCACTGAATCAGCCGAAAAAACTGTGCAGATCCCAGCATATGTTCTTGGCTCTTACCCTCCATGAGGTAGACCACGTTGGTAAACCTGTATGCTTGAAGCTTTCCCAAGATTCCTATACCAAAAATCCTCTAAAAAACCTTCAGGAATTTCGTAAACACCTAGCTCACCTCTATACTGACACTGGCCATTCCCACGCGAACACTCTTATTTCCCATGTCACTTTCCCAACGCTTTCTGTCTCACAATGCGAAGGCCTCGAAAAGCCTATCTAGGCCACTGAAGTTCTTTTGGTTATCAAAGCCCTGAGACCCCATAAGCGCTCTGGCCTGGATGGGCTTTCGTCCACCTATCATAAGAAATTCGCTAAAATCCTTGCCCCCCTATTGGTTAATGCTTTTACCTCTATTCTTGATGGTCATTCCTTCTGGACCGAAACGTTGACAGCTGTTATCTCCATGCTCCCACAACCCCATATGGATGACACTTCTTGGTCTAATTATAAGCCTATCTCCCTTCTCAACCTTGATATCAAAATTCTTGCAAAAATCCTTTCCAATCGCTTGAACTCAATTATTGGTTCCTTGATCCACAAGACTAGGGTGGGCTTTATTCCCTCCCAACAAGCCAGTGACAATATTCGCCATGCAGTCCTTCTTGCCCATGCTGCTTGTACCTGCAATATTCTAACTTGTTTTATATCAATGGATATTAGAAAGGCTTTTGACACAGTCTCTTGGCCCTACCTTCAGTTTGCTTTATGCCGTTGGAGTTTTGGTACACACTTTCTTACCTGAATCTACTCAATTTATGCCAACCCCAAGGCTTATGTGAGAGACGCAGGCCATAAATCTGACACCTTTGCTGTTAGAAGAGGGACTTGGCAAGACTGCCCGCTTTCACCATAGCTCTTTGCTTTAGCCATGGAATCTTAAGCCCTCCTGCTTTGAACGGATCCCAACATTTGAGGCTTGGAGCTTGGTGGCAACCATCACAAGCTCTGCCTCTTCGTTGATGATGTCCTGATTTTTCCACTTATTTCTACACCCAATCTCCTCCAACTATTGGTCCAATTTGGTCCAGTTTGGGGATCTAAAGGTTAATTCCCAAAAATCAGTGGCTCTTAATATCTCTTTGCCACCACCCTTGTTCTGTCAACTGCAGGAAGTCTTACCATTCTCCTGGTTGTCATGTTATATTTCCAATCTCATCTTACTGACTAAATAGTCTACTTTACCATTGACCGTTATGGGTAGAATTACAGTGGTCAAAATGGCAATAAGGGCTGATCCTAGGGTCACAGACGCCTGGGTGCAGAAATATTTCTGGCGCCCCCACATGGGCGTGGTCATCTTGCCAACTCCTCCCCTCTACAAATGTTTCTATGGCAACGACTCAAACACAGAGATGCTCCCCTTAGAAGTCTTTGTTACCTTGGGATCCTCCCATGATCTCCTAACAATAAAGAAAATATGGGAAGAGAGTACACTAATGAGACCTGGAGGGGAGACTCTCTGATGCACACAAAGAGGGCTGTCTGTTAGAAAGAGCCCCTAGACATAATACGGTCAAAGACTGCAGACATGATACAAGAGACGGTCAGAGACTGCAGACATAATAAAGGAGATGGTCAGAGACTGCAGACATGATACAGGAGATGGTCAGAGACTGTAATCATAGTACAGGAGATGGTCAGAGACTGCAGACATAATACAGGAGATGGTCAGAGACTGCAATCATAGTACAGGAGATGGTCAGAGACTGCAGACATAATACAGCAGATGGTCAGAGACTGCAATCATAGTACAGGAGATGGTCAGAGACTGCAGACATAATACAGCAGATGGTCAGAGACTGCAGACATGGTACAGGAGATGGTCAAAGACTGCAGACATGATACAAGAGATGGTCAGAGACTGCAGACATGATACAAGAGATGGTCAGAGACTGCAGACATGATACAAGAAATGGTCGGAGACTGCAGACATGATACAAGAGATGGTCAGAGACTGCAGAAATTATACAAGAGATGGTCAGAGGCTGCAGATATAATACAGGAGATGGTCAGAGACTGCAGATATAATACAGGAGATGGTCAGATACTACAGATATAATACAGGAGATGGTCAGAGACTGCAGTTCCTATGGACATTAGTAGATAATGGCCGATCGGCCCTCTCACCTGACCCAGCAATACAGCAATGGTTCCTCTGATCAGGAGTCAGCTCACTCTGAATTGCCCGTGGCGGCTCCGCTGGGTAGCACCCAGATCTGTATTCTGGCAATGACTCCATTCCTTTATCCACCAGGGATGGCGCTAGGCTGTGTGGCTTTTCCTCTGGTGGCGCAGGGCAGCAGGGTTCTCTCTCTGATGGTGTTCTCTCAGCACTGCCCTCTCCCTCTGGAGTCCTGGGTGTACTTCCCTGAAAGCTTTTCCGGACTCCTGGCTCTCTCTCCCATTCAGCTGAGCATGCTGTGTGGGCTGCAATTTACATGTTACTGTGGGGCTGCCAGTCCTCAGGACTACATGTCCCACAATCATCTTCTCTGCACCTTTTTCTATTCTATTTCTTCCCTGGCTGATATGAAGACGGGGGAAGAAACATAGTGGGAGGCTGTGCTGGCTAGCGCCGCTCACTAGTACAGCAGTGCATATGAGGAGGAGAGGGAGAGGGAGTGGGAGGGGGGAAAGAAGAGCCCGCAGCTACAGTGGTGTCACTAGGGTTGGTGTCACCAGGTGTGGTATAACATGGTGTCACCCCCCCTTCCACCAACTATAGTCGCCCCTCAGTACAGACCTCCCTCCACTAAGTATAAACCCCCTTCGTCAGTGCAGACCCCCCACTAAGTATAAACCCATCCCTCAATACAGACCCCCCTTCATCAGTATAGACCCCCCAGGACAAACCACCCCCCCTCCATTAGTACAGACCCCCACCAGGACAAACCCCCTTCCATTAGTATAGCTCCCCCCAGGACAAACCCCCCTCCATTAGTACAGACCCCCCAAGACAAACCCCCCTCCATTAGTACAGACCCCCAGGACAAACCCCCCCTCCATTAGTACAGACCCCCCAAGGACAAACCCCCCCTCCATTAGTACAGGCCCCCCAGGACAAACCGCCCCCCTCTCCCTTAGTACAGACCCCCCAGGACAAACCCCCCTCTATTAGTAGACACCCCCCCTCCATTAGTGTACATAAAAACATCTGGGCGGCAGCTAGAGAGGCGAGGACAGTGTGCAGCCGTGCTGCCCGAGTGGAGAGCAGATGGAGACAGGCTTTGGTGGGAGTATGAGACAGAGGAAGAGAACACGTCAGGCACAGACCGCACCGCCCCCCCCAGCAATGTCACTGCGCGGCTGGTCTCTCTCCACACAGAGACCAGCCGCTCCGATCTAGTGCAGACCCCCCACTAAGTATAAACCCCTCCCTCAATACAGACCCCCCTTCATCAGTATAGACCCCCAGTACAAACCACCCCTCCTCCATTAGTACAGACCCCCACCAGGACAAACCCCCTTCCATTAGTATAGATCCCCCCAGGACAAACCCCCCTCCATTAGTACAGACCCCCAAGACAAACCCCCCTCCATTAGTACAGACCCCCAGGACAAACCCCCCCTCCATTAGTACAGACCCCCCAAGGACAAACCCCCCCCTCCATTAGTACAGGCCCCCAGGACAAACCGCCCCCCCTCTCCCTTAGTACAGACCCCCCAGGATAAACCCCCCTCCATTAGTACAGACCCCCATTACAAACTGCCCCCCTCCCCCTTAGTACAGACCCCCCAGGACAAACCGTCCCCCTCTCCCTTAGTACAGACCCCCCAGGACAAACCCCTCTCTATTAGTACAGACTCCCCCAGGACAAACCCCCCTCCATTAGTACAGACCCCCAGGACAAACCGCCCCCTCTCCCTTAGTACAGACCCCCCAGGACAAACCCTCCCTCCATTAGTACAGACCCCCAGGACAAACCCCCCTCCATTAGTACAGACCCCTACCAGGACAAACCCCCCCTCCATTAGTATAGATCCCCCCAGGACAAACCCCCCTCCATTAGTACAGACCCCCAGGACAAACCCCCTTCATTAGTACAGACCCCCCAAGACAAACCCCCCTCCATTAGTACAGACCCCCCCAGGACAACCCCCCTCCATTAGTACAGACCCCCAGGACAAATCCCCCCTCCATTAGTACAGACCCCCCAGGACAAACCCCCCTCCATTAGTACAGACCCCCCCCAGGACAAACCACCCCCCATCCCTTAGTACAGACCCCCCCTAAGACAACCCCCCCTCTATTAGTACAGACCCCCCAGGACAACCCCCCCTCCATTAGTACAGACCCCCCAGGACAAACCGCCCCCCCTCTCCCTTAGTACAGACCCCCAGGACAAACCCCCCTCCATTAGTACAGACCCCCAGGAGAACCCCCCCTCCATTAGTACAGACCCCCCAGGACAAACCCCCCCTCCATTAGTACAGACACCCCCAGGACAAACCGCCCCCCCTCTCCATTAGTACAGACCCACCCAGGACAAACTGCCCCCTCCTCTCCATTAGTAGAGACCCCCCAGGACAAACCCCCCCTCCATAAGTACAGACCCCCAGGACAAACCCCCCTCCATTAGTAGAGACCCCCCCTCCATTAGTACAGACCCCCCTTCCATTAGTACAGACCCCCCAGGACAAACCCCCCTCTATTAGTAGACACCCCCCCTCCATTAGTGTACATAAAAACATCGGGGCGGCAGCTAGAGAGGAGAGGACAGTGTGCAGCTGTGCCGCCCGAGTGGAGAGCAGATGGAGACAGGCTTTGGTGGGAGTATGAGACAGAGGAAGAGAACACGTCAGGCACAGACCGCACCGCCCCCCAGCAGCAGCGGTGACCTGCGGAGGGAGCTGCCTCTGGACACAGAGAGGAGGAGGAGGAGGGAGGGGAGCACTCTGGTGCTTCAGCGCCCTCACCTCTCTGGCGCCGGGGTGCACTGCACCCCACCTGGGATCGGCCCTGATGGCAATCCTGCCTAAGATTTTGTACCTCTTCTGGGTGCTGCCTATTTCAGTGCCAGCATATTTTCTTTGGCTCCTGCAAAGCCCCACATCTTCTTATGTTTGGAGCACACTTAAACCCTGCCTCCCTACGCATCATTCTCTTACTTTATGGAATAAGCTTATAACCCACTACATCCTTCACCCCATAACCCCTTTCTTTCTTCTGTAACCCAGCATTTTATGGCTTGGTCTTCCTCAGCCCCTTCTCAGTGTGGTCTACTGCCAACTTAAACCAGGCATATAAATGTATGGTTTCCACCACTGTTAAAATGTTTTTGACCCTTTTCTACTACCTTCAGATCAAGCACTTCCTCACCCCTTTCATTTAAATGTATCCCTCTTCTTCCTCAATGTCCTTCCTTGAATGTACCTGTAACAGTGATCCACCTAGAAAGGGCCTAATTTCTGCCTTATACTCCCACCTGCTGGAGTCCCCAAACGCTACTCCTTTTTCTTATGTCACTAAGTGGGAGAGAGACCTTGGAACCACTTTAGACCTTACTGAGTGGATCCACATCTGGCAGGCCACAAAATCCTCCTCACTGAATATTGCAGCATTGGAAACCCATTACAAAGTCCTTACACGTTGGTACTTAATTCCTGCCAGGAATGCGAAGTACGTACTGCAATATTACCCCCTATTGCTTCCGTGGCTGTATTGCTGCAGGCATGCACCTACACATTTGGTGGGACTGCCCCATCACCCAGGCCTTTTGGTCTGACATTTTTGGCATTCTTTCTACACTTTTTGACACTCCAATGTCTCCAGACAGTATTGCAGCACTCCTGAACAAAAAACTCCCTAACTTTACCCATTGCCAATTCACACTACTCCCGTAGATCACCAAGGCAGCCAAACAAACCATCGGAAAAGCCTGGAAATCTCCCACCCTATGCATCCTCACTGCTAAACAAAGGATCACACAGGCTATGAGCCATGTGAAAATGGAGGTGGTCCTATTGGGTAAAGTGAACAAATATGAAAAACTCTGGAGCCCTTGGGTGACCCATAATTTACCTCCAAACTTTTATGAGTCTTTGTTGCTCCCTTGATATGTAACTCATCTCTCCAGTTAACCCCAGAATTCCCCCCCCCCCCACACTTCTTGCAGATCCTTTTCCTTTCTTCTCTTATTTTTTCTTTTCCCCCTCCTCCTTCTCTTCTTTACCCCCCTTTCCCTATCTTTTTTCTTGAATTCAGTTTTCTCTTATTCTTCTTTTCCCTTTTACTTTTTTACAGGCAGCTGGCCTATGATGTATTTTTCATTGGTCTCAGACCCACTGTCCTGTTATTGATACATCTTGATACCTGGTTCTATAGGGGAATAGAAGTGTTTACATTTACTGTATATTGTTTTATCATTTCTTTTGATATCTAGATGTACTTCTCTGTATGCTCACGGCTCCGGCCTCTAAGTTCTTTCTCATCTATGGTGTAGCTGATACCCTGCTCCCTCTGTGCTTGTTTTGCACTTTATTATGTACTTTCTAGTTACCTACCCTATGGACACATTTTTACTTGTTTCTGTTTTTATTATTGTTGTTCTTCAATAAAATATTTGAACAAGGAATCAGTCTATCAAATATTATAAAAGATAAACAAATAGTTAGATGGGATCTCTTTTAGCTTAGTGATCACAGAAGTCTGTTTTGCTATGTACAAAAGTGAATTCTTTTAAAGTAGAACTATGGAATTTAAACTCAAGCAGAAGTTTGAGCTAGATGTAGACCCCGAAATCTTGGTTATATAGATATGGTTGTGACTCTCAGGGGTGGGCCCCTCCCAGCCCCCCTCCCCCCTTTATTTTATTTTGCCCTTTCTATGTACCTTCCCCCTTATTGGCCTTTGTCGTCATCCCTCCCCTTATATTTTTTATTTTAATTTCTCTTCCCCCCTCTCCTATTTTTATTTCCATTTTTTTTGTGTCATCACATACCTTTGCATAACTTTGTGCTCTAACCTTCTTTTCTTCATAACAACCTGGGGAAATATTCAGCAGGTCTACTTTAGTAAATCCCTGTCCCCCATAACTGGTGACTACTCTGACCAGCAATTATTCTTTTATATATGTTTACAGACTTTTTCAGCTCCTTGTTCAAAGACAATGATTGAATGTATACCGACATTTATTTCTCATGTTATGTTCTGCTCCCTTTTATTATATCCAGAAATGTACATGTGACTGTATGTATATATACACTATCTCGATGTATCATATACCTCATTGTTTTGTGAATGGATTTTGAACCTGCTTTGTTCACTAATAAAACGTTTCTGTTAAAAAAAGTAGAACTATGGCCTCACAATAAAAAAAATACAGCACCTAATTAAAAGTGCATCTGCACTTTGTTTTCACTTTGTCCCCCTGCAAAGCCTCCAAATATCTGTTCATCCTGCCAGTAAAGTCTGCCCAATGCAGCTTCTTGTGATTGTGTGGCAACAATGCTGCACTGCTCCTAAATTCAGAGCAGAATTTCCTTTCCAATGTAGTCTGTGCCTACGTGTACTACAGTTTGATAAGATGATTTTGTAGGGGTTGCATTATCAGCATCTTCATTGCTGATTTCAAAGCCTGTAGCTTATAGTTAGTCCTGCCCACTGCTTTCTGGATTGGCAGCACTGCTGCTATTGCTGTAACTTTTCCATTGTAGGCTGTAATTTCTAGGAGGTGGAGAGAGTGTGAAGCACAAATAAAGGAGGAGTTGGCTGAGTCATGGAAGGTAAAGACAAATTCAGTTGACATTGACCTTGTCATTCAATGTAAGTGAACAAATATGATTATTCTGGTTTGTTGTGCTATGTGAGTCCCATATTTGTTTTTTGGAGGTGATCATTATAAATGTATTTTTCTATAGTTTGGTGCCTATTCATTTATCTTTTACACACTCATAAAAAGACAATTAATATCTCAGTAAGAAAAAAGGTTTGTTGTGTCTTTATCACATTGGAGGTTCTTATAACTTGATTCAAAAGCAAGTGAAATTCATCTAGCTGTCCAAAATGTAATAGATCTGCATACAGTATACTAGTACCAATGTTATGTAATTTAATGTTTGGGAAGAGTTCTATTCATATTGGCACATACTTTGACTGACCTTCCTTAGCTAGTCTTCAAGAAGAACAATATAACTGGAAATACTTTACCTCTAGAACAAAAATGAAGGTAAAAACTACTGATATAGTTGCTAGAGGAACAGTAGATGGGTCATCAACATCCCACTGGAAAAAGAACATATCAATCATTTTTTTAAATTTTAACATAATGTAAACACAAACACATTTTCAGAATTCTTTAATATAGTCAAGGAGGTGAATCCAATTTGGAACATTATGGTAAGAGTAATGTATAGTACAGGGATATGCAATTAGCGGACCTCCAGCTGTTGCAAAACTACAAGTCCCATCATGCCTCTGCCTCTGGGTGTCATGCTTGTGGCTGTCAGAGTCTTGCAATGCCTACACACTGGTGCAATAATTTGCGTCTCTGACTGATTTAGGCATTTATTATCAACCTCTAGTACAGACAAAACAACCCCATACTTGCAAATAATGTACAAAATTGGAAATAGCATATACATTCATCAAGCCATCTATGAGAAGAATACTGTAAGTTATTGCTTTAAAATGTTTGGATTCTATAATTGGACTGGGTTTAAGGGAGAGATTAATACTTTACAGCCCTGTACTAAATACAGAATATAATACATAATATACATTGTATACATATTAATGTAAACAAGAACTTATGTTAACAGGTAAGCACAACTACATCTTGTTATGCAACCTCAGTGTAGATCTGTTGTCTTTTAGTAATTACTCCTTTTGTGTTACAGTTTACATCATGCAAACTTCTTGTAGGTTGCTGCCTGTGACCTCTCAGTCAAGATTAGTCTTTTACTCTTTGTCCTACATACATACATTATGCAGTTTTCTTTGCTTCCACCATGGGTGGAAGCAAAGAAAATTACTTGATTCTCCCATCAACACAGTCACTGTTGATGGGGGAATTCCTCCAACAGCGCTATTTTGTTCTACCGATGGGGAGCCTTTCCTTCTGGCAGAACACAATTATTAGTGTTGCCGGCTATAGCCTGCGGCACTACCCATTCGGGAGAAACCCGACATGCTGGTTGCACACAAGTTGATCAATAGATCAACTTCTGTACAGGTCAACCGGGGTGCCCATACTTGGATCAAAATTTGGCTGGTCCCTGCTGAATTGGATGTATTTTGACCCATGTATGGACAGCTTAACTGCTGCCATTAGTTCTGAAACTGAGAGAATTCTCCCCAGTAGGGAGACACAGACAAACATTTGACAGAGCTTCTTCTTCCTTACTCTATCCAAGACAAAAACATAACAGCAGTTCTATCTTATAACACACATTCCGGTTCACCATCTTCTAAAATCCTAATATATTCTCACACACCTCCTGCTATATCAATCCACAAAGAGTTGCTATAACCAATAAATATTTAAACCTTTCAGTTCTCTTAAATTTTATGGTGACTAACTGTACAGCCAATCGTTTGTCAAAGTTTTCTAGACATCTGCATGCTTGAGCAAGAGCAATAGCAATACAGTAACAGTATTTTATTGTTTTCTTCCATGCAAAATATGTATATATACAAACCTTCTGGAGTCCATACCTCAATGGGTCATGGGGAGTGGTCATAATGTTGATTGGTTTATATACATGTAGTACATGATACTCCTGCACAGAGAAGCATTTATCTCCCTTCATGTTTCATTGGGATTCAGCCATTCATAATACCAGGTAAAAAAAGTCATACATTTTGGGGAGTAAACATTTCAAAAAGAAAATGTGCACAGTAACTTTTTGATGTAAAGTAGGAATAAGTGGAGTGATTTTGGTAAAACTGATTTTGCAACGGTCATCAGTGAAATTCAGCAAAAGTAAGGACTCAAAGAGCTGCTTCAGTGAAATTTGCTTAATTTCACAGAAGCCATCAGTAAAATTAAGCTGAAATTAAATATGTTCCATTTTTCTCACTTAGCCCTTAATAAAGAGATAAGATTGCACCGAATGTAATTGATCCTCTCCATAAAAGAATTTTTTTTCAGAATTAACAGGTTTTTACCCATGTAACAAATGTGTTATATGTACTTTAGAGAGAAGCAGATGGTTCAAAAGTAAGGGTTTTCAGTTACAGTTTCAGTTAACAGTTACAGAGAGAGAGTATGAAATTGGTTCTTTTATATCATGTGATACCAGGTTTGTGGTATATTTATTACAATGCCCGTGTGGCAAGCAATGTCGAGAGAGAACAACCAGGAAACTTAGTGATCATTTTATGGAGCATATTTTATTAAGAGAGGCTATAAGAATCACAGTTTGTCAGCACATTTTAGAAAATACCTTGGCAGAAACCCTAGAGGTATTAAGTTCTTGGCGATTGACAGGTTACAATCCCAGTGGAAAGAATGCAAGAGGTCTCAAAATTGAAAATGTGCCGGATTCACGAAATAAAAACAATTTCTCCCTATGGCTTTAATGTTGACTGGGATATGAACTGTTTGATTAATATAATATAAAGTATATTTTTCCCCAATTGTGTCCTTGTAGTTTCCCTCTCTTTTTGTTTTGTTGCTAGTGTCCTCTTGTTTTTTGCTGTATTCTAGCCATCCCCCTTATCCTCCTTATATGCAAAACTGGTACTCTGTTTTACATGTATTTATATTTTTTAAATATACTGTATATAATTTTATATATATATATATATATATATATATATATATATATATATATATATAATTTGTATTCTTAATTTTTTTATCATTTTATCATTTATTTTATAATTTATTTATGCCTGTATCTCTATGGTTCAGTATTCTAGTGTTTTGTAACATGCAGCTCACCCAGGCTTCACATACATTAAAGAATATGTAAACCCAACATTTCATATTCCTGATATGTGCCTGCTGCACCATTGTACTTGTATGAAAAAGTATCCTGTTCTCTTTGTATTGCTTCCTTTGTGTGAAATCTGTGGTGTTCCTGCCATTCCTTCTACTTTCCTATTAAAAACTGACCACACTAGGCATGAGAGCACAGCGTGGTCTCAGTTCTCTAGCTTTGCTGGAAACTCTGGAAACACAGCCTGCTCTCCTCCAATAATCAGACTTGTCCTCAACCCCCCCCCCCGCACAGCCATTCACTGGGAAGATCAGTGTGCTTCGGTTTCTCCTCCTCCGGCTCTTATGCAGCTGAGAACAGAGGGAATGCAATCACTTATGAAGAGGGGAAAAAAGTGTTTATAATGTTTTTCATATGTATGCACTAATGTTTTGCCTTTCATTTCTATTTTAAACTGAATGGGTTGTTTTACAATGTGAGGGTTTACAATCACTTTAAGGTTTTTGATTGGTCGTTTTATATAGTAGTATATATAGTAGTATATCCTACTATCAATTTTAATGTGTTTTATCTGGCATAAGTTCACGTTTCATACCTTAACAGAAAGAAGAACTGATTGCGCCAAGACCAGAACTGCAATAGTTCTCTTGAAAAATGGATGCTGTGTGATGTCGTACATTCGTGCTCTGAAGCCATCATTATCTGCAATACAAATACCAATTAAAAAAAAGCTTGTGGAATCAGTTGTAACTTACACTTTTCTGCACTTTTAATAATGGCATACTATGAAGGCTTTATTGCATTGCATTTGACATTTGAGACAATGCAGACATCATAGTGTATAACAGAACTTTTTGCAAATACATCCATCATTATGTACTGTACACAGTAATTAAGAGAGGATATGATTGTGTCCTTGAACCATGTCCTTCGCTTAAATAAAAGATTTGTAAAAAAAAAAAAGAGGATATGACAGGTTTAGCGTGAGAACGTGACGATGACCAGCCATTTACAATTCAGGAAAACAGCTGCAATATATTGCCTGCTGTTTGATTTTTTTTTTATTAACACTTGGTTTAAAATAATTGGTGTAGTGATGCCCTAAAAGTCAAGGCATCAGTTAAAGCTTAAAGTGGATGTAAACCTCATTAATGAAATCTGACCTAGGCACATATATCTGTAGTGTTTACCTCTCTCTCCCCAAAGCTCTAAGTGCCATGTCTTTCTGCTGCTTGGTTCCTCTGTTATCAGCATGATGACTTCTGGCAAGTTCTCCGACACATAAGATAAAAGCAGCTGGAAATTTATGTCAGCGAGGCTGCTTAGAGATTGATCAGCATAGAGCTTGTCTATTCAGACTGCAGCTCTGCAAGTTTCTTCATTCATCTGCCTATGTGGAGTGGGGGTGTGTGCCTTTCCTCCAATAAGCTCACACACAGTGTAAGCACAGACTCCACATCCACTGCTGAATGAGGAAACAAGATTTGTAATACGATCTGCACCTTTTAAAGAGGGTAGAAAGCTGAAGGCAGCAGATATACAAGTAGAACTTATGTAGGAGGATTTGTTTAATCTCTGTGTATCTGAGGATGTTCACTTCACTGGGTATATGTAAGGGTTTACATCCACTTTAAAGCGCACCTTCAGTAATTTTTTCAACTTTCCATCTATTAAATCATCTGCCCTTGGTTTAACTTTGGATAGTAAAACTTTTTTTCCTGCCAGTAAATACCTTATACAGCCCACTTTCTGTTTCTTGTCTGGTAAAAAGCCTAGGCTTATGACATCATGCACAGCTCTCTCTCTCCTGGGAGTTTGCCAGGAAGGGAGAGGGGTGAGTCATAAGAGGGTCAATGAGAGCTGCAGAGCTGGAGGTGTGCCTCTGTGTTTCTGTGTAAATCCAGGAAGTGAACAGGCAGCAGCTTCAGCTGCCCACAGTTAAAATGGCTGCAGCCAGACTCAGTGGAGGGAGATTTCTGCAGCATATTTGGCAATTACAGAATCACAGTATATATGAAATAATATGCAGGGTGGTTGGAGGGAAGCTTCAGAATGGCAAATGTGTTTCTATTACAAATTATGTGAGCAAACCGCAGTTCCTCTTTAAGGAATGCATGTCAGAGCCAACAAAGTAAAAAAAAAAGAACTGTAAAAAGTGCTGTCAGAAGCATATGGAAAACAACCCTTGAAGCCCCCCCCCCCCTCAAAAACAAAAGTATGAGAGTAGAAATGATGTAGATTAATGTACAGATCCTTACTATACAAATACTGTATATAACATTCAAATAAGAAAGAGAAGGGATTTTGTACAGTCAGCACTGGAGAGAGCACTTCATAAAAATATCACAGTTTTATTGGATACAAAAGTACACGTTCTCCATGTGTTTGCATGTTTTTTTTCTCCAGGTTTTGCTTTTGTCTAAATTGACCCTACTATGTGTATGTATGCATGTGAGGTAGGGACCCTAGATTGCAAGCATCTCGAGGGCAGGAACTTATGTGAATATACAGGTACACTATATGTAAAGTGCTACATATTTTGCCAAGCTAAATAATGACCTGTAATAATAATAATTAAAAAAAACAACAAATGTAAAATATGTATCAGCCATATACATTATAACAGTAAAGTTCCTGGAGGTACATTACAATAAATAGTACATAAATATTAGATCTTAGTGACACCATTATTACGAACACATTATTATTGAACAAAAAAGTGGCAACTACCCGAATCTATAACTAGCCTTTGCAGTAAGGGTACATGGAAGGACATTGCATATCCTAAACAAACAGAAATTTCCCAGCACACTTACTGACTAGCCTGCAAAAAAAATAAAAAATGTTGCTGTCAAAAATTCACTTTAAAAACAGAGGATTTAGTTTGCACACATTTGCAAATATATGTTTAAGCTACTATGTCAAGGCTTCTTTGTATATTGCAGTCCTAACTTTATAGTTTTGAAAGTCTCCAAGTTGGAGCACATATAGCAGTGGATAGATTAAGGGCAGGTTTGTCTAGAGGGAGCCCATCCCTCCTTAATCACTTAAGGACCGAGCCTCTTTCTGAGATTTGTTGTTTACAAGTTAAAAACATTTTTTTTTTTTAAATTACTTACCCTCAAACATTATATATATTTTTTTCTAACACCCTGGAGAATAAAATGGCGGTCGTTGCAATACTTTCTATCACACGGTATTTGCGCAGCAGTCTTACAAGCGCACTTTTTTGGGAAAAAATACACTTTTTTTAATTAAAAAATAAGACAACAGTAAAGTTAGCCCAATTTTTTTTTATATTGTGAAAGATAATGTTACGCCGAGTAAATTTATACCTAACACTTGTCACACTTCAAAATTGTGCCCGCTTGTGGAATGGCAGTTTTGAGTTACAGAGGAGGTCTAGGGCTATAATTATTGCACTCACTCTACCAATTGTGGTGATACTTCACATGTGTGATTTGAACACCATTTTCATATGCGGGCGCTACTCGCGTATGTGTTCGCTTCTCCATGCGAGCTCGACGGGACGGGATGCTTTTAAAAAAAAAATTTTTTTCTTATTATTTATTTTACCTTTTATTTATTTTTTTACACTGTTCTTAAAAAAAAAAAAAAAAAAAAAAAGCGTCACTTTTATTCCTATTGCAAGGAATGTAAACATCCCTTGTAATAGAAAAAAAGCATGACAGGATCTCTTAAATATGAGATCTGGGGTCAAAAAGACCTCAGATCTTATACAGTATTTACACTAAAATGCAATAAAAAAAATGAAAATGTCATTTAAAATAAATAAAAATGGTACTTTAAGAGCTATGGGCGGAAGTGAGGTTTTGACGCCGCTTCCACCCTGCAATTGTATGGAGATGGGTGGGGGCCATCTTCCCCTCACTTGTCTCCATACCAAGCCAGTAAGAGGACCCGATCGCATCTGCCGCTACTGACGGCTCCGGTAAGCAGTGGAGAGCGGCGGGAGGGAGGGCCCTCTCCCGCCACCGATATAAGTGATCTTGCGGCCGCAAAGACCACTTTTATCGGAAACCGGACTGAAGAAGAGGATACCAGGGTTATGGCAGCTAGCTGCTGCCATAACAAAGATATCCCTCTTCAAAGTGCCGACGTATATCGGCGTGAGCCGGTCTACGGAAGGGGTTAAAGGTTTCTTTTTTTGTTTGTGATGTGCGTTGCCCTTCATTTTACACTTTACTGCAAAATCTAGTTATAGATTGGAGTGGTTGTCATTTGTTTGTACAGTTGGTTTAATTTGATGCAGGGACACACTGGATGCCTTTAGCTGCCATTGTGCTTTTGCTGGGCATTCCGTGCATCCCTGTGCCTTGCAGAAGGAATAGGATCCCTCCAGGCTAACCTGCCCTTAATCTAACCACTGTTATATGTGCTCCAACTTGGTGACTCTCAAAACCATAAAGTTAGAACCACAATATACAGAGGAACCTTGACATAGGCACTACGAGGTGGGGAGGAGGGTGGGGACACGGCAATCTCCACCATGGCCAATCAGAGAACTCAATGCATTCACTGAGAAAATGCAACATGTTCTCTCAATGGCACCTGTGCTGAGAGGCTGACCTCTTGTGTTCAGGAATCAGCACGGCAGGCACTCAGTATGAGACCCAGAATCTAGCAGCAATCACTGTAATAGAAGTGATTTCCAGCTTCCACAGGGGGCCCACAGGTATCGCACAGGTACACACAGACTTACACTGGTCAGAGCTGGACTAAAGTAACTATGCATAGAGACTGAAATTTGCAGATCAATCTAGCTTCTATTTGTAAAGTTATTGTGTCACAGTCTTCCCCTTAGGGGTGGGGATGGGGATGCATTCTGTGCAGTGCTAATAATGATAGGCCTTGTGATTGGTAAATGTGAAAATGGGCAAAGAACCTGGCAACGGGGCTTCAAAGAAGCCCATATGAGGTATCATACACATGATTGTGTATTCTTTGTCAGAATTTACATTTAGTCCGGCCCGCATAAAAAGATTTGTGCTTACCTTATCTTACTTTTTTTTTAATCCAACAATGTTTTTTATTGAAGATTTAGCATCTTACATTGCTAGCATTGCATGTCAGTGTAAAACACATCGGATGTACACCCGCCAGAGAGGTTAATTCCTATATCGTGGTAATCTCAACAGCTCAATAACTTCAACGTATTCCATAAATTTCTG
This sequence comes from Aquarana catesbeiana, assembly GCF_042186555.1. Classification (NCBI taxonomy): domain Eukaryota; kingdom Metazoa; phylum Chordata; class Amphibia; order Anura; family Ranidae; genus Aquarana; species Aquarana catesbeiana. Next base: position 273,070,517 of record NC_133325.1, on the reverse strand, counting down.
CACATATCTGAGAACCAAAACTACTACCTCACAAGTGACCTACAGTTTCTGTTTCCCCAAGAGGAGCATAGTTATCCAGTATTAAGCCCAAGTAACCTGTCCATGATTAGATCCACCGGGGCTAGCCCCGGAACATCCAACCACGGTGCCCATAGTCTCTCATATTTAAGCGTACTGCCTCTATGTTGATAAATTATCTTTTCCATTCTTAGCGATTCGCCTACGTTTTTGATCCATTCTCCCACCGTAAGGGGGGCCTACCAAATTCCAATGTACCATGATCAGCTTTCGTGCCTGGAACAGCACTCTAGGTATGGCCTCTTTTGTGTATATTTTCTAACCATATAGTTCCAATATACTCAAACAAGCTTTCAGGTCTAGTGCGAGGGACATATGAAACACTGAGTTGATTTTTTGCACCACCCTTGTCCAATAAGAGCGTAATTTTGGACACCTCCATAAAAGGTGAATTAGGTCTCCATCATCCCACTTACACCTTGTACATGTAGCCTCTGTTTTCAAGCCCATCAGATGCAATCTACGGGGAATGAAATATTCCCTCAACAAGATATACAATTGACTCAGCTTTTGCATCACATTCAGTGAGCATGTAACCACAGTCTAAAATGCCTCTTCCCATAGCTCACCCTCCAGTTAGCCTACATCTCATTACCTTATCTTACTTACATTGGAGTAAATAAACCACTCCTGTGGATGGCCAATACCTAAATCTGAGGTAAAATTGGACAATTGATGAGAACTTTTAAAAAGAGATTAGAGGTCTAAAAAGTAGACTGCTGTAGCATGGCTACAACAATAAAAAGGCCATAAATGGGCAAATAATCAGTCCACCTGCTCTGTTACTTTTTCAAGAAAGCCCCAGACATCCAACATTTTGTATATGACAGACCCAACAACATGCCTTTGAGAAATATGTTAATTCCAAGTCATTACAAAAAAAAAAAAAAATGTAAGCCATGTAAAACGTTACTGTTAGGAGAGTGAGTCAGTCTCATGCACCTACCTCCGCCACCACTGCTTGGCTGCTCTCGGCAGCACTCACACCTGTGTTGCTGGACAACGAAGAGCTAGGCAGCAAGTTGCCCTGCCTGCCTAGCTCTCATCCTTGTCAGATTGGCCAGTGGCCATACACCCCTGCCTCTGGCTGTCCTGCCTTGATTGGCTGCACTTCTCTGGCACCTCAAATAGGGATCACAAGCCCAATGCTCGGGGCTTGTGATAGCGTTGCTGGCTTCTCACCTGTATTTTTGTTAGTACTTGTCCTATCTACCTGTTTTGTATTTCACATTGCTGACCCACTGTTGGAATTACTGAATATTCTTTTGGATTGCCGCCTGCCTTGGACTGTTTACTGGACAAAGCTTATCTGCCAACTGCCCTGACCTCGGAATCATCTTCTGGATTATGCTTGCCTGCATCCAGACCTGACGCTGGAACCATATACTGGATCATGCTTGCCCACAGCCTGCCCTGACTTTGGACTGTCACACAGAAGCTATCTAGTGGTGCTATGGACTCTACCCAATAAGCCTCTCTAGCTCTAGACTACAAAAAACCTTTCCTGTAATTTTTGCTAGTCCCAGTGTCATGTGGACAGGAACTATAGAATTGTATACTAAGATCCGGGGGCAACAAAATATCAGTATGCCTGTTTGTCTTAAGGGAGTGGGGCTGCTATGGCCAGAAGAAACACTCACTAGCTATAGTTTCTGGCCTAGGCATTTGGGCTATGCATTACATTATCACAATCCACTTTACTATAAAAGGAGTTGTGGATTCCTCACAGACCCATTTGTTTGCTAAAAAACTGTGTAAAATGTTTTGCTACGTTCACAACTTATTCTTGCACCTGCCTCAACAAGCTGTGGTTGGATTCCAAACCTAAAGTTTATTGATTTATTATTAGAGGTAGTTACAGTATATAGCACCATTAATTTAGACAGTGCTTTACACATATATTGCACATTCACATCAGTCCCTTCCCCAAAGAGCTTACAATCTAAGGTTCCTAACTCACATTCATTCATACACATATTAGGACTAATTTAGACAGGGGCCAATTAACCTACCAGCAGGTCTTTTTTAGTGTGGTAGGAAAACAGAGTACCCAGAGGTAACCCAAGCAGGCACAGGGAGGACATGCAAACTCTTTGCTGGTAGAGCTATGGTTGGGATTCGAACCGACGACCCTAGTGCTGCTAGGTGAAAGCGCTAATCACTTAGCCACTGTGCTGCCCACATTTAACCTGCCTGACCACTTGTTTATCTAAATGGTGGCGATCAAGGCCACTTTGCTGCTAGGTGCCCCAACAAATCAGGAAATGCCAAAGTTATATCGGGGGTGAACCGCAACATATTATTAGATCCAGCCCAGCTCCCCTTGGACTCTCTTACCCACTACATATTGGCCTTCATAGATTCTGGTTCAGCTAGTAATTTTATCAATAGGGGTCTTGTGATGCACCTATGGATTCCTCTTGGCTTGCGCCTCCTATGTGCATCTCATGCAGAAGTGAAAGGTGCAGGGTACAAGCTCCACCCACTGGGCTTCATATGGAGCCTGTAGGGGGTACATATAAGGGTTCAGAAGGAAGTAGTGGGTATTCCACTAATCTTCTCCAAAAATCCATTCTGCCATGGTGGGCAGATCTATTAAAAGGGGTGTAGCTGTTAAAGAATGCACATATATGATCCTGCGTTTTTCTACCAACTCTCCCTGTGGAATTCATAGTGGCTCTCTCCTTTCCTTATTGTTGTTTATACCTTTCCCACACATGAACTGCTGGGACCCCGGGCCTTATTTTTTGGGGTTTTTTTTCACTTTTTCCCTCTTGCTGATAACTGGGTAAACCAACGCCTTGTTTCCTATGAGGTGGTTTTGATGGCCAATATTTGGATAGAAATGATGTACGTGGATTTATACTTTGTTCATATATATACATAAATGAAGAATACCGTCAAAGTATCTTGCATAAAATTACTGTATGGTAATGTATATATGTATAAATTTGTGTGCACTGAAATGTGTGTGTTCATTTTCAGATGGATTATACAAATGACTGATTCCTTTCATGTGATATTAAACATTTACCCTGTCCTGAGGAAACTGATTTTACTGTGAAACGTATCAACAAATGTTTTAATTGATAGATTGTTGGTGAAAATAGTGTCACATATATTCTAATACGTATATGTGGGATATAAATTTTTAATGTTGTATACAATAAAACTGATGATTTTTAATCTTAGTGTTGCCTGTACAAAATCCCTTATGCTCATACAGTTTTGTAATGATCAGAAATCCTGCAGGTCATGTTCAAAGGAATAACAGTTCAGCTTGGATTCAGAGATAAGTTCATACCCCAGAAATGTACAGACATGACTCGGCAATGCCATAATTATGATGCAATTAGTGGGTCATTACTGTAACTGTGAGATCTTGGAGACAGAGATGGGCTGCAGTGGGGATGTAAATGACAGCCAAAGTCAATAAAAAACTGTGGTCCTACAGTTTAGAGAATGTATTCACTCTTTGTAATGTGCAAATATCAAATATCTTGATACTGCAATCAACCCTGGTATTTCTGATACTGTCATGTGACATTTCCTGAATGGCTGCAATTTCAGAATGTCAGATTAGTTACACACTACAATGAGTAAGTACATTCTCTGAACTGCAGGAGAGCCATGCACAATGCCTGGCCAAAACAGCAAAGGCTGCAACCCAGAGGAAGAACAACTCTCTGAAAACCAGCATAGCCAGCAAGTCAGTTGGCACTTACAATGAGTGTGAAAGGGGAGAGACTTACAGGGAATGGAAAGGTAGGGGAGGCCCACAGAAAAAAAAGAGGGGAAGGGAAACAGATGAGAAGGTATGGGCTAGTAAGGGAAGAGGAACAGGTGAAAGAGTCTGAAAAGATACAAGGTTACCTTAGCTAATGTGTGAATGGGGAGGGGTCAATAGAGCCAAGATAGGAACTCTACCTGTCTGTGCATGCATTGCGTTCCTTTAAGCTCCATTTTTCTCTCCCATGCTCACATTGTATGGGGGGCCATGCTGCTGATGGGTCTCAGGACAAATACAGGACATTCACTGGAGTTTGCTGTCAGGGTACAGATCTGAACCTGGGACCCCTCTCCTTGCTCTGCCACCTGATATGCAGGGCAGCTCCCTGTATGATCCCTTGGACAATCTTTCCTTGTTTCTTGTTCGTGTTTCTGGTGAACCTTGAACTCTTTGCTCCTCATTTGCACTTCCTGATTTAAGCCATTTCTCTGCACTTTCTGCTTTACCAGATTATTGTGCCCTCTCCAGCTGATATCTTGCTCCTTGTGTACATGCAGCTCTACTTATCTTCGTTACCATTTGCTACCAACCTTTGGCGTTTACCTCGACTATGCTTTCGCTTGAACCAAACCTGCAACCACTTGTTATCGACTTTTGGCTTGTTTACTAACTACACTTCTGCTTGATCACTACATAACACATCTATTACCTGCTTGCTCACCTCTTGGTGGGGCAATCCTAAAGGACCGTAACCTGGCACCAGCATGTAACAAAGCCCATCTCCACCATCAGGAGCTCTGGTGAAGGTTAGTGCTTAGAACCCGTGCCTCAAGTGAATCCGCAACATCCGCCAGACTGACCTGCTCATGTATGTTTCTTGCTGGTTGGTGTGAACCTCTCTACTGCTATAGTTACTGGTCTCTGAGCCTGACCCTTGACTGTGACATTTGCATTGTAAGTATGGATGTTGCAGGTCTTGGAAGCTTTAAATGTTATATCTATGACTGTCATTAGGAATTCATACAGTTAAACTATAGGCAGAGGCAAAATTTGGGGAGACTGTCCCTATTTTTTACAGAAAAGCTTTTAATGCAACCTTTGTCACTACAAGGGTCAACAATCTGCATGATATCAAGATATGCAGGTGAACCAGAAGTGACAGCATTCCTCAAACAGGCAAAGAGGACAGGTGAAAAGTAAGAAAAAGATACTAAAATGCAATGATCCTGACACTAGAAGAGCCCACTGGTGGTGAAAGATGCCACTTGGCGCAATGCAGACTAGAGACCCAGAACAGGAGGTAAAGAGAGAAACGGGGGGCTGAAGAAAAATTGAGCAAATCAGATAGGAATATGCAAATATCAGGACAAGAGTATATAAGTAATATCAACAGGATCATAACAAAAATGTTTCCAACAAGCAGAACATCAATAATAGAGAGAAGCCAGATCTCCAACAGTAGTACCCGCCTTAAAAGCCTAAACAGAGTGCTTATTTTCTGCACTTAGCTGAGGCATGAGGTGAGATAGCCTTTCCGGTAGCTTCTAGCTAAACACTGAACCTAAGTTTTGCTCTGGGAAGGGGAGAATGCCAATAAATAACAAGACAAATAACTATTCCAGAGAGATGGGGATGTGCTTTCATAACAAGACTCCAAATATCTTGAATGATTTCCTTTAACAATAAAATACAAGGTATGAAATCACAACTGTATCTGCATCTGCAAAGCCCTTAAAGTGCCCTTAAAGATCCCTGAAAACTCACTTATTTAGGGAAGCCTATCCCACACCCACCTAACAACTGTCCCCGAGCCACCCCCATTAAATCATTCACTGCATCTATTACCTTATGTAGCCTGCCATTTAGAATGTAAGCTCTATGAGCAGGGCCCTCCTGTCCCTTCTGTATTGAACTGCACTGTAATTGTGCTTTCCCCCTCTACATTGTAAAGCACTGCGTAAACTGTTGACGCTATATAAATCGTGTATAATACTAATAATAATAATAAAGTGGAAGTAAACTCATAGCTTTAACAGTTTTGAAAAACAATTACATTTACGCCATGTGACGGAAATGTAACTGTCACATTGGATGTGCTCTCAACCAAACTGTCAAACCATCCAATGGATGGTGTCATAACTGATCACATGTGCAGCATCATGGCAGTTGAAGATCAAAAAGAGGCCAAGCTGGCGGCTTCCTTTGGCTGAAAATGATAGGAGGGCTTACTTCCACTTTAAGATGTTCATTGCAAATCAAAAAAAATTATTTTAGCACATGTTACTTGTTGGTTGCACTAAAATGAGCACAAACCACACAAAAGGAAAGACAAGAAAAAAAAAAAACAACATGGGATGTGAAATTTCTTTAATACCTGGACGAGGAGGGAGGTGAAGTGGTTGAGCTATCTTGAGTCTGCTCTTCAGATCTTCCCATCTTCTTTGATCAACAGTCAGTAAAGCTGTTCCCTGAGAAACACGTGACAGGCATTTTAAAGCACGATATATAAAATTAAGCAAATCTTATTTCAGCATAAATGAAGAAAAAATATAGAGGTTGATACCACGAAATGCAGATTTACTTAACATAAATATATAAGAAAATATTGTAATATAAATGAGGCAGTTGTTAAACCATAATTTATTTTAAAACCTATGCAAATAAAAAAAAATGAAATGTAAAATTTCCAGAATTAAAGTTTAAGCTGTGGTCACAGATTATTTTCAGTAAGTGTAACATTTCACACAGAAAAAATGAATCCTAAACCTCAAAGTATGTTAGCTTATGCTTTTCGCTAAGAAATAACAGGCATAGTCTAAATAGTGTTTATAAATAGTGTTTATAATAGAAATATTGTTTTTTTTTTTTTTTTTTTTTTCAAATTATACTTTATTCAAACACAAAGAAGGGTACAACTCCATCACATAAAGGACAAAGTAGGCTTACATAGCTCATCAAGGGTCATCACATCATGTAGGTCCATCATTTACTATTGAGATTATGATGAATCCCATATATTTTAGCACATTCAATACTATATGTCAGGTAAACCTTGTCTGAAATAAAATAAAATAAGGGTGATTGGAGCTATCCCCCTCATTTTCCATTTTCAATACATAGAGAAGAAGAAGAGACAGAAAGAGGTCAGAAATTAGAGAGATGAAGAAAGAAGAGATAAGGGGGGATAGGAAAAAAGAGGGGGGAGGTGGGGAGGAAGGGATGTATAGGGAAGGGGGAGGGAGGGGCTGTGCATATGAGATATATCTGAAGAAGGTGGATGTCCCAAGGGGTGTCTAATGTATAGAGCTGTCAGCATTAAATCGTTAAGGTCGGTGGGGCCCAGCTATATAGAGGGTTCTTTTATCACCTATTTGTCACTCCCCAAAAGTAGCTGTCCCTCATCAGAATATATAAACATATTCCATCTAGTCCAGGTTTCAGAGAATTGTTCATTTCGATTTTTCGCAGTCAGAATCAGATCTTCCATTTGTTTGATATCCTCCACTCTCCTGATCCACGTACTCACTGAGGGGGGTCGTGTGGACTTCCACAATAAAGGGATACATGCTTTGGCCCCGTCCAGTAAGTGTCGTATTAATGATTTTTTATACACTTTATTCGATGAGTGAGCAGCGTGGAGCAGGAAGAGAGCCGGGTCATTTGGGATTTGACGTTCTGTGAATTTCTGGACAATGGACTGAACAGTCTTCCAGAACTGCTCCAGCAGGGGGCAGCTCCAAAAGATGTGGAGAATGGTGCCTCTCTCCCCCTGACATCTCCAGCACCTGTCCGAGGAGGAAGGGAATATCTTATGTAATTTTGCAGGAGTATTGTACCATCGTGTTAACAACTTGTAGTTCGTTTCTTGCATTTTCGTGCAGATCGAGGATTTATATGTAAAATGTATGATATTCTGTTTTTGACGTGTCGTCAGTGTGCATTGTAAATCTCGCTCCCAGTCCTCTATGTAGTGCAATTTGAAGTCATTAGGTGGTGTAATGAGTAACTGATATGTGGCAGACAGGGCATGAGGCATAATATCTTCCTCTGAGCAGTAAATCTCGTACGTCGTCAGATTTTGGTCAAAACTCCTGGGGGGCGGTAATGTTCCAAGGAAATGGTTGAGCTGTGCAGCTCTCCAGAAATCTAAGTGGTATGGGCCCGATGGGGACATCAGTTCAGCTACTGTAGGCCATTTGCCGTTCGATATAAAGTGGGAGGCCTGAAATAGTTTCAATTCCCTCAAGGATTGAAAGACCGGGTCCGTGTATCCTGGGGTGAATTCTGGCGTTCCTAAAATCGGTCGTAGTGGGGATGTGGGGGATACGAGCCGAAATTTCGTGAAAAGAGCCGAACATATGCGTATGGTCACTCCTATCAGAGGGTGAGCTTTTACATTTCTTGGGAGACTATCATAGCACCAGGGAGCTCTGTCCAGGGGGATGTCACTTTGGGTTTGTTCCAGTCTAGTCCACTGTTTAGTAGTCTGGTGACGGTTCCAGTCTATAAGTCTGGTCAAGTGTGTAGCGTAGTAGTATTTACGAAGGTCTGGGACCGCTAGTCCTCCATACATTTTGGGCATAGTGAGGAGCCGTCTTGCTAGTCTGGGTCTTTTATGAGCCCAAATAAAGTCAAAGAATAGGGTGTTAATCTGGTCGAAATAGGAAGATGGTATTTGGATCGGCAGAGCTTGTAATAAATACAAGAACTTGGGAAGAATAGACATCTTCAGGATGTTGCATCTCCCAAACCACGAGTGTAGGCCTGTATGCCATCTATTTAGTAAGGCTCTGACCGAGGTCAGCAACGGGGGGAAATTTAGTGCAAATATCCTGGATAGTTTGGGAGGGATGTGGGTACCTAGGTACTTAAGGGCCGTGGTAGTCCATTTAAATTGGAAATTACCTTTAAGGGAAGTGAGCAAACGTGGTTGGACTCCTATGCCCATAGCCTCTGATTTAGTGAGATTAATTTTCAGGTTGGATAAACTACCATATGTTCTAAATTCGTGTAATAAATTTGGAAGGGAGACAGCTGGGTTAGTAAGTGTGAATAACATGTCATCCGCATACGCGGCTACTTTCTGATGGGAGTCACCCATCCTAACCCCAGTTATGTCTGGATTAGATCTTATGGTACACAGGAAGGGTTCCAGAGACAGGGCGAACAGGAGTGGGGACAGGGGGCACCCCTGTCGTGTTCCGTTTTTAATAGTGAACGGATCTGATAAAACCCCATTAGCTCGTACTCGCGCCGTGGGGGTGGTATATAGTGCCCCTATCCAATTTAGCATTGTATTACCCAGACCAACATGTTCCAGGACTGACATCATGAATTGCCAATTCACCCTGTCAAAGGCCTTCTCTGCGTCCACACTAAGAATAATACAGGGAGTTTTAGTATGATCCACTGAATGAATGAGGTTCAGGACTTTTATCGTGTTATCCCTTGCCTCTCTGGTTGGGACAAAACCTACTTGGTCTAGGTGTATTAAGGATGGGATATGCATTTGGATTCTGGTGGCCAGTATTTTGGTGAAAATTTTAAGGTCTACATTAAGTAGGGAAATTGGTCTGTAACTGCCACAGGCCAAGGGATCTTTCCCCTCTTTCAGGATTAATGCTATATGTGCAGCTAAGGTATCTCTTGGGATGACTGTTTCCGACCCTATGGAATTGAAAAGTTTAAGCATGTGACCCCCCAAGGATGGTAGTAGTATTTTGTAATATTGAGCAGAGAGTCCATCCGGTCCAGGGGCCTTCCCTGATTTGGTAGTCTTCACTGCTGCCTGGATTTCTTCGATGGTTATTGGTTCATCTAATGCCTTACTAGTCTCAGAAGAGAGAGAGGAGAGCCCAGATTTATCTAAGTATGTCTTAATGGAGCCCTGCGTGGGTGGCGTCGGGCGTAAATTGTAAAGCGACGCATAAAAATCCTTGAATTCCTGCGCAATTTGATGGGGTAGGGTAATCTTCTGACCCGCGGGTGACATCACATGAGGGATATAATTTGTCAATACCTGTGTCTGAAGTGATTTAGCCAGTTGCCTACCGCATTTGTTGCCCGACTCATATGTAATCCGTCTGCATTTCTGGATTGCCGCTTTAGCCTGAAATAGCATGAGATCGGAAATTTTATTGCGTAGGAGTAATATTTCGGCAGTATCCACAGGGGTTTGTATATGTTTATGTTTAGCTTCAGCCCTATGTAGGTCATCTAGGAGGGATTTTACCTGTGCCGTACGTTGTCTTTTGACCCGTGCCCCGTGTTTAATAAGGGTGCCGCGGATTACCGTCTTATGTGCTTCCCATAATATTCCAGGGTCTATGTCAGGAGTAGTGTTAGTCTTAAAATAATGGTCTAATTCCCTGATGACGTCCTTGCATATTTCTTCATCTTGTAGGAGACTTTCATTAAGTCTCCAAGATCGTGTTCTAGAGGTGTGAATGTCAGTCAAGGCATAGTCTAGAATAATTGGTGCATGATCGGACCATGTGATTGAGTCAATCATAGAGCTCCGTATGGCATGTAATTGGGTGTGTGGGATCAGAAAAAAATCTATTCGTGAGTATATTTTATGCGGGTTGGAATAGAAGGTGTAGTCTCTCTCACTTGGGTGTAGAAGCCTCCACACGTCAATCAAGTGAGCTGAATGCAAGGAGCGAGCTATACGTTTCCTAATTGTTGGTGTAATTGAGGAGTGACCTGAAGAGGTGTCCTCCGTGGGAATCAAAGGCACATTAAAGTCACCCCCGAGAATCAATTGTCCTCTCGTGAATGCCATCAATGTTTCTAAGGTCTTGACAATGAACTGATCCTGGTGGCTATTGGGTGCGTAGATATTAGCAAAAGTTACTTCTTGACCCCCTATATCACCTCTAAGGAATAAGTACCGTCCCTCAGGATCCTGTCTTATTTCTGCGCATTTCCAGGGGACTGATCGTGAAAAGAGAATGGAGACTCCTCGCGATTTAGTAGTCGCGAAAGTGGAGTGGTAGGTCGTTGGAAAGAATTTGTTTTTCATGATCGGAAGATTATCTTTCTTAAAATGGGTCTCCTGAAGAAACGCCACATTAACTTTATGGCGTCTAAGATCATCAGTCAGCATCCGCCTTTTTTCGGGGACGTTTAGGCCTTTCACATTTAAAGAAAAAATTCTGAGCGTCTCCATGTTGCTCAACTAAATTTTGTATGTCCGGCAGGACAACACTCGTGCACGGGGGGATTGGGACTAAGAGGGGGGAAAAGAGGAGCGAAGATAAGGGAGGGTTAAGAAAAGGTGTGAGATTTAGATAAGGAGAAAATATCAGATACGCACCTCTAGGGTGCTTCCAGACACTCTAAGAGAATAGCACGCTAATGCTATAACGCTCACCAGCGAGAAACTGGTAGTCGAGCGCAGGCCTATGTGGGAACGCAGGAAGCGACAGCCAGAGGTGAACCCACTGGTCCCCTTCCCCACCCACATGTATAAAGCATACATTTACATTGTAACGATAACGACTGTATTACTTGCATAACAGGTAACTTATTACTAACAAGAGCATTAAAGGCAACTGTATTAAGGGTATCACATAGCATCCCATCAAATTTGTATTCATCAGTTGGATATCAGGCCAGGTCACAACTATAACTCTCCCAACTGAGCCCTACTAAAAACCAAAGGTATGAGTTTCCCATTTATAGTAGACTATATGTGTATTAGATTCTATTCTGTTCTATCCCCTCTCCACAAGTCAGATCCAGGATATCCCAGAACCTGGGAGCTCCTGGATCGCCTAGATTTATGAGCTTGTAGGTTCCAGGGTGTATCTCCCCGAGTCAACTGCCAAGGAAATCATGGATTGATAAGGGTGTATTCCTCCCTCCCCTTTCACCCCTAAGCCTCCTCTCTGGAGTGTCTAAGCCTGATAATCTCCAATGTGTAAGCAATTTACCTAGGGTAGTCAGGCACCATCATATCCTTACTACTGGCATACTCTGTTATCACCCAAGTCTCCTTATACGACAGCATTACTTTCGATTAGGCCCATACAACCTCTACCTTAAGGATCATTATGGAAGTCCAGGTTCGATATGGGTGGATAGGTTGTGAGCCGGAAGTATGGACTTGCATCGTCTAACCTTTAGTCTGGGGGACCGGAATGAAAGGAGCACTGTCTCTGTCCTTGTGGAGTAGTAGTTCTCACCGTGTCCCAGAATGTGTTAATCAAGGTTCCGGCTGAAATAGTTCCGTCTCTCCCTGCACTCTGGGCAACACAAGACTCTGCAGCAGCGGTTCCTAGTATCGATCCTTGGAAGTCCTTGTGTGGGGGGTAGGATCACTGAATGCGTTATATAATCTAACTGCTGGTATAGGGATAAGTTCGTATGCAGTGTAGCAGGTCAAATCATGTAAAGAAAAAGATAAACAGAACTGATAAGGGCTTTAACTCACATGGGTAAAACTGTTGCACTGGTCCTGGCAGTCCTCCGTATAGAAGCACTGTTACGATTCCCGTATATCATCTTCCGAGAGAGCCCGGTTCCTCCTTCTGGATCGTTGCTGGCGGGGAGGTTGGGAGCTCCGTTGGAATGTAGAGCCTGGGTGTCCAGTCGGACGGCGGAGCAGTGTCAGCCAATTCGGAACTGAGATCGGTTCTGCACCTAAAAAAGTGAAGAGATCTGGCAGGTCTGACGGGGATCGCAGAGTGAAGGTCGCGGGCCCGTTACGGAGGTTGACAGCTAGAGGGTACCCCCAACGGTAAGTACATCCGTGATGGCGGGCCAGATCCAGGATTGGTCTCAGTATCGCTCTTCTCTGCAGGGTCGCCCTTGACAGATCCGGTAAGATTTTGACCGCTGCACCATCGAATTCCACAGCACCGTGGTCCCATGCCTTCCGCAGGATTTGTTCCTTTTGTGTGTAACGATGGAGACGGCAAATCACGTCTCGGGGTCTGTCTGGGTCTGACGATCTAGGACCCAAGGCTCTGTGAACGCGGTCAAGTTCAAGTGTAGGTGGGGAGGTCCCCAGGATCTGTTGAAAGATAGCCACTACCGTTGCTTCCAGGTCTTCGGTCCCTGTAGCCTCCGGAAGGCCTCGCAACCTCAGGTTGTTGCGGCGGCTGCGGTCCTCCAAATCTTCACAGCGTAATTGTAGTTCCACCGCCGTGGTCATCTGGGTAGCCTGGGATTGCTCTAAAGAAGCCACTCGTTGTGTGAGGGAGGCAATTGTACTCTCTCCCGTATCCACTCGCTCCGTTATCGCCTGAATCTCCTCCCTTATTTCTTTGATGTCTCTGGCGTGGGCTTCTTCTACCCGGGATATGAGAGTCTCAATATCAGACTTGGAGGGTAAGGCCTCAATGTCTGCCTTAGTAGGAAGGGCGCGCAAAATGGCATGTAGATCGTCTGGTATGCTACTGTGCTTCTGTGTTGTAGTTGCCATGGTAGATCTAAAAATAGCTGGGGTCTCCGGTAGATATTCTGAAGCCGCAGATGACGCCGGGGAGCTAGGTAGTTCAGGCGTATCAGAGTCTGCCATTAGCTGCTCACGTGGCGTTGACACTATGGCGCCCGGTGATCTCCTCCGTGAGTCCTGGAAATAGCTCCGGATGCTACCCCGAGGTGAGGCTGTCTGAGTCCCGTTTGTATGCGATCTTGTCCTGTATCTCTTGGAGGTTGGCATACCTCTTTTCCAGGAATGTGGGGTCGTTAGGATCGTGGGTGAGGAAGGGGGATACCAGGAGCTCTCAAGAAACACGTCCTCACTCAGCCATCGCTAGGCCACGCCCCTCCAGAAATATTGTTTATAGTGAATAATGATAAAAGATTTGTATAGGCATCCATCTAAATGCATCTGCGACAACTTCCACTCCCTTACTGTGAAAAAAATTACTTTGTAAACACTTAACACCGCTGAGCTTTCCATTCAAATCTCAGTTTGCTTTCTTTGTAACAAGTATCATCAATATTTTGCCCTTTCTCTTTCAAGCTTTTCTCACTGCACTTCATGGTTTGTAGCAAACAATTTATAAAAAATAAATTAATAAGAACAAGCATAAACTAAATATATTGCAAGGATTTTTAAGGGGACTGAATGTTTTTGAGAGAAGGTAGAGGGGATAAGCAAATTCAAATGGTGATATTAGACCTAACTACCTATATAGCAGCAGACTGTGTAGGAATATATAGGAGAAAAATTAACATCCCCTCTATAAATTCTCTTTCAGAAATTAAGAAATATGTTGTCAATTGATGACCAAAACTTGCACAAATGTAAGGCCCCTTTCACACATGCGGACAGTATGTCCGTATTTCATCCATCCGTTTTCGGATGAAATACGGACATACATGCATCCCTATGGGATAGCGGGTGTCAGCGGATGTACATCCGCTAACACCCGATGTCGTCCGCCTCCGCTCTCGTCCGATTCTGCGGACAGAAGAAAATCCTATTTTTCTATCCGTCTGCAGAGCGGATCGGAGGAACACGGACAGACGGTCCGTGTTCCTCCGATCCCCCATAGGAGAGAGCGGAGATCTGACAGGGCGGTCCCTGCACAGTGTGCGGGTCCCGCCCTGTCATCTGCCTGCTCAGCTGGGGAAAACGGAGCGATCCCCGCTGAGCAGCGGATGTTCACGGGGCGGATCAACACGGATCCGTCCCGTGTGAAAGGGGCCTAACTAGACTAACTATGTCTTATACATACTATATACCTAGCCAGTGCAGAATGGTAAATTTTAGGGTGGGGGAGGCTTATGCCCTGTACACACGACTGGTTTTCCCGTCGGAATAAACTCTGAAGGTTTTTCCAATGGAGTTCGGAACGGAATTCCGCTCAAGCTGTCTTGCATACACACGGTCACACCAAATTCCGACTGTCCAGAACACGGTGACGTACAACACGTACGACGGGACTAGAAAACGGAAGTTCAATAGCCAGTAGCCAATAGCTTCCGTCTCGTACTTGCTTCAGAGCATGTGTCGTTTTGGTAAGTCGGAACAGCATACAGACGAGCGGTTTTCCCGATAGGAATTGGTTGGAAAAGTTTAGAACATGTTTTCTTTCTAGGTCAGTCAGAATTTTCAACGTAAAAAGTCTGATGAGGCATACACACGATTGGAATATACGAGGAAAAGCTCCCGTCTGACTTTTTCTGTCAGACATTCCGCTTGTGTGTACACGGCATTAGCTGAAATGATGGCAAAAACCATGAACTATGAAATTATTTTTCTTAACAAAAATTAAAGAATTTTTCTAAAATTGTTATTTCAGTAGTTTGTGTCTTTCACAATTGGCAACTGTAAACCAGTCATTTTGAGAAATTCACTTCTGTGATGTCACGGAGACTCAGTTTTCAAATCCATAAAACCAAATTTCATAAAACCACACTATTTGTTTGGTATGTGTTCCCGTTCACACAACATACCTAAAAACAAATAATAAAATAAAACACATTACCTACCCTTTAAAGAAATTCTTAAAATCAGCCACGACGCCTTCTTCTTAGAAACATTTAGAGTCTTTGTCCCCAAACTATCCCTCATTAAAGTGGTGATAAACCCAAAACCAAAAATGTAATATTGCAGCTTACCAATCATTAGATGTGATGGCTGCATTAGTTTAGTATTTTTAGGCTTTTTCTTTTCAGTTTTCACCTGATGATCTGGACAGTAACACACCTCCTGTATTACGGTGCCTACACTTTAGAAGAAGGAGCAACAGAGACACCTTTGGACAGCAGCATTGTCAGACCGTGGGAAGGGGAGTTTTAGCTGTATTAGCAAATTTAAAATCAGTGGCAAAATGAAAAAAACTAACACTTTTTCAGACAGTTATAGTAACAGTTTTCTTTCTTTTGGGATAAAGGTTTTACATAAATTAATAAACGCTGATCAATGCAAGCACCCCTATCAGTGTTAAATGGTTTAACTCAGCTCTATAACTGCTACATCTACAAGACAGCTTGCTCTTTTGAAAAAACAACAGACTTATTGGTTAGATCACCAGATAAAAATAAAAGAGAGAGCCCAAAATAGAAAATGAATGCAGCCGCCACATCTAAGAATTGGTAGGCTGAATTATAATTAATGTTTGCTTCTGGGTTTAATACTGCTTTGACATACAATACAGGGGGAGTGGTTTGTAAATTTTGAACCCTTTATTAAAACAGTGTTTTAATCTGGTTTACAGCTGATAATGAAGAACTGCGGACACAGTTAACTCCACCCACTTTTGTTGTAATTTTTTGCTGATTTTTTTTTGAGGGCCAATTCACACCATAGAAACACAGTTGGGATGCATTCCAGATGCTTTTCTGCATGTGTTTTT
Organism: Aquarana catesbeiana; assembly: GCF_042186555.1. Classification (NCBI taxonomy): domain Eukaryota; kingdom Metazoa; phylum Chordata; class Amphibia; order Anura; family Ranidae; genus Aquarana; species Aquarana catesbeiana. The sequence goes on along the minus strand of NC_133325.1, from coordinate 273,054,392 downwards.
GATGCAGAAAAAAAAAAAAAACGCACTGGACTGCATGTGGTGTGAACTGGCCCTTCAACCATATATAATATATATAAACAATTTGTTTTGTTTTTTTGTTCATTCTTTTTTTTATTGTCCAATAAAAACCAAGGTGTTGGAAATATTTGAGGTTAGAGTTACACATTTGCATTGTGTTGTTGTATGTTACTGCATATTTGTTAGGCACATGGAATATTGTTCATTTTGAATGTGCAGTCAACTCACTCCAATACTAAAAATTTACATGGCCCTTTTTTTTTACAATGCAGTGCTGTGCACCAAAACATTAAAATGCATTTAGATGCTTCGCTATGCTCCACAGTATGTGCATTGTGGTAACAAGGTGTCAGTTTCTGTATAATGTACATTTTACAAACAGGATTTTTTTCTTTCAGTGCAGCTCACTTAATTATACAGGGGGTTTCTGTCTGTGCAGTGTTGTGAGTAAAAGTGCACAATGTGTTGAGGTGCCCTGGCAAGGTATTTTAGGGTGTAATTTAAAATTAATAGCACTGCACAACCAGAACAAATACGTTGGTGTAAGGCTAGCTTCAAGGTTTTTAGCTTAATGTCTTAACATTTACAGTTTTGCGCTCCTACTTTCACAATTTAGCACAAAGGGCACCATTCTTAGAAGTTATTTGTGTGTGCTAAAAATGATTTTAGTGTTAAAAATATAGATTTTCCATATCTGCCTTCTGACAGCTCACAGGGCACTAATGGAAACCTGGATCCACCCTTCCCCGCCGCAAATTGCTTCGGTGAAAAAAGCACTCCAAACCCTATTTCACATTGAGAAAATGGACACTATCACCCAACATTCTACATCATGAAAACGTTTTATTACCAGATGGCGTCGCTTCATGGAACATTCTTTCTCTCCAGAAGAGATTTCTTTTCACATGACTCCCTTCCACTATACAGCCTGGTATATGCATGCAGACCTTGCCAATACACTGGGCAAACTTAGGATCCAGGACTCCTCCAACTCCTCGACCGCCCCATATCCCCTTCCCTAGGATTTCACCTACTCTATGTGATCAAGTTGTACCTTATTTGATGTGATATGTTCTTTATTTCTTCATAACTTGCCTTTATACCCATTCCAGGGTGGAATGTTCACCTGCTTCCCCTCCTTAGGTCACCTCTTTGGTAGAATCATTGGTTAGTTACTCTTGTTAGACCAGATACTATGCTACTAGTTCTCATATGAATGTTTGTAGGTTCCAAGTTGCGCGGTTCTATCTTGCTTGATATGTCGTACTATATTTTTTACTTTGTTGCCCTTGCTGGCATTTTACTCCAGATTCAAAAATGTTAAACTTTTGTATGAAAATGTAATAAATATATTTAAAAAGAAAAAAAAAAAAAAATAATATATATATATATATATATATATATATATATATATATATATATATATGATAAAGAATTGTGCCACCAGAGCAGACATGCATTGTTAGAGCTCCACACCGCTGAGGAGAGAAGAGAAGGACAAAGTGGAGCCTGCAGACTCAAAAGGTATCCATTTGAACCTTTTTGCCCCAGGGAACAAACTGTGAAAGTTTGGGCAGGAAATATGGTACTGGGAGGAAACCGTGGCAGAAATAAAAATCACCTCACAAAGAGCTCACAGGCACTCACTGCAGCTGAAGCAGCTCCAGTCACCTCACAATATACAGCATCAGGGCGCTCTCACAGACAGAAAATGTCACAGCAAGACTCTCCATTTGAGTCAGATACAGAACAAATCCTCTCACAAACTTCTCCACAAGCCTCCTCAGCATCCCCAGTAATATTATTACAATTTGAAAAGATGCTTCATAAGGCTTTAAAACAAACCTCAGACCAAATAACAAAAAGCCTAACCAAAGAAATAAGAGAGCTGGGAAACCGCACCGCAGCCTTAGAAATAAAAATGGATGAAATTGAAATTACAACCCAAGAAAATATAACAGAATTGGAACAATTAAAAAAAGAGAATTTAATACTTCAAACTAAGCTCGAAGATTACGAAAATAGAGCCAGACGTTCAAACTTGCGCATAAGGGGAATACCTGAAACTGTGACAGACCTGCAATCTACTATTACTGCTCTATTACAAGAACTAAAGCCAGATATCCCTATTGAACGTTTAGAACTGGACAGAGTACACAGAGCCCTCACAGCCAAAAAGAAAGATGGACCCCCACGTGATATAATCACAAAATTTCATTATTACAGAACGAAAGAACAAATACTAATTGCTGCAAGAGAAAAAAAGGAACTTAATTTTCAAGGACACAATTATCAAATTTTTGCTGACCTATCCCAACTTACTATTACTAAAAGACGATCCATGAAACCCCAACTAATGGAACTGCAACGCCACAACATTTTGTATCAATGGGGCTTCCCCTTTTCAGTCAGATTTAACTACCAAGGTACAATTTACAGAAGCAGATCAGCAGATGAACTACAACAAACCCTTTTAAAATTAAATCTGACAGAACCCACAAGCAGCAACACTCCCACACGCAGAAGAATGGCATCATCTTCACCTTCAGGCAGCACCCAGAAAATTTCAGAACAAAATGGGAATCATCATTCTCACAAAAGAGGCCGTTATGCCACATCATCCATGGACCAAGAAGATTCAATGGACTGACATCCTAATTCCTGATATCTCTTCATTTATTATACTAAGAGATGGTTCTCTATAAAAAACCTGTATTTATAACTGAATGTAACTGCATTCTGATAGTCACACACTGTGTGGGATCATGTTACATTCCAGTTATATTTCTTATTACTTCTGATTCATATAGCCTTAGAATATATAAGTGAAATAAGGAAATTCTTGTTCAGTTATATATTATCAGGTAATAACAATAGATTTATTACTTTTTAGGACAAATATGTTCAATACTCCAGAAGTAATGGAAGCTTTTTCTTTCTTTTCTTAAAACAAATATATTAGTACCTAACTAGTTCCTAGAATTATGTTTTTGTTTATTCTAATCTGAAGCAATACAACCTCAATTTTATGAGTTAACATATCTAAACAGTTACATATGAATAAAATATGTAATTGTTTACTCTAAAAGGGTTAAAATCCCAAAATAATTCAAACTGTCTTCATCAATACCAAAGTTATTAACAGTACCTTTCTAACTGAATTATTTAGCCTAGGGCAAGACTAACCATATACAACCACCCTGGAATAAATAATTTCAACAAAAACTATATTCTGCACTCCAATTAATGAAACATCATTATGATGTCTTTTGACATAGCACTTCTCTCCTGTAAGCGGAAGATCCGTGTACCCCCATTACCCCTCCTCATTCTCCCAACCATATTATGTGGGAGTGTGACGAAGGCACTTATTCCCCTGAGAGAGATATTTATTCTCTTTCACGTAATTTCACGTAATTGTGATTACTTGCAAAAAATAATTTATACAATGTATCATCTAATCTCATATGTTTTTTGTTTACTCTTTACTCCAGAATTCACTGGTTTCTTTTCTATCTATTCATCTCTTCAGTCCACACAGGTTGATCTGCGCAGTCAGCTCTGCATAACAAAAAGTAAGTCAAAACTATTTGATCTATTGCCATGGCACCACTGAATATACTTTCCCTGAATGTTCAGGGAATAAATGTCCCTCAAAAAAGGACCAAAGCCTTCCGTACTTTCCATAACAAAAAGGCTCACATAGTATGCCTCCAAGAAACACACTTCACCAAAGATTCTACTCCAAAATATATTTCTCCTTTTTATCAACAAATTTACACGGCTTCTGCCTGTACCAAGCAAAGGGGAACTCTAATTGCATTTCACCGATCCACACCATTCACCTTATCATCAGAAATTAAAGACCCAGAAGGTAGATACCTGATACTCATGGGTTATATAATGGATACAGCAATCACGGTGATTTCCTACTACGCTCCTAACAAACAACCTACACCATTCCTCTCACATATATTACAAGTGATTAATACACACAAAATAGGAACAGTGATAATGTGTGGGGATTCGAACCAGGTCCTCCTCCCATTTCTAGATAAATCACCTTTTACACCATCCAAAATAACCTCTAGATTACCTTTTTCTCAACTTCTTTCCAAATACAATCTGGTAGATTCATGGAGAGAAAGTAACCCAATGAAAAAGAAATTCACTTATTTCTCACACCCTCATCAAACCTTCACCAGAATAGATCATATTTTTCTAACAATAGGAATGATACCAGAAATTATTGCATCAGATATAATTCCGATTCCGTGGTCTGACCATAATGCAGTATATACTACTATAGCCTCAGCCATACCAAAAGCGCATGACCCAACGTGGTACTTACCGGACATAATGCTCAAACACCCACTACATCAGATGGCCATTGAACAAGCTTTAAAGGAATACATATCAATTAATAATACATCAGACATCTCCCCAATAACACTGTGGAATGCTCATAAGCCTGTCTTGCGTGGTACAATACAAAGACAAATGGCACTATTTAAACGGGAACGCAAAAATCTAGCAAAAAAACTAGAACTCAATTTTAATGCAGCCTACATATCATTTCAAGATAATCCATCTCAGAATACAAAATCTCATCTGGAAAAATCTAGATTGGAATACGATCTATTTCTCACTGAGTCAGTTGATAAATCCCTCAAACGCTCCAAACACAATTTCTACATGAATATAAACAAACCAGGTACATATTTGGCTCGGGCATTAAATTCAACTAACAAATCTTTCAAACCAATACGTTTGAAATTATCAAAAAATGTTTACACTTGTAATCCAGTTAAAATCCAGTTAAAATCTCACATCTCACTCACATCTCTCAACTTTATACAAGACAAACAATGAATTTAATCCTACAGAGGCTGAATCCTTCTTCTCAAAAATAACCTTACCTGAGTTATCTCAGAATCAAAAAAGCAGTTTGGATGAGCCTATAACTATAGATGAAGTTGCTAACGCCATAAAAGACCTAAAACTTAACAAAAGACCAGGCCCAGACGGCTACTCGGCTTTATACTATAAAACATTCTCAGAAATACTCTCTCCCATTCTCACTGAAACTTTTAACAAACTTCTAGATGGACATTCTTTTCGGCAAGAAACACTAATGGCAATTGTTTGTATGATCCCAAAACCCCTTTCTGATGATACTTCCTGTGTGAATTATCGGCCTATCTCTCTGTTAAACCTCGATATTAAATTATTAGCAAAAATAATAGCAAAACGCCTCAATAGCATTATAGGAAAATTAATACATAGAGATCAAGTAGGCTTCATGCCAAATAGACAGGCAGGCGATAATATACGCAGGGCAGTGTTATTGGCACATATTGCTAAAAAACGGAAAATCCCTTTATGTTTTCTATCTCTCGATATTAAGAGGGCATTTGACACAGTATCCTGGCAATATATGCAATATTCATTACAAAAATGGGGTTTTGGACCCCACTTTTTAACATGGATCAAAGCATTATATAATAAACCCAAAGCCTATATAAAATATGCTGGATACAAATCTGAAGCCTTTAATATCGAAAGAGGTACCCGACAGGGTTGCCCATTATCTCCCTTATTATTTGCCCTTATAATCGAACCCATGGCCCAATATATCAGAACTAACCAAACTATAACTGGCATTGAAGTAGGAGGTATTACACACAAATTATGTATATTTGCAGACGATATATTACTTTTTCTATCATCCCAACAGGTCTCTGGTCCTAACTTAATACCAGCTCTTGATGGATTTGCAGCCCTATCCGGCCTTTTGATTAATCCTAAGAAATGCCTAGTGCTTAATATTTCACTCACAAACATGGAATTGATCCCGGCTAGGGCTGCACTCCCATTCACATGGGCAGAAAAATCAATCCCATATCTTGGAATTCATTTAACAGCATCTCATTCTGACTTATTCTCAACCAATTATCCTCCTGTATTAAGACAGATCACAAATCTAATAAAACAATGGTCGCAACTTCCTTTATCCTGGATAGGGAAGATTAATGCAATCAAAATGACTATTCTACCCAAATTGCTTTATCTATTCAGAGTCCTCCCTATTCCAATTCCTTCCTATTTTTTGAGAATAGTACAAAAAAGAGCAACTTCATTTATATGGGGCTCTTCTAAACCACGTATACCTATACACACACTACATCTTCCCAAAAATAAAGGAGGCCTGGGATACCCTAATTTTACTAACTACTACAGAGCAGCACATTTGGCCAGTCTGTCCAAATACCATGCAAAACAGGAAATCCCATTATGGGTATTTATAGAGGCTTCAGAAAATGACCCTCTATTAATATCAAATTTATTATGGCTTGATCCTAAAGACCGCTTTAAAATTCATAATCCCATAACTAAACACTTCTTATCTCTCTGGGATAAACTAAAAACCAAATATCAGTTACAATCTCCACACAATCCTCTCCTTTCTTTTATCAGAAATCCGGCCTTTTATCCGGCATGGATCTACCCAAATTCTTTTAAAGCTTGGACAACATCAGGCATTCAGACACTAAATGACTTCATAGCATCTAAATCATTCCTTTCATTCCCATCGCTTAGAGAAAAATATGATCTACCAAACTCTGAGATATTTAGATATCTCCAAATCAAAAATTTCTATACACCATTCCTAAAGGGGGATACACCATTATCCCAATTATCCATTTTTGAATCAATCTGTACAAAAGATCCATTTGCTAAAGGTACAATTTCATCACTTTATAATCAATTATATGGAGTAGCAAATCTTAATAGACCCTCTTACGTTCAGAGGTGGGAGGAGGACCTGGGACGAACTTTAGAAGACACGGACTGGTCTAACATATGGCTGACATCTAAGTCATCTTCACCCAACATCTTAGCACTGGAGACAAATTATAAAGTCCTAACTCGCTGGTACCTTGTACCCGCTAGAGTGGCAAAATATTCACCTAATACCTCAGCTCTTTGTTTTCGAGGATGCCCAGAAATAGGCACATATTTACACATATGGTGGACGTGCCCAGTAATCCAAACCTTCTGGAAGGAAGTCTTCGTGATTGCATCTAAAATATTTAAAAAAATAATACAACCAGATCCATATTTAACTTTACTTAATCTAAAACCGGAATGGTTAACACTCTCTCAATTCAAACTTATGATCCAACTAATAACGGCTGCAAAACAAACAGTGGCCAAGGCATGGAAATCTCCTACATTGGTACTAGCAGAAACAATTCACAGAATAAATAATACAATGTCCCATGCTAAGATGGTAGCCATCGATCAAAATCAAATTCCAAAATTTGAAAAACTTTGGCATCCTTGGATAAAACAACAGTTCCTGTCAAACTTCAATGACTCTGTCCTGTTGCCATGGTAACAGATTAAATGACTTACAGAGACACCCATTCTAAGGCTTCAAAGAGAACTAAAAAGAATAATAAACTGACGAGCGTGACAACCTTGTGGACCATAACTCTGCCTTTCAACCTTTTTTCTTCTTTCTCTTTCCTTTTCTCCACCTTACGATTAAAGCTCATTATCAGAATTTATTTGACCTATATACACTCTACTTGTAAACAATATGTATAGTAGGTATAAATCATTTAAATACCTACAAAAGTAACTAAGGAAATTATATATATCTTTAATTTAGGTTTACGTGAACCCAATGTTTAATATTTGAAATTTCATGATATTTACCTATATAAACCCTACTGTAAAACAATGAGCTTACTTTATAGATCCTTGTAAACTTACTTTATGTATCTTTATAACATTGTATACTCAATAAACTTCTTTTGACAAGGAAGAATTGTGCCACCTTCATAGAACCGGGAATACAGGCCTTGTGCTTTCAAAAAAATATGATTTGTGGAGCGGAAGGGGAACCTTTTGCTGACTTTCAAAGCTGTAAGTAATAAATTACTAAAAATGGTCTGGCCACTTGAGGTGACTAACGGGAGGCAGGGCTCAGCCGTAAAAAGGTTAAATAGATAAAGAAAAAACAGCCATGAAAGAATAGTTATTCAGATTATAGTTTTATAACTGGCTAAGCTGACAAAAAATATCTTAATGTGTTAGATTATATGTAGTGAAAACACAGATCTTACCTTGTTTTCATTGAAATTGGCAATCACCACACCAACAAAAAGAGTAAGGCCTATCATGCAACCAAGGAACACAAAAACATGAATGTATATTCCATGTATCTGTAAGAAAAGACAGATGAACATGTTAATTAAAAATCTGCAAAGTATAGCCGGGTGCTTGGCTAAGAATGGAGAGTGAGCGAAACACTGGCTGCAGCTGCTCTCTGTAGCTTTTGCTGAACTGGTTAACAGTTATATCAGCAAGAGGAGGAAGCTGCTGAGCAGGAAGAGTTCAATAGACTGAGTCGGGCAGCACAGCACTGTTGGACCTGTAGTCCAGAGGAGAGAAACTCTACCGTAATCAAGAGCTTTTGAACTGCATTTCCAGAGAGAGATTGCCAGGAGGAGCATAAAGAGCATTGTTTTCTCTTGCTATACAGGACACAGCTTTCTCTTGCCATGAAGGAGACCTGAGAGTGTACTTCTCTTTCCAGTGTGCACCATTACTACTGCATATTGAAAGCCTGAGCGGGAAGCGGAGTGCTGACAGTCAGAGTCACCTGGGTGCAGTGAGGACTAATCGCTGTGTGTAACTGAATGATGAGCTACAATATTGCTGGGACTGGTGAGCTGCTGCTGTGCAGATTTACTATCTGCTGCCAGAGGGACTGAGACCTTTAGGAACTGACCATACAGTCATCTAGCAGCCTTACTGTTGCCTTCAGGCTTGACTGGAACTAGTCTCATTTGCACCTATGGTACAACTGGGCCCAAACACTAGCTAGAGTTAGGACTAAAGACTGTACCTTTACAGCTGCTATACAGAGACCTTCACCTATTGCTTATACTAATAGGTACCTCTCAGGGGACATTGCACCATATCCTAGCCATTGTCCTAGAGTGCACTCTAGTCTAGTTATAGTATCAGTTACGGCTGGTAGTTTTTTGTTTGGGGGGCACCTCAAACCTCCCCTTGCTGTCTGCTGGTCCATCTGCACTTCAGCGGCGGGGATCGGTGGGCACATCGGGGATCGGCGGGCATATCGGACAGGGGATCAGGCTGTGGTGGGCATCTGGCAGCATCTCATGTGTCCTCTTTTCTTCTGAGATCACGGCGGCTTCCGTTGTGCATCTCCTCCCCTCCGCCTAGGCGTCCAATAAGATCACCTGACCTTTCAGCCAATTGGGAAACGGCTATCAGACCTACACTTCCTGAGAGGCGATTCAGTGTTAGAAAAGCAAATATTCATCTGCTTTTCTAACACACCTGGGTGGGCTCCGAACTCAATGCTCTGCACTCCGAGTCCACCCTATTTTGAAGGATATTAGAGCCTATGACTCTAATCGGATGCTTAAAACACCTCCGCCACTGTAATTCAGGCACCCGGCGTCCTGAAAGGGGCCGGATACATGAATACGGGGTGGCTGTGGCGGCCGTGGATAGATTCATGCTATGCATGAATCTATCCATTAACCATATAGGGGTGGTGAGGGCGTGGATAGAGGGGGCGGCGGCCGTGCGCCCTGTATAGTATTATTATTTGCATATAAGTTAATCATTATATGCACTGTTTATTGCTGACTTTGCTAGTTCATTAGTTAATCCATTTCTAGTGGTACAGAACTGTATTCTATGTTACATTGATATAGAGATTTTACTGTTTTTTTTTAGCAGACTGTGTCCGAACCTACCTTCAATGTGTTGAGTTCAAACCACCATTTATTCTTAACCATAGCAATACATTAAATTAATTAAACACTAAAATATCTTGTGTCTATTTCATGGTGCTTCTTCACAGCGGAGTTAAAGGTCCCCATACTTCTGCTCTTATAAGTGCTTGCAGTAACTTTCATTGAACTAGGTATGTCAGAGGGGCTGAGATTGATTTTGGAGTTAAGGCACAGAACAGAGAACCCAAATTAAGAAGCAACTCCTGCAGGGGTAGCGTTGCAATATCAAAGACGTTTTATATACAAAGATTTCAAACTCAAAAACAGGTCAAATGCAGTATGATTTTGAGTTACTTTTACTTGCTTTTGATTGGTTTCTATGTTGCTTATGATTCAATTATGAGTTGATTTGACTTGCTTCTGATCAACTTTAAACAGCTTCATTGTTACTTTGAGCAGCATTCACATGAATTGAATGGAAATAATTGCCAGTGTACACAAGCCTTTTCAATATACTGTACACTTACAGGTCCTACACGATGAATGATGACATCCCGAACTTCAACCCAGCCTTTTAAAGATAGCACTTCAAACAAAGCCAGCATAGCATTTCCCACATTGTCAAAATTAAAGTTACGGGGATTTGCCCTAGAGAGTAAAAAAACACAATAGTTATTCAAAATTGTCAAAATTAAGGAGATTTGCCTAGGAGATTAGATAACTTTAAAGTACACTTATCATGACAGAATTATACTGTATATGCCACTATTACTGGCCTCTCCTCTCTTGGAAATGCTAGTTCCCTGGGTGCCATGCTTTCACTGCAATGCTTCTTGAGTCACTGGCCAAAAACAAATATACAGAAAGAATTCTAATATGTTTCTAAAAATCTTTACAACATTCTTATTCCAGGGTTTATGACTCAAAAGTACTGAAGCAGAACACAGCAAGGTAACTAGCATTTTCAGAAGACAGCCAGCCTCTGTAAATCTCTCATTACAGATGTGCTTTAAGAGAACAGTTATCATCAGTGTTTGCGTCAAAATATTAATATTGTGAGATATGGTAATATGAAACTCAAGCCAAAACTTTAAAAGATGTAAGATCTGCCCTATGCAGAAGCAATAGCGCTAAAGATTGGCAGAATCACCAACACTGCCAGTGCACAGTGAAAGCAGTCTCCTTTCTCAAAAAAAGTCAAGACCAAAGGCAAGATCCAGTCATGTACTGGTTAAAGCTTGTAGGATGAGTTTTCTGACTGACCTATGAGACTGCAAGACCCCTGACCCTCTGTCTGGACAGTGCTGATTGTCCCTGTGCTGATCACATGCACTCCCAAGAAAAAAAAAAAAAACTTGCAATACACACCAAGCTGAGTATGTGCAGCCTGACTCCATAGACTATGTGTTATCGGGAAATTATTAGGTGTCAGTGGAAGAAGAGGAAGATCAGAGAAGACAGGATCAGAAAGCCTTTTTATATAATGCAAAGGATTAACCCCTTAGGTTCCACAGTAAGTATAACAAGCATGCTTTACTGCATATACAGACTGATTTTACTGTCTGTAAAACAAGATACTTTGCTTGTAAAAATATGAGTTGTTCCTGGCCAGCCTTATTCACTACATAATGCAAAAAAAGTAGATAAAGCCTTGGTCTCATTAGACTAATGAAGACCCCTTTACAATGGCTGACAGGGTATTAGTCCTCTAGGATAAAGGACTATTTATTTATAATGAGAAGATTTATGTCCTTTAATATACATCACAAAAGAGGTCTCTTGCATCTGGGAATGAATAATAGGCAACATATTTTAATATAAAAAAAATACGCCAGTAGCCTGTATACAAGACTACAATTACAATTTTTTTTTTTAAACAGAGCAAAACATCACATTTTCCTGTTAGGTAACATCTCTCAGGCAGACCATTTAAATGACAGAAATTGTGCTTTTATTTAAGGTCAGCCAATGTTTAACAGCTGTTAAGAATAGATTTACAGTACATATTCTTGTTCATTTTTAAGCTGAACTCCAACCAAATATCTAAATATGTGAACTACATTTCTGTTAAAATATCTTTAAAAATGTATATATGGTGAAAACATTTTAGTCTTGGATAGGGAGTAGTATATCAGTTACATTTTTTGACATCTGTGTGGCACTTGGAAGGTTTTCCTTCACTTAAAGTGGAGGGGAACCCTAAAAAACAAAATTGCACCAAAAATCTGCAAAAAATAAAAAAAAAAACATGTGAAAAAAAAAATTTACTTACCTCAAACCCTTGTTGCTAGGCAGTCTTCCTAATCTGCCTCTTCCTATTCCGCAGCGTGTCCTGCTCCTCAGTGAGCGGCCCCGTTGCCTTCTGGGAACTGTGTGTGTTCCCAGAAAACCACGGGGCTATTCACAGAGCGCTGCGCCGCTCTCGCGTACGCAGTAGGAAACTGGCAGTGAAGCCGCAAGGCTCCACTGCCTGTTTCCGTTAGTTAGGATGGCAGTGCTGGGACCCAAGCGCCGAGGGATGGGTCGGCCTCGGGCGGCCAACATCGCGGGCACCCAGGACAAGTAAGTCTACTTATTTAAAGTCAGCGGCTACAGTGTTTGTAGCTGCTGACTTTAATTTATTTATTTTTTTCGTGGCCAGAACCCCCGCTTTAAAGTGATTGTAAATAATCATCTTGCAAAACAGCCCATTCAGTTTAAAATAAAAATGAAGGCACAACATTTTTGTATAGATATAAAAATACATTATAAATACCCTTTTCCCTTTTTTATAAATGATCACATTCTGTCTGTTAGCAGCTGCATAAGAGCTGGAGGGAGGAGAAGCAGCAGCACATTGATCTTCCAAGTGAATGGCTGTGCAGCGGGGGGGGGGGGGGTCAGGACAGGTCTGATCATTGGAGGAAAGCACACTGAGTTCCCAGCATAACTAGAGAACTGACCATGGTGTGCTCTCCTGCTTAGTGTGGTCAGTTTTTAAAAGGAAAGCAGAGGGACTGACAGGAACACCAGGGATTTCACATAATGGAAGCAACACAAAAAGAACAGGATATTTTCTCATACAAGTATATGGTACAGCAGGTACATATCAAGAATATTGAGTGTTGGGGTAACAAGCGTTTTAATGTGCTGGAGATTCAATAGTAAATAAGAGGAGATATTGCCAAAGTGAAGGAATTTCCAGTCTTGGACATTTATTACCCCAATGCTTACTCTGGTGACAGCTTAACAATTTTGCATTTCCCTTACTTTCTGTCTCTGGGGACATGGGTCAAAAAGGAAATGTGGAGGGAGGGGGATCTTTCAAATGGACATACATACTTAACAATAACATATGACTTTAACAGAGGCTCCAATTCTTCCCCACTGTATCAAACATAAAAAAAGTTTTTACTTTAGATACACTTTAATTCTTGTGATTTACTAACTTTACCATGCTGAATGCCAGCAGGTTTATCATACCACTTCTTATTGCTGACTCTCTGTGCATTCTCCTCCTGTAATATTAAAACTTTACTTTCCAGCCTATGTGTCTGGCACATGTTAGGATCATGGTAACATGTATACAGTAGAGTCTGACTTTCTCACAGTACTGGCATGACCACTATCAGCTTGATTTTGCTGAAGCCTACATAAAGTCAGATTTTACGTATTACGCATTTTCACTAGTAGTAGCATTTTTAAGATACAGTTTTGAACAAATCATTAAATACTATTTATTGTGAGTTTCAATCTACTGTAATCCCTGGAGTAGACAATAAATAATTCAGTTCCACTCTGTATAACGATATATTATACTAACATAAATTCAACATCTTTAAACATTGCTATGCGCATTGTTTAATTGTTTGCACAGCTAAGAGTAGTTTACAAAAAAAGCTTACCAGACTCTTGGAACCCAGAATCCTGGCTTCTTTTCATCTGGTTTCAATTTCAAGTTTAAATTTTTAGAGACACTGACATTAATCCTAAATATTCCATGGCATTTTTCCTAAGAAATAAGAATAAAGAAACAGACACATTGAATACAGCTGTAAGTTTATGCTTTCAACTCCAAATGCAAATAGAATTCCCATTTTTAGAAATATAAAGAAACAATACTCTTCTACTGCATGCTACAGTATCTGTCTTTCTATTATCAAACATATGCTGTCACTTGTATAAATATATATATATATATATATATATATATATATATATACACATACTGAAAAGTATCTTCCCCTTTCAGATAGTAAATACAGGAGCTGCAATTGCGGTAAGTATGTCAGAGATCATTTGAAGTCTGACAGTTGCGGATCTGTTAAAGTATCTGTAAAATCAAATTGTTTTATACGTTTTGGAAAGAACCTGAAAGAGTTAGACACACTTTAAAGCTTTTTTTGTGCACCTACAGGCAAGATTCACCCCTTTTTTTGTTTTTTGGTGACCATTGTCAAGTGATGAGAGATCTGAAATTTTTGTCACCAAAACAAGAGGCGAGGGTACATTTTCCAATGGGGCACTTGTTCAGTGACAACTATATAAGATGATAATTCCCTTTACTTTGATTACAATTTGCCTCATTTTCTATAAAGAAATATATTTTGGCCCAAGCCACATCCGAAACATGATGTGACTTAAGCACAATCCACTGCAATATTGTAAGCATGTTGATTGGTTAAAGAAATAATATGTTTATTGGTGTTTTTGATACATTGTATGTATATTTACATTTTCTTTTTCTATATAATATTTAGTGTTGCTCTACTTTGCCATATCGGGTCCTAAAGAAGCTGTGTTATTGGCGAAATGTTGACCTAGCAGATCTGGTTACCTGAAGGATACATTTCTACAAGTGCTGTTATAGGTCTTGATACTTATATCTATAGGGTCTTCCAGGACCTAAGTAGAGTGTATTTTGCAACATTTATCTGTGGATCCATTTTAGGCTGTTTTGGCTCTGTTTTTATGAATTTTGTACAATAAAGACAATATTTTATATATTTTACGTTTCCTATGTTGAGCCTTTCAAGTCCAGCTAGTTAGGCAGGTTCTGGCATATCTGGCCCTACAGCCTTTTTTGTATTGCCTCATTTTCTGTTGCATCCTCACAACAAGCAGTGAAGGGAAATCTCCCCAAAAGGACAAAGACAATTAAAAAAAAAACTAAAAAAAGTTTTAACCATTGCTTACTTTATCCAAAACTAAAATGAAACATTTGGGTCCACATACACTTGTCTGATCTCAAAGTTTTTATCATATCATTTGAGTGTGTGCTGTGTTAAGTCAGTTGAGAGATGGAAATCGTCTTTGTGACCTCAGACCTCCTGGAGCTCTGGCTAAAGTGGCAGGCTCAGAAAAAGTAAAGTATAGTAAAGCTAAAAAAGAAAGATCTTTGATGAGGATGCCTGAACGGTTATAATCACTAAGAATATTCAGGTTTCTGCATAAAATAAATCTTGACAGGTAAAGGTTGGATTGTGTGTGAAAACACGGCTGCCTTCCTGCATCTACGGTTACTGTAACAACTAGCCAAAAACAACACTTTTTGACCCATCAGAGAAATGTTATCTACCAGTAATCAGTTCCTTATTAGTACATAGGCTTGTATGCCTAGTCATTTACTATATCAAGTCCTCACTGGCTGAATCTGTTTCTTTTTTCCCCAACAGGCCCAAGGTATTAGGGCCCCTTTCACACTTAAAGGACCTGAAAGTCACGCAACTTTACCACGCAAGTTTGACGCAACTTGAAGCAATACCTGTGTAATCTTGAGATCTATGGACCTCAAGTCGCATCATAGTCAGACCAAAGTACTGCAGGGACTACTTTGAAGTCACTACAACTTGAAGTCGCACAGATATGAACGATACTCATTAGAAATCATGGGGTACGACTTGTCATGCGACTTTGCAGTCCTGAGTCGCAGGACAAGTCTCACAAGTGTAAAGGGGCCTAAGAGTTTCTCCTCTGACCTATCAATTTTCCTGATGAATGTGATCAACAAGATCTTTGTAGTGATATAAATGCTGTAAGACTCAAACAGTGGTAGGATTTGTTAGAGAAGGTGAGTAGAAGCTTGAAGAAAACAGGTGATTGAATTTAGGTAAATATACTAGAAAAAAGGTGAATTGCAGTTCTACTATATAATTGTACCTTCATTTGTGAGTGGAAAACCTCTGACACTTTTCTTTTCTATAATACTCACCCGGGTATCAATAGTTGGATCATTGCACTTTGCAAGCTTCCCTGCAAATAGCTGGACACCAAAGCTGGCAAATACCAGCATCAGTGTAAGTAACAGAATAGACACCTGCAAACATAAGGAACATTTTTTTATTAAAGAAGTTAAAACTTGATGAAACTGCAAATGTTATATGGAATGAATTACAATATTAAAAAAGCTACAATTTTTGATATCTTTTTGATATCTCAGCTTTCTTCCCCCCTGCCTCACTCTCTTTCATCCCCTCGGTCATGCTTTTCTGCTCCTCTTTCCTTTTTCCCACTCTCGCTTTCTTTTTCACTCACCTTCTCTCTTTTTCAATTCCCCCTCTCTTTTTTGCTTTCCCTCTCTCTCTTTTTCATTCACTCTCGCTCAATTTTTTAATGGACTCTCGATCTCCTTCCTTTCTTTTTGCTTCTCCTCTATTTTTTGCTCTCCCTCTCTTTTTGTGTCCCCCCTCTCAATTTTTTCACTCCCTCCTCTATTTTTACTCCCCCTCTCTCTGTTGCTTTAAATATTGATTGCTTTAATTTATGATATGAGACAGCAACCTGATATCACAAATTATTTCATAACAGAACAACAAAAATAGCATTTATTACAACGCAAATGTGCTGTCTAAATAATCAACATATGCCTCTAAGTAGACTACTATAGACGTATCATTCAGTTATGCAAAAGCACTGTGACTGCCTAAATAAAACACTTGATGTAACAGTAGTCCCATTTTATAAACAAACTTGTGGTAAATTGTTTTAACATACCAAAAATATTTCCTTGAATCCACTAAAGAGCTCACGTACAACTTTCCTCATTTGGGGGACCAGCTTGAATATGCGGAGAGGTCTCAGGCATCGCAGTACCATTAAAAGCTGCGTTCCAGACTTTGCGGGAACATTGTATGGCATCCAGCAAAGAAAGATCAAGCTGACCTTAACATTCAAAAATATATAATGAGTAATAAACTCTAAGAACAATGCTACGCCTTGTCTGATGGTTTAGGTTATTATTTTAAAATGTCTGTTTTTCAATATGAGGATTATAAGCCAAATGAGAAAACATATTGCAAACTTTCTATTTTGTACTTGTTTACTCTTGTGCTCATGAATTGAATGCTACATATTTCACAATGTCAAGCAATAAAAGGGTGAAAGCTACTGCAGAAAATTGAGGCAAATGTTACATTCTTTAATGGCAAATAAACATAAAAAGCATGCTGGCTTCTACATTGTATAAAACAAGAACTGGTAGAAATGTAAAGGAATGTTAAGACTAACGAAATTAGAACTAAATCTTTACAATGAGAAAAAGTTTATTAAAGACATGCATCAGGGGTCAGCAACCCACGGCCCACTACCGCTAGATGTCCAGCCCATCAGTGCCCATGATTAATTCACGGGCACCCGGCCCACAGACATTTTGGCCGCTGTCCTCTTCATTGGACAGCAGTGAGCGGTGGTATCACAGAGCTGGGTGGGGGTGGGAACCGCTGGAGTTAATGTTTTACATTACACAGTAGGTGATTGGTTGCCGGGCAATCCTAGCAACTAATCACCAGCCTGTTAATGTGAAGACTTAACTAGCAGTTCCCGCTCCCAACCAGCCCTATGATATCGATCTCTGCTCTGCTCGCTGTACACCTGTGTAAGGTAGAAGAATTCTACCTACACAGTGTGTGTGTGTGTGTGTGTGTGTGTGGGGTGGAGGGGGACAGAGGACACTATGGCGTGGATATAGGACACTATGGTGGGGACAGAGGACCCTATGGGGGGGGTACAGAGGACACTATGGGGGGTACAGAGGACACTTTGGTGGTGACTGAGGACACTATGGTGGGGACAGAGGACACTACAGTGGGGGGGGGGTGCAGGAGACAGAGGACACTGCTTTGGGGGCACAGGAAACTTGCTATGGTGAGAGGAGCAGAGGACACTATGGGAGTGATGTGAAGGGGGACAGAGGACACTGCTATGGGGTACAGAAAACACTGCAATGGGGGGAACCTATTGGGGACCCCATCACCCCTGAGGACAGGGACCCCATGACACCTGGGGACAGGGATCCCTGGCAGGGCTGGCGTCAGCCACCCTTGGGTGCTAGGATGGGGGAGGGGGTAGTAAAATACGAATCCCCAGCCACGTGCTCCCTCAGGATGAACTGGCTTTGTAGTAGTGAAGCACATTAAAGTGAGGTAAACCTGTACTGTTATTATTACTATGTTAGGATTATTATTATCTTCATTTATTAGCAGGTGAATGTGGCCCTCCATGCATTCACATACATTGAATCCGGCCCTTAAGTGGAAAAAGGTTGCTGACCCCTGACATATATAGACATGGTAATAAGCATAATATATCTAGAACAACATTATATTCTATATATTTTGTTTTTTTCTGTTTCTAGGAAAGTAGTGTTTCAAAGCTGGAAAATTCAAACTGAACATGTGAAGAAAATTTATAAACATAAGACTTAACATTTAGTGGAACTTAGTAGATCCTGAGAAATTGGAAGCTAAAGCTATATGCAAGTCCAAATGTACTTAAAACCTCATTAAAGTTATGCTTATTCCTACCCCCTATCAGCACCCTTTGTGAGCTTCTCTGTTGGCAAATGAAGCAAGCACACTAATGATTCATTAGGGATTCTTTGCAAATGAAAGGGGTTCGGTAAAAACCTGATTTTGAAAAAGTTTGAGATTTGACTGGTACAGAACATGAGGGGAAATCAGAATGTTACAGTTGTCAAAGGGACAGGTAAGGGGAAAAATTTTTATGAAGACACTAGTTCAAGTGACAACTCTCTAATGTGGGATTTGCTCTGACTTTGAAGAGATTTGTTATTCTGAGTTTAAGAGCTGTATGCACCTCAAGATTCTTTATTTTCAACATTTCTGGGAGTGTCAAATGTCTGCATCCCTTGCTGTGTGCAGTGATTCCTTCTGTAGACCCCTATGTTACTACCTTCATCAAAGAAGGAGGCGGCAGGAGGAATTGCATTGCACAGCAGAGCAGGGCCGTAGATAATTTTTTTTTCCTGGGGAGGGTTCAGGTCTTTCACACTTAAAGGCATCATTTACACTTTTATGTTGGGGGAGGTACAGTAAAAACATGTGACAGCAGAGTAGGACCATGAGGCTTTGCAATGCAGTGCATCAAAAATGATCCCCATTCAACTGAATAGAACGCAATGCACGCAGTTGTG
The DNA here is from genome assembly GCF_042186555.1 of Aquarana catesbeiana. NCBI lineage: Eukaryota > Metazoa > Chordata > Amphibia > Anura > Ranidae > Aquarana > Aquarana catesbeiana. The sequence continues at coordinate 273,035,180 of NC_133325.1, read as the reverse complement.
GTGCGGTAGTGTACTCATTAGTACAGCAAGCTCCTCCTAAGCTCCCTAGTTTTTTTTTTTTTTCGTTCAGCCCGCTGGGTTGAACTAAAAAAAACTTACCGTGTGAGCCAGGCTTTAGATCTCATTCATATGTTCTAAATGACCATGGAAGGGCAAATATACCATGAATACCTATAGCCAGGATCCCAAATGTTCCAATTTTTGTCAGCTGCTCAGCCTCTTCACCTGAGTGAGGGACTGAAAAGAGCCACTGCTGTTAATATGTATCTGCGCATCCAGTGGTCTCCATGTTTAATCTACGTGGAACAAAGAAAAACATGTTGGGGTGTGGCCTGGCGGGAACCCGGGCTGAGGCAATCTCTCCCATCACTACTACATTACCACAGGACTTGGTGGATGTGCGGCACCAGGGATTTTTTTTCTCCCTTCCTTTCAGTGACTACAGGAGCTGGGATGAGCTCCATCCCTTGCCGACACTCCTGCAGCACATTCGGTATCATCTACATTACTTCCCACATTGATTGAGCCTGAGCAACACACTAACAAACCGTGGGTCACAGTGGTTAGGGACAAATTTCTGACCCTGGATGCAGAGAGATTTTATCCTGCAGGTAACCACTGGATGTGCAGATACAGGTGGATACATGTTTACAGCAGCAGACAGCCTTGGCTCTTTTCAGCCCATCACTCAGGTGTACAGGCTGAGCAGATATTAGAACATCTGAGATCCCGGGTGCAGGTATTTGCAGTATACTTGCTGCACTATGGTCATGTAGGATATATGAATGAGACCCAAGACTGGATTTTAGTTAATCTTACTGTGCAAGTTGAGCAGGTGCAAGGGGCAACATATTGTGGTAGGCAGTAAATTCAGTGATTGATTTAAACCTTAAAAAACTGTGTCCTACGAAATTTTATGCAATGTTTTAAGAGATGAAAAACAAAAAATATGCACTGCCTACCACAGGATGGTGCCCTTTGCACCTGGTCAATATGGTTGGCTTTTATTCAGTCTTAATGTAGTACTTCAACTTAACCTACAGGTAAGCCTATAATAAAGCTTACCTGTAGGTACAGTGAATATCTCCTAAACATGTGGTGTTTAGGAGATATTCACATGGAAAGCATCCGGTGATGTCACCGGTGCATGCGATCTGAAGGGACAGCATACCGCTTAGTTGTACTTCTCCTGGGGAGGAGTGCAGTTCGATCTGCACTTTGACACATTTTTAGCTGACAGCCAGCTATAGACTGCTGTCACCTGGACCAGTAGGTCGCTCAGCCTTTCAGTGAGCTGCAGCGACCCTGAGCCAGCCGCTCCTGCCCCCTCCACAGTCTGGCATTCCATTGAGCTTGGGGGAGGGGGGGCAGAGCCAGGGACTGACAGTCACCTCTCTTTGCTCACTGAAGGCAGAGAACTGAGTGATCAGCGGTCTTTAATCGCTCTGTTGTTGGTCTTAGAAGCAGCTGGTGCAACATTGGATCGATACTCCATCCACCTAGGTAAGTATAATTGAAAAAAAAAACATCTCTTTTAAAGGAAAATCCCCCTCTCCCTTCTAAGAACCCTCCATCCCCAAGCAAAGATTCCCACTGTAAAATATCTCCCTCCCTCAAATATCCCCCCCAAAATTAAACGCCCCCTGTCTCTAAATGGACCCCCCCAAAGCAAAAATATCTCCCTCAGTCAACACCCACTCCCCCAGCAAAGATTCCTAATTATGAAGAAAATCTCCTTTCATCCAATCAAACTCCCTACCAGAAGCAAATCCCTGCCATTAACCACCTTCTGTAAACCTCTCTACAAGAAACTCCCCTCTTCTCCAAAAGCAAACCCACCCCCCCTTTCCTTAACCCCCCACCAAAAGAAACTTCCCAGGCTGGAATTCTCACTTCCTCCTTCCCAAAACAGAAAATTGATGCTGCCCCACTTACCAGCCCTCAGATTCAGCACGACACAGAAGTAGGAAAACTTCTGCATCCCCAGTCTCCCTTCGGCGGTGTCATATGATACCGCGAGGAGGAGTCTAGGAGTTCCCTCAACTGTGCACTGTCAATTGCCAGCATCTGAGACCTCGCAGTAATTTCATGTTTTTTTTTTTTAGCCAAGTGACATAGTTAAGTTGGAGCAAAGGTCCATTTACATTTTCAAAGGACTTATTTCCCTTATAATATGGTTTCTTTAAATATGCTTCTGTCATCCTGGCTGAGGACCACCCTGCTTGTGACTGGGTAAAGAAGGAGCAGCAAAGCACTTAGGGGATCAACTTCATGTTCTCCCCACCAGGCATGTACTGGCCATTGGGACTACAGGGAGTTTCCCGGTGGGCCGATGGCTCAGTGGGCCGATTTCAGTGACAGTGGACCGCTGCCTCCCTCCAGTCCTCTGTCCTCCCCGCAGTGCTCACCTCCTCTCCCTGGCAAGTTATGCAGCGCGCCTGAATACAGACATGATGCTCAGGAGTCAACACTTAGAAGCTCATCATACGATCTGGAAGGAGGGCGGCCTCACTTTCCTGCCTAATCTTGTTCCATTGGGGGGGTGGGCGCCAAACTGATTCTTTGCCCCAGGTGAAATAATGTCTAGCTTCCCCACTGGTACTGCCTATAAGAGAAATAATGTAGAACGGCTAATAGCTAGTGGGGGGGGGGGGGGCTTGGGTGGCAAGCCGGCATGGGAGAGACCTGTCAAAGTGGGCCAGTCTGGGTGAAGTCCAGGGCCAAATTTTTGTCCCAGTCCAGCCCTGCTCCCCACCAGTCAGCTTCTTGTACATTGTACAATGTAGTAAAGCCTGACTGGCTTGCAGTGTTGCTTTTTTCTCTCCCACTCTAAATCCTGCTCTTCAGGGAATTACTGTACAAAAGGCTAATATTAGGCTAAATAGGAATATTTTATATATTTTCTATCTGCCTACCCTTTGTGAATAAATCATACATAATTAAGCGCTAAGTAACGGAGAGTCTAGTAAGGTCTAAACATGTGTCTACTATATTAGAGCAAGATATATTTAGCTTTAATAAATATTTCAATTGCACCTGTACTGTATGTACAACTGCCTTGTAATTATTTATTCACTTGACTTCCGGAAGATTTATCCCCCCTCATGGCAGGCTATTTTTTGGGATACGGCACTGCACTATTTTAACTGACAATTGCACGGTTGCGCGACACTGTACCTAAATAAAATTTAAGTGTATATTAATTTGTTTACGCAAACGTTATAGCATCTACAAACTATGGGATATATTTATGAAGTTTTTGTTGTTTCTTTTTTTCATACTAGTAATGGCGGTGATCAGCGACTTATAGCGGGACTGAGATATTGCGGCGGACAGTCACTAACTGACACTTTTGACACTAATACAGTGATCAGTGCTAAAAATATGTACTGTCACTGTACTAATGACACTGGCTGGGAAGGGGTTAAACATCAGGAGCGATCAGAGGGTTAAATGTGTGCCTAACCAGTGTTTTTTTTGTACACAGTGTGCTGCTTTCACTAGAGGAAGTAATGGATTCTAGCCCCTGCTTTGCAAAGACACATAATTAATTCCTTTCCTCCTGTCAGAACTGAGATATGCCTTGTTTCCATAGACACATCTCAGTTCTTTGTGTTTTATTGACGATCACCGAGTGCATTGAGTGCCCCACACACTCAGATCGGCTTCTGCTGTAAACGATCACAGCAGAAGGAACACGCTGATGGCATGTGTTTTCCCCATACAGATGGAAATGCAGAATCACATATAAATACATGATCTTGCGCACAGCTGCCACCCTGTAGCAGTAAAAGTGCTATAGGGTCAGCAAGTGGTTATGACAGATGCCTAAGCAATATGTTGACTATAATGTCAAATTGCAAAGCTTTGGGCTACATGATCTCTGCTGAAGGGGGGGGGGATCAACCAATATGAACACCAATTGCCCCTTTTATCAGAAATCACATCACCAACACTTTTGATTATGTGAGCAGCATTGGACGGAGCATGAAGCAGCAATTATTTTAGGAACATCAAATATTTTAGTTTTTTTTTGCTCTTTCACTTGAATCACATGCTTATAATGTAAAACAGATTTTCCATAGGTCTGGATAAATATTTCTGTTTCATTCATCGATACTCATGGTAATTTCCTCATTTAAAATATACTTTATGATATGCTGTATTATACAGTATGTATTAGCCTAGAACAGAAAGGTATTAACTTACAAGATATATGAATATGTCCATCACTCCTCCAAAATCCCTTATAACAGCTGTGGGAGTAAAAAATAAGCCATCTGCCATAATCTTCAAGTTCAGTTCAATGCTCATGAATATGACAAAAACATACTCCGCAATCTGACAAAGAAGAAAGACACGATTAACAAAGTGGATATTAAGCAAAGGAAATTAAGTAATTTTTTTTTAAAGTTTTACCTGCAAAGTCGGTGTGTGCATTACTCTCCTAAAAGGGGATTCAAACATCATGGATATACAGGAACATATGGTAACAACGATCATGACCCAGTCAAGGTAGGTCACCAATCCCAATAGGTCACTGTCAAAAACCAGAAACTGGTTAGCACAAATCTCAACCCCCAACCCCCCGTTCTTTATTTATCATATTTTTTTTAAGGTCAGTCTAAGAAAAGTTCATTATATTTCATTACAAGGAAATTATGCATATCTTCCATACTAAACTGAACAATCACAAATATCTAGTTATTGGTTTTGGGATGGGTATAATTGGTATAAAAAGCTCAGGTTGTGTTATATTGCTATTGCCTCTCATTACATACATACTTAGGGTTTAACGGGACCCTGAACACTGAAAATCAAAGCATTTATACTATGGGTATTGATAGCTCAAAGATAGTCAGAAATTCTAGGTACAAATATGATAATGTTTAAAGAGTAGCTCCACTTTTGTTGAGAAAACACATTCCCTTCTGGGTGATCTATGTACATTGCAGTGATTTTAACAAAGTTTGTTGCAGATTCCTACCTTTTGTTATTCTGAAGAAATCCCTGTGTGTTTGTCTGTGTCCATGCAGTAAGTGAATCTAATGGGAGTGGTTCCATAATTATCAATCAGCTGCTGCACCTGCAGGGCTCTAATGTGCAACATTGCAGAGTCTGCATCCCTTTAGATGTGATTAACTATTGGGAGTATCTCACAAAAATGAAATTTTTGTTGCAGGGGTGCCAAATATTCTACTTGTATCTTAGTGCTGACTTCTGGAAAAATCAGTGAGCCAATCACACAAGCAGGAAATTATGTTTTTGGGGGCGTTCTGTACACATTCTGTGTACAGAAGGCCTCCAGGTAGCCATAATACATTGCATTTTACAGAAAATTACAGAGCTGCAGATTGAAAAGAAAAGGTAATTTTTAATAACATTCAATTACAATATGACTTGAGTCACAATTGTATATGCTATATTATTTTTTTTCTTTACTCGCTATTTTTTTTCCCTTGGAAGTGGAGTTACCCTTTAACTGGGGAAATGGTAGTTATGGTTGATTGCTTACTTTATAAAAAATATACTTTTAACTGTTGATGTGCTATTTCCTGTGGCCTGCCAGGTTGCGTGCTCGGATAAGGGTCTGGTATGGATTTTTGGAGGGACCCCCACGCCATTTTTTAAAAAATTTTGGTGTGGGGTTCCCCTTAATATCCATACCAGACCTGAAGGGCCTGTTATGGAATTTGGGGGAACCCCCACGCAATTTTTTTTTTTTAATTTTGGTTCGGGGGTTCACCTTAATATTCATACCAGACCCAAAGGGCCTGGTAATGGACTGTGGGGGAATCCCATGCAGTTTTTTTCAATGGCTTTTATGTGTATTGCCGGGACCAACAGTTCATTATAGCCGCGAGTAGTTTTAAATGACTTTTTTTCCTTTAGAAATGTCATTTTGTGCAGGGACTGTTGTAAACATGGGAAACATGCGCCACTTTACAGGCATACTATAGACACCCCCTAGGCATGAAATTTAAAGGAATATTTCACTTTTATTGTTTCACTTTAAGCATTATTAAAATCACTGCTCCCGAAAAAACGTCCGTTTTTAAAACTTTTGATACATGTCCCCTGGGGCAGGACCCAGGTCCCCAAACATTTTTTATGACAATAACTTGCATATAAGCTTTTAAAATTAACACATTTGATTTTTCATGTTCATGTCCCATAGACTTTAACGGTGTTCGCATGTTTGAACACATTTTTTGCCTGTTTGCATGTTCTGCTGCGAACCGAACCTGGGGGGTGTTGGGCTCATCCCTATTAGGGAGGTATTAAATATTATAAATATTAGGTGGAGGCAATGTGGTTCTTGTACTAATAAACCTAAGACTGTGTAGACAGGTCCTCCAGGTTAGTCTTGAGATATACTGTATATGTTCCTCTGATTATGCAATTTGCTATGAAATACAATAACACAAATTGCCATTTTCATAAGTCTTAAAATCATATGAAACAGCCTTAGAGTGGAGATTGTAAAAATTGAGACAACAAAATTCATGCTCAAAATGAATTGGTAGTTAGTAATTAGATCTTGGCCTGATTATATAACATGAGATTTGTGCACAACTTTGCCATATGAACATATTCCCATCATGTGGTCTTATCAGAGTAATACACAGTAAAGAACCTGCCAGGGTTCTTTTTGTTATGGTGTGACTCATTAATTATATTTCTAAAGTAACATCAAATGCTCTTGCCTGATAGGAATTCCTCTGACATGGAAAGAATCTAGACAATTTCAGGCCATTACATGGATTAGGGCCACATAAGGAGAGAAATCTGCTACAAAGTAATACATCTTTACAGCAACATAATCTGTGCCCTTTATGGAATACTGACAGATTACAGATGTAGAAATGTGTATAAAAGACCATTATAGGATTTGTTATTAAGAGGGGATGAAAAGGAAGATCCGTAGTGATGGACTGAACAGACTACAAAAGAAGATGAAGAAAAATAAAAGGATAATGAGTATCATTCAGGTGGAACTGAGCAATAAGCCACAAACACAGAAGAAAAAAAAACATTGAAAGTATGAGATATGGTCTGCTTACAATATTGGACATTTGTTTATACCATGGGCTTCTTTTTATACAGCTAATTATTTATCCAAAAATGAATGAACATAAAAGGATTAAAGTGTTACTAAACCCAGAACCCTGCATTCACTATATCTGGTCTCTCACAGTACACAAAACATGGAAATTCAATTATTTTAGTAAATATAAACTGCTAAATACCTTTTCTTTTCAGCAGTATATAGCAGTCTTGTGACTTCTATCAGTGTCCGGCTGAGCACTGGTAAAGCTTGTAGGAGGAGCTTTCATTCTCCTCTGACTGTCCTATGAGGCTACATGACCCCTGACCCTTTGCTAGACTGTGCTGATTGGCCCTGTGTTGATCTCTAGCAATACATACCTAACTGAGCATGAGTAGAGTACCCCCAAGGCTCTGGGTTATCAGCAGTTGGATTGGAGACAGTAAAACAAGGGGAGGATCAGAGAAGATAGGTCAAACAGCCTGTTTACGCAATGCAGAGGATTAACCCCTTAGGTTCCACAGTGAGTATACCAAGCATGCTTTTACTGCAGATACAGACTGATTTTACTGTTGTTGGTTTAGTAACACTTTTAAGTCTACCTTTCTACAGTCAATTCACATTAGAAAACATGTATTAAGAAGCTACACTCAGAAAACATATTTTAATTGGAATGCCAGACTTTGGGTGTTGGAGGGGAAGCTTAGAAATGCTGTCAATTTTTTCTGAGCATCTATATCCCGCAATGGGTAGATCCACACCCTCCAAATGTAACAGTAGATCCAGAATTTTCCAGTGGTGACACCTTTTCTGTTGACAACCGTAGGATTCCCCTTGACTTTGAAGAATTTTTTGGGATTCATACTGTGAAGATGTTGGGCAGCAAATAGTGGGAAACCACCCCAGTGAATGCACAGTGAAGCAATAAAACAGCAATAAAATGTGACAGTGGTTCTAACTTTTTGCCAATTTATCCAAAGAAAAACCTTTTGTACTTAAGCTTTACTTTGAATTATAACGATAGTGTATAGTTCAAAATACTCTATAATTGTAAAAATGTTCAAGAACACATGGTGACATCTTTGATAAAATGTTGTTTCTGTGACAGTACACCAGCTACTAGTTTGGTATCTGATGTGCACTCACCAGCTACTTGGCAATTTTAAATAGTGTTGTCATACTTCAGAATCTAGCCACACCCAGGTCTCAAACTTCAAATATGGATAGATCTAGGTTAAGATCTAGCTTTGATTGGGGATATTATATGTGGCACCCCCTAGTGTTGCTAGAGCTAGGATTTTGTACAGAGTGGGTAATTTCTCAGGCTTGTCTAGCAGCCAAGCCTGTGTGTTTTTCTGGGTCAGGGTTGAGTGACTCAGGGAGGCAGGTATGACTCGCTGGCAGCATCTCTGATACCTCCTCCTACTTCTGGAAACTATCAGAAGATTCCAGAAGGATGGGCTAGGAGGGAAGGAGGAGCTGCCTGGAGTATTCTGAGGACCCTGATCAATCCCCAACTGATGGGTTGGCAGGGGCAGGCCCCCTCAAATACCCAGGATCAGCCCAGCTAGTGGAGTTTGGGTGGAAGATGGAGTGTTAGGTTGTTGGAAGCCTTTGAGAGTAACCTTCTAGTCTGGGGAGGTGAACTAAGACCTGGGCTTGTGTGTGGAAGGGACCCCCCTACAAGACACAGAGGAGGATCCTGACCAGGAGGCCTGGGAGCAAGAAGAGGACAGCAGGAGAACATTGCTGTCCAAATCTCCAGGGAAAAAGTCAACCAGGAGGACTGGTGAGTGTTACAGTCAGAGGACTAAGAGGCATGCCTGAAGGGACTGGGTGCAAGCAGTCTGGGATGGATGCAGAGTCAGTCTGGGAGGACTGTGGAGTTTTAGCCAGGAGGGCTAGTGAAAGGGGCAGCTGCAGCCAGGCGGGGTGGCAGTGCCTGAAGAGGTGGTACTGGGATCAGTAGCCACAGGAATAGGACAGCTAAGCTTTGGGACTTCTTTTCTGCTACACTACCATAGGGGCCTGCGGTCCCTGCCTGCAAAGGGCATCTTCTACAGATCTAACCGGATCTAGGTTGGATCATCTTTTCAGTGCTATCTGGTCCTGGGAGATGTAGTTCTACAAGCAAGATTGTGCTGGAGGTAGAAGAGGAGAATATGGACCTTATATAATTGTGTCCCTGACAAATTCTTTCTGTACTGATCAAGTGGGCATACCATATAACCCTATCCCCTATCCAAGTTCAACTCCCCAAATAAAATACAAAAACAAAGCTGCAAGGACTGATTCCTGACTCCAGCGGTGGGGAAAATTTGTGTGCCTGGCTGTGCAGGGTGAGAGATACCCATATTCACCTCACCAGCAGCTCCTACGGGGGGTAGCACTATATATGCTTCCTGGTTGTGAGTTGAAAGTGGGTATCAGAATGTTATACAAATTCTCCCAAGTCTGTAACATGTTACAGCTAAGAGGACACAAAGGACTCATCTCTACATAATAAAAGTTCTATACATTTCTTTCTATTCCCTGCACATTTTATATGCAATTTTATCTGTGTTGTTCTTATTATGTTATGGCATATCCTGCTTAATTGTTGTTCTTATTGTTGCTCTTGAAATTCATTAATTTTATATGTTAAGGCTGTAATGCTATATTGTTATGGCTATGCATTTTGGCCTGGGTAGATATGCTGCAGAAATTTAATATAAGACATTGGCCTAGTCATATTATGTCAATAGAGGCCATGTGCGCAGTCATGCAACACTGTATTCAAATGAAATGTGTATCATTTTTTCACATTGCTAAATAAACAAAAAAAGGCTGAAAACTTTGAAGAAAAAAATGCATTTTTCTTCATTTCTGTTATAAAATTATACAAATGAATACCCTTTCTTCATAAATATAGGTCAAAATGTATTCTGCTATATTTCCCTGGTAAAAATAACACAAATCAGTGTATATTATTTAGTCTGTAGAAAAGTTATAGTATTATAAACTATGGTATATAAAGTATCTCTGAAAATCTATCAGTCCTGATGCACTGATGGTCCACCTCATTTCTTGAGGCCCAAAAACACCAGGTCAGTACAAATATACCTCAAATTAGCCCTTTTTGGAAAGTAGACGGTTCAAGGTACATAGTAGGAGGCATGGCAAGTTTTTTGAAGTTGTAATTTTTTGTCACAATTTTTTGGAAGATGAAGAAACAAAAAAAAAAAATCACAATTTTTTTTTTTTTTTACATACTGTCACCAGTGAAGTACAGTTTTATCATATAACTTGTGTGGTGGTGATCAGGGAAACCGACTGGTGACAGTATGTTTTTAACACACTGTGACCAGAGCAATACAGTGTTACCATAGTTACACTGTACTACTCTGAAGAAGTGATCAGGATTTTTATTTTTTTTTTACACATTATTATTGCTAAAACCAATACATTTATTTGGTATAAGCAACTATTTTTACTGAATGAATCTGATTCATTCAGTGTCTTTCTCGTGATTAGCCGTGATTGGCCAAAGCTAATCACATGGTACAGTTGGGCTGTGATTAGCCCTTTCTGTACCATTTGATTACTGTGACTAATCACAGCTAGCAACACAATTGTATACAATGAATGGCATGAAAGAAAGCTAGCCATTGTTTACAATTGTCATGTGATCTGCTGTGATTGGTCACAGTGATCACATGGCACTGACAGCGGGCCAGTGTAGTCATTGGCTGTGTACCATGGACACAGCTGGTGACAGATCGCACCGCTGTGTGGCCCCGCGGCTGTGCGAGTGTCACCTTCTGATGACAGAATGTCTGGCCATCAGTTCGTTACCTCAAGCTCAAGTGCACTTGGGTTATGCAGCAGGACAATGATCCGAAACACAACAGCAAGTCTACCTCCAAATAGTTCAAACAAAGCAAAATTTAGGTTTTGGATTGGCCTAGTGAAAGCTCGGACTTAAATTCAATTGAGATGCTGTATCATGACCTTACAAAGGCTGGAAAACTCTCCAATGTGGCTGAATTAAAACAATTTTGCAAAGAAGAGTGGGCCAAAATTGCTCCACAGCAATGTGAAAGACTCCTTGCGAGTTATCGCAAACGCTTGATTGCAGTTGTTGCCGCCAAGGGTGGCACAACCAGTTATTAGGTTTAGGGGGCAATTACTGTTTTACATAAAGCCAGGCAGGTTTGGGCAGCTTTTTTGCCTTAATAAATGAAATTATCATTTAAAAACTGCATTTTGTATTTTCTCGGGTTATCTTTGTGTAATAATAAATTTTTTTGATTATCTGAGTCATTTAAGTGTGACAAATATGCAAAAAAAAAAGAAAGGGGGCAAGATACTTTTTCACACAACTGTGTGTGTGTGTTTTGATACCTAATCACAAAAACAAACAAAAGAAAAACATTGCCATGTTTATAAAAAATCCAGACCCAGGGAATATAATAAAATATTATACAAACACACAGTGGCTACTTTATTAAGTACATCTGTGCACTAGCTAAGCAGGGAATTGCATGGATGCAATGTGTGTAATCTAAGCTGATTTGACCATGAAAAAGTTGTTCATTCCAGATGTGATAGTTGCAGCATCTCAGAAACTGATGGCAGCCTGGGAATTTTATGTAATACAATTTCTAGATTTTACAGAAAATGTGAAAAAAAACACCTTGTTAATGGGATATGTTACAGGAGAATCGACAAGCTTATTCAAGCTGACAGAAGGAGCTTAAATAATCAGTTTGTGGTAGAATCAGAATTTGGCCTGCAATGGGGCTAATATATTAAAGGATTAGAGATTGTTCATTTAGCAAAGAGAATGTACATAAATAAGATGATATGTGTTCACTTTGAATACCCAAATGTGTGCAAGAGAAGAAAACAGGATTCTTGCTATTGCACAACTAATTTTTAAAGCAATTACAGCTTTACAGTATTACACTAACATTCACTTTGCAAAGTGAACATACACTTTGCTAAATTAAGTAAATCATCCCAATAGCAATAATCCATGGATCTATCCGATCCTCTGTCAATTCTGGGTGGTGACAGATATTAGAACCTTAAAATCAATCAAGCATAGTTTGAATTCTACATAAGTGTTGTAGGTGACTGCGTGCACCCTCTGATGGGTACTAGATAAATGCATACTAAAGTGTGTATATATATTCATGTATCCCAAATTTACTTACTATAGCTGGTGGTATTTGGTATTTTTTACTGCTCCGGTAATAGGGTCCGTTTTAGAGCTGTAAAACAGGAAATGTGGCAAAATTTGTAAAAATAAAATCCTTGCCAAAATATACAACCCATAAATAACCTTTATGACTAATTCACTGAGCAATTTTTCTAAGATTGCTAAAACAGGATGAAAGACACATGAACAATATTTCCTGGGTAATAATGTTTTCTTTGGCTAATTCAGAAGCGAGTTCAGGACTGATGCCAGATCTCTACTGTGCATCATGGACAAATTGCATAATATTGTGGATCAGGTAACCATATTTGAATTTGGACATGACTAAGTTCTCATGGGGCTAAGCAGGAATTTCTTAATGTTTTAAGAGACAGTTTAAGCACTAGAAACGCTGAACAATAAATGATAAACAACAATAAACATTTCTTTTTTTTTTAAATTACTAGTCTATTTTCAACAGTATAGCAAGAAAAATGGCCAATATTTCAAGTTCTAAAGAATCAAACCATCCTGCGGAATACGTGTTGTATCAGAGATTAAAAAAAGGTCAATAGAGAGCCTTTTATATCTTCCAACATTATTCAGCTTATACTTGACACATTGAGGGCCATTTTTGAAGAAAATTGGCTAGATTAGACAAAAATTAAGTTGGCCATACACCATACAATTTTCTTATTCAATATTCTTTAGATTTACCTTCAACTATGTAGTGCAAGGGTCTGCCTGATTGCATACACATTGAAAGGGTTTAGGTTTGATCTTATATGTTTTTGGTAAATCTAAAGGAAAGTTGAACAGGAAAATTGAATAGTGTATGGCCAGCCTTAGTCAGTCAGCAAAGTCTATGTAACCCATTGGAGAGATTTTGTTCCCTTCACATCTTGCTGTTTTAAGTTTTGGTGGTGTTTTACTGTGCCTTTCTTTTAGACTCACACGTAATAATCAGTACATCATTAGAGGCATAATCAACCTATTCCTGCTTTTGATTATGAATTATATTGATGGTTTCATTGGTATGTGTCAGGAACAGGAAGAGTTGCCTAGTAGTAGTTTGCACCATCACTAAAATGATTGCTGCATGAACTGGATCACCTGCAAGGCAATCAAACCAGACACCTTAAGCCCAGCAAGTGTCCAGAAAGCCCACCTATAACCTTCACAGGCATAGTTGTAGACAACTGGAATTTTCCATTACTGGAAGCAGAGAATATAAGCATCTTTCTTTCTGTTCAGCACACCAGTCACTATAATATTTCTATGATGCAACAGAAAAGTACAGGTTCCTCATTCAGTAGAAATCCAATCTTTATTAGCCGTTGAGTCACATATGAAAGCCACCATAGCCCACAGCTGTTTCACAAATTGACTGTGTTTTACTGATAGCTACAAGCGCTATAAACACTCCACCCTGATATTAGTATTCGTAAACACAATAAGTACTAACTATGTCAATCAATGGAGCGGGCAGTGAAGGTCCAAAGGGCACCACATCCCACATATGTAAGTATCAAAATATTGAAGCAAAATTAGACTTTTAAGGTGCCAGAAACCACTATGTCACACGATAGGTAAGATTCAATAAAGCATAGATTTTATTTCATATCAAGTTAAAAAAAGTGGTAATAAAAACCATCACAAAAGATGTGATTTTGAACAGCAGTGCAGCAGCTTACGCTCTACATGTTTCACTGTATAGGCTTCCTCAGGAGTCTTATGAATGTTACATGTTGCTGATAAAAAGCTGCTGATTACAGATAAAAAGGATAAACAATTCTTAGGTGGATAATAGTGACATACATATTATGTCAGATATCAAATACGTATAAGTTATATACATTTCATTAGGTCAACCAACATTTAATACACAATAATATTCAAATTGAGGAGACGGGCCTACCAGAATGCTCAAGAAGAAGGGAGTGCTCTTCTTGAGCATTCTGGTAGGCCCATCTCCTCAGTTTAATTATTATTGTGTATTAAATGTTGGTTGACCTAATGAAATGTATATAACTAATACATACTGTATTTGATATCTGACACATTATGTATGCCACTATTATTCACCCAAGGATTGTTTATTCTTTTTATCTGTTGTATCAGAAACATGCAGCATTCATAAGACTCCTTAGGAATTGATTTCACTTAAAGTGTATAGCGGCTGCAACTTTGATTAATTTAGGGTGACGCTGACTGTTTTACACATTTGTATAGTTAGTGACAATTCCTTTATTAAAGAATAAAAAAAACAGCATCCCCGATGTAAATCCATCATTAATCACGCCACCGCCACCACCCCAAAAAAACAAAAAAAAATGCTCCTGCTGTCCATGAAGGCTGGCCACCTACTGCAGACTCTGCTGTTTGACACTTCTTATATAGGTAAGGGGTGGGGCCACCTGGCTATGTCCCCTGGTGGCACCGCCCCTTTGTGACGTCACTGACCCAGCATGCAACGGTCCGTGATCAGAAGGGGGGTGGTGCCACCAGGTGACATAGGCAGGTGGCCCTGCCTCTTAACCATATAAGAACTGTCAAACGGTGGAGGAGGCAGTAGGCGACCAGCCTTCATGGACTGCATGAGCGTTTTTTTCGGGTGCGGAGGCCGGCGTGATTTACATTGGGGTACACTGTTTTTTTCTTTTTTAAAGTGTTGCTAAACCCAGGACCCTGCATTCACTATATCTGGTCTCCCACAGTACACAAAAGGAAACAACTTTCTAGCAATACACACCAAACTGAGCATGCACAGCCTGACACCTAATGCTTTGTTCTATCAGGAGATGGGTTGGAGTCAGTTAAAGAAGAGGAGGATCAGAGAGACAGGATCACACAGCCTTTATACCCAATGCAGAGGATAAACCCCTTAGGTTCCACAGTGAGTATAACAAGCATACTGCATATACAGACTGATTTTACTGTTGTGGGTATAGTAACATAATAAAGGTATTGTCAAAAACTGTCTCTGTGTTTTTATTACTCTTTGACACTTTTTTGGTGAATGGGTAGGCCATGCTCATTCACATGGGGGGGGGGGATTTGGGGGCCCCTTGTTAAAGGGGGCTTTCAGATTACAAAAAGCCCCCTGCCCGCATACCCCCTCAACCACCAGCCAGGGTTTTGGGGAAGAGACCCTTGACCCTTTGTTTTTTTCAATAGCCAGGTTCCGGCAATTGCAACCACGAGTCAAACTAAATGTGATTTGATTCTTTTTTTTCTTTAGAAATGTCATTTTTGCTGCAGCATGTTCTAGATATGCTACAAATGCGCCACTTTACAGGTACACCAAGGAGACTCCCCAGACACTATATTTAAAGGAATTTTTCATTTTTATTGTTGCACTTTAAGCATCATTAAAATCACTGCTCCTGAAAAAAATGATTGTTTGAAAAAACTTTTTACATTGATACATGTTCCCCAGCGCAGTAACCGGAATCTCATACCCCTTTTATGGCGAATTATTTGCATATAAGCCTTCAAAATGGGCACTTTCGATTTTTCCTGTTCGGCTCCCTTAGACTTCAGTGGGGTTCGCTGTTCGGGTTATGTCTTTTCCCCTGTTCGGGAGTTCTGCTGTGAACCAAACAGGGGGGTGTTCGGCCCATCTCTACTACTGTTTACCATTATTGGGATACACAAAGAAGAAGGGTAAGCATATGTGTGGAGGGCCAGCTTAGAGAGGTTTCAGTGGCAACTATGTACTGTAAGAGAGTTTCCACTCAATGTGGAGAGATTTCCTCTCATTTCCTGTTGCATCTCTGACAAAAGAAACCTTTCCTGTCAAATCATCAGGAGAGGACGTGAAGGCAAATCATACTAATGGGACAAAAAGAAAAAAAGGAAGAATAAAGTCCTAACCTTTCCTTCCTTACTTGCAAATCAGCCGTGAACAGATGAGAAAAGTGGGCTTGAGCAAAGTGCAGCTGCAGAATTCCTACTGTAAATGCTATATTTGCAACTGACTGTCTCACTGGCTGGAGATTGAGGTTGCTTGAGTCCTTTAAGGACTGCTGAGATAAGCTTAGTTACATGTCTGACCCGCACACACGTTTGCATCAAGACATAGGAACAGTCACTAAAAAGTACATAGGTATAGCATTAATGAAATATTTTAAGATTAAAGCTCAAAATTATGAAAAGATCTCTTATCTGTGAAACACCAACTCCTATATTAGATGATTAAAGCAAAACAATTTTTTTTTTAAATTTCTCAAGAGATATCAGCAGGTTTAATAGAGAGGATTGATTAAACATTTTGCAATATTAGAATATAGTAGTTGTATAAGTTCTGTTATTGGGTACAGCATTAGGCTATTGTGTTTATCAAATAAGAAAATAAGACAAGCGCATGATTCTACCCAAGATAGACAGACTAATGAGATGGATAAACACTTCTTATCTGCCAGTCACAACATTCAATACTTTTGCCTAGAAAGGAACGAAGTGAAAAATGCCACAAACCCAACACAAAGATAATATTATTAAGAATGATAACAGCACAAGGAAATGAAAGGCATGAGAATGATAGAGGAAATAAAATGAAAGAGGACAAAGGACAGAAAAGTTTGGAAAACACTGAGGCTGGGTTCACACTATATGCGGCATGGCTCGCAGCAGGGGTTCCGATGCGTCCCCGTTCACCGTTTCAGGTTCAAATTAGGTCCAAATTTTTGCCTGAATTTGGACCTGAAATGGAGCCAAAGATGCACAGGACCCTCCTACAGTACGCTCTGTGGCCGCCCCGAAGATGTGTGAACTAGTTCCATTGAGGGCCGGTCACACTCTCTTGTCATGCGACTTGGAAGCAGGGAAAGCCGCATCCAATTTGCATAATTGTGAACCCAGCCTAAAAGCACAAAAACTACTGTAAAGATCACCTTGTATACAGAGCCAGATTTAGACCTTGGGGGGCCAGGGGCATTTCAGGTTCGCAGGGCGCCTCATACACAGAGCTGGTTTCAATTCTCAATCACAGTCACACATTTTCAAAATGCATTACACAACGTTATTCTGAGGTCACATGTGCACACATGCACGCAGTCATAGACAACCTTCCTTATGTAGCACCCTCTACCTTAGGTAGGTTGCTAGAGGTAGTTTTATTTTTACAGCCAGTAAAGGTAAATTTAGGCAGGACTAGCTGAAAGCTAGGCCTGTTTGTTTTTGATCTGGGGCTGGGAGTGGTTTGAGAGTAGAAGCAGGTGACTGACATGTGGCTTCATCTCTCTGGCACCTCCCTCTGGTTTCCGGAGGGTTCTGGAAAAGAGGTGGGGAGAGAGGACTGGAGTGACATGGGGTGTATCTGGGAGCCCTGACCAATCCCCAACTAGGATTGGCAGGGGGCAGGCCACCTATATAGACCCAGGGTCAGCCTGTGGGGGGGAGGAGTAGTCGGGTGAAAGAACTGAGTGATGGAGTGTTAGGCTGTCATGGCCTTTGAGTGAGCCCCCTTTCTGGGGGGTGACCTTGGGCCTGGAGCTTGGGAGCTGGGAAGGAACCTTGTTTTTGATCTGGGGCTGGGAGTGGTTTGAGAGTAGCAGCAGGTGACTGCCATGTGGCTTCATCTCTCTGGCACCTCCCTCTGGTTTCTGGAGGGTTCTGGAAAAGAGGTGGGGAGAGAGGACTGGAGTGACATGGGGTGTATCTGGGAGCCCTGACCAATCCCCAACTAGGATTGGCAGGGGGCAGGCCACCTATATAGACCCAGGGTCAGCCTGCGGGGGGGAGGTGTAGTCGGATGAAAGAACTGAGTGATGGAGTGTTAGGCTGTCATGGCCTTTGAGGGAGCCCCCTTTCTGGGGGGTGACCTTGGGCCTGGAGCTTGGGAGCTGGGAAGGAACCTCTCCATACAACCCAAACGAGAGGTGTCCTGAACGGGAGCAGGAGAAGGACAGCCAGGAACATTGCTGGGCAACTCATCAGGAGGGATCCATCCAGGGTCGGTGAGTGAGAGGTACATGATGGTAAGAAGGTACAAGAGAGGTAAGAAGATCTGGGAAAGACATGCCAGGAATGGATGTAAAGCCAGAAGTAGAGACTGTGATATCACTAGGTTTAGCAACAGTGTCAGGAAAGACAAGTCCGCAGTACACATAGATGTTCTTGGTATACGTACATGCGCACTATCGCATTGGCACATAGGCGTTCACACATGAACACTCACGCATCAGCGTACGCCAAGCGGGCTATTTAAACTGAGCTTCTGCATAGACTCATTGCTGTTTTGTCTTCAGCTTCTGTGTGTTCTGACCTGTTACCTGTGCTGACCTCTGATCTTGATCCGGCTTGTTCTCACTAACGTTGTCTGCTTGATACCCCGACCCCGGCTTGTTTTGGACTCCTCTTCTGCCTGCTGCTCTGTCTATCTGCCTGAACATTACCGACCCGGCTTGCCTGACCCTGCACCTGCTCATCCAGCCTGCCATGGCTCTGCTCTTTAATCCGCATCTGGATCCTACTCTAGTTGCAATCCCAGCCTGCCACGGCCCTGGTCTGCCTAACCACCACCTGCCTGCCTGCTGCACATCCATCCACGGACAACCAGCCATACAGACTACAGGACTGATCTCAGGCACTCCTACGCCACCATGCTTCTGTGGCTGCTGTCTCACCTTCAGTAACCCACAAGCGGGTGTGCTGCGAGAGTCCTTCCTCTACTCATCAGGCTCACGATCCAGGTACGTGACAGACAGGCTGTTGCAGCCAGGAGGGTTGGCAGAGCCTGTGTAGGACTAACTGGGACCAGTTGTTCACCAAGTTACAGCTAGCACAAAAAGACTCTTTTCAGTTGTTATTGGTTGGTACACCAAAGGGGACTACAGACCCCTGCCAGCAAATGGTGAATGCATAACTGTTAGGCCTTATTCAGAGTGGGGCCTAACCATGTGCTAGCTGTGCCAGGAATCAAGCATTGTGCAGTAAAGGAAGCAGAGATGACTAAGTGATGTGCTGGAGGAGTGTGGAGCTTTAGAGACTGCAAGTACAGATTCCAACTATCTTTTTTGTCTATTTGAATTCTGGGCATCCCATGTTCCCTTTACCCCATCCAAGTAAAATCCCCTCAATAAAATAACAAAAACAAGCTGATGGGCTGTTCATTGTCTAGCAAAGTGTGACTGGAAGTGAATGCCTGGCTGACAGGGTGAAAGGTGGAACTACTACACTCAGTGACCCCACGGGGGGCACCACTACACTTAAGAGCATAAGCGCTCTATGTATGGTTTGCTTGACCTGCCAAAATTCATTTTTAAAATTGACACTATATACCAGTCCAGAGTAAAACCTTTTACAGAGGATGGCAGGCAAAACTTTACTTCCAAAGATACATTTAATAAAAGAAAGGATTTATTTCATTATTATATGTTTTATATTATTTATTTTTTATTACTTTATATACATTTTTATATTGTTTTATATTATTTTTGCATGGGGGGGGGGGGGCTTCTCTCAAGGGACCCATGGCAGTTGCACCCCTTATAAATCCAACACTGCTTGTATACTTAAAGTAGTTCTCTGTTTTTAGCACCTATTTTAGGGTACATTTATATTTGTATATATTCTTTGTGCCAGCCTAACTACTAGTTGTTTTGGTGCACATTTTTATTAGGGAAGAAACAGGCAGGAGCCTTCCAAATAAATGCTTAATAATATATTAACCACTAGCCAACCAGCACACGACGATGTACGTTGGCACAATGGCACGGCTGTTCAAATGGGCGTACAGGTATGTCCCTTTTAAATTGCGGCATTTTGGGTGCGCGTGCGCCGTCGGGGGCTCGTTGTCCACTGGGGGGCCTGCAATCGTGTCATAGAGCAGAAGAACAGGGAGATGCCTGTGTAAACAAGGCATTTCCCCTTTCTGCCTAGTGACATGACAGGGATCTACTGCTCCCTGTCATTGGGAGCAGTGATCGCTGTCATGTCAGTGGAAGCCCATCCCCCCAACAGTTAGAACACCTCCTTAGGACACACTTAACCCCTTGATCCCCCCGTGTTTAACCCCTTCCCTGCCATTGTCATTTACACAGTAATCAGTGCATTTTTATAGTACTGATCGCTGTATAAATGACAATGGTCCTAAAATGGTGTCAAAAGTGTCCAATGTGTCCGTCATAATTTCGCAGTCATGATAAAAATCGCAGATTGCCGCAATTACTAAAAAAAAAAAAAAATGAATAATAAAAATGCTATAAATCTAACCCCTATTTTGTAGACACTATAACTTTTGCGCAAACCATGTGTAGAAGAATACATATCGGCCTAAACTGAGAAAAAAAAATAGTTTTTTTATGTTTTTTGGGGATATTAAAAAATATTGCTTTTTTTAAAAAAATTTTGCTCTTTTTTGGTTTATAGCGCAAAAAATAAAAACCCTGCAGAGGTGATCAAATACTCACCAAAAGAAAGCTCTATTTGTGGGGAAAAAAATTTTAATTTTGTTTGGGTGCAACGTCGCACGACCACACAATTGTCAGTTAAAGCGACGCAGTGCCGTATCGCAAAAAGTGCTCTGGTCAGGAAGGGGGTAAATCCTAACGGGGCTGAAGTGGTTAAGTCAAGCCTGGAAAAATCTCAACTATGAGCAAGATTTAAAAACCTAGGAGTCAGCACTACGCACGCAGGACTTAGCGTTTATCTGTCTTGTGCAACTTCAGGTGAAGGGGGGATGTCAGCTCTTTTAAACACATAGGTGTGCGCAGCCTATTGCACTAATTTCTGACTAATTAGGTGCCCTCTAATATGTTCTGTACATTTATTGTTTGATGAGCACTCAGATTTTTATCCAGCCTCCAGCCACAGGCTCCCACAGCAGACAGAGCAAAAGAGAGAGAGCAATGGTCATCAGTCAGCTCACATATTTAAAGGCCTGTGCACAGCTGAGACTAATAAAAAGGTTTGGCTACTAGGTAAGATGTTGGCCTAGGAACTGAGGCCTTTTTTCCCTAGCTATGGAACCTCTCACTAATTGTAGGCGAGAAATGTAGATGACACATATACACCATTAACAATCCTGCAAGCCAAATTCCTCACACTATATACACACACACATTACAAAACATACTAGCATTTTTTATGGCTTCATAAGCACCTCTTGACCTTTTAAAAAGTCAGGTTGGGGCTATAAATCTGCCATTATCCAAAAGCTATTAGTCCTAAATTATCTCTGCATAGCTGCATAGCTGAAAAGGTTACAGAACAAGTAGCATATTAAAATCTGGGTGTTCCATTTATGGACATTCTTCCCTAGAAATAAATGTCATTGATTTGGTCAGCAAATACACATCTAAGCAGGGTATCTCATTTGTAGTTATATTTTTCTAGCATAAATGTTTTGTGTGATCTGTGATTGTAAGGTAAACATTTGGTACCTCTCTGTTTTTCTTCACAATATTTAAAACGACTAACAGCCTTAATAAGTATAAACCAAAGGAGGGGAAAGGTCCCTTTAAAGTAATATGGTGTATGCAGTGAAATTGCTAATTATGATCATGATACTGTATATTGAGACTTCATGCAGTACTGAAACTTAACAGATATATACTGTTACCACAGACAGGAAGGTATAATTGGGTAATGGGCAAGTATAATGGGTAAAAACACTTTCACTAATTGAATAAAAAAAAAGTTCATAGATTTGATAAGGAGATATTTAAAAGTCACACATGTAGAATATGGATATATAAATCTGGTAGCTTATAATTTGCCAAGGCTTTGTACTCTAGAGAACAGAATTATCTTGCCATAGTTTAATCTTATAGAACCAGTAAATTATGTAATTGTAAGCTCAGAGATGGTTACTTACATTTATCACTTTTGTCACCTATTTGTTTTGTTTTTTTAACTATAAATTTTTTATTAAGATATAAAAGATATAACACGTGTTTCTTGTTACATTATCAATATTTTAGTCGAATATAGAACATATATAACCAGAATATGTAGGCATAAAGGTAACAAACAGTTCAATCATTTCAGATTAAGGCTGAAATAATTACTTGATGATAGATCACCTATTTGGTTTCATGCACCGTTGGGGTTCCCTGAGATGTCTCACTGTGGATAACATTTTCCCCACACCTATACATTTTTACCCAATAAACTTTTCACAATTGTTTAAAATGACAAAGATATAACGACCAAACATATTAGCTAAGAGAAACTTTTGAAACAAATGTATAAATAGAGGAAATTTGAACCTCATATATAGTGATTTAAAATTACTTCTTTAAAAAAAGAAATACATTGCTAATAGAGTACTTTTTACTATAGTATCTTTACTTCCATTTTAAACTTTCCCTTTAAAAAAGTTCCCATTAAAGATCTCAGAGTTCATACACTGTGTAGAACTGCAATCACAAAATCCTCACTGGTGCTTTTAGCAATTAGAAATCAAGGAAGACTAGTCAGGACAGGGTATCATTAAGAACAATGAAGACATGTGGTAGTTGGGCCACATTTTTGGCATACAGTTATTTATCCAAGCTGGACAAATGACCTAATTCTAGAAAACTAGAGAGGCAATCGAAGGATACATTCCATCTTACCACAGCCAATTTTATGACTAGAGAATTTTAATTCACCTAAATCATGCAAGACAATGTAGGATTGTCTGTGATAAGGTTGAGCACAGGAGAATCAGAACCCTTTTAGATTTAACAGTCAATAGACAAGAAATCCCTGAGGCTGTTTTCCTTAATGAAAGTTCAAAATCATTTCTCTCTATCTCATATGGTATTATTATTATTATACAGGATTTATATAGCGCCAACAGTTTGCTCAGCGCTTTACAACATGAGGGCAGACAGTACAGTTGCAATACAGTTCATACAGGAGGAATCAGAGGGCCCTGCTTGTTAGAGCTTACAATCTAGAAGGGAGGGTTAAGTGAACTAAAAGGTAATAACTGTGGGGCTGAGCTGATGGAGGAAATAGACATAAAGGTGCTAGGTGTGGGTAGGATAGGCTTCTCTAAAGAGGAGGGTTTTCAGGGATCGTCTAAAAGCTAATAGAGTAGGAGCTAATCGGACAGATTGGGGTAACGAGTTCCATAGGATTGGAGAGGCTCTGGAAAAGTCCTGGAGGTGAGCATGGGAGGAGGTGACGAGGGAGCTAGAGAGCAGAAGGTCTTGAGAGGAATGAAGAGAATGATTAGGTTGGTATTTTGAGACTAGGCAAGTGATATAGCTGGAGGCTGAGTTGTGGATGGCTTTGTAAGTAGTTGCCAGTATTTTGAATTTAAATTGTTGGGTGAGGGGAAGCCAGTGGAGGGATTGACAGAGATGTAGCAGATACTGAGCAGTTGGTAAGGTGGATGAGTCTGGCAGCAGCAGTCATGATGGACTGAAGAGGGGGATAGCCAATGTAGAGGTAAGCCAATGAAAAGGGAATTGCAGTCGAGAGATGACCAGAAAGTGAATTAAGGGCTATATTGTGTCATTGGTTAGAAAGGGGCGTATTTTGGAGATGTTGCAGAGGTTGAGGCGGCAAGATTTGGACAGTGATTGGACGTGGGGCTTAAAGGAGAGTTCAGAGTCCAGGACTACACCTAGGACCTTGGCATGCGGGGATGGGGTTATAGTTGTGCCATCGATTTTGACAGAAAGATCGAGGGAGGGGGCACATGGGGGAGGAAAAATTATAAGTTCGGTTTTGGATAGATTCAGTTTGAGGAAGGGGTGTGACATCCAGACTGATACATGTGTTAGTAAATTAGTGATACGTGAGGAGACGGAGGGAGTTAGCTGAGGGGTAGAGAAATAGATTTGGGTGTCGTCAGCGTAGAGACAGTATTGGAAGCCATGGGAGGCTATCAGCTGACCCAGGAAGGTGGTGTAGATTGAAAATAGGAGAGGTCCAAGAACAGAACCTTGGGGGACCCCAACAGAAAAAAGAAGAGGAGAGGAGAAAGTAGAATTGTAAGTAACGCTAATAGTGCTATATGGTAGTCTATGGTTATTTACAAATATTCCCTTAGACTTAATTTCTATCAATGGATTTACCCTTCTATAGGCTATTTACTATATACTCCTTTTGTGGCGATAACATGGCTTAAGGGATAATGGATAATTATATTTTTCAGAATGTACTGGGCCATTTAACTCATTGGTGTGTATTTTTTCTCCATCTCCCTTTTCAGCTTTTCATTCTTTTCTTGTTTTATTTTACGTTTTTTTTTTTCATTTCTTCTCAATCTCTCCTCCTTTTCCTTCAACTACTTAAAATGTTTATTACACTACATATTCCTGATATGTGTCTGCTGTAGCATGTACGTGTATGAGAAAGTATCCTATTCTGCATTGCTTCCTTTGTGTGAAATCCCTGGTGTTCCTGTCAGTCCCTCAGCTTTCCTAATAAAACTGACCACACTTAGCTATGCTGGGAACTCAGTGTGCTCTCCTCCAATGATCAGACTTGCCCTGACATGCCTATGCTGCACAGCCATTTACTGGGAAGCTCAGTGTAAACTGGCCACACTTAGCTACGCTGGGAACTCAGGGTGCTCTCCTCCAATGATCAGACTCATGCACGCGCTGCAACACCCTGCTGCTTCTCCCCCCCCAGCTCTTGCAGCTGAGAACAGAGGGAATGTAATTACTTGTAAAAAAGGGGAAAAAAGGTATTTATTATTTTTTTATATCTATACAAAAATGTTTTGCCTTTCATTTATATTTTAAACTGAATGGGTTGTTTTACAAATTGATTGTTTACAATCACTTTAACACAGCATCCTTCCTCAATTCTTATGTGAAAAAAAAAATGAAAAAGTATATACAAACAAGACAGAATGTGTAAGATCTTTATTGCTAATTATATAACTTACGCCAATAATTCTGAGAGAGTATACACTATGACAAAGAATATTTGAGTAATTTTTCCTTCTTAATATTATTTGGATATGCTATTCTCTAGGTTATCAAAATGTGCTACAATATTTAATGTGCCCACTTTGATATAAGAGCTTATGTTAAATAAAATGCTGGTGTTCAAGATGGCGGGGTGACCAGACATACTTCCTGGAGTTCCTTACCTAGGAACTTTTAAGATAATGCACTGGTGCCTTGACCACGAATGCCTTACAGGCTTTCTGGGCGTACTAAATGGGGTAAGAAGCTCCGCTTTCCCCCGGGGATACTAGCTATAGCTAGCTCTGAACCTCAGCCAGGGGTCAAGCCAGAGCCATGTGTCAACAAGGTGTCTCAAACGTACCCACCAGAGGAGCCCGTTCTTCCTGTGCCAGGGATCCTGAAGGTTATGGCAGCCATCACTACCTCCCAATCTGCTCTTACCACCAAAATCAGAGCTGTGCAGCTGGACATTGGATTGCTCTGGTAAGACCTAGACAATATCCGCTCCAAGCTGACTACCGCAGAGCTGAGGGAAGGCCACGTGGAGGACACGGCAGTGGAACACATTGTTGCAATCCGCACTCTACAATCCAAAGTAAAGGTGATTGAGTACCACACTGAAGACGCAGAGAATCACTGTAGATGGAATATTATCCCCATTATTGGGCTGAGGGAGTGGAGGGCAAGAACCCCATGGTCTTTGTGGAGGTCCCTTCTGCCTGCTGCCCAGCTCTCCCCTTACTTCACTGTGTAAAACGCTCGCCGAATGCCACCACAGCCTGGCCTGCAGGGAGCCCCCCCTCACACATCCTGCAACACCTAAACTTCAGAGACCAGGATGAAATACTCCAAGCTGCTCGGGCAGCTGGAGAGCTCATCTACCAGAACAGCTGCCCAATGTGGTTTCTGGACTATTCCACGCAGAAGCTCCAAAGGTGCTTTGACTCAGTTAAAGCCGTGCTAAGAGCCAAAGGGATCAAGTACAGTATCCTCTTTTCAGCTCAATTGAGGGTCGTGGATGGGGAGACGGTCCACCCCTAAGGATGGTACTTACCTCTGAACATGTGAAAACTTGCTGCTATGGTTGGCTGGGGCCTGGATGACCAGGGGGGTTCCCCTCTCCCCCCCCCTTCAAGATGCCCTGTGATCCCAGTACTGGCTGCCCAAAGTTCTTTGTCATTACCTCTGCAATTGGTGGCTCTATTTTGTTGCACCAGCTAACTAAGTTTGTGCCCCTTGCCTAGCCCAGGTGATTTTGAACCCATCTATTATTACCACTCCAGCATCTCCTGTTGGAACTTTTATGGTTGTTACATCTTATGCTCCAGGACCCTGGATGTCGACTGAAGAGTCCATTTGACACTCCACATTTGACTGCACGCCTCCAAATTTTCTATTGCCCGCACTAAGCATTCCCACACTATGTGGGTTCTATGGGGCAGGAGGATGAGATGTCAGCTGTTGCTGATTCGTTTTGGTTCTTCACATGTTGTTTTTGTTCTTTTTATTATTTGGACTTTATGTTCCTTTATGGCATGGACTTTACTTTACTACACTTGTTGACAGTGATTTGTGGGTCTGGAATAGGTGGGTGGGTGGGGAATCCTGCCTGTCACAGGGGGCTCACTTTAACCAATGTCCTTAGGAGTACTTGAGTGCGCACCTTCCTTTTCCTCCTGTTTCTAATTACCAAACTTCTATGTAATGGCTAAGCTATCCATAGTCTCTTGAAATGTACAGGGTCTTAACTCAGCCATTAAGAGATCCTTGGTGTTCAAAATTATCCGCAAATTTTCTTCACAGATGTGTGTCTTACAGGAGACCCACCCCCTAGGCTCCCGTATCTTAGGCCTCAAACAAGCATGAGTGAGCTCCCTTTACCACGCCACATACTCCACTTACTCTAGAGGGGTCAGTGTCCTGGTGCACAGATCGCTTCCATTTCAGCTTGCTAGGCCCGACGGGGGAAAGGCTGTGGAGACTGTCCAAATATTGGATAATGGACCAGACTATTCAGGAAGCTTTGCCGAAGGGTTTGTGTCAGGACTGGTTAACCAACTCTGAGTCCACCACCCCCACAGTGGTTTAGGATGCCTTTAAGGCCTGGCTCTGGGGGGAGTACATGGCACAAACTCCTGTGGCTTGAAGGGCTTCTGCGCAATCTCCTGAGGAGTTAGAGAGGGATCTCCAACAACAGGAGGCCGCATATTTGGGGAACCCAGATCAGACTAGCTATGGGGCCTGGCAGCACACTCTGAGGGAAGTATATTTGCTTCGGGCTGAGCTGACCCAGAAATCTCTGTTGTACAAAGCTCAGGGAGTTTTTGAACACGGCAACAAGAATGGCAAGTCATTGGCATGGCTGGCTAAGGGTCAGTTCCCTGCCATCCATATTAGTGGTATTAGAGATGCTGACGGGGAATTGTTAAGGTTGCCTGCTTGTATTAACGATAGATTCTTCCAATACTACAAAACCTTATATTCCATATATCATATAGATTGAGTGGCCTATATCACTTTAGAGTACTTACCTTGACAAGATTGACTTCCCTACACTTGACCATGATGTTAGCTCCAGTCTTGACCAGGATGTTACCCTTGAGAAAGTGCAGAAAGCCATAGCTCAACATCAACCTGGTAAAACCCCGGGGGTGGATGGTATCCCTGCAGAATACTACTCCCTGTATCAGGACTGTGCCTCTTATAGGCCAATATCTTTAATTAACGTGGACGTCAAGATTTTGGTTACAATTCTGGCTAACCACCTATCTAGGTCCTTGAGGATGTTATCTATGTAGACCAGACTGGTTTCATACCTGGGAAGAGCACTGACATCAACCTTCGATGTCTATTTCTAAATCTGTTGACCACCCATGCTATTAGCGGACATAGAGTCATCACCTCCCTGGACGCCAAAAAGGCGTTTGACTTGGTGGAGTGGGACTTGCTGTGGGAGGTGATACATAAATTTGGACCCAAACTCCTCCAGTGGTTGAGTATGCTATACCGAGCTCCCAAGGTCCATAATCGTACCAAATGAAAGACTCTGAGACCTTACTGTTGCAGAGAGGCATTCGGCAGGGATGTCCCCTATCCCCCTCCCTTTTTCACCTTGGCACTTAAACCCTTGGCCATTGTGATTCAAGGATCCCCTCTTGTCAAGAGGTTGTGGGTGAGCCCTTTAGAGGAAAGAACTTCGCTCTATGCAGATGATGCCCTCCTCTATCTCTATTACGCTAATTCCTCCTTACAGGCTGCATTTGATATTTTTGACGAGTTTGGACATTGTTGGGGATCCGAATCAACTGGTTAAAATTTACTTTTTTCTCTTTAGACCCCTGGGCACGAGAGGCCGCAATGAACACCCCATTGAAGTGAAGTACTTGAGTAGCCATTGAGTTTTCATGACCTTAATTTGTGTCCGCTACTGCTTTAACTTCATGAAAAATGTGCCTCCTGGGCTACTCTGCCATTGAATCTCAAGGGGCGTATCAACCTTCTAAAAATTATTTTTCTCCCTAAATTGTCTTTTGCAAATGACAAACCTGAATACCTAATACTTTCTCTAGGGAGGTTGACCCATATGTAGGGAAATTTATATGGGGGTGCCCTCCCTCGGTTGGCTAAGTCCACTTCCATCCTCTGGTGCGGTGTGAAGATCTGGCCTACTACTGGGTGGCTATTCTTGTTACCGCCCACTGGAGGTTTATGCACTCCTGAGCCAATGCCACAATTTGCTTAGAAGCAGCCATGCTGGGGTCACTTCAGGAGCTTAGTAACCTGGTTTATAGGGGCCCTGGGGCATATTTCGGTCTCCCACACCCCACTAGCAGAACACTCAGGGTTTGGACTGTGGCTAGGCAGAGATTTCTGTGACCCAATTGTTGGTCACCATACTGCCCACTCTGGGGAAACGCCAACCTATCACATTTGATGTGCCTGATCCTCAGCCTTGAGCCTGTTTTGGTGTTAAAATATCTGTGGGATGTTATTTCAGTGGGTTCCTGTATGTTTCTGACCTTAGGGTGACATATAGACTACCCAGATGGATGTACTTCCTCTATTTTTAAATACGCCATACAGCCAGAGCCTAATTCCCTGATCTCCGAGCCTAGTTATTGACCCTATTGAGAAGCTCCTTGCACAGGAATCCCTATCCAATCCTCTGTCTTCTCTTTACTTGGCCATGCTTAGTGTGGGTTCCCCTAAGATGGAAAGGCTGTGGAAAACATCAAAGGCAGACCTTTCTGACCTTGATAGGGAAGACTGGGAGGACTGTTTTGAGGATAGCACCAAACTACTGGATATATGGGATAAATTGATTCAGACAAAATTATGGGGTGTACTTCTGTTAGGCCACGTGGACATTAAGTTGTCAATACTGTCATTGTGTGTTCTGCCTTAATTCCATTCTTTATTGCTGATTTTTGTACCATGCCAATGTTTTCAATAAAGGAACATTCTTTTTGTTAAAAAAAAATGCTGCCAACTGCACTCTGCCTTCGTATCATTTATGGCTTCTTGTATTATTTTGAATCTTTTGAAAAATAAATACAAAGTTAAATCATTTGAGCCTTGGGTAGCTCTGTAATATATACTTCAAGTTCCTCCTGGATGATATACGTACAAGCATTATCAAGAGGGAAAAGGTTCTAAACCTAGAATAATAAAAGTACAGATTGTCAACAGAAATGTTCTATATATCCAAAACATGTATTTCTTTAGTCAGAAAATTTTATTGTAAAGCTTTGCTTCTCTAGTATTTCTAAAGACTTCTAAATTCTATTTACCTACCAAAGAAAACATGTAGAATTTTTGCCAGAAACCACATTAAGATATTTGGATGATTTATATAAACTTCTTTATTATTGTTATAGGGATGGAAATACTGTAGAGTAGCAATCCAATAAAAGTTTATGTTATGCCTATCTAGGTACCAAATTAGATAACATAGAATATTTACAGTATGTAAAATGTACTTTGTAAAATCTACTACTGAATACACTAAATGCAGTGTAGGTCTTTATTGATTCTGTTCTTTACTTACGCATTAAATCGAGCTCGAACAATGACTCGGCAAAAGTTCCTAAATCTATGCTCACGACCAACAATAAAGAGTGGCTTGTCAAAATATGGATGATTTTCTCGTAGCTCTTCTTCTTGTACTTTTCTATTGAACCAAATATTGAAGTTAGGCTTTATTTTGAACATGTATTGTACACTGTATCTATAAATATACACAGAAAAAATACAAATACCTTTTCATCTCTGCTTGCTCCTTCTTTTCTTGTATCATTTTAATTTCACTGTCTTCTCTCTGGGCATTTCTGTACCGTACCGTGTTGGAGTGCTACAATTTCAGAGAGGCAAGAATACAAATCCAATATAAAGTGAGCCACAAATAATACCCTGTTTTCCCAAATGCATTTTAACCTTCTACCAATTCTCAGATTTTCCTTCCTTATTTCCATTGTTTCTGACTGTGCTTTAATAGTTAAAGAATAACTAAACCCAAGAACAAAAAGTTAATGTAATGCAACTTACCCAAGTGAAGATGTGGTGACTGTGTTAGTTTTTCATTTTCAGGTAAAACATTTTCCGCAAGTACAGAAAATACCTGTCATTCTTGCTAGAAATGCAGTGTCCTTGTTCCTTCATGTGCTCTGAACAGACAGTGAAATATGTTCTTTATTTTGTCAACTACTATTCCCATCAACTCGGGGCTGCCCACTGCTTTTCAGACATTTTAGCGTGAAAAATAGCACCTGTAAAGTGCCTGAAAAGTGCCTCTCATGCTTCCCCAGTGAGTGCTTTCACACTGGGGCGGTGTGCTTGCAAGACAGGAAAAAAAGTCCTGTAAGCAGCATTTTTGGGGCGGTGCAGGAGTGGTGTATACACCGCTCCCAAAACACCCTGTCCATTGAATTTAATGGGCAGCGCTGCCGAAGCGCCTGCAAAGCGCTTTGGCAGCGCTGCAGCATGGGTGTTTTTAACCCTTTCTAGCCCTTATAACAGCGGTAAAGCACCGCTAAAACTAGCGGTGCTTTACCGCCAATGCCAGCACCGACCCAGTGTGCAAGTACCCCAAGGGTCAGAAAATGTGTTATTTAGAAAATTATTGGGTGATAATAATGGGGAATATGTCTGCGGAAAACTAAGGCAAGCACCTTTACTAAAAACTGATTCAAAGCTTCACTATATTACATTTTTGTTTATGGGTCTAGATACACTTTAATAGCAAAAACATCTCTCACAGAATCATGTATATTTGGCAAACTAACAAATCTCCTGAATAATGTGCCTCCATACTATGTAATAAGAATATCTATATTATATTTATAATATATATATAATATATTGTATTACCTGTTAGACAAATAAGCAGAGTTTAAAAAATCAATAAATGATGCTAATTTTTGTCAATGCTTACCTTTCTATTTCTATCTAGTAATCTATGTTGTTCTGTGTTAAAGTTTCACCCTAGATGTTATAATTTATGACTTAGGTTTGGCTTACTGTGCTTGGTGCAGGCTTGTGATACCACTTTCCAAATGTCTAAATGAACCAATGAATTGATAATACAGCTTTTACCAAGTGTTTAAAAAAATAGGGTTTTTGTCTTATATACTTATTAACTCCAGAGTTAAGTGAAATGCCAAGCCAAACTTTTTGCATTAAGTTTTTCATAGCTTGGGCAAAGACTTAGGACCCTGTTATTTGTGACACTTTTGGGAGGAATGTCCCATTAATCTCTGTCCACTTATGAAGTTGTTAAAGACAGCACTAAATCCTGACTAAAGTCAAAGCAATATATATGAAGTGAAACAGACACTAACCAACTCCATAGTCTTACACCCACTTACCTGTTATAGCAGCAGTGCAAGGTCTCATGCAACATATACTCAGTACTCTTAGTAGGCATCACTCAGTAACAGACTTACTTAGTCTGACACACCCTATTTTTTCTCTGCAATATAAGTCTGTGTAAAGATAGTTGTGATGAGGGGGTGTGGCTGGTACTCAGCTATGCTAGCATAGACTACTGGAGTGGAAAACACCACCAGGATAAAAAAAAAACATTTGTATGTTTTGGATGTGCAGGACCTTAATCATAGCCTGCAATAACTTTGGTGCCTTGGAGATATAAAACTTGGATTGACTAACACGGTCTGATTCTACTCAACAATGGATTTTCAGTTTGGGTTGGAATTCACCTTTAACTATTGCATGCTAACAACGAGAGTCAGCCTTTCATAGTCTATTTAAAATGTAAAATAAAAGTAAAACAGATAATTTCAGACTAATTTACTAAAGGAGTTGAGAATCTTCAGAACTTAAATTGTGTGAATTTTCACTTCAATTAGCCAATCATGTGCAGACAAAATAATGAACAGGAACTTGCTTTTCACGTGATTGGATAATTGAAGTGAATATTTACACAATATTTTGTGAAGATACTCACCTTCATTAATAAATCAGCCTCCATTACAACTTGTAAGGGTCGATGACTGATTAAACTTACATCTTGAGTTAAGGTTTCCAGAGATTTCCCCCTGCTGATTCTTTGACTGTTTGAGCCATGTCTTAGTGATCTGTGACAAGCAACACAATTGCAATAGAAAAAAAGAGAAAAAGAGAAAACAAAGTTTGACAATTTCTTTGAGCTATAGGTGCAGATAGTGCTTGAAAAGGAATAAAAAATGCTTAGCTAAATGAGCTTTTGAAAAGTATGTCAGTCCAGGCAGTTTGGGGTGTAAAGACTTGTGTCCTCTTAAAATTAAATATATACTCTACTTGAACAAAGAACACATTATTTGCTTTGATATTTAAATTGATAGTGGTGCTGCATTTGAATGAAATTATATTTCTAATAATACATCTTGCAACAGCATGTTTAGAGGAAAAAAGTTGTTATTCTTATTGTGGAACATTATAGCAGAGCAAACAATATTGTGACAGATGGAAGGGAATGAAAATGTAATACTTTCTAGCTAAAGTTACCTTCTTTCTTGTCGTATATGATGTTGCACACTAAGGATTGATCTCTCCTTGGCAGGCTGCCCTTCAAAGGAACCACTCAGCATGCGCTGCCTTGTGCATGCTCTGAAAGAAATGATTTGCAAAAGGGAAATAAATTAGACTGTGCAACATGAAAAGAGGCTCGGACTCTGCTGTCTGCTAGTCTATAAATGGAAACACATACATTTGTCAAAAAGCTTTAGGCTATGCATCACCAAAATAAGACAGCACTTTTTTCATTCTTGTTTTATTTAGGCTAGGCAATATAGTTCACTGAACTGTGTATAGGCATTTCATTTAAAGCAGAGAAATTTAGCAACATTTTTCATAATATTTTTTATACCTCTGAAATTCTGAACTGTAATCCTACAATACATTTTGGAAAATGGGGTGTTCAGTTGGTAAGCTATAGGTACTATAAATACACTTGTCCTCCTTTACAACATTATATAACTATCAAAAACAGCACATGCTTGTACAAATGATGATTACACAAATACAATGTTTATATTATACATTTTTCACATATAGATGTACCAAAACAGGCTATGATAGGTCCTTAGGCCCCCTTTATTTAATCTGGGGAACAAAATAGAATGTGTTTCTTCCTTGTTTCTGGCACTCATCAAGCATGATGTGCAATCATCAGAAGCATGGAACACACATTGAATGTCTTACTGGATCCTGCGTCTCTCTGTGAACTCTCTTTTGGCATTATGGTGCTCTTTTTCCCCACAACCTGTTAACTGTGGTTTGTCCTTACAGTCCAGCTTCATAAAGTGACTGTAGTTTCATTGTGGAGTGTTTATCTGCAATCCTAGAGTGTGTGCATATAGTCATTGAGTATTGTAGTTTGGATGGGTCTTCTGTACCTCTCTTTTTTGTTTGGATTTATCTTTTGTGACTCTGCTCCCCTGACACCGATCTAGTGTGTTAAGTCTCTAAATCTGTTTGGACTTAAGATGACCATAGATGGCCAGTAGGCTGAATGAAAAAAGGGAACCGATTTCACCATCCACAAATTGGAGGTGGGTAGAGGAATCCTCCTCACTGAGACATTGTACTCAGACAGCGGGAACCCTTCGGTGTCAGAATGCACTGATCAGTGGCTAAAGTCCCTGATTGAAAAACTATTTTCAACAAGACTGTTTGACAGAATTTGATTGTTACATTGAGTTCTGTTAAGTGGGAATGGCCAAACAGAGATCGAAATTCAGCTGACCCATGCTGAACTGGTCAAATCTTCAATCCATGGCCAACTTAAGTTTTGCCTTTGTGCTTTTAGGCTTCTGCCTTCTGATTTGTTTCTTGATTCTGCTGTCCTGCTCTCTCCTGCCCTAATGCTTAAAGTATATGTAGCACTAACTCTCGGTGGAGCTGCTGGTTTAAGCGGGCTGTTACCTTCACTCTCGATACCTCTGTTTCACCGGCACCGGGTCTAGGGTTCCGTTGCGTTTACCTCTGGACGATATAAGCACCAACACTTTAGTACGCTTTCAATGCTTTATTGAACCAAGTAATGAAGGAAGTAGCAGGAAAGAGGCAGAAGGAAAACTGCAGGGAAGCTCAAATACCTTTCTTTAGGTTTCTTTAGAACATCCTTTAAAGTTGAATACTGTCATTGAATGCAATCCCCTTTTTGGGACACGATCTTTGCTCGCCTGGATAGGCCTCTCTCACTTGCCTAGCAGCCAGTACGTAGCACGAACAAAAGTATCTGCCACAGACTTGCTTGAAATAAACCCGTACGATCCTCTGCCACAGGATGTATTGATTCACAATGAATGTCAGACACAGTACTTGGACCTCTAAGCCAACCCGGCAGTACCATGCAATAAGACTACTTTAGGATACGTCCTCCAGCCGAGTCACCAGGCCCCTCTCCAGACCAGCACTCTTCTGGGTTGTCCAGCTTCTTCACTCTGGATAGACAGCTCAGGACCATTCCTCGGCTGCTGTGGTAGGCCCCAGACAGGCTTCTGTGCCCGCAGCGACACGGGCCTCCGGAACGGAGGACCACAAGGTGGTACTCTAACACATACCTGTCGGCCAGGAGGGCCAGCAGGTGGCTGAAAAACGAACCTCTAAACATGGCGTCTGTCCCATAAATACCCTCTCCCAGAATGCAACTCGGAGGACCATCTCCACCGAGTTGTCTCCAGGACAGAGGAGCACTCATCCGCTTTAACACGTTGCTTTTTCAACACCCGCCGATGGCGACAACGACACCCACCGGCACAATGTGGAACCACACGCAATGTCAGCCAAGCTAGAACAGAGGCAAATCTAACTTCCTATAACGAGCAATTCACTAAATTTACCTATCAGATGGTAGATCATAAATCTACCAGCGCTACATACTGTTGAAAGGGTTTTGTTATATCTTCTCCGTAGGTGCAAAAATATACCATTTGGTATTGTCAGATACCTATTAAGCTTAGCTGATAACTTCCCATGTTCTCTCCCTTTGCTGACTGTAATTTATTAACATTGTTCTCATTTAATTTTCTGTACTAAAGAACCCCTATGTCGGGGATATGCAATTAGCGGACCTCCAGCTGTTGCAGAACTACAAGTCCCATGAGGCATAGCAAGACTCTGACAGCCACAAGCATGACACCCAGAGGCAGAGGCATGATGGGACGTGTAGTTTTGCAACAGCTGGAGGTCCGCTAATTGCGTATCCCTGCCCTATGTTATAGAGATGAGAAGAGGGGGAGGTGTTCTGTAGTCCTAACACACTTTACAAAGAAAGGCTGCGCTGCTGTGAATAAGTGAGTGTGGTCATGAACCATTTATATGACCATAACATGTACACCTATATATGATAAAAAACGATTAATGTCCTAACACACTTTCTGTCTCATGAATTCCTGCTTCTTCATAGTGTACATTGAGTAAGTGCTGTCACCCTAGGACAAGAAGTGTTTTGCTGGCAGAATCACTAAGTGAAAATAAAGGAAAAAAAAACCTGAAAATAGGAAACGAAAACAGCCACTTCATCTAAGGACTAGTAAAATGTATACATTTTCGTTATTGCATTTAGATAGACGAACTCTAGGGAAACTGTTAAATATACAGTATCAGCTACATACAGTGGGGATGGAAAGTATTCAGACCCCCTTAAATTTTTCACTCTTTGTTATATTGCAGCCATTTGCTAAAATCATTTAAGTTCAATTTTTTCCTCGTTAATGTACACACAGCACCCCATATTGACAGAACAACACAGAATTGTTGACATTTTTGCAGATTTATTAAAAAAGAAAAACTGAAATATCACATGGTCCTAAGTATTCAGACCCTTTGTTCAGTATTTAGTAGAAGCACCCTTTTGATCTAATACAGCCATGAGTCTTTTTGGGAAAGATGTAACAAGTTTTTCACACCTGGATTTGGGGATTCTCTGCTCCTTGCAGATCCTCTCCAGTTCTGCCAGGTTGGATGGTAAACGTTGGTGGACAGACATTTTTAGGTCTCTCCAGAGATGCTCAATTGGGTTTAAGTCGGGGCTCTGGCTGGGCCATTCAAGAACAGTCACAGAGTTGTTGTGAAGCCACTCCTTCATTATTTTAGCTGTGTGCTTAGGGTCATTGTCTTGTTGGAAGGTAAACCGTCGGCCCAGTCTGAGGTCCTGAGGACTCTGGAGAAGGTTTTCATCCAGGATATCCCTGTACTTGGCCGCATTCATCTTTCCCTCAATTGCAACCAGTCGTCCTGTCCCTGCAGCTGCAAAACACCCCCACAGCATGATGCTGCCACCACCATGCTTCACTGTTGGGACTCTATTGGACAGGTGATGAGCAGTGTCTGGTTTTCTCCACACATACCGCTTAGAATTAAGGCCAAAAAGTTCTATCTTGGTCTCATCAGACCAAAGAATCTTATTTCACACCATCTTGGAGTCCTTCAGGTGTTTTTTTTTAGCAAACTCCATGCTGGCTTTCATGTGTCTTGCACTGAGGAGAGGCTTCCGTCGGGTCACTCTGCCATAAAGCCCCGACTGGTGGAGGGCTGCAGTGATGGTTGACTTTCTACAACTTTCTCCCATCTCCCGAATGTGTCTCTGGAGCTCAGCCACAGTGATCTTTGGGTTCTTCTTTACCTCTCTCACCAAGGCTCTTCTCCCCCGATAGCTCAGTTTGGCCGGACGGCCAGCTCTAGGAAGGGTTCTGGTCGTCCCAAACGTCTTCCATTTAAGGATTATGGAGGCCACTGTGCTCTTAGGAACCTTAAGTGCAGCAGAAATTTTTTTGTAACCTTGGCCATTTCTGTGCCTTGCCACAATTCTGTCTCTGAGCTCTGCAGGCAGTTCCTTTGACCTCATGATTCTCATTTGCTCTGACATGCACTGTGAGCTGTAAGGTCTTATATAGACAGGTGTTTGGCTTTCCTAATCAAGTCAAATCAGTGTAATCAAACACAACTGGACTCAAATGAAGGTGTAGAACCATCTCAAAGATGATCAGAATAAATGGACAGCACCTGAGTTAAATATATGAGTGTCACGGCAAAGGGTCTGAATACTTAGGACCATGTGATATTTCAGTTTTTCTTTTTTAATAAATCTGCAAAAAAGTCAACAATTCTGTGTTTTTCTGTCAATATGGGGTGCTGTGTGCACATTAATGAGGAAAAAAATGAACTTAAATGATTTTAGCAAATGGCTGCAATATAACACAGAGTGAAAAATTTAAAGGGGTCTGAATACTTTGCGTCCCCACTGTATGTTCTTATTTCATTACTAGTTGAAGGAATTCTGGTCAGCTAGTCTTGTCATTTTCACACACTACCAAACATTTATTTCCTATGACTTGTCTCTGCTTACACCTTGCTCATGAATCAGCATTATTACCCGTGCCCAATTAGGAGGGCAAGCTCAAAAGTAGTAGCATGTCCTTTATCTTTATAAAATAAAGTGTACGAATAAGAAGGCAGGTAGAACAGTAAACATAACTTTACTTAGAGTTTTGTCTTAACATAGTTACCCTGCTTAGCGTGTCCAGTGTAATGCCCCGTACACACGGTCGGATTTTCCGATGGAAAATGTCCGATCGGAGCGTGTTGTCGGAAATTCCGACCGTGTGTGGGCTCCATCGGACATTTTCCATCGGATTTTCCGACACACAAAGTTGGAGAGCAGGAGATAAAATTTTCCGACAACAAAATCCGTTGTCGAAAATTCCGATCGTGTGTACACAAATCCAACGGACAAAGTGCCACGCATGCTCAGAATAAATAAAGAGATGAAAGCTATTGGCCACTGCCCCGTTTATAGTCCCGACGTACGTGTTTTACGTCACCGCGTTCAGAACGATCGGATTTTCCAACAACTTTGTGTGACCGTGTGTATTCAAGACAAGTTTGAGCCAACATCCGTCAGAAAAAATCCTAGGATTTTGTTGTCGGAATGTCCGAACAAAGTCCGACCGTGTGTACGCCCTATTAGCCTACTTCACGTGTTACCCTGTCCCCAAACCTCTGACTGTATAACCCCTTGAACAAAGGGGATGTATGTGGGAGGAAAAGTATGTATTTGTAAAAAAAAGTTGAACACATCTGCCAAACAGCTCTTTATAAATGTGGTGTGTTTTAAAATCACAGCAAAATTAGTTAGAAGGGCAAGCCAAAAAGTAGTAGAGTTTCCTTACCACATTTTTTCCCCTGGCAAACAAAACCACCAAGCATGCTTGTATTCATAAGGCTAAAAAATAACATATTAATAAGCACAGAACTTTACTAAAATATTGGCATACACACCTCCTGGACCCTGTATATATAGCCCCTATTGAGCTCCAGGGCATGCCAGCTGGTACAGGGAGGAAAGCTAACTGTGAATCCTTTCTT
Source organism: Aquarana catesbeiana (assembly GCF_042186555.1). Lineage (NCBI taxonomy): Eukaryota > Metazoa > Chordata > Amphibia > Anura > Ranidae > Aquarana > Aquarana catesbeiana. Next base: position 272,996,221 of record NC_133325.1, on the reverse strand, counting down.
TGATACAAGGTTGGGTACTAGGACTGTCCTTTGTCTTCCTGTGCCCGTGCTTTAGTTTAGTGTTGCCTGATTTCAACTTTCAGTTTTTGCTTTGGTCAACAATCCATTGTGGTGTTTGACCCTCAGCTTCTCATTCATATATTTCTGTTGGCAATCTATCATGCTCCTGTCTTTAGTTTCTCTAGTCACAGCCAGAGGGGGGTCCCTTGTTCACAAACAGAACTTCCCTGCTGGGTTAAACACCGAAAATATAAATCATCTTTAAACCGCAATATAGGTCTATTTTGTCACTCGTTGTCATAGTAAAACTGATCAAAGACACAGTTATTTGCAAGGTGAGGTCAGCTTGTACAAAACATTTTAAAATCACTATGTAAGTTGCATATAAATTCAGCAGTACCTTCACCAAATTGGTAATATGAAAGCACCCATAAGTATTCCCTTAGGGGATTTTAATACCCTCTGGCTTATCTAAATACGCATCTTGATTTGCCTATAATTGGTGTAATATAGAGATTGTGGTGCAAAACTAAATATAACTGGTACTATTTAAAAGGTATTTTTCACTTGAATATTATGAAGTCCAATGACTAGCTGTTTTTATACCACTTATACTTTAGTTGAACTATAAAACATAACACCTATAATCACACATTATGCATTGATGGAAACTACTAAAAATGCTAATTAACCTGAACATATCACTGAAAGCTCATCTGACACCAAAACACATCCATGGCCTCCCTCTGACAAGATTCTATCACACTTCCTCTCAATTACCCTGAGGCTCTTGCTACATCACTTTTAAACCTGGCAGGAGGTCATCATTTCATAACCACACACGATTATATTGCCTACTAAGATCACTGATGTTTAGGAGCCATATCTTGAATATAAGTGGACTATAATAACATACCCCATCTCCTTGTCTCCAAACCATTCTATAGTTACCTTACATTGCCTTTTTGGCAATGACTCTTTTATCTGCACATTGTTAGATGTACATATCTATCTTCATCTGCATATTCTACTTTTACATCTTGCTTTCTCATCTTATTCAGTAAAAAATAACTAATCTAAATGTCCCCTTTGCACAGAAATGCAATATTATAGAAGACCAGTGTAAATTCTGAAACTCTTTAGGTGAAGATTTCACAAGGATGAGACCCCTTTTTGACGTTGCTGAGCTCGTCACTGAGCAACAGCATTGTCACACACTCCTCAATTCCTAGAAATTTTTTTTTTCTCTCCGCTCCATGATTGGAGCTGTAGGGGAGTGAAGGATTGGCAAGGATGTGCTGCTGGAAAGAGGACATTAAAGCACAGATGCTGCTTTCCCCTTTTCTCTTTATCTAAAGGTAAAACCTTTATTTTTATTTTTTTATGTTTTGGGAAGATTTAGAACTTGGGATGAGGTTTGGGTTCTGTGCTACCATGGGTTTGAGGTGAATCATGTAGGTTGGATATTTTTTTAATTGCCATTAATATTACAGTGAGAATTTGGTGGGTTGAACTATTGGTAACCACAAGGCCTATATGGCCTTTAAACTATGGCCAGCGGGATTTGAAGAGCCGTTAGAGGGGCATTAAATTAATCCAGCCCCATCACTAAAAATGAGGGGGCAAAGAGCAGCCATAGCATCAGTGTATTGAAAACCGCTCTAGGGAAAAGGATAGGGAAAGCTGGAAAAAAATGCACGGGTGGAGATTGAGGTCAGTTAGGAAACCCTACTTAGTGATGCTTACAAAATACTGAGGCCTTTTGCTAATGAAGAGGTGGGGTTAAAAAGCTCCCCAAGTACACTGTTGCAGCTGATGAACATTGCAAGGGCCAGATTACAGTTGGGAGACCCCTGCTGATGACCACTGCAAACACTGCCAGATAAGATCTATGACAGAATGACACCAGCAGGAGAAACAGGCATTGCAGGTATTAAAGTAAAAACATGTGTCCAAGAGAAATGACAATTAATCCATTCACAGAAACATGAAACGTCCCAAGCCAGTGTTCCTTTGTTATCATTAATCCATTTTTACCTGAGTATTTTATTTACTGCAGTTTCTTTTTCAAGGAGATTTCTTGCTCTGATACTAAAAACTGATTTGCGTAACTGTAAGAAAAAACATAACATAATAACTTTTATGACAAAATATGTATTCAGTTATCTGATTCAACTATAAGCTCCGCAAAGTATCTTTTATTTTGATTAATTTTATTCTAAACCCTAGGGGTTAGACCAGGAGTAGGAAACCTTGGCACTGCAGCTGTGATGAAACTAGAAATCCCATCACAATTCTGCCCTTGGGAGTCATGCCTGTGACTGCCAGAGGCTTGCAATGCATCATGGGACGTGTAGTTCCACAACAGCTGGAGTTCCAAGGTAGGGACTAGATTAAAACTCCAACTTGATGACATTTAGTTTGCTATAGGAAGGTGTACTTTTTTTTAAATTTAAATTCTGCTTTCACCTCTTTCATCATTTTTGGGATCCTACTGCCTCTACTTTTGCAAGACTGCATGCTTGCTGTCAACATGCATGCAGTCTTGCAAAGGCAAGGCAGACTTCTTCATGGTGACAGTAATAAACATACCTGTGCAATGTGCCATGGCATGGCCCCTTGTAGTTCCCAGTGGTGGTCTATGTGATAGGATTACAACATTTGGGAGACAAGGGCAGAGCATTGGCACTCCATAACAGAAATGATCAGGATCACCAGTAGATGTACATTACATTAACATTAATGATTGAGTTTACCATTTACTTTAACTACTCTCTACAATGGGACATATAAAGTGAAGATACAAGGTGTGGTGTATGCATTAAGGCATTATGGTACTTACATTGACTGCTGTCTCAACAATTTGTTTGGTATTGGTATGAAAGAAGGATTTAGTTACTGCAAATGTAATATTCATAAATTATTCCCATCAGATTTATGATTAGTTACATTTAGTCTACAAAGTAAATTTTAGTTTGTCCTACCACACTACATATGAGGCTTCTTCTTTATTAAATTTTTAGAAGATGGCAGTATGGGCTTTTTGACATAAAGCATTGCATAGATTGGGACAGGCTAAATTAATACAGTAGTTGTAAACCCTTACATATACCCACTGAAGTGACCAGTATCAGGTGATACACAGAAATGAAACAAATCCACCTGAATAAGTTATACCTGTTTATCTTAAGCCTTCTCTTCTCTACAGCCTCCTAAAGCACACAGTTCACACAGCATTTCTCAGCTTCTTGAAGGCAGGGGACTGGGATCTGACATCACATACTGCACAGCATAAAGCAGGGAGCAAAGTGTAAGCTGAGATTTTATTGGAGGGAATGGACACACCCCCTCAACACAATCTCATAGGGAACATGCACAGCTGAGGCTGCCGATCCCTTTCTGTGTGCTGGAGCGGGGGGCACCCCCCGGGATTCAGTGGTGTCTGCAGTGACATATGCAGATGGCAGAAGGAGGATAGACAGAAATCGCACTAGGTGCTTTGGATTGAGGCTAGGATACAGTAAAGAGGGATAAGGTTTGTTCATTCTTCATTTCAATGGTTTACAATCACTTTAAAAAGGATCTTCAGCCCCCGCCTCAAAAAAAAAATAAAAAAAATAAAAGTCAGCAGCTATAAATACCATAGCTGCTGACTTTTAATAAAAGGACACTTACCTGTCCAGGGATCCAGCGCTGACCTCACCTAGGCTGGGTCTTTGCCAGTCTTCACGTCCCCGGCATGTTTACCAAGGTAAGCCACCTGTGACTCCTTGTGGCTTTAGAACCGGCTTCCCACTGCACATGAGCGAGCTGCACTGTGCTTTGCAAATGGTCCTGCAGCCTTCTGGAACCTGTGACATGTTCCTGAAGGCTGCGGGCAATGAGTTATGGAGGAGGTGAACTTGTCAAAACCAAGTATCTGCTCCCCCCCTCCCCCTCCCAAAAAAAAAAATGTCCAAAAGTGGTAAAGGAGGGGGGGGGGGGGGGAGTGAAACTTCCACTTTTGGATGAAGTTCCGCTTTAACTTGAGATTTTATCTGCAAACAAGTACAATGTCAGCAGTTATTACAAAAAAATGTAGAAGACATAAAAAAAACACAAAAAATGCTATACAATATTGTTACATTTTTTGAAAGAGCGAGAAAGTAAGAATGAATATGTTGCATTATGTCTGATCCTACAATGGCTCAGCACTACCCTCTAGGTGATGTACTTCTCTAAATAGACCACACGTTTTTTCTGCAGCCTGCTGAATCTTTTTTCCTTTATTGTGTCATAATGTTTGGATGTCTATGCAACAGAATGTGAGTCCAGTTATTGACCAGCATGGAGAGCTATGTCAACTATGTAACAAAAGCAAATCAGATTGCACACTTCGCTATCTATAATGTTAACTTGTAGCAATCTCTTAAAGCAAACTTGTGTTCTTACTAAAGCAGTCAGCACACATATTCTCTTGCAGACTATGTTTTCCAAGCAGCACATACTGACCCCTAAATTTCCTCCAATTCCACGTGGTAACGGAGAGGGGATGCTATGTGTATATAAACAAAGGCTTTCAGAAAGTTGCTATCTGCACACAGATCTAATGGGACTATGGACACTGCTGGGGGTAGAAATCCTGACTTGGGTATGTGATTTCACAGTGAAATTACCAAGTTTGGCTTCACTGACATTTCGTCAAAAGTAGCCTTACATATTAGCAGGTGGACTGCTTATTAAAAAAATGTAATCACTGATATGGTTATCAATTACTGTGTTGATATACAATGTCAGCTGCCAATGTAGCACCTAGTGATGCACATCTGGAAAGTATTAGTAGTCTTATAGAAGACAGTATCCCAATAATAAAAATAAAATAATAATACTTTTTTTTTATTTTTTTATTTAGAGGTTTAAAAATATAGAATATTTTCTTAAATATTTTTTCTCATATTTTCTGTCCATTTGTATGAAAGGTTAAGGTTAGAGTTACTTTGTTCCCCATTATCTAGTACCATATAAGCAGCTAATGAAGGTTTGTAATTTAAGGTCCATTGCACCCTTCAAAACTGAATCTAAACAGTAAAACAAAAAATGTATATATTGCAGCTTACCATTCTTTAGATGTTTTGGCTTAATTTTTCAGTCAGAGAGCATTTTAAGTAACTACAGAAAATAACTGTTAATTTTGCAAGAAATTCAGTGTCCTTGTCACTTCATGTGAGCTGAAAAAAGTCAAACTACTTAGCTTTCTCGTGTAAACTACTAGTCCCATTATTTTATTATGTCATCACGGGGATGAAAAAGACAGACATGTTTGAAGTCCAGACTGTTTGACAAGCACAGCTCCATCCATATACACAGTAGAGAATGAGTGTAGACACAAAGGGACAATAAGTGCTATTCACAGGATTACCAAGTGAAAATAAAGGGAGAAAAGCCTGAAAAAAAGAATGAAGCCACTACATCTGAGGACCAGTAAACTGCATTTTATTACATTACTGTTTTTGATTGTTTTGGTGTTCAGATATGCTTTCATTTTACCTCAACTCCAATGCATTTAAACAAAAAAAAAAAGGACAAGCTGGGGGACTGACAGGATCACCAGGTATTTTACACAAAGGAAGCAATGCAAAGAGAACAGGATGATTTTGAATACAAGTACATGGTAACACAGACATACAGTATCTCACAAAAGTGAGTACACCCCTCACATTTTTGTAAATATTTTATTATATCTTTTCATGTGACGACACTGAAGAAATGACACTTTGCTACAATGTAAAGTAATGAGTGTACAGCTTGTATAACAGTGTAAATTTACTGTCCCCTCAAAATAACTCAACACACAGTCATTAATGTCTAAACCGCTGGCAACAAAAGTGAGTACACCCCTAAGTGGAAATGTCCAAATTGGGCCCAAAGTGTCAATATTTTGTGTGGCCACCATTATTTTCCAGCACTGCCTTAACCCTCTTGTGCAAGGAGTTCACCAGAGCTTCACAGGTTAACACTGGAGTCCTCACCGCTCCTCCATGATGACAACAGGGAGCTGGTGGATGTTAGAGACCTTGCGCTCCTCCACCTTCCGTTTGAGGATGCTCCACAGAGGCTCAATATGGTTTAGGTCTGGAGACATGCTTGGCCAGTTCATCACTTTTACCCTCAGCTTCTTTAGCAAGGCAGTGGTCGTCTTGGAGGTGTGTTTGGGGTCGTTATTATGTTGGAATACTGCCCTGCGGCCCAGTCTCTGAAGGGAGGGGATCATGCTCTGCTTCAGTATGTCACAGTACATATTGGCATCCATGGTTCCCTCAATGAACAGTAGCTCCCCAGTGCCGGCAGCACTCATGCATTCCCAGACCATGACACTCCCACCACCATGCTTCACTGTAGGCAAGACACACTTGTCTTTGTACGCCTCACCTGGTTGCCGCCACACACGCTTGACACCATCTGAACCAAAAAGGTTTATCTTGGTCTCATTAGACCACAGGACATGGTTCCAGTAATCCTTGTCCTTAGTCTGCTTGTCTTCAGCAAACTGTTTGTAGGCTTTCTTGTGCATCATCTTTAGAAGAGGCTTCCTTCTAGTACGACAGCCATGCAGACCAATTTGATGCAGTGTGCGGCCTATGGTCTGAGCACTGCAGGCTGACCCCTTCAACCTCTGAAGTAATGCTGGCAGCACTCATATGTCTATTTCCCAAAGACAACTTCGGGATATGACACTGAGCATGTGCACTAAACTTCTTTGGTTGACCATGGCAAGGCCTGTTCTGAGTGAAACCCATCCTGTTAAACCACTGTATGGTCTTGACCACCGTGCTGCAGTTCAGTTTCAGGGACTTGGCAATCTTCTTACAGCCTAGGCCATCTTTATATAGAGCAACAATTCTTTTTTTCAGATCCTCAGAGAATTCTTTGCCATGAGGCGCCATGTTGAACTTTCAGTGAGCAGTTTGAGAGAGTGAGAGCGATAACACCTGCTCCCGATTCACTTCTGAGGCCTTGTAACTCCTGATCACATGACACCGGGGAGGGGAAATGGCTAATTGGGCCCCGCGGTTTAGACATTAATGACTGCGTGTTGAGTTGTTTTGAGGGGACAGCAAATTTACACTGTTATACAAGCTGTACACTCACTACTTTACATTGTAGCAAAGTGTCATTTCTTCAGTGTTGTCACATGAAAAGATATAATAAAATATATACAAAAATGTGAGGGGTGTACTCACTTCTGTGAGATACCATATATCAGGAATATGAAATGTTGGGATAGTACACACTTTACGTTGCTTTTTGTTACTTCTAGCACACAGAATGCCTACAAACACATTTTCAAGACCTGTGCTGCATAATTTCAAGCAATAGATTAAAAATTCAACAAGGAGAGTGGGATCCAATATAACTATCATAGAAGGTGAGCATTCCAAGAGAAGCAATAAAATGTAAGGTGATTTAACTATCTAGTATCTAGCAAAATCTAAATGCCTTGGAGATAACTAACCCTTTAAACAAAATCCTATAATAATTTCTTAACAACTATCCAGGCTATACGGTTTCCTTATTGCCAATAATGTAAAGGATTCACAGTGGCGCCGAGGACATCCAATGGGAAGAGGCCCCATATCCTGTTGATAAAATTTACTGGAAAGCCATGTCCAATGTACCAACAGGCTGGTGACATGAAGGTCCCTTTTATCATAGAGGCAAGTAGTATGGGACATTCATGCCTCCGGAATGTATAAACATTTGACATGGTTTTCCAGTAAAATTTTCGCAGTGGCATATGGTGTGCTTGCTTTTTTTTTATTACAATAAAAATATTTGTAGCACCCTCTAGGTAGGTAGGTGCTAGAGGTAGAAGTTTTGTTAGGACAGGTAAATTTAGGCAGCCCTGGCTGGTAGTCAGGCATGTTTATTTTGTTTTGATCTGGGCTGGAAGTGGCTCAGGGTAGCAGCTGGTGACTCATAGGCAGCATCACTAACCTCCCTCTTCTTTTCAGAGCTGGGTAGAAAGTTCTGGAAAGAGAGGAGGAGAGGAGATGTGGAGCTGCCTGGGGTGTTTTAGAGAGCTCTGACCATCCCCAAACCTGGATTGGCAGGGTGAAGGCCTCCTTAAATACCCAAGGTGAGCCCAGCTGGGGAGGAGTTGTCGGGAGGAAAGAGCTGGGGGGGGGTGTGGAGGCTGTCGGGGGCCTTTGAGGGAGCTCCCCCAGTCTAGGGGGGGTGACCTTGGGCGTGGGCTCAGGTGCAGCCAGGATCACCTTTCAGGAACGCACGAAGAGGTTCTGGGCCGGAGGCACAAGAGAGAGCAAGGAGAGGACGGTGGAAGAGAGCACTGTTAAGATATTCCAGGGAGGACAACTGGTCGCAGCCAGGAGTGCTGCTGAGTGAGGCACGTTGAGGAGGACTGAGAGCTTGCAGTCTATATGGGTGCAGAACCAGAAGTGTGGACTGTGGTGGAAGGGACAGTGGAGAGAGGCAGCTGCAGCCAAGAGAGCTGGCAGGGCCTGAAGAGGGCTAACTGGGATCAGTAGCCACAGATAGGACAGCTAGGACTTTTGCTATTTTCCCTGCTACACTATAGGGGCCTGCGGTCCCTGCCTGCAAAAGGAGGTTGCTGAGGCTTGGTCAAGAAAGTGTCAGTCCTACTCATATGCATGTACTAGCTGCTCCTGTGAATTAAAGGGGTTGTAAACCCTCGTGTTTTTTCACCTTAATGCATCCTATGCATTAAGGTGAAAAAACAACTGGCAGTCACCGGCCCCCAGCCCCCCATTTTACTTACCTGAACCCCTTCATCTCCTTGGTGGGGATGTGCTGTCCCTCCCTCCATGGGGTCCCGGCTCTTGATTAGATAGATTCATAGCATGCAGTTCAGTTTTGGGCACCAGTTCTCAAAAAGGATATCGGGGAACTGGAGAAAGTGCAGAGAAGGGCAACCAAACTGATAAGAGGCATGGAGGAGCTCAGCTATGAGGAAAGATTAGAGGAACTGAGGGATATAATCACCATGTGTAAATATATAAGGGGTCCATATAGCGAACTTAGTGTTGAGTGATTCACTTTACGGTCAACACTGAGGACAAGGGGGCACTCTTTACGTCTAGAGGAAAAGAGATTTCATCTCCAAATACGGAAAGGTTTCTTCACAGTAAGAGCTGCGATAATGTGGAATAGACTCCCTCCAGAGGTGGTTCTGGCCAGCTCAGTATATTGCTTTAAGAAAGTCCTGGATTCTTTCCTAAATGTACATAATATAACTGGGTACTAACATTTATAGGTAAAGTTGATCCAGGGAAAATCCGATTGCCTCTCTGGGATCAGGAAGGAAATTTTTCCCCTGCTGTAGCAAATTGAATACTGCTTTTCTGGGGGGGGGGGGGGGGGGGGGGTTCGCCTTTCTCTGGATCAACTGTGGGTATAGGATTGGGTATATGGGATTGTATGATATTTTTAATTTTATTTATCCATTTAGTTATTTATTTATGGTTGAACTAGATGGACTTATGTCTTTTTTCAACCTAACTATGTAACTCTATACTAATGTGTGTACCTATCTCCCTTGTCGTATGTACATAACTAAATTATATCTCCCCACAATAAAATCACTGATCCTTATTTATAATAGTAAATAAGTAATAATCAACTAAAACTTGACGACTTCACAGAGCAGGGAGATAGAAGACAAACAGCACAAAGAGAAAGAGACACAAGGACAAGATGTGGGACGAGGATATATATAGTGCGCAAATGTTCAGTAAAAACCGACAGAGGACTATCACATCATAACAACCAAAAAGTTGGTGGGCGGTGAGCATAGGACAGACGAAGTACTACTCCACATCTCCAAATAAAGAGACCTAATAAAAAACTAATTGCCATTCGTCCAGCCACACATCTTCACAACGTATAGTCATATAAGGTACCTAGTCATACACAAAAGACGAATATACATATATATATATATATATATATATACACACACACATATGCAGAGAATGAACGAATACACACGAAATATATATATAATATACATATAGTATACCATTCATCATCCTCTGCATGTATACAGGAGATGGCTAAATGTATCGATCACTGCCGGAGAGAACGCGTATAACCATTTACTCATAAAAGTGACTCACATCCCACTCGAAATTAAACCCACGTGGGATGCGAGTCTGGAGGTGAAAAATCCAGAACACCTCTCTCCAGTAAAGTAATTGAAAAACATCACCCCCTCTTTTTTGAGCCATATTGTCAATCACCTGCACACGCATGGTCGATGTATAGCCATTATGGCACAAATTAAAATGTTTTGCCACATTCGTTCATTGATTTTTATCCACACTATAGACGTGTTCGTGAAAGCGATCACAAAGGCGTCTGTTGTCACAAGTAAGCAGATACACTACATAGCTGGTATTGCAATTATGGAAGGTACAAATATCATACTTTTTTTGTGCCACCGTTGAACGAAACTTGTTACCACCCATAATGTGACCGCAGCACATGCACTCTGTTGTTCCACATCTAAAGTTTCCCTTAAAGTGTAACCATTTTACTGATTTCATTGTGTTCCTATTAAAGAAGCTTGGGGACAGAGAGTGACCTATAGTAGGAGCCCTCGGTGATACTATATTAATGCCTCCCCATAGAATGTTTGCACAGGTCTCATCTGAATATAAAATAGGGAGGTATCTATTAATAATATCCCGTATCTCCCTGAACTGGAGTGCACAGGGTCAATTTATATTGATGTAGATGACTATCCTGTATCCTTTTTTTTAAGTAGATCCTTCCTATCTTTGCTTCTAGCAATAGCCAATGCCCTATTAACCATCCACTTAGGGTAACCCCTGTCTAAAAACCATTTATACAGGGAAGCTGCCTTTCGTTGGAACTGTAGATCATCACTACAGATTCTCCTCACCCATAGGAACTGTCCTACGGGTATACCCTTGATGGTATGCCTTGGTTGTCCGACTGTGCAAGTAAAAGGGAGTTACCAACAGTGGTTTCCTATATAGAGTAGAATGAACCTTCAAATTAGCACCTGTCAGGCAAACATCTAGAAAGTGAATCTCCTTCCCATTAGCCTTACCCGTGAAAGCAAGATTTTTATTATTGCAATTTAGATATTCCAAGAAAAGAGTCAATCTGGAAGTCCTATCCTCTATAATTAATATTAGATCATCAATATATCTCAGGTATAGTTTCAGGGCCGATCCTAGGGTCACCGGCGCCTGGGTGCAGAAATATTTCTGGCGCCCCCACATGGGCGTGGTCATCCTACCAACTCCTCCCCTTTACAAATGTTTCTATGGCAACGACTCAAACACAGAGATGCTCCCCTAAGAAGTCTTTGTTACCCTGGGATCCTCCTGTGATCTTTTAATAAAGAAAATACAGGAAGAGCGTACACTAATGAGACCTGGAGGGGAGTCTCTCTGATGCACACAGAGAGGGCTTCTGTTAGAGAGTCTGTTAGAAAGAGCCCCCAGACATATTACAGAAGATGGTCAGAGACTGCAGACACAGTACAGGAGATGATCAGAGACTGCAGACATAGTACAGAAGATGATCAGAGACTGCAGACATGGTACAGGAGATGATCAGAGACTGCAGACATCCTACAGGAGATGATCAGAGACTGCAGACATAGTACAGGAGATGATCAGAGACTGCAGACATAGTACAGGAGATGATCAGAGACTGCAGACATAGTACAGAAGATGATCAGAGACTGCAGACAGAGTACAGGAGATGATCAGAGACTGCAGACATAGTACAGGAGATGATCAGAGACTGCAGACATCCTACAGGAGATGATCAGAGACTGCAGACATAGTACAGGAGATGATCAGAGACTGCAGACATAGTACAGGAGATGATCAGAAACTGCAGACATGCTACAGGAGATGGTCAGAGACTGCAGACAGGATATAAGAGATGATCAGAGACTGCAGACATAGTACAGGAGATGATCAGAGACTGCAGACATAATACAGGAGATGATCAGAGACTGCAGACATAATACAGGAGATGATCAGAGACTGCAGACATAGTACAGGAGATGATCAGAGACTGCAGACATAGTACAGGAGATGATCAGAGACTGCAGACATAGTACAGATGATCAGAAACTGCAGACATGCTACAGGAGATGGTCAGAGACTGCAGACATAGTACAGGAGATGATCAGAGACTGCAGACATAGTACAGGAGATGACCAGAGACTGCAGACAGGATATAAGAGATGATCAGAGACTGCAGACATAGTACAGGAGATGATCAGAGACTGCAGACATAATACAGGAGATGATCAGAGACTGCAGACATAGTACAGGAGATGATCAGAGACTGCAGACATAGTACAGGAGATGGTCAGAGACTGCAGACATAGTACATAAGATGATCAGAGACTGCAGACATGATACAGGAGATGATCAGAGACTGCAGACATAGTACAGGAGATGATCAGAGACTGCAGACATCCTACAGGAGATGATCAGAGACTGCAGACATAGTACAGGAGATGATCAGAGACTGTAGACATAGTACAGATGATCAGAAACTGCAGACATGCTACAGGAGATGGTCAGAGACTGCAGACATAGTACAGGAGATGATCAGAGACTGCAGACAGGATATAAGAGATGATCAGAGACTGCAGACATAGTACAGGAGATGATCAGAGACTGCAGACATAGTACAGGAGATGATCAGAGACTGCAGACATAGTACAGGAGATGGTCAGAGACTGCAGACATAGTACAGGAGATGGTCAGAGACTGCAGACATAGTACAGGAGATGGTCAGAGACTGCAGACATAGTACAGGAGATGATCAGAGACTGCAGACAGGATATAAGAGATGATCAGAGACTGCAGACATAGTACAGGAGATGATCAGAGACTGCAGACATAGTACAGGAGATGATCAGAGACTGCAGACATACTACAGGAGATGATCGGAGACTGCAGACATAATACAGGAGATGATCAGAGACTGCAGACATAGTATAGGAGATGATCAGAGACTGCAGACATAGTACAGATGATCAGAAACTGCAGACATGCTACAGGAGATGGTCAGACACTGTAGACATAGTACAGGAGATGACCAGAGACTGCAGACGGGATATAAGAGATGATCAGAGACTGCAGACATAGTACAGGAGATGATCAGAGACTGCAGACATGGTACAGGAGATGATCAGAGACTGCAGACATAGTACAGGAGATGATCAGAGACTGCAGACATAGTACAGGAGATGATCAGAGACTGCAGACATAGTACAGGAGATGATCAGAGACTGCAGACATCCTACAAGAGATGGTCAGAGACTGCAGACATAGTACAGGAGATGATCAGAGACTGCAGACATAGTACAGGAGATGATCAGAGACTGCAGACATCCTACAGGAGATGGTCAGAGACTGCAGACATAGTACAGGAGATGATCAGAGACTGCAGACATAGTACAGAAGATGATCAGAGACTGCAGACATAGTACAGGAGATGATCAGAGACTGCAGACATAGTACAGGAGATGATCAGAGACTGCAGACATAGTACAGGAGATGATCAGAGACTGCAGACATAGTACAGGAGATGGTCAGAGACTGCAGACATAGTACAGGAGATGGTCAGAGACTGCAGACATAGTACAGGAGATGATCAGAGACTGCAGACATACTACAGGAGATGATCAGAGACTGCAGACATAGTAAAGGGGATGATCAGAGACTGCAGACATAATACAGGAGATGATCAGAGACTGCAGACATAATACAGGAGATGATCAGAGACTGCAGACATAGTACAGGAGATGATCAGAGACTGCAGACAGAGTACAGCAGATGATCAGAGACTGCAGACACAGTACAGGAGATGGTCAGAGACTGCAGACATAGTACAGGAGATGATCAGAGACTGCAGACATAGTACAGGAGATGATCAGAGACTGCAGACATAGTACAGGAGATGATCAGAGACTGCAGACATAGTACAGGAGATGGTCAGAGACTGCAGACATAGTACAGGAGATGGTCAGAGACTGCAGACATAGTACAGGAGATGATCAGAGACTGCAGACATACTACAGGAGATGATCAGAGACTGCAGACATAGTAAAGGGGATGATCAGAGACTGCAGACATAATACAGGAGATGATCAGAGACTGCAGACATAATACAGGAGATGATCAGAGACTGCAGACATAGTACAGGAGATGATCAGAGACTGCAGAAATAATACAGGAGATGATCAGAGACTGCAGACATAATACAGGAGATGATCAGAGACTGCAGACATAGTACAGGAGATGATCAGAGACTGCAGACACAGTACAGGAGATGATCAGAGACTGCAGACACAGTGCAGGAGATGATCAGAGACTGCAGACACAGTACAGGAGATGATCAGAGACTGCAGACACAGTACAGGAGATGATCAGAGACTGCAGACACAGTACAGGAGATGATCAGAGACTGCAGACACAGTACAGGAGATGATCAGAGACTGCAGACACAGTACAGGAGATGGTCAGAGACTGCAGACACAGTACAGGAGATGGTCAGAGACTGCAGACATAGTACAGGAGATGATCAGAGACTGCAGACATAGTACAGGAGATGATCAGAGACTGCATTTCCTATGAACACGTTAGTAGATAATGGCCGATCGGCCCTCTCACCTGACCCAGCGATACAGCAATGGTTCCTGTGATCAGGAGTCAGCTCACTCTGAATTGCCCGTGGCGACTCCGCTGGGTAGAGCCCAGATCTATATTCAGGCAATGACTCCATTCCTTTCTCTGCCAGGGATGGCGCTAGGCTGTGTGTCTTTCCCTCTTGTGGCGCAGGTCAGCGGGGTTCTCTCTCTCTGATGGTGTTCTCTCAGCACTGTCGTCTCCCTCTGGAGTCCTTGGTGTACTTCCCTGAAAGCTTTCCTGGGCTCCTGGCTCTCTCTCTCTCTCCCATTTAGCTGAGCATGCTGTGTGAGCTGCAGTTTCCATGTTACAGTGGGGCTGCCAGTCCTCGGGACTACATGTCCCACAATCCTCTTCTCTGCTCCTTTTTCTATTCTGTTTCTTCCCTGGGTATATGAAGGCGGGGGAAGATACATAGTGGGCAGCTGTGCTGGCAAGCGCTGCTCACTAGTACAGCAGCGTGCGCAAGAGGGAGGGGGGAGAGGGAGGGGGAAAGAAGAGCCCGCAGCTGCATTGGCATCACTAGGGTTGGGGTCACCCCCCCTTCCACCAACTATAGTTGCCCCTCAGTACAGAACCCCCTCCACTAAGTATAGAGCCCCCTCCATCAGTGCAGAACCCGCACTAAGTATAAACCCCTCCCTCAGTACAGACCTTACTCAGTACAGACCCCCCCCAGGAAAACCCCCCCTCCGTTAGTACAGACACCCCCCCTCCATTAGTACAGACCCCCCCAGGACAGACCCCCCCTCCATTAGTACAGACCCCCCAGGACAGACCCCTCCTTCATTAGTACAGACCCCCCCAGGAAAGACCCCCCTCTGTTAGTACAGACCCCCAGGACAGACCCCCTCAATTAGTACAAACCCCCCAGGACAGGACCCCCCCTCCATTAGTATAGACCCCCCAGGACAGACCCCTCCTTCATTAGTACAGACCCCCCCAGGACAGACCCCTCCTTCATTAGTACAGACCCCCCAGGAAAGACACCCCCTCTGTTAGTACAGACCCCCAGGACAGACCCCCTCAATTAGTACAGACCCCCCAGGACAGGACCCCCCCTCCATTAGTATAGACCCCCCCAGGACAGACCGCCCTCCATTAGTACAGACCCCCCAGGACAGAGCCCCCCTCCATTACTACAGACCCCCAGGACAGACCCCCCTCCAATAGTACAGACCCCCCCAGGACAGAGCCCCCCTCCATTACTACAGACCCTCCAGGACAGAGACCCCTCCATTAGTACAGACTCCCCAGGACAGACCACCCCTCCATTACTACAGACCTCCCAGGACAGACCCCCCTCCAATAGTACAGACCCCCCAGGGCAGGACCCCCCCTCCATTAGTATAGACCCCCCAGGACAGAGCCCCCCTCCATTACTACAGACCCCCCAGGACAGAGCCCCCCTCCATTACTACAGACCCCCCTCCAATAGTACAGACCCCCCAGGACAGAGCCCCCCCTCCATTACTACAGACCCCCCAGGACAGAGCCCCCCTCTATTAGTACAGACCCCCCCAGGACAGAGCCCCCCTCTATTAGTACAGACCCCCCAGGACAGAGCCCCCCTCTATTAGTACAGACCCCCCAGGACAGAGCCCTCCTCCTCCAATAGTACAGAGCCCCCCTCTATTAGTACAGACCCCCCCAGGACAGAGCCCCCCCTCCATTACTACAGACCCCCCAGGACAGAGCCCCCCTCCATTACCACAGACCCCCCTCCAATAGTACAGACCCCCCCAGGACAGAGCCCCCCTCCATTACTACAGACCCCCCAGGACAGAGCCCCCCTCTATTAGTACAGACCCCCAAGACAGAGCCCCCCTCTATTAGTACAGACCCCCCAGGACAGAGCCCCCCTCTATTAGTACAGACCCCCAGGACAGAGCCCCCCTCTATTAGTACAGACCCCCAGGACAGAGCCCCCCTCTATTAGTACAGACCCCCCAGGACAGAGCCCCCCTCTATTAGTAAAGACCCCCCAGGACAGAGCCCTCCTCCTCCATTAGTACAGACCCCCCCAGGACAGAGCCCCCCCCCCTCCATTACTACAGACCCCCCAGGACAGAGCCCCCCTCTATTAGTACAGACCCCCCAGGACTGAGCCCCCATCTATTAGTACAGACCCCCCAGGACAGAGCCCCCCTCTATTAGTACAGACCCCCAGGACAGAGCCCCCCTCTATTAGTACAAACCCCCCAGGACAGAGCCCCCCTCTATTAGTACAAACCCCCCAGGACAGAGCCCCCCTCTATTAGTACAGAGCCCCCCTCTATTAGTACAGAGCCCCCAGGACAGAGCCCCCTTCTATTAGTACAGACCCCCCAGGACAGAGCCCCCCTCTATTAGTACAGACCCCCCAGGACAGAGCCCCCCTCTATTAGTACAGACCCCCCAGGACAGAGCCCTCCTCCTCCAATAGTACAGACCCCCCAGGGCAGGACCCCCCAGGACAGAGCCCCCCTTTATTAGTACAGACCCCCCCAGGACAGAGCCCCCCCTTCATTACTACAGACCCTCCAGGACAGAGCCCCCCTCCATTACTACAGACCCCCCTCCAATAGTACAGACCCCCCAGGACAGAGCCCCCCTCCATTACTACAGACCCCCCAGGACAGAGCCCCCCTCTATTAGTACAGACCCCCAGGACAGAGCCCCCCTCTATTAGTACAGACCCCCCAGGACAGAGCCCCCCTCTATTAGTACAGACCCCCAGGACAGAGCCCCCCTCTATTAGTACAGACCCCCAGGACAGAGCCCCCCTCTATTAGTACAGACACACCAGGACAGAGCCCCCCTCTATTAGTACAGACCCCCAGGACAGAGCCCCCCTCTATTAGTACAGACCCCCCAGGACAGAGCCCCCCTCTATTAGTACAGACCCCCAGGACAGAGCCCCCCTCTATTAGTACAGACCCCCTAGGACAGAGCCCTCCTCCTCCATTAGTACAGACCCCCCCAGGACAGAGCCCCCCCTCCATTACTACAGACCCCCCAGGACAGAGCCCCCCTCTATTAGTACAGACCCCCAGGACAGAGCCCCCCTCTATTAGTACAGACCCCCAGGACAGAGCCCCCCTCTATTAGTACAAACCCCCCAGGACAGAGCCCCCCTCTATTAGTACAGACCCCCCAGGACAGAGCCCCCCTCTATTAGTACAGACCCCCCCTCTATTAGTACAGACCCCCCAGGACAGAGCCCCCCTCTATTAGTACAGACCCCCAGGACAGAGCCCCCCTCTATTAGTACAGACCCCCCAGGACAGAGCCCCCCTCTATTAGTACAGACCCCCCAGGACAGAGCCCTCCTCCTCCATTAGTACAGACCCCCCCCCCCCTCCATTAGGGTGGAGAACAGAAGAGTACACAGGCAGCAGGAGTGAGAGACACACAGAGGAGGAGAATGTGTCAGCACAGCACGGACCGCTCCGCTCCCCCCGCGCGACATCACTCACTGCACGGCTGGTCTCTCCCCACACAGAGACCAGCCGCTCTGCCTCCCTTCTCATCTTCGGCTGGCTGAAGGAGGGAGGGGCCCGGCTTGAGCAGTGAATACAGCGGCGCTTTCTTCTGAGAACACCAGTGGAGAGGCGCCGCAGCAGGACACAAACAAGAGGAGGAGATGGAGGGAAGGGAGTTCTCTGGCACTTCAGCGCCCCCACCTCTCTGGCGCTGGGGTGCACTGCACCCCGTGCACCCCGTCTGGGATCGGCCCTGTATAGTTTGATGGAAGACCTAAAGGGGTTCTCCCCTCCAAATATGCGGGTCCACTCCCACCAACCCATATAAAGGTTGGCTAGGGAGGGCTAAAAAAGTTTTCTCCCCAATCGCAGCCCCGCATCTCTGGAGGTAGAATCCCCTATCAAAAGTGAAGTTGTTGTGGGACAGTAGGTATTGTCCCACAATATTCAGGACTTCCAGAATATATTCTCGCTGTTCAACAGGTAAATCAGTAGATGTCTCTAAATAAAAGGAAACAGCTGATACTGCAAGGTCTTGAGGAATGTAAGAGTATAAACTTGCAACGTCACGTTGTAACGTCAAGTGACCCATGGGAAACCACTCTGCCACTTGAAATACTTCAAAATATTGAGAAGATGGTTAGTATCTTTCAGATAACCATGAAGCTGCTGGACCAAAGGCTGTAATTGCTTGTCCAGCCACTGCCCTAGTCTCTCATTAAGGGAATTAATACCTGATATAATTGGTCGTCCCTGCAAGGGATTTAACCCCTTTTGCGTTTTGGGAAGATGATAGAACGTGGGAAGGGTAGGGTATTCTGCCATAATTATTGTAGCTTCCTTCTCATTAAAAAAAACCTGCTCTAACCCCCCCAATTTATAAGTCCCACAAGGGCTGCTCTATACCCCCTAAGTTTGATATATGTACGGGTATCTGACAACTGACAAATTGCCTCTTCTCTATAGGAATCCACATTCATAACCACTATGAGCCCTCCCTTGTCAGAGTTGTGGATAACAATGGAATTATCTTCCTCTAGATTCTTTAAAGATATTCTCTCTTCCCTAGTCAAGTTATCTTGCCACTCTGTAGTCCCCCCCATCGTCTGTTGAGCCAGTGCCGTCAAATCCCGCTCTACCGTTTTTTTAAATGTTGTCATTTCTGGGGTGCGGGAATTGACAGGATAAAAATCAGATTTAGTTTTAAACGGTCTAACGGCACTAGCATCAACAACCGGTCTAACGGCACTAACGGTCTAACGGCACTAGCATCAACAACCGGGGCAGTGGGGGATTATTGCAGGACAATAAATCCACCAGATCTCTAACAGCACAGTGTTCCCTAAAAGAGAAATCCTCTCCCTCCATATTGATAGACCCAAACCTAGATTGATCAAAACTTTCTACACCATCTGCTGAAAAATAATGCCTTTTTATTGTGAGATTTCTAATAAACCTATTGACATCTAAAATAGTGTCAAATAAGTTTAAATGTCTCTGTGGACAAAAATTAAGTCCATTTGATAGTAACAATTTCTCACTGTCCACAAGCACCCTGTCACACAGATTCAAAACATTGGAATAGTCATTTACAAATTGAATGGGTACCTCTTCTGCTCCTCAGTCTCCTCTCCTTCTGTGTCCCTGGCATGTCCTTTTATATTTCAGTTCCGATTCTCTACCACCAATTCTCTATTTTTTGCCGCTGTAGACGGAGTAATTCCAGCGTGTGCGCCTCTAGTGGCCGGTCATGATGGTTTGAATCTGATGCAGCCAGGATCTCATCCCAGAACTCAGCTTCTGTATCCGAAAAGCTAACATGTTTCACTGTCCCACCGGCTGACTGGGATGTCCCACTCCATTGGCACCTCCGTTTCCAAACATATACGTTGTTTGTATGGTAGTCAATCTTATCTTGTAACATTTTCTCTTCTTTACCCGATATCATTTCTTTTTCCAAACGGTTCAGTTTCTCATTTAGACGTGAATCAAGGTCAGCAAACTGTGTAACACTTTGTAACGGTTTCAAGGCTTGTTGTAGTTCCAGAATCTCTTGTTGTAACACTTCCATTTCCTTTCTCTTTGATGTAATTATAATGTCAATCAGAGCAAAGGAACATGCAGATAGAGCGTCTGTTCAAAGCTAGAGATTCATCAAACAACTCAAATTTCGGGAACTTCTTTACCCTCAATCCCCACGGTATCCATTCCTTGGACCGGTATTCAGAGAAAGAGCTCAAGTCCCAATATGCCCTGATCTCCTTCAGCATACTTTTTTCAAGCCTACGGAAGAGAGCACTCACTGAGCCAGTATCGTTATCTGTTTTGCTGTTTAAAGTCTCACTTGCATTGGCTCTCAGTGGATTATCTCCCAATAACTGAAAAGTGCGACTAGTATTCTGTAGTGTCTGTAGTACATTTGTATTTGACATGTTGATCACACCACGATATACAGATAGTCTCAGAGGGAAGGGCTTCACTCAGCGCTGATGCAATGATTTTTGACACTCTAGGCGAAACCTAATTTTGCCGCCCCCATTGGCTCCAGCCCTGACTTCACCCCATTTGCCCATGTGACAGAAGGTGCTGCTATACTGCTTCCTCTAGCGTTGGCTGCAGTGCTGCGCTGCACCTCTAATTATACTACCGGTCGGACTGAGTTAGGCTTGCCTCTGTGTGCAACAGAAATATCCCGTCCCTATCCCGTCCCGTCCCGTCCCTATCCCGTCCCTACGCGTGATGTCACGGTCACGTGACCGTGACATCATGTGACTTCATCCCCTGGTGAAGTCACGTAACCGTGACGTCACGCATAGGGACGGGATAGGCATCCAAGACTGATATATGCAAACAAGCTCGCTGCTCATAGGAGATACGTTTTCTGTGTGTTTTTTCTTGTAAGTGAAGTGAGTACCCTCACCATTGTTTTAATAAAAACCAACCTCTGATTGAAATACTACACTATCTGCCCCCTTCTTTCCTTTAATCCCCCTCCTGCTCCACTGAGAGACAAAGACCCACTAACAGCTCCATCCAGCCCAGGAATCCAAGAGAGAGGCAGTTAGGGAGAAGCAGCCATTACCAGCAACTTTATGCGGTTACCTCTTTACCGCAAGGTAAGAGGCTACTTCACACTACTGTGTGTCCTGTGCACGAAGAGGAGATCACCCCCATGCTATCAGCACCTTATTGCACTTTTTTGCACATTTTCTGATTAGCCACATTAAAAGGATTTAAATCACATTGGACTACATTCCCAGTCCCATTATATATTTTGCATATGTTTACCTTTGTTTGAATTTTCACAAGTTCTACAGTGGACTTATTTTGGTTATATGTTTATTATATACTGCATTTGCGATTTTTGCAATTTTTGCACATATTGATCGCATGTTGCACATTTAATTTATTAATTGCTGTTTTTTGCACAATTTTTTTGCCTACTTGCATGATCCATTGAGGTGTTTAGTGATTGTATATTGATTTTTTGGTTATATGTTTATTATACACTGCATTTGCGATTTTTGCGATTTTTGCACATATTGATTGCATGTTGCACATTTAATTTATTAATTGCTGTTTTTTGCACAATGTTTTTTGCCTACTTGCATGGTCCATTGAGGTTTTTAGTGACTGTATATTGATTTTAGTGTTTCCAGTAAGATACTTATCACATCTGGCCTTAAGTCTTTATTGAATGATTTTCTTGCACTTTGCACTTTGCTATTACCACCGATTATTGTGGAATATCACACTGCACCTATTGGGTATAGAAGTGCTCTATATTGATTGTACTTATTCTTATATTGTTTCTGTTTTTTTATATGTTTATATCATTTTACGTGTTCATTTACCTTTGTACTACTACCTCTAGCAGCATAGGTTTTTTGTTTTTTTTTAATTTAAGAACAGCGCAGCACCAATTTATATATACCTTATTGCTGCCTGCTTGCCCAGTTTCCCCAACCGCGGCTGGGATGGACACTTGTGCTGATCCTGCAATTCAGTAACTTTGTACCATGTGCTGTCACCCGTGGCAACCACGGTGGGCGATTGTGCCCATGGATTACAAATATGTCCAGCGATCTGCTAATGCTGGACATCTCTTTGTGGATTACAAATTTTTCCAGCAACCTGCTACTGCTGGACATTCTGAACTTCTGCTTCAAATTCCTGCTTGTTACAGTGAAGTGTACCTGGAACTGTCTACTGTTGCCTGGGGTAATTGGAGTAAGCCTGTGGGTGGGAATGTGCTAAGAATGTTCCTTTCAGTGAGACATGGGCTACTAACTTTATTGTTGCTACTGGCAACCACCGGAGAGGTCAGCGACCATCTACTTTCAATTGTTTGGGCACAGTCGATGCTGAGCAACATGCCTGGAACAGTCCTGCTAGTCGAAGCATGCCTGCAAACTTCAGTTCATCCAACAAGGGGTTACAGCAGCATGCTCAGGGAGGGGCCTGCCTATCATTTCTACAGATGCCAGCTTGTCTGGAAGTGAGGGGGCAGTGCCACGCCCTACAGGAGACCCAGCATTCCCTGCTAGCAGCAGACACCACAAGGCAAAGGAGCTAGATGGTGGAGGGTAGTCGCATGCTCTCAGCGCTGAACTGATTGCCTGATGTGCAGGAGTGGACACTGGTCGATACAGGTTTGGTTGGAGCATCGTGGGGGATTCGCCCTCGGGGTGATTGTTCGGATGGAACGGCTGTGCCTGTTGTGTCCAGATTGCAGGATATCGACCGCGGTCATCAGTGCGTTCTGAGTCCGGTGCAGTCATTGTGGCGAACCATACAATCGACTTGCTCAACTCCAGCCAGCAGGAGCCACAGTATTACAGCATGGACCTACACTCAGGACTGTGTCGCGTGTAGCCACGGAAATCCTGGAAGGCCGGAGTTGGCCTGGAATCGAAAGGCAGGGTAGAGTCTGAGCCTGGTGACTCCCCGGGGAATATCAGCAACATAGGGGAAGATGAGAATGTCGTGGCTTGCGGCCTGGTCGGGGACCTGGTGAC
Organism: Aquarana catesbeiana; assembly: GCF_042186555.1. Classification (NCBI taxonomy): domain Eukaryota; kingdom Metazoa; phylum Chordata; class Amphibia; order Anura; family Ranidae; genus Aquarana; species Aquarana catesbeiana. The sequence goes on along the minus strand of NC_133325.1, from coordinate 272,973,034 downwards.
TGTAAGTACTGCCAGGCAGGAACCAGAAACTGTCCTTGAAATGTTCCACTCTTATGTTCCCTGCTATCCTAGTCCAGAAGGAGCCAGTGCTGGAGGGGGGTGCGCCCTCAGGTGAGCTGGACGGAGAGTGAGAGGGCTGAGCCATAGATTGGGGTTCTCCTAGACTGTTAGCTAAGTTCGGGTTCCTGGAGAGGTTAGCAGAATGTTCATCTCCTGATAGCTGCTTGGAGGGGGAATGGGAGACAGGAGGTTTCCAGGTCCCGGAAGTTCCGTCCAAGGGAGGAGAAGAGCCAGAGTCTGCTGGGAGGCCTGAAGATGCTGCTGGAACCCCCAACAGTTACAGACAACTTTTTGTCCAAAGACCCTCCCCCCCCCGGACCAGAGCGCCCACCTATAGGCAGTAGGTGAAGAGGTTCCCTGATGCCTGCGTCCTGCAGGGTAAGGGAAACCCTAGAGAGCTACCCAGGTTTTCCAGGTTTCAGCGGGAAGTACAAAGGAGAGTTGCTCTGGAGTGGGGTCTGCATTATCCCCATGCCCCTCCCGAGAGCATGGACATCGTGGAGAACTCTAGGAAAGAGTGGGAAGATGATTTGGTCTGGGAGTTTCTGCATATCCCCAGGCCTCTGTGGGCACTCGAGTGTGAGGAGACTTAGGCCTGTTTTGTGGACATTCGGAAAGAATGAAGACTGGGGAGAGCTATATACAAAGACAGGGTGATGGTAGTGATGGCGGAGCTGCCTGAAAGTAGTCACTCTGTCTCCATCAGAGAGGAAGGGGGTAACAGGAGGAGATTGACTGACCCGCACTTCTATATATGAGGGGACTGTTGGAGAGTACAGTCTACCATAGGAACTGCCACATGAACTGCTAGAGAGTAGCAGAATGTGTCCCCTTCCCTGACTTTGCAGGAACAGACCAGCCTGCCACCCAATGTGCCCAATGATGGATCTTTCCTGTTGCAAGGACAATTAGGGTGAGGTCTGTTTCCTAAACCAACTCTTTGAGGAGCCGGTTTGCCCGGGGAGGGGGCCCCTCCCATCAGGAACTCCAAAAAGAACTCTTGCTTTGAGGAATAATGTGTTCTTCACTCAGTGTTCTGTCAGTAGGCTTATAACCCCCTTCTGACAGAAATTCTTGTAAAATGTACAGGTAGTTGGTAGAATAGGATGTTGTTTGTTTTGCAGGACCCTTCAGGATGGGACGGCTGTTTATCCCTCTCCGGCTAGAGCTGCAAAACCTGTGAACAGAGGATTTCCCTTGAGAGGGAGATGCTCTGGACTATGTAATGTGCATAATTTTTGTAGTGGTAGGGATTTGTAGTTAGGAATGCAATGTATATGCCGTAGATACTGAACAGAATAATCTTTTATATTTTTGATACATATTTATTTGTATATATGTTTCCCATTCAAGTTTGTTTCCTTTTACCCTCCTATTCAATTTATGGGATGCCCTTGCTCCTGGCCCCAGGAGTTATTTTTCAAATTTTCCCAACGAAGGGACTGGCAGATTTTGGTGGGGGATGAGTGTAGCACCCTCTAGGTAGGTAGGTGCTAGAGGTAGAAGTTTTGTTAGGACCGCTAAATTTAGGCAGGCTTGGCTGGTAGTCATGCCTATTTGTTTTGTTTTGATCTGGGCTGGGAGTGGCTCAGGGTAGCAACTGGTGACTCATAGGCAGCATCACTAAGCCCTCTTTTTTTCAGAGCTGGGTAGAAAGTTCTGGAAAGGGAGGAAGAGAGGAGAGGTGGAGCTGCCTGGGGTGTATTAGGGAGCACTGACCAATCCCCAACCTGGATTGGCAGGGGGCAGGCCTCCTTAAATACCCAAGGTCAGCCCAGCTGGGGAGGAGTTGTCGGAAGGAAAGAGCTGGAGTGAGAGTGTGGAGGCTGTCAGGACCTTTGAGGGAGCTCCCCAATCTGGGGGGGGGGTGAGCTTGGGCCTTTACTCGGGTGCAGCCGGGGACCACCTTCAGGAAAGCATGAAGAGGGCCTGGGCCGGAGTCAAAAGACAGAGCAAGGAGAGGACAGCGGAAGAGAGCACTGTTAAGAGACTCCAGGGAAGACAACTGGTCGCAGGCAGGAGGGCTGCCGAGTGAGGCACAGTCAGGAGGACTGGGGAGGCATGCCTAACAGGACTTGGAATTTGCAGTCTGTATGGGTGCAGAACCAGAAGTGTGGACTGTGGTGAAAGGGGCAGTGCAGAGAGGCAGCTGCAGCCAGGAGGACTGGCAGGGCCTGAAGAGGGCTAAAAGGGGTCAGAAGCCACGTGTAGGACAGCTAGTACAAGGACTTTTGCTATTTTTCCTGCTACACTATAGGTGCCTGTGGTCCCTGTCTGCAAAAGGCAGTTGCTGAGGCTTGGCCAAGCCAGTGTCAGGCCTACTGATACAAATATACTAGCTCGTCCTGGGAATTAAGTGATGTGCTGGAGGTGGCAGAGAGTAATCGTCTGCAGCAAGTGATGTGCTGGAGGAGTAAGGAGAGGTAACTTCAAGCAAGAGTGTGCAAGAGAACGTTGAAGGATTATGTACAGGGAGTATACATAGTTTGTCCCAAACCTATTTGCTATTGATCCTTTACTGGGTATCCCATATACTCCATCCCCATCCAAGTTCTATCCCCCAATAAAATAAAAAAAAAACAAAGTTCAGTGGCTGTTTCATGACGTCATGAAGTCACCATCCTTGCTGGTGAGTGTTATATAATTATGTAAGTTTTTGTATTTAGTGTCTATTATTCAAAATCTGTGTGATTGATTGAAATATGGTTGATAAAAATCCTATAAATTGAAAATGAAACAGTATTGCAGTATGATAATGCAAGTATTTTTATATAAAATTAAAAAAAAATCTATTTTGCATCTTTTCAATGCTACTATTACAAAACAATCAAGAATCAGTAGAAATATTTTATAATTGCCAGAATGATTGTGTTGCTTGTTATGAAACCATCAAAGGTTATACTTTGATTATCAAAACACTGACATAACCATCTGCCAATGCTTTTTATCACCAGGAAGCAGGACAATCTGCTAAGCATTCTCCAAATGTGTTTGTTTCGAATATGAAAGTTAACATTAACCATCTTCTGTGTCAACCGTTGAAAAATAAGCTGTGAAGATTTATTTTTAAACTGGATAAATACTGGGTTTATGGAAAAATATGCTTGGAAAGTATGCATTCATTAGAAATTCTACAAAAGTGTACAGTTATTTGAACTAATCAGAAGGTTTACATTTGAGATAAGAAAGATCTGAATTATGTGCATACGATTATTTTTTTCTCCAGACACCTCTCATACAGTTTGATAATTTAGCCCATTAGGGTTTATACGTAATCTGCAGATTATTGTCCTGTGCATTGTGCTAACAACTCCCCCGCCTGAGCATTATCCACTCAGGAATCATATGGATGAGATGGAGATTCTGATTTTACAATTATCCCTTTTATGAAACCATTGCATGGCATGTTTTTATAACCGCCAGCACAATCCTAGCAGTCCAGTTTTAGACAGATAGATGGGAGTACTGGAAGTACTGATCTTAAAATATGATCTTAAAATATATAGTCAGATTTGCAATTTGAATAATCAGAACTTATAGTTGCACTCCAATTAAAAAATAAATTGCCCCCTCCTCCTGCACAGGAAAGTTTATTACTGCATTTCCCACCCACTCCCTGTAGGATTATGGGCCCCTGATGTCCTTCCGTATAATGGTGGTGCATGCGGACATCAGAAAGGCCATGACTGGATAAAAATGTTCTCTATTTTTCTCATTCATATACTTATTCAAGGTGAAAGGTTCAGAAAGTACTGAAGTCTGTGAGTTAGAATGACACAGAATAAGACCTCAGCAAAGATAACCTCCATGTTTCTCTCATGACAAGTTTTTCTTAAGCGTACCTCATATATCTCATGATGCCTTTAAGGTCAGCAGCTTTAGCTCATAAAAATACTTGCAAAAAGAATAAAAGAAAAGATCATGTCACATAGGTAGCCTTTTCCAAGCTGAAAGTATGGCCAGTGGTCTAAATAGAGGTCTTCCTTTTATGGGTAGTTTTCAGTAAATTAAAAAAAAAAACATTTTATTTGAACGAAATACAGCTTTGCATGAAATAAAACCTGTGTGCCATCTTTTCTAAAGATACTGTATATAGCAGGGGTGGGCCACTCTGATGCCCCATAAAAAGGCTGCATTGCTTCCACTGCTGGCATATCTAAAGGCAAGTGGTGTATCATCCATGTGTGCAGTGTGTGCGTGGCACACAAGCCCCGAGGGAAGGGGACCCACTGTGCTCTGAGCCACACTGCGCACACAGAGGTGTCTGTGACAAATCCTAGCCATAGCAGCTGTGCCCGCTGCTGGCTGTTGAGACAGCTTATCATATCACCCAAAACATAGCTGCCAGTGCCTCGACAGGCAGCGCTGTAGACACAGTCTGCCCTATCTCTCCTGACCAAATAAATAGGTCACAGGACTGAGCAGCAGCAGCCAATAGGAGTAAGAGATAGGGAAATATATCCACTAATTGATGAGAGGGGCAGTCGGTGGGCGGAACCTGGCTTCCCATGGTCACTGCAATCATTGTTCGCCCCCAGAGAAGAGAGTATTCAGTGTATGTATATGTATAGTACAGGAGCCAGCATATACAGTGTATATATTCAGTACAGGGGACATATATGCAGTATATATATATATATATATATATATATATATATATATATATATATATATTGCAGAGAGGACAAGGACAGCATAGAGTAAACAGAGTATTCTCACACAGTGTGCCCCCAATGTAATGTGCCCTGCTGCTCTTTCATGTAATGTACCCTGCTGTGCCCCTTATGTAAATTATTATAATAATACACGATTTATATAGCGCCAACAGTTTACACAGCGCTTTACAATTTAGAGGGGGGACAGCACAATTACAGTACAGTTCAATACAGAAGGGATAGGAGGGCCCTGCTCGTAGAGCTTACATTCTAAAGGGAGGGGGTGGTGGTACAAAAGGTAATAGATGCAGGGAATGATTTGATGGGGGTGGCTCTGGGACAGTTGTTAGGTGGGTGTGGGATAGGCTTCCCTGAAGAAGTGAGTTTTCAGGCATCTCCTAAAGGAGGACAGGTTAGGGGCTGATCAGATATACCGGGACAGGGAGTTCCAGAGGATGAGAGAGGCTCTGGAGAAGTCCTGAAGGCAATCATGGGAGGAGGTAACAAGGGAGCTAGAGAGCAGGAGGTCCTGGGAGGAGTGGAGGGGACAATTTGGGTGATATCTGCAAATGAGATTGGTGATGTAGCTGGGGGCGATGTTGTGGATGGCCTTGTATGTTGTGGTTAACATTTTTATATGGTGGGGTAGGGGAAGTCAGTGAAGGGATTGGCAGAGAGGAGCAGCAGTCACGGAGCGGTTAGTGAGGTGTATTAGTCTAGCAGCAGCATTCATAATAGACTGAAGGAGGATAACCTGCGTAAGGGTAGGCTATTAAGGATAGAGTTGCAGTAGTCAAAGCGAGAAATAATCAAGGAGTGAATAAGTTGCTTTGTGGTGTTATTAGTCAAGTGTTGAATTCTGGAGATGTTGCAGAGGTTAAGGCGGCAGGATTTAGCCAGCGATTGGATGTGGGGGCTGAAGGAGAGGTCAGAGTCAAGGATTACACTCAGCACCCTGGCATGTGTGGAGGGACAGTGAATGTAAATGTGCCCTGATGTGCCCCTCATATAATGTGCCTTGATGTGCCCCTCATATAATGTGCCCTGTTGTGCCCTATGTAATGTGCTCTACTGAGCCCCCCATGTCATATGCCCTGCTGAGCCCCCCATGTCATATTGTGCCCTGCTGAGCCCCCCATGTCATGTGTTCTGCTGAGCCCCCCATGTAATGTTCCCTGCTGAGCCCCCATGTAATGTGCTCTGCTGAGCCCCCCATGTAATGTGTTCTGCTAACCTTCTTTCAACTGCCCTGTTGAAACCCCTATACTTTGCCATGCTGGCCTCCTGTGCTCTGCTTTTCTCAGGTTTGACCCAGAACTGGCATCTGTGCAGAAAAAAAGCAAACAGAAGTGCCACATTAAATAGGTACATTTTAATATTTATTCTATTATCTAATGTGGTTTCTAAAAATAATTGTTAACAAATCAACAGCTCACTGATCACACCAATGTTCTATGAGCTGTAGAATGTGAACATTATGTCATGGGTTCTCCAAGATCTCATAATTTTTGCCAAGGTTTCCGCCAAGGTAAAAAGGATAAGAAACTCTGCACTGTGTATTAGATTACAGACTCCTGCACTATATACACTGTAAAATAATCAAAGCATATTTTTTGAGTACAAGAAGGCTTCTGATTTTCTTTAGCCACACCACTTTAGGCCCCTCCCACTTTGAATGCCCCATTGCTACTCTACAATAGGTAGCTAAAAATACCCTAATGCCGCATACACATGGTCGGAATTTCCATCAACAAATGTTCAATGTGGGCTTGCTGTCTGAAATTCCGATTGTGTGTGGGCACCATCGGACATTTGTTGTCAGAATTTCCGACAACAAAAATTTGAGAGCTGGATCTCAAATTTTCCAACAACAAAATCCGTTGTCGTAAATTCCGATCGTGTGTACACAATTCCGACACATAAAATTCCATGCATGCTCAGAATCAAGCAGAAGAACCGCACTGGCTATTGAACTTCATTTTTCTCGGCTCGTCGTACGTGTTGTACGTCACCGCGTTCTTTTTTTATTTTTATCAAATAAAGGGGCCCAACTTGTAATCTTGCACACAGGCCCACTGATTTCATAAAATACCCCTGCTAAAGGCTTCCTGGTAAAGAGGAGTAAAAAGTCCACATCGTTGTCCTACCAAGTGCTGGATGAGGACAGAGTGCAGGATGCCCCCCGGTATGGATGGAGTATGCCATATCTGAGCAGTGGTCAGCTAAGTGGCCCATCGGAGGCTGCCCTCCCACAGCCAGCCTTGACCGAGCCACCCTGGCTCCTTCCTGCATCTCTCAGCCACCATATGCCAGCCAGTTCGGGAACCCAGAGTCGATGCAGCAGGCACTGTTCAGCCCGACCCACCTAGTGAGCAGAGAGTACCCGGAGCGGTGCTTCAGCCTGGGATGCGGGTTACTGAGAGGCAGGGAAGAGGGAGAGCGAAAGGGGGGCTGAGTCACTGCATAATGGGCCTCTGGGTTGTACAGTCAGTCTTCTTATATTATTGTGATATATATAGTATTCTTTCCTTTATTGTAGATGCTATATTTACCTGGAATTACCTTAGAGGTTAAACCACCTATAGTTATGAGAAAACTTTGTACCAATCCAGATGGTTTTAGCTGATGATGTCCATTGAAAGCAATGAAATCAAAGAGAGATTCCAGCTGATTAATATCTTGTAGGGAATATAATTTACCGAATCTGTGCTGGGTATTTTTAGCACACCCTTATATCATAAATTACATATAATAAACAAATAAATAAAACATCTTCATTTAAATTATAAAAAATACATAAAAATTGTGAAGTCCATGTAGAAATCCCACACGTGAATAACGTCCTCATTGAGTATAGGAAAGGTTCCTCTCCACCAGCATTTAAAAATATGACGTCAGACATAGGTTGACGAAACGGCCTTGGGTGGTGACTGATATACGTAATTTCTGGTCAGCTGGAACGCAAGTAAAGCACAAACCAGTGATTCCTATACAATACACGCTGATCCCTGTCTTCTTTGAAGTAAGTGCAATACAACCTTCTTTTCTAAATAAACGATTTGAAATACTGCACCATGAGAGTGTTATTTCCTATCCTTCTCTATATGGCAACACTGGAGCTTTGAATATGCCATCTATATATACACAGTATCTCACAAAAGTGAGTACAGCCCTCACATCTTTGTAAATATTTTATTATATCTTTTCATGTGACAACACTGAAGAAATTACACTTACTACTTTACATTGTAGCAAAGTGTAACAGCTTGTATAACAGTGTAAATTTGCTGTCTCCTCAAAATAACTCAACACACAGCCATTAATATCTAAACTGCTGGCAACAAAAGTGAGTACACCCCCTAAGTGAAAATGTCCAAATCGGGCCCAAAGTGTCAATATTTTGTATGGCCACCATTATTTTCCAGCACTGCCTTAACCATCTTGGGCATGGCATTCACCAGAGCTTCACATGTTGCCACTGGAGTCTCCACCACTCCTCCATGATGACAACAGGGAGCTGGTGGATGTTAGAGACCTTGCGATCCTACACCTTCCATTTGAGGATGCCCCACAGATGCTCAATAGGGTTTAAGTCTGAAGACATGCTTGGCCAGTCCATCACCTTTACCCTCAGCTTCTTTAGAAAGGCAGTGGTCATTTTAGAGTTGTGTTTGGGGTCGTTACGTTGGAATACTGGCCTGCGGCCCGATGTCCGAAGGGAGGGGAAACATACTCTGCTTCAGTATGTCACAGTACATGTTGGCATTCATGGTTCCCTCAATGAACTGTCGTTCCCCAGTTCTGGCAGCACTCATGCAGCCCCAGACCATTATAATCCCACTACCATGCTTGACTGTAGGCAAGACACATTTGTCTTTGTACTCCTCACCTTGTTGCTGCCACACACGCTTGACACCATTTGAACCAAATAAGTTTATCTTGGTCTCATCAGACCACAGGACATGGTTCCAGTAATCCATGTCCTTAGTCTGCTTGTCTTCAGCAATCTGTTTGTGGGCTTTCTTGTGCATCATCTTTAGAAGAGGCTTCCTTCTAGGATGACAGCCATGCAGACCAATTTGATGCAGTGCGTATAGTCTGAGCACTGACAGGCTGACCACCCACCACTTCAACCTCTGCAGCAATGCTGGCAGCACTCTGCAGCAATTTTGGCAGCACTCATACATCTATTTCTCAAAGACATCCTCTGGACACGTGCACTTAACTTCTTTGGTCGACCATGGTGAGGCCTGTTCTGAGTGAAACCTCTCCTGTTAAACCACTGTATGATCTTGGCCACCATGCTGCTGCTCAGTTTCATGGTCATAGCAATCTTCTTATAGCCTAGGCCATCTTAATGTAGAGTAACAATTCTTTTTTTCAGATCCTCAGAGAGTTCTTTGCCATGAGGTACCATGCTGAACTTCCAGTGACCAGTATGAGAGAATGAGAGGGATAACACCAAATTTAACACACCTGCTCACCATTGATACCTGAGACCTTGTAACACTAACGAGTCACATGATGGGTTTGATGGGCCCAATTTGGACATTTTCACTTAGGGGTGTACTCACTTTTGTTGCCAGCGGTTTAGACATTAACAGCTGTGTGTTGAATTATTTTGAGTTGACAACACATTTACACTGTTATAAAAAAACACTCACTACTTTACATTATAGCAAAATGTAATTTCCTAAGTGCTGTCACATGAAAAGATATAATAAAGTATTTACAAAAATATGAGGGGGTACTCACTTTTGTGAGATACTGTGTATATATAGATAGCATATTCAAAGCTTCAGTGTTGCCATATAGAGAGGGATAGGAAATAACACTCTCATGGTGCAGTATTTCAAATCATTTATTTAGAAAAGAAGGTTGTATTGATACTGTATATTGAATGGATGACAGCAGCGGTTTGAATTCATTCCTGTGACCTCATGTATGACATTTTGGATTTTCCCATACTGTATGCGTAATTTGACTCACTGTAATAGGGGTCGATTAAGTCTGGTGAGTGCACAGCGTGTCTGCATGCTAGTGGAGAGGAAACTTTCCTATACTCACTGAGGACATTTATCACGTGTGGGATTTATACATAGACTTCACAATTTATATGTATTTTTTATAATTTAAATGAAGAAGTTTTATCTATTTGTTTATTCACTATGTTGATATGTAATTTATTATTTAAAAGCGCGGTTCCTTTGTTCCTTTTCATGTTGTGTTTTTTACACTTTACAAGACGTAGCTCTTTATTGTAGTTTCTTTCGTTTTTGTTTTGTGTGGGTTTGGAACCTATTGGTTCCTATATTTTCTTTTATTTTTAGCACCCTGCTGTTATTCTACATTCTCTCAAACTCAAGTCAGACTTATTGGTAGTTTACACTTTAATTTTTTAATCGAGAAGAATTTAATACATTAATATGCATACAGTATATGTGTGATATTTTTGAACAGTTTTATTTGGCAAGTCTGTTCTTCTCAAAATGCAGTGAAATTGCTGTTTACAGAATTGGATAAAAATGTTTTGCTGTGAATATATTATCACTTATTTTGTGTGTACTTTCATATGCAACAAACAGTAAAAAAAAACAGAAATGATGAGGTTTAGGATAGGGGTATGTTTAGAGATTGGGATCACAAATAAGAGTACAGTAGATTGCTATGATGGGAACACACTGCGGGTGACAGTGGTGGCTAGTGGTATATTTGTGGTATTTGTGGGGAAGGGTGGGGCCAACAATGCACCCCCAGCCCCCCCCCTGTCAGTTGGGTCACCAGCATCAACCACCTCCCCGCCCCCTCCATGGGTGAGTCGGCTGTGAGAGGACAAAGAAAACCCTCTAATGGGACTTTGTAGGACATGAACTCCAAGGAGGCAAGATTTGATAGTGTAAAAAGTTTAAAATGTATTAATTGGAAATATTAAAAGGTTTTGGTGCAGAATTAAAACATATACAAATAGATATGGTAGAAGTAAATACAAAATGATGAAAGAATGAATAACCACAACACTGTCGATGGAACAACCAAGATCAGCTGTCAACACCGCACATTGTACTGCACGCCTGCCTACTGCAGCGCCATATCTAGAGAGGTCATGCAGTGCCTGTGGATGCACGATGCGGTCTCTGGGATTTGTAGTCCCCCTGAGATTGTACAGGTCAGGCTCAGTATACACACCAGGGACTGTCGCTCCTCTCTGCCCATAATCTGCACAGCTCTGATCAGCAGCTCCTCCTCTGTACACCTCCGCTCTCTCCCGGTGGCCACAAAACTCTCCAGCAGCTCCAGCACCTGAACCACTTATGGGACCACCCCAAACAGACTTCAGGCCATACTGTTCGGTGAGGCTCTGCAGCTCGGAGCCCAGGCTCTTGGCCATGCTGTAAGCATCTTCCAAGGACAGAGCAGCAGGTGCCTGCTGCTATACCATCCCCACCCTCCTCCTCCTCCTAGGCCAATGGGCTCACTTCTCCTTCCGGCCAATTGGGAAACGGGTCTCAGGATCAGTATGACAATAGTGAATATTCATTTGCTATTATCACACAACTGGGTGGGCTCTGGGTGCAGTGCTCTGCACCCGAGCCCACCCTTTTTTGAAGCTTATTCGAGCCTCTGGCTCTAATCACATGCTTCAAAAACCCATTGGAATCCATGAGTCCAGCGCCCCGTAAACAGACGCATGGACAGGGGATAGCATGGGTGCGCCCTGCATTACAGGCCAACACTGGCGGGTGACCACAAACAATTTTGGCTTAAAATGTTATTGCCAAGTTTAATGAGCCAAAAACTAACATATCACTGGATCAAGATAGCCCATCTGATCAATTTTTAATGCCAATAGATAGCTTTACAAAAGTTAATTCTTAAATTAAGATTAGATTACATTAATGTACAAACTAAAATGGTTACAATACTGTTAAGACTTTTAGCTAGCACATATTTTAGGTTGGATGGTCTAATTTTATAAGGTAAAGTCACTTATTTTACATCTAAGCGATATTCAAGACAGATAATTAAGACTACCAGGGTTTTGTTTGTTTTTTACTGGTAAACAAAACCATGGTTTCAATTGTTGCCACGGAAAAGGAAATACAAATCAGCTACATAAGGAAAAGTTTATGTGCAGAAAGTAAAACACATTGTATCCTTTTCTGCATCTTTTTATTCAAAGCGTAACTCTGAGCAAATATTAACCTCACTCCCACCCCTCAACCCATCATGGACATTTTCTCTTCTTTTACCATGTGAAACAAAATATACTTGCCCAAATCAACTATACAGGTCTCTTGTTGGCATGTTTACGGGTGCGGGAGACCGCTAATCCAGTGTTGCAGGTGTGCCAATGCCAGCTAGTCCCTGACAATCCCCTTACACTGATATCACCCACTCGTCTGGATCCTGAGAGAACCCTGCCATTGCACAGACAATGGAAAGGGTCCACATCATGTAGCCAGTGATGTGGACACACAATAAGGAACTCATGTAAACAGATGAGGAGAGAAAACCCAGGAATTGAGCACCACATGAGCGCGAGTACATAGGACATTTTTCCCCCTAATGCCAGTAAGCAGTTAGGGAGGAATGAGAAGGGGTTACTATTTGTCAAGAGTTAGGATTTAAGGTTTTGCTCAAAGTTTATCTTTCAATGAAGATGCTAGCTCTGGTGACACCCCATTATTCCATCACTTTGGACGGGTTTCCTGCTTTGACTGTGGGACAGGAAGTGTAAGGAAATTTCCCCAATGAAACACAGATGGCAAAAAAAAAGAACTGACAAGGGTTATAACCCTCCCTTATTCTATTCAGATGTTAAAAGGTTTGCCTTTAAATCTACTTTAAAGGGGTTGTAAAGGAAGAAGATTTTTTATCTTAATGCATTCTGTGCATTCAAATAAAAAGCCTTCTGTGTGCAGCAGGCCCCCTAACACTTAGGTGAGGTCCCTCTCTGTCCAGTGATGTCCACGAATGGCTCAGCTGTCCGAGATTCTTCTTCCTGATTGGCTGAGGCACAGCAGCGGCGCCTTTGGCTACTGTCAGTCAACTAGCCAATAAGAGAGAGGGGGCGAGGCTGGGTTAGAGCTCTGTGTCTGAATGAACACAGGGAGCTGTGACTCAGTTCGGGTGCCCCCACAGCAAGCTGCTTGCTGTGGGGGCACTCAACAGGAGGGAGGGCCAGAATCACAGAGGAGGGACCCAAGAAGAGGAGGATCCAGGCTGCTCTGTGCAAATCCACCACAACAGAGTAGGTAAGTATAACATGATTGTGAGCACTGCCTTTACAACCCCTTTAAAATCAATATAATAATACTAATAATAATATTAATAGTAGTAATAATAACATCAATAATACTTTCTAATGTTTCTAATTTTTTTAAGACACCTTACTAACTGGAATGGTACCCATGAATTGGCATAGAGCAAATGTGGTGCCAATATTCAAAATAGGGTACTATAAAGCTGTGCACTTGGATGCTAAAAATATGCATGCAAAATATCAATTAGGAGGGGAGTTTCTGGGAAAATCAGTGATGGAAAAGATTCAGGGATTCTTGTAGACCACATACTTATCAATATCATGGGATGCCAATTTGCAGCTAATAAAGCTAGCAGAATACTTACATGTATTAAAATGAGCATATATTCAAGGGATAACCAAATAATTCAAACCTTTGCTTAAGTCTGGAGAATAGCAGCTTAAGAGGTGATATAATCACGATGTACAAGTATATGAAAGGTGATTATAGTAACTTTAAGAACCTGTTTACTGTAAGGTCCCTGAGGAAAACACACTGCCACAATTTGAGATTGGACGAACAGAGATTTAATATTAAATTACATAAGGGTTTCTTTATGGAGCAGTAAAAATCTGCTCTCCCTTCCCCAAGTAGTAGTATTTGCACATTATATGGGGGTGGGAATTCTTAAAGACACAAATTTACACACATACAGTCAGGTCCATAAATATTGGGACATCGACACAATTCTAATCTTTTTGGCTCTATACACCACCACAATGGATTTGAAATGAAACAAACAAGATTTGCTTTAACTGCAGACTTTCAGCTTTAATTCGAGGGTATTTACATCCAAATCAGGTGAACAGTGTAAGAATTACAACAGTTTGTATATGTTCCTCCCACTTTTTAAGGGACCAAAAGTAATGGGACAGATTAACAATCATCCATCAACTTTTTAATACTTGGTTGCAAATCCTTTGCAGTCAATTACAGCCTGAAGTCTGGAACGCATGGGTTTCATCCCTGGTGATGCTCTGCCAGGTCTCTACTGCAATTGTCTTCAGTTCCTGCTTATTCTTGGGGCATTTTCCCTTCAGTTTTGTCTTCAGCAAGTGAAATGCATGCTCAATCGGATGCAGGTCAGGTGATTGACGTGGCCATTGCATAACATTCCACTTCTTTCCCTTAAAAAACTCTTTGGTTGCTTTGCAGTATGCTTCGGGTCATTGTCCATCTGCACTGTGAAGTGCCGTCCAATGAGTTCTGAAGCATTTTGCTGAATATGAGCAGATAATATTGCCCGAAACACTTCAGAATTCATCTTGCTGCTTTTGTCAGCAGTCACATCATCAATAAATACAAGAGAACCAGTTCCATTGGCAGCTATACATGCCCACGCTTCACTGATGAGGTGGTATGCTTTGGATCATGAGCAGTTCTTTACCTTCTCCATACTCTTCTCTTCCCATCACTCTGGTACAAGTGGATCTTGGTCTCCTCTGTCCATAGGATGTTGTTCCAGAACTGTGAAGGCTTTTTTAGATGTGGTTTGGCAAACTCTAATCTGGCCTTCCTGTTTTTGAGGCTCACCAATGGTTTACATCTTGTGGTGAACCCTCGGTATTCACTCTGGTGAAATCTTCTCTTGATTGTTTACTTTGACACACATACACCTACCTCCTGGAGAGTGTTCTTGATCTGGCCAACTGTTGTGAAGGGTGTTTTCTTCACCAGGGAAAGAATTCTTCGGTCATCCACCACAGTTGTTTTTTGTGGTCTTCCTGGATCTTTTGGTGTTGCTGAGCTCACTGGTGCATTCTTTCTTTTTAAGGATGTTCCAAACAGTTGATTTGGCCACACCTAATGTTTTTGCTATCTCTCTGATGGGTTTGTTTTGCTTTTTCAGCTTAATGATGGCTTGCTTCACTGATAGTGACAGCTCTTTGGATCTCATATTGAGAGTTGACAGCAACAGATTCCAAATGCAAATAGCACACTTGAAATGAACTCTGGACCTTTTATCTTCTCCTTGTAAATGGGATGATGTGGGAATAACACACACCCAGCCATGGAACAGCTGAGCAGCCAATTGTCCCATTACTTTTGGTCCTTTAAAAACTGGGAGGCACATATACAAACTGTTGTAATTCCTACACCGTTCACTTGATTTGGATGTAAATACCCTTAAATTAAAGCTGAAAGTCTGCAGTTAAAGCACATCTTGTTTGTTTCATTTCAAATTCATTGTGGTGGTGTATAGAGCCAAAAAGATTACAATTGTGTTGATGTTCCAATATTTATGGACCTGACTGTAGGTTGAACTGGATGAACCTGTGTCTTTTTTTTAATCTTCAACTAAAATATGAAAAACTAGTTAGCACAAAGACACCATCACTGCCAAATGTCAGTACTACCTTTTTTACATTTATAATAAACATAAAAATGACAGGAGAATGTTAACTTATCATTGTAAATGTTGTGCTCATGCTATATTTAAATATTTTTGTATTCTGGGTATTTTTATTTTTATTCATTTTCCACATCCTTGCATTCATTTTCAATTAAAAAAAATATTCATATAAGCTTTCATTTGCAATGTTATATTGTCAGGAATATGCAATAAATGTCTTCTTTTCGTGAGCACCTTTCAATGTTGTTATTATTTTTAGCCTTCAAGTACGTTCCCAGAATTTTACTGACAATACCCTTTTCACATCCCTCCCACACTTCTTCCTTATCAAATTGCTTTACATGATGAGTAATCTTCTTCTGAGTTACCACACAAAAGATCCCATTTACACGTTACAAGGACTATGAATGAATAAAGATTCTGAAAGGATGGCAAGTAACCTAATCCACTTGGATTATGCATGGCTATAGAAAATATTTCTATTTTCAGTATGCATCATGATTTAGCCATGTAATGCCACTTACAGTCCATTCATCTTGTATAATGCATTTTCTAGGTTAAAGAACAAAATGATTGCAACATTTTGTCTCAATTAATATGGTTTGATGATTTAGCCAGGGAGAGAGTGACATAAAGGGTTTCACTACATAATGCTTAAAAAAAAACAATGTTTAGATAATCCCTGGTGTATGGAATTTAGATAAGGGGGGGCTTTTCACCTTCAAATGCCATACAGCACAGAACTGCTCTATATGTAAAGCTCCCTGTACACACACACACACACACACACACACACACACACACACATACATACATACATACATACATACATATATATATATATATATATATATATATATTTTTTTTTTTTTTTTTTTTTTACTGTGTCTGCAATTTGCCCCAAATCTGCCCCACGTGGACTAAAACCCAATTCCAGTGTGGCTGCAAGAATAAACAGTAAAGGACACTCCTTTCCCCACTGTTATTAAACAATTTTTCTCTTCTGGTTGTACAGATATAAAAGAAAAAGACAGGTTTCATCATCGTTAATTGTAACAGTAATATTAATTATATTTCACTGAGGGTACCTCTGCTTGCTGCAAGGTGTGCCAACAGGTCAACGAAGAAAAAAAGTGAATTTTTTATTTTCATTAGATTTTTTGTCTAATCATAAAAAGAAAGCCTTGTTTGTCCCTAAAAAAATAAATAAATATATACATCTCCCCCCTTCTAAGTCCCCCCTTGTCTCTGCCCCCTACCCACCTCCAAGCACCGTCCCTTGATTCCACCCCCTACCCACCTCCCAGTACAGCCCAAAGTATCATTTGCTAAATAATTTGTATGGAATTTATTCTTGTCTAATAATAAGAAAAGCAGTAAAAATAGATGCACTGGAGCCAGCAACAATAGACCCCACCCCAGTAATAATAGATCCTCCCAAGCAACAACAGATTCCCCTCCCACCAATAATAGACCCCACCCCAACAACAAAAGGTCCTCCCAAGCAACAAAAATTCCCCTCCCAGCAATAATAGACACCACCCTAGCAACAATAGATCCCTCACACAGCAATAGACTCCCCCAGCAACAATGGTCCCCACCCCAGTAACAATAGTTCCCCCCAGCAACAACAGACCCCACCCCAGCAACAACAGTTCTCGACACAACAATAGACCCCCCAACACAGAAACAATGGACCATCCACAACAAAATACCACCGTCAGCAACATAAGATCCACCCTAGCAACATTAGACCCCGCCCCCCAGCAGCATCAACAGATTTCCCAGCGGTCATTAATAGACCCTGCAGCAGCCAGCAACAATAGACCTCTCCCACAACAGTAGATCCCTACAAGCACCATAAGACACCCCACCAGCAACAACAGATCCCCCACAAGCAATAATAGACCCTTACACAAAAGCAGGTCCCCCCCAGTTACCATAAATCCCCCAGCAGACAGCATCAATAGACCCTCCAGCACATCCTTTGCTATTACATACATTTGGTGCTGGAGGTGTGTATATATATATATATATATATATATATATATATATATATATATATATATATATATATATATATATATATACAGCCTCTGACTAACTCCTCCTGCACCATGCCCGCAGCCTCCGACATCTCCTCCTGTTTAATTTTATATCTATATCAATAATAACAAACAATGGGATCCGCACTCAGATATGTACCAATATTTTATATATACACAGTATCTCACAAAAGTGAGTACGTTCCTCACATTTTTGTAAATATTTTATACCTTTTCATGTGACAACACTGAAGAAATTACACTTTGCTACAAAGCAAAGTAGTGAGTGTACAGCTTGTATAACAGTGTAAATTTGCTGTCCCCTCAAAATAACTCAACACACAGCCATTAATATCTAAACCTCTGGCAACAAAAGTGAGTACACACCTAAGTGAAAATGTCCAAATTGGACCCAAAGTGTCAAAATTTTGTGTGGCCACCATTATTTTCCAGCACTGCCTTAACCCTCTTGGGCATGGAGTTCACCAGAGCTTCACAGGTTGCCACTGGAGTCCTCTTCCACTCCTCCATGATGACATCATGGAGCTGGTGGATGTTAGAGACCTTGTGCTCCTCCATCCATCACCCGCCAGTCCATTACCTTTACCCTCAGCTTCTTTAGCAAGGCAGTGGTCATCTTGGAGGTGTGTTTGGGGTCGTTATCATGTTGGAATATTGCTCTGCGGCCCAGTCTCCGAAGGGAAGGGATCATGCTCTGCTTTAGTATGTCACAGTACATGTTGGCATTCATGGTTCCCTCAATTAACTGTAGCCCCCAGTCCTGGCAGCACTCATGCAACCTCAGGTCATGGCACTCCCACCACCATACTTGACTGTAGGCAAGACACACTTGCCTTTGTACTCCTCAACTGGTTGCCGCCACACATGCTTGACACCATCTGAACCAAATAAGTTTATCTT
The DNA here is from genome assembly GCF_042186555.1 of Aquarana catesbeiana. Taxonomy (NCBI): domain Eukaryota; kingdom Metazoa; phylum Chordata; class Amphibia; order Anura; family Ranidae; genus Aquarana; species Aquarana catesbeiana. Next base: position 272,954,697 of record NC_133325.1, on the reverse strand, counting down.
GGCTTCATCAGACCACAGGACATGGTTCCAGTAATCCATGTCTTTAGTGTGCTTGTCTTCAGCAAACTGTTTGCAGGCTCTAGGTTTGGAGTGCATGCGACTTACATTTTCCCATTATGAGACAAGGATGGTGTTTGGTGGTTGGCGACTAGGCACTTAGCAATGGCATATAAATGTATGGAGAGATTACTCACTCTAATGTAATCTCCAACACAGTGCAACTTAGAGCTTACACAGAGCCTTTTCTTTCTACTCTGAACAAGGCAGAGGTAGAGTGACAGTAAGGCAAGTATAAACTGCTGGAAAGGCCATCATTAAAGCAAGTCTTTTTTTTACCTTGGACAGGTAAAGCAAAGGATTTGTTAAGGATTTTATTTTTGCTAAGTGTATCACTAATGGATGTCTTTAAATCTAGTTTTCTCCATTGGGATTCGTATTTAGCATATTTTCAGAGAATTTTTATTGTTTTTGCTATTTGTTGGAAAATCTCTGTATGGTGATCTAATCATTTCCTTTTCTACCATGTGTATGTTGCTTCACTTGTCAGCTGAGTTGCAGGTTAGTGCCTTTGGGGGGTTACTGACCGTTCAGTGGATGTAGATGTTTCACAGCTGAAACTTTCACTAAGACATTTGGTTGGAACAAGAGTAATCACTAGGCATGTGAACGCACGCATTCTAGTGTGGAGTGGCCCTTAGGGTAAAAGAAGGGGCATGCCCCAATGACTACAGATTGCCAGAAAAAAATTACACAACATAGTTACATAGTAGGTGAGGTTGAAAAAAGACACAAGTCCATCAAGTCCAACCTATGTGTGTGATTATGTGTCAGTATTACATTACATATCCCTGTATGTTGCGGTCATTCAGGTGATTATCTAATAGTTTCTTGAAGCTATCAATGCTCCCCGCTGAGACCACCGCCTGTGGAAGGGAATTCCACATCCTTGCCGCTCTTACAGTAAAGAACCCTCTACGTAGTTTAAGGTTAAACCTCTTTTCTTCTAATTGTAATGAGTGGCCACGAGTCTTATTAAACTCTCTTCTGCGAAAAAGTTTTATCCCTATTGTGGGGTCACCAGTACAGTATTTGTAAATTGAAATCATATCCCCTCTCAAGCGTCTCTTCTCCAGAGAGAATAAGTTCAGTGCTCGCAACCTTTCCTCATAACTAAGATCCTCCAGACCCTTTATTAGCTTTGTTGCCCTTCTTTGTACTCGCTCCATTTCCAGTACATCCCTCCTGAGGACTGGTGCCCAGAACTGGACAGCATACTCCAGGTGCGGCCGGACCAGAGTCTTGTAGAGCGGGAGAATTATCGTTTTATCTCTGGAGTTGATCCCCCTTTTAATGCATGCCAATATTCTGTTTGCTTTATTAGCAGCAGCTTGGCATTGCATGCCATTGCTGAGCCTATCATCTACTAGGACCCCCAGGTCCTTTTCCATCCTAGATTCCCCCAGAGGTTCTCCCCCCAGTGTATAGATTGCATTCATATTTTTGCCACCCAAATGCATTTTTTTACATTTTTCTACATTGAACCTCATTTGCCATGTAGTCACCCACCCCATTAAGTTGTTCAGGTCTTTTTGCAAGGTTTCCACATCCTGCGGAGAAGTTATTGCCCTGCTTAGCTTAGTATCGTCTGCAAATACAGGGATTGAACTGTTTATCCCATCCTCCAGGTCGTTTATAAACAAATTAAATAGGATTGGTCCCAGCACAGAACCCTGGGGAACCCCACTACCCACCCCTGACCATTCTGAGTACTTCCCGTTTATCACCACCCTCTGAACACGCCCTTATAGCCAGTTTTCAATCCATGTACTCACCCTATGGTCCATGCCAACGCACCTTATTTTGTACAGTAAACGTTTATGGGGAACTGTGTCAAATGCTTTTGCAAAATCCAGATACACCACGTCTGCGGGCATTCCTTTATCTAGATGGCAACTCACCTCCTCATAGAAGGTTAATAGATTGGTTTGGCAAGAACGATTCTTCATGAATCCATGCTGATTACTGCTAATGATATCGTTCTTATTACTAAAATCTTGTATATAGTCCCATATCATCCCCTCCAAGAGTTTACATACTATTGATGTTAGGCTAACTGGTCTGTAATTCCCAGGGATGTTTTTTGGGCCCTTTTTAAATATTGGTGCTACATTGGCTTAAACACAGAAGAGCAACATATAAAAAAGCAGGGAGTGAGTTATAACTTGTTATATTGTAAAACAAAGAAAAGAGGGCGCACTAACCTTGCACATTACCCAACTGGTATCTTTAATAATGTATGAAAAGAATACTCACAAACACATTAATGATAAAAGCATGTCAAGGTCCATAGTAGACACAAAGTGACCAGGTCACCAAGACTGTTCCCATCAAGTCGGGGAAACTCCCAGTTGGCTGACGCATTTCGAGGGGATGCGCATAGTTGGTGCGCCCTCTTTTCTTAGTTTTTTTGGCAAAATTTAATTGAGTGAGCTGAAGTTAAAAGCTGATTGGCTACCATGCACACCTGCACCAGATTTTGCACTTTCTTCTTTTAGTAAAACACCCCCATTATATCACATTTGACCCTGTCTTCCATAGCACCAGTAGTACAATTTCTAAAGGGATTTAAAATATTAGCAAAAGTGTGCCCAATAATTGAATAGGATGAATATGAATTCCTTAAAAAATTCCTAGTAGCATCACTTCACAATATAGTTTATGGAGTACAGCAGTTTGAAAATTACATTTGGAAAAGGAAGTATGGATGCCCAAAGTTTTCATTCTGCCTAGGACCCCATTTAGTCTTAATTTAGTCTTAATCTGACTACATATTTGCCCATCTAATGCACGCTGTAAGCTTTAAAGTTGATTTATGGGATCCCCCAGCCCCCCCTCACCTCACCCCACTCAATCTGATCACTGGCATTTAAAAATATCCTTTTTACTCACCTAAAGCTGCAGTCACATGATGCTCTAGTCCTGAGTCGTCTATTCTTTTCTTTTTACAGCAGAAGGGGTCATTCTTCAGTTGTCCACATCACTACCTACATGATGAGGACTGTTCCTTATGGCAGTCCAGTGGCACTTCTTCAGGATCCAGAAGAAGTGGTGTGAGTGCAAGGGACTCTAGGGGAGCAGCTGGAGCACATCTATAGCGCTCGATTAGCAGTCCTCCACACCCAGACATTGTGCCAGTGAGGGATCTGAATGGTGGACTTAAGTGAATATAACTTGCTTCACAAGGTAAGACAACAAAAATGTGCAGTATAGGTTAGAGATGGGTGAAAGGGGGAACTCATTTTTGCTCAGAGATGGGCTTTCATTTACTAATGTGTATGCTGCAGCGAAACTCCTGAACTGCAAGTACTAAATTATTTTTCTGACACAGCCCTTGTATCAAGATATATTTTTTTATACACAGAACAGTTAAGTGTAATATCCAAAGACAGGAGAAAACACAATAAGAAGAACTCAAAGATAATGTAAAGGCTTTGAAAAAGGTGTAAAGAAGCACAAAAGATATACTACACTGTTTAGGACGTTAATAGTAGAAGGTTAGGAACAGCGAAGTCCATAAATGTATTACAAATGAAAGTAGCGTGCTGCAATTTATAAAGTTGGAATGACATAAGGAGCTATAGTTTACCTTCTGGTCAATGTACTTATTCTCTTCAATTCCAGATCGTTTAGAATGATCACAAGAAGAGGATGAAGCTGATGGAAGCCTTCTTAGTAAGCAGCTAGTATCCTGTTGTTGCCGGTCAATGAATTGCTTCATGAAACTTTCCCTGAAAAACATACAAAGAAATAAAAGGGAGCACTACAATATACCATTAATGTGGTTTGTGATGTTTTCTCACATTTGGCAGGTGTGTGAAGAGAGCAGAACAAACAGGGTGAATAAAGAGAGTGGAACATACAAGCCATTACAACATTACAAAATGTCATTCATGAAACAGCTGAACTGCAGAAATCAGCTACTGCAGGCAGGGCTTTTTTTCTCAAACAATAGGTGCTGGAACTTAACCGCGGCCCCACAAAACCCCTCTCCCTACAGACAGCCTCCAAATCACATCAAATAGTGGGTGTGTTCATTCAAATTTCACGAAAACAGTAGGAGGGTCTTAAAGGGGCATTAAATACCAGGATTGCATTACATACCTAGTGCAAAGCTGTCACTTGTAAACACAGAAACCAGACTTCTGTGTTTACAAGTGATTGTGGTGAGCAGGCACCAAAGGGTCTGGGCCAGAGGTGGTGGAACTGAGATAAACACAGAAAGTTTAAAGCTCAATTGAATTTCAGCTAAAATCAGTCAAATGCATTCCAGATACAGTTAAAGAAAATGTGTTCAAAGGCTTACAACTTATTTTTTTCTTTAGAAAACAGTCACAGCCCAAGTAGAAAAAGCCCATCCTCTGCCAGCTGGGGTAAGCTGATTAAACTGTGCCAACTGGAACTTCACTACAGAACTGCAACCTATGTATGCTGATTCTGCCACAGTACTTCCAGAAAGCAATGTGATGCAATCAGGTCAGATTTTGTTCACTTATAAATTACACTTTTTCCTTTTGGCATTAAAAGACTATCGATAACCAACTTTACCTTTTTCCTCTAACCCATCCCAATGCAACTTCAGTGTCACTTATAACTCCACTTCCTTCTCTCTTATTTCTCTTTCTGTCCAGGTCCCCCAAGGTTCCACCCTCTGACCTCTTCTATTCCCTTTCTATACCTTCTAACTGAGTCAGCTGATAGTCTCCCACAGTTTCCAATATCACTTGTGTGCTGACGACACCCAAATCTATCTTTCAACTTCTCAGCTCACCCCATCAGTCTCCTCTCATTACTAATGGAGATATCAGTATGGATACCACAACATTTCCTCAAACTCAATCAAACTAAAACTGAGCTTATAATCTTTCCTCTCCACGTGCCCTTTCCACTGACTTCTCTGTCAAGATTGATGGCACACCTATCAGTCCATCCCTACGTGCCAGGTGCAATCTTGGATGCTGAATTTTCCTGTGGAACCCACATTCAATTATTGTCAAAATCGTGTGCCTCAAACTCAGTGCAATCTCCAAAATACGTCCCTACTTATCCATGACACCCCAAAGCTAACTCATTCCTTGGTAATTGCTTGCCTCAGCTATTGCTAACTCCCTCCTCGTAGGCCTACCTATACATAGATTTGCCTCCCCTTTAGTCCATCTTGAATGCTGCTGCCATCCACCTTACCAAACATTCGGTGCCTGTCACCTCTCTCTCTCTCTGCTAATTCCTCCATTGGCTTATGCTCACTCAAGAAATATAATTCAAAATACTAGCAACCAACTACATAGCCACCCAAAATTCAACATCCAAGATTGCACCTGGCAAAACTCTGCCCCCAACTACAATACACACCTCATCTCAAAATACCAACCAAACTATTCTCTTTGCTCCTTCCATGACCTCCTGCTCTGTAGCTCCCTTGTCACCTCCCAATCTCACCTGCTTGACTTCTCCAGAGCCTCTCCATCTTCTGGAACTCCTTATCCTAATCTGCACAACTATCTCCCACTTGATCAACCTTTAGGTGATCCCTGAAAATCCATCTCTTCAGAGAGGCCTCTAACTAGGCCTCTAACTAATAAACTGTAATTTTACTTTCTCCATCAGCTCATCCCCCACAGTTATTACCTTTTATATCACTTTAAACTTCCTTTTAGGTGGTAAGCTATAATGAGCAGGGCCCTCTGATCCCTCTTGTATTGCACTGTATTGAATGTGAAAGTGCGAAGCCCTGCACTGAGAAAATATAGGAGAAAACACAGGGTGCTCAAGAATACATTAAAGTGGCTCCAGAATGTAGGTTTTGAGTGGAGAGGGGTGCCTTTTCATTTTTCTCTGGGTTTTGTAATTTCTGAATCAAGGTTTGAAGCTCAGAGACTTCAAAGTGCTTTTGGAAGGAAGGAGTCTCCAATCCTATGTCTGGCTTTTGCCAGAAACCTGAGTGGGCAGGTGTTTATAGCCCTTAAATTCAGGGAGCTGACAATAGTTCGGAGCTCCACCCGAGAGACAGGAGGATTCCAATCTTTCCCCAGGAGTCAGAAACACTGTACGGGCAGAAGCATGTTTGTCTGCACAATGCAGGTGTAGTAAGTGACAGAGCAGCAAAGAGCTGGAAAAGAGCCAAGGTACAGGAACACTGAGGTACTGTGTTAGATGGTCAGAAGGACCAAGACAAAAAGCCTGAGCAGTGGTGCTGCTGGAGAGAGCCACAAGGCTGAATGCCATTTACGTTTGTGTTGATAGTGGAAACTCCTGCATAAGAAACTGATTTTCTGTGGGAACTTTTTCCATTCTTTTTAAAAAAGTGGGCCAGCAAGCCTTTAAACCACATTTCTGGAGAGGACTGAACTCACTAGGAAGCACTACCTCCCTCCACAACATCACAGTAACTGTACTCCCTCCATTTTGTAAAGCGCTGTGCAAACTTTTGGCACTTTATAAATCCTGTATAAAACGTGTATACTAATAATAATACTATTAATAATATATTATGACATACAGTAGAACGCTGCAAACTCTTGACAACATAGGTGAAACAAACAGCTTTACATTTTCATATACTGCTTCACAACATGGTCTTATTTTGTTCAAATAAATGCTCTCCTAACTGCATCTATTACTGAATGCTGGCATTGATTATAGCATCTCACAGGCCAATAGTCAGTGTTATGTGGGTGAGGGTTAAATATGTTACATTAGTGTGTGGGTGATGAGTATAGATTCTGGCTACAGCAGTAAGTCATGTGAAAAATAAGTAGGAGTTCCTAATCCATAATTGACTTGTTTTATGAAAAGTAGCGAACTTACTCTGCACATAATTTCTGCTGTTACATCATACGTAACACCTTTATGATTCATGGGTCACCTAAATTAATTACTGCAACAATTCATGATCTGGGATTACTGAAAAAGGATTTCTTACCAAGAATTACAGCCAGATAAAATCCTACTATTAATAGAATAGAAGGAATATAACTATCTTCCTATTCTATTTTCTAGCAAAAAACAAACAAAAATTGTCCAGCGCTCTGGGTGTCACAATGACAATAGCAGCAGTCCAAGGTGAAACTTAATTAAAAAGTTTTAATAGATCCAGAATATAAAAAAAATAGTGAATAGTAAGACAATTGTCAAAATCAATACCAAGATAACAAAGCATTGTAAACTTGAATGAGAAATGTAAAAATATAAAACAGACAGAAAAGTCCAATCAGTAGCAGATAGCCTGAACCGGATATCCATCCAACTGATCTAACCCCAGGCTGTGAGTGAAAGGGGATAAAAGGGAGGAAAAAGCCCAAAGCTTGCAGCCTCTGGAGACTCACATACTCCCCACTGGCTGTGGGATACAGAGGGGATGGCTCACCAGTTCCTGAAGGCGGCTTCGTGCATGTAACCTGAGAACAGGCAGTGATTCCACAGTGAGGAGGGAAGTCCGGCCGGAGCTCCGTGCCCAGGAGCGATGACGTCAGTCCAGCTGGAGGGGGGGGGCGTGGCTGCACACGAGGGAGTCGCCGGAGAGACAGCTGATGGTGCTGGGCTGCTGACTCACCGGTCTGTGTCCCCACTGGGTGAAAACAGACTCAGTGGGAGATGGTGTCACTCGGGGAAGCCAGTATTAACATGGATAAAAACAGCCAAAAGTGGAATGATGTATAGAAGACTGCCATAGAGTCAGCTGATGACAATAAGCTGAAAGCTCACATGTCTGTGCCTTCTCTGGAAAAGCCTCAATAAAAAGCCTCAATAAAAAGTGATGACACTCAGGGAATCCGATAGTAAGGGCATAAATAGCCAGCCAGGAGGAGAAGGATAGAGTTAGCCGTATGAATGGAAATTCTTGCTGTGGGCAAATTAAAACTCCCAAAAATGGATGGATGGATGTTCATTGTGGCATGATTCTGAATGGGACCTCTGTCATAAGGTTGCCTTGACGACGCATTTCACGCATAAGCGCTTTTTCATAGTCAAGGAAAGAAGGCAACTTCCAAAGTTTAAATACAAGAATGTTAAATGGAAAAAAGGGGGGGAGGGGAGAAAAAAAAAAACAAAAACGGAAAAAGGAGCAATGGAAGGGAAGGGGAAAGACATTAAAATGCGGGCGGGAGTGATTGGCCCATTGCGAGAACGGGAAGAGGGGGGTTGGGGGGGGGGGGAGGGCAAGAAGGATATGGTCTCCAGTTCAAAATCCCCGCTGCTCAATGGACTCGCAATGGAAAACATAAATAACACAATAAAACATACATGGGTATTTACATCAGTTACATGAAATAGAATACGGCCATTCTTTATACACCAGAGTTTACACAAAGCTACATGTCTCCAACTCCTCATTTAACCCTTTGGGGGCAAGTGAGTCAAACATGTATATCCAAAAAACCTCACGTTTGTTAATGTAGTCGTTAATCTTAACGTTAATCTATTTTCTATTCTATTCAAATTGATTCTAATTGATTCAAATTGATTGTTTTTTTAATTCCTTTCTTTTTCTATTTGTTTATTCTATTCTATTCTTTTCTATTCTATTTTTTATTTTCTATTCTTATCTGTTATTTCCTATTCTATTATATTACCTTTTGTATCAATTGACCCTCCCTCCTAGATTGTAAGCTCTAGCGAGCAGGGCCCTCTGATTCCTCTTGTACCAAATTGTAATGTCTGCCTTCATTTTGTTAAGTGCTGCGCAAACTGTTGGCGCTATGTAAATCCTGTATTATAATAATAATAATAAAAGTTTCATTGGTAAGGGATAAACACACTTTAAGCAGGGAAAATTATTGATTGCAATAAAACACAGAGCTCCCTCTAGTGACTACAATGATCAATATTAAAAGAACAAAAATTATGGAAGGACTAAATTGTAAACATGAGGGAGTAAAATAAAAAAATACTTAAATGTTGCAGTCATAATTTTAAATATTTACTCACTAAGAAAATTTGCAGTCGTTTTCTTTTAAAGGTCAAGCTCAGTTAAATCCTAACTCCCTAGCCACCTAAATACAGTAAACTGAACTATCCTTCTTATGTAAGCCTCTGACAGTGGTGGCATTGTCTACATACTGGCAGGTAAAAATCTGGAGTCAGGCCGCCTGCACACTAACTTCTCATAGACTTGAAGTGAATGTTGTTTCTGCAGTACAGAGAATGAGAGATGTATGTCCTCATGTAAGTCTGCAATATGTTAGTGTACAGGCACAGGCAGCCTACTACAGGGTGTAGACAATAAGGGAGGGCTGCTAGTTTTTCGAGGATTACCGTCAGTAATTTACCAAGTTTGTTCTTTTAAGTCACACTAAACTCTGTTTTAAAAAAAAAAAAAATCTATTTAAGTTGTAAACTGCTGGACTTTTTTTTTTCCTTCTTACCTGCAAGGTAATGTCATAATGTGCTAGTATGCATCGCATTCTAGTACATTATGTTAAACTTACCTTAAAATGAAGCCCTTCCAGCGCCGAGATGTCAGAACTGCAGGCGCTCCCATCTTCACCTGTCTTGCTTCCGGGTTCGTGGAGTACGGCTCTGTGACTGGCCGGAGTCCTTCCTTCAGAGCGCATGGGCCAGTGATGTCACTGGCTGCATGTACAATAAATATCTCCTAAATGGCGCACGTTTAGGAGATATTTACATTATAGGCTTACCTATAGGTAAAAGTTAGTGATGGAAGTTTACTTCCACTTTTAGTATAAATTCTTAACTCAAAAATGTACCTTCCATTACCTTTAGCCTCCCCCATAACTCCAAATTCCTTTTTTTTTTTGTTGCTGTGATCTAACTTCCTGTTAGGGGTGGCTTCATTCCTTCTCCGTGGTCCCACCGTTTGTAAGAACATCTTAGCCACCTTCTATTGCTTATTCTATGATATTGCTTACAACTATGAGATTTGTAGTGTACATACAGTAGAGCATTGCACATGATCACAATGAATGTGCAAACAACAGACATAAGGGGGAAAAGGAGAGGTTTGGTAGCTTACACGGGACATTACAAGAAGGCAGAAATCACAGCAAGAAATGATTTCAAAACACACAGATTACAGGGCCATTAATTAGCAGATGTGACATGAATTATTTTTGTAGAAAAAGGATACCATTTAGTGTCACTTTAAGAGAATTAGTAAACTTGTCTTTCCTAGTGGTGGTTTTGTGTGGGCTACTTTCACACAATTCCGTGTGTCACGCATAAAACAGCCCATTCACTTCAACGGGCTGGCCTATGCGTGTTTGTCGCCCAAAGAAGCTCCTGCTCCTTTTTGGGTGATGCATTTCATGCAACTTTTAAAAGGCACAATGGCGGCGGGATTCTGTTGCAGGGAAGAATCCTACTGCATTTGGGGGTGCCGTTTCTAATGAATGCACCCAGACACGCATCACAAGCTTTGGAGCGATTGCCATGCGATTTGGAATTGCGGGCAGAATCATGGCCATTCCGTTCACAATTCCAAATCGCCAAGTATGAATGGGGCCTAAGTGTAATTTAGCCTTTCTAAAAAAACACTACCCACTGTACAGATATGCCTAATAAAGGTCCTGTTGCTATCTTCTGTGCAAAAACATTTAAAGCATAGGTAAACCCAAAAACAAAAATGTAATATATTGCAGCTTACCAGCCTTTAGATGTGGTAGTGGCATTCGTTTTCATTTGCCCCTAGTAATCCTACCAGTAACATTCTTCCTTTCTTAGGGTGACAACGCTTACTCAGCAAACTCATCTATGGAGGAGCAGCGTTGTCACCCTGGGCTGCTCTGCTCATTTGGACTACAAACACCTTCCTCTCCACATCTCCATTACATAGGAAGTTTTTTAGTTCACAGAAAATCACTGGGAAAACTGTTAACATTATATGAGATATCAGTTCAGTGCACAAGATTCTACAAAGACACAGAATCAAACTTTTTTTTGTACTTGCATGAAAAAAAGAAAGAAAACAAATGCAGCCACTACATCTATAGTTTGGTAAGCCACACTATATTACATTTTTTTTCTTGGGTTAGATATCCTTAGATGAATTGCCTTATTCCACAAATAGTCAAGAGTCTGAATGTGACACTGCTTCTTGGTAATGCATGGAAATCAAATAAACATTTACCTTATTTTTGGTACAGTGAAATCAGAAGGAAGTTTAGAGATCTTCACCATCTGTGGCCTGTTGGGGAATTTTTCAAAGATACGTAGACGCAGTGGCAATTTTTCTTTTGTATCAGCATTTGCTTCACTTTGTTTCAGCTATAAAAAAAAGCAAAAGAAAAAAAATCTCATATTGGAGCACTAATCATAGTAAACAGAAGATGGCAGCAAAGCTATACTAATTATGACTGTGTCAGCCTGGAAAGGGATCATAGGGTATATCACCATTCCATATCTTTACTATACAAGCAGAAAACCCTGTTTAAAACTGGAGACAGTTTTAATAAACTCATATGCACACTCTAAGTTGGGAAACCATTCAGTATTGTTTTAATATGTTAGACCCAATTAAAAGGAAATGCACAAGAGCTGGGAACAATCACCATGAAGGCTATACGCTTGTGTTTCAGGTTGATATGATTGTGTGGATTTTAGTACGGCCTTGCTAAATGCATACTTTGCAGTCTCGTTTGTGGTTTGTATTGAACATCTAAATAAGGCTTCTTTTGTGATTTACATGCAGACATGTTGCATTCAGGAATGTGTGTATTAGGTTGCTGCCTAAATATATATACAGTATAAACAATTAGAGTCATGGTCAAATACATAATTGCTCACTATTAAAGGTGCATTTATGCCATATATAAATGCAACACCTCTATGCCACGTTCTTTGAAAAAATAAGGCAGCATAAATATGGATTTTTATCACATTACAAGTATTCACAAGTAGCAGCATGTGAACTGTGCACATGCGTTATCTCTACAAAGCACATGTTATGTTATATACAGTATATATTTTTTATTTTATATGCTTGTTATATAAAAGTTAACTAAAATGACTAATTGATATAAGACTACTCTAAAAAAGATAAAAGAAAATATACTATTAAATTCTTGGTACACCACCACTTAGCTGGCATACGTTCAGGTGGAAGAGCAGGGTACTGCTTAGCAAACAATAATTTTTAGCAAAATAGTCACATGTTCACTATAATATTTGTGTGCATCTCTGCAAGTGTGTGCATAGTAAATACTGTGAGAATACAGTACACATGGGGGCATTTCTAGAAAGCAAACATTCTCTGCAGGTGAACCAATTACTGTAATTTAAAACACATGCACCAAAAAAGACACACCTGCAGTGAATTCTTGGTTGGCTATCACATTCACTGCTTTATAAATATAGGAGTTAATTCAATAACGGTTACCGCATGCGATAGCATGGTCACGTCACTCATTTGCATAAATGGTTGCTTACGGTAAAAAAAAGTCCAATTCACAAAAAAAAGACTCTGCGATATTTGACAGAAAATGAAAAATGTGCAAGGAAAAAAAAAAAAAAACATGCGGTAAGCTCTTAGGTCCAATTCGCAAACGGTACAGAAAATAAAAAAAGATGCAACATTTATCACCAGGGTTTTGATGGCAGTATTACATGTAGTATTTTGTTAGATACAGCGTGGGGGGGTTCCCCCCAATAGCTGGTTGTTAAGAAGCAGGCTGGGAAGCCTGCTGACAGCTGAATGTACACAAAACATGCCGGCAATTAAAAATTTTGAAAAACATACAGTGTGAAGTCCCCCCTTCAATGCATACCAGGCCCTTCAGGTCTGGTATGGATTTTAAGGGGAAAATGGAAAAAAAACCGATGTGTGTTCCCCCCCCAGTTCCATACCAGACCCTTATCCGAGCATGCAGCCTGGCAAGTCAAGAAAGGGAGGGAACGAGTGAGCGCCCCCCCTCCTGAACCATACCAGGCCACATGTCCTCAACATGGGGGGTGCTTTGAGGCGGGGATTTGCCCCCCCCACCGCCAAAGCGCCTTCTTGATGCAACAGCGAACAGGTACAGTATATTAATCACCCGATCACCTGCGTAATCTTCTCCAGCCATATTTAAAGTAACTCTTCGTAGGTACACTGGAAGTGTACTCCTAAAAGAGTATTTTCAATAATAAAATAAACTATGCACACCTCTTCTACTATTACAATCAATTAGCAGCAACATAAATAACACAACTATAAAATTAAGATTCCCACAACTTCCACATCACTTTAGTAGTTTACAGTAGAAGGGAGTATGTGTAGTATTTCAACAATGTTATGATATCTTTTCACAGTCCAGTGAGAAGGCAGATGACAGAAAGCTGCAAAGGTGCAATACTGAATAGTGATATCGTTATCTTCGGCATGCAGTGTGGTAGGGACATCTAAAAATCACAAGTATGGTCCCACAGAATTACAAATATTTTGACATGATAAACAGTTCACATATGTAAATTATTTGAATCATATTCTAGCTGTTTGGCTGGAACTTCAGTTTACCTTGAAACACACTGAGGCTGGGTTCACACTGGTCCGACAAACGCTCCGACATTGGGAGCTCATGTCGCATGACGTGTGAAATTTAATGTTTCCCTATGGGAGCCGTCCTAACTGGTCCGACACAAGTCGTTCCGACTTTAGAAATGCTCCCTGTACTACTTTGGTCCGACTTTGATCCTACTTCAGTCTATTGACTATCATTGAAGTCGGATCAAAGTCGGATTGCCGTCTTGCATGATCCGACTTTGGCACGCGACTTGTGCTCAGATGTTCTTGAGGGGGAACTCCGCGCCAAATTTTAAATAAAAAACCGGCATGGGTTCCCCCTCCAAGAGCATACCAGGCCCTTGGGTCTGGTATGGACCTTGAGGGGAACCCCCTACGCCGATAAAAACGGCGTGGGGGTCCCCCCCAATCCATACCAGACCCTTATCCGAGCACGCAGCCCGGCCGGACAGGAATGGGGGTGGGGACGAGCGAGCGCCCCCCCCCCTCCTGAGCCGTACCAGGCCGCATGCCCTCAACATGGGGGGTTGGTGCTTTGGGGGAGGGGGCGCGCTGCGGCCCCCCACCCCAAAGCACCTTGTCCCCATGTCGATGAGGACAAGGGCCTCTTCCCGACAACCCTGGCCGTTGGTTGTCGGGGTCTGCGGGCGGGGGGCTTATCGGAATCCGGGAGCCCCCTTTAATAAGGGAGCCCCCAGATCCCGGCCCCCCACCCTATGTGAATGAGTATGGGGTACATCGGGTGATGACCACGCCCCCTAAAACGTCACAGTCCCAGCATGCCCAGGGACTGTGACGGCATAAGGGGGCGGGGTCACCGCCTATATAAGTCAGAGCAGAGCGCACAGAGAGCATTCTAGCCCCGGAGAGCGTCGTGTCAACATCAGGAGAAGAGGGCAGAAGGCAGAAGGCAGAAGGCAGAAGATTGAAGACCGGGCTCCTCCGCTTTAGCAAAAGAGCGGCAAAAGAGCAGAAGAGAGCGGAGGAGCCCGGCAGAAGATCCGGAGAGCGTGGAGAAGAACCGGAGAGACCCCCGAAGTCGGAAGAAGACCCCCGGAGCTGTCTAATAAAATGCTTTAAAAATCTGTGTAGTGTTTTTTTTTAAATTGACACTTTTTTCCTAGGTGAATGGGTAGGGGTACGCTGTACCCCATACTCATTCACATAGGGTGGGGGGCCGGGATCTGGGGGCTCCCTTATTAAAGGGGGCTCCCGGATTCCGATAAGCCCCCCGCCCGCAGACCCCGACAACCAACGGCCAGGGTTGTCGGGAAGAGGCCCTTGTCCTCATCGACATGGGGACAAGGTGCTTTGGGGTGGGGGGGCCGCAGCGCGCCCCCCTCCCCCAAGGCACCACCCCCCATGTTGAGGGCATGCGGCCTGGTACGGTTCAGGAGGGGGGGGGCGCTCGCTCGTCCCCACCCCCATTCCTGTCCGGCCGGGCTGCGTGCTCGGATAAGGGTCTGGTATGGATTGGGGGCGACCCCCCACGCCGTTTTTTCGGCGTAGGGGGTTCCCCTCAAGGTCCATACCAGACCCAAGGGCCTGGTATGCCTCTGGAGGGGGAACCCATGCCGGTTTTTTATTTAAAATTTGGCGCGGAGTTCCCCCCTAAAGATTCATACCAAACACAGTGCCGGCATTGGCGGGGATCCAAGTCGGATCCCCGTTCATTGAAAGTCGGACACATGCCGGCTTCATGTCGCAGGGCAAAGTCGGATCCAAAGTAGGACGGCTGTCGTGTCGCACCAGTGTGAACCCAGCCTAAGTGATCTAATGCAGCAACTTTTTAGAATAACATTCAGCTGTTTAGTGTTGTCTAGGAAGCATACGCCTAATAGATACAAGCATTTAACACAGCTGGGTATGTATGAAACATGGTACATAATTTCCTGTGTAGGTGAGAAAATCATAATTAACAAGATCACAAAGGGCTAAATGTAATTAGCTATACTTCACTAAAAGGGGTACGATATATGCTTTAAAGCATATTTACCGCAACTCAGGAACATTATCTGTACCCACGCATCTATATTAATGAAAAAGAAAAACTCTCTGGCTTTATATCAAGCAATCAAGGATTACTTGGTAACTATATAGTATAAGCATACGTAATTATGTAGCTATGGCTACGCATATTTAATGCTTTTTTTTATAATCACTTTTTCTTTATTAAGAGATGTTCCAACATACAACATAGAAATACATATTGCACAATATATCTATATAAATCTTTTCCTTAACATACACCACACTAACCCCCCCATCCCAAGAAAACACACCGGGTCCTTGATCACGTCCTCTTCAAAAGAGAGAAAGAAAAAAAAAAAGAAAAAAGCCCACCCACTTACCTAACCATAACCTAAACTCAGTTTGTGCAAAACATTATTCAAAGTATAATTAAGAAGGGGCTTTAGAGCACCCTATTACATGTTTTAAACAACCAACAATACAATATTATATATATATATATATATATATATATATATATATATATATATATATATATATATATATATATATATATATATATATATATATATATATATATGTGAATAATAAAAAAATATATAAATATTTTTTAAAAAATGCATAATTTTGAATTACTATTTTCGTGTCCTATTATGTTTAGTGTTTTAATTCAATATAATCTCACTCTACTATTTCATTTTTATACCTCTCCACCTTTCATTTCAATCTACCCTTCTTTATGTGGTTCCATTACTTGTTGCCCATCCCATGCCTAATTTACTATTATAACTTATCTTCTTCCTTTAATGACATCAACCATCTCTCCACTGTGCCTCCCAGAGGAGGAAAAAAGAAACAACACAAAAAAAAAAAAAAGACACCCCCCCCCCACCTCCTCCCAATTTCCCCCCACCAGATACATCCCACAGACTATCCGATCCATAACACAGCATCGGCCCCAAAAGGGTTTAATCCACCCCTATTTCTGATGAGTAATGCAGCCATCCTGCCCATGTATCTTTAAATTGATTCTGTTGGTCTTTATCCATATGT
Organism: Aquarana catesbeiana; assembly: GCF_042186555.1. NCBI lineage: Eukaryota > Metazoa > Chordata > Amphibia > Anura > Ranidae > Aquarana > Aquarana catesbeiana. The sequence goes on along the minus strand of NC_133325.1, from coordinate 272,938,160 downwards.
ACCCATCTCTCTGTTTCCATTATTTTTTCTACCTCCCTTTTCCAATCCATTATAGTGGGACATCCAGACTGTTTCCAAAATCTAGGTATCAATATTTTGGCTGCATTTAGCGAATGGGGAGTAACGCTTCTCTTATAATACCTAGCAGATGATGGCATCCCATGAAAAAGAAAATGTAATGGAGAGAATTCTATAGGTCTAAGTCTCATTTTCTTAATCCAAGGGGCTATCTCCTCCCAGAAAACTTTAATCTTTGGGCAATGCCACCATAAATGCAGAAATTAACCCCTTTGGTTAAATCCCCTCTAGCAGTTAACATCCGCCGATGGATATATCTGAGCCAATCAAGCCGGTGTACAATGCCATCTTGTCAGGAGCTTGTAAGACATCGCCTATATATGAGAACTTATTGAAATATGGTGTGTCGCTCCCATCAGCCTTTGAATTTGCTCTGATGTAAAATTATAGCCCAGTTCTCTTTCCCATTCTCAAATTAAATAGAGAGTTGCCATATTTTGGGCGCTCAGAACCAGCCTATACATTTGAGAAAACAAATGACCCGGCTCTGATAAGTTAACACACCATTCCTCAAAAGTAATAAGTTAGTTCGCTGGCCTGATTTGCTACTTCCATTTATTGGACAAGTCTGTCAGTTGACAGTATTTCCATACAGCCTTTGGTACTTCCCCCAGTAGTTGAACCAAATCCACCAATGAAAGAAATTTACCCTGTGGGGCCATGCCAGCGCAATTACCCTTCCCATTCATTCCCCAGCGATCTAAACTCCCTTTCTCTTCCCCCAGAGAAAACCAGGGAAATCCCTCCAATGGTGTTATAGGGGATATTGGGGGGGGCAAACTTTCCCATACTGTTCATTCTATCCCAAATGGATAGTGTTGTCTTTGTCAATGGTGATGCATATGCCGACAACCCCCTATAAGAAACTGGAATCCAGGAGGCTCCGGCCAAGTTCCTACCTGCTCATGTTTTCTCTAAGGGCACCCAAATTTTACTAGCAGAGTCATGGCACCGGCTCATTATACAAACCAGGGCCATGGCTCTGTAATAAAACACTATATCCGGGAGTCCCACCCCACCCTCCCATTTTGATCTCCTAAAAATCTTGTGTGCCAACCTGGGATGTTTATCTTCCCATACAAAGGTCATAAAAGCCCTTCGTATTTGTTTAACGAATATCTGTGGGAGTGTTATGGGTACGGTATGTAAAACATAAATAAGCCTGCTAATTACACTCATTTTAAGCATGTTTACCCTGCCAAGCCATGTCAGAGTATGGCTTCTCCACTTTTGCAAATCTTTTATTATGGATACCATCAAGGGTCCAAAGTTTAGATCATATAGGTGCTTTATATCTGAAGAGAATATAGAATCAAGGTGCCAAACAAAAGGAAAATATTGTTGCAAGGTGGTCCTCATCTTCAAAGGCACATGGCTCGGCATCAACACTGATTTCTCAATATTTATTTTAAAATTAGATATAAGTCCAAACCTGTCTATTTCCAACATCAATTCCATCAAAGACTCTTGAGGAGAGGAGAGGTACAACAGTAGATCATCTGCGTAAGCTGAGATCTTATGTTCCGTTGATCCAATACAAATCCCCTTGATCTTCCTATTTCCCCTAATTGTATGCAGAAAGGGCTCCAGCACCACAGCAAATAACAATGGGGACAGTGGGCATCCCTGCCTAGTCTCATTCCGTATCTCAAAATAATCTGATGGTCTACCTTAACTCTTAACCCTTGATCTACTTGATCTAGGATCTGCACACAGTGCCATCACCCATCCCATCATCCGCTCTCTCAGACCCGCAGATGGAATAGCCCTGAGGCCTCAAGATATTCCCAAATTCTATCCAAAGTCCCCCCTCCTCCGCCCTCACAGGAACTGAGTCCATGTTATATAGAGACGCATAAAAGCAATGAAACTCAGCTGCTATTGCTTGGGATTCCACTATCTGCTTATCGCCTGTCTTTATAGCGTGAACATGGCGTGAATCCTGTTGTTTCTTTAGTTGTCTAGCCAATAGTCTCCCACCCTTATTCCCCTGTACATAGAATCAGTGGGCAAAGTATCTATGTTTATTTTGAACTCTTCAATCGAGAAGCTATTTTAAGTCTGCCCGCAGTTTCTCCAGTCTCTGCATGTCCGCAGGTTTTAAATGGGCCTTATGTATAATTTCAAGTTTATGTATTTCCTCTAAGAGCACGACCATTTCCTTCTGTCTCTCTTTTTTAATTTGCAAACCCATTGAAATTAACTCCCCTCTGATGACCACTTTGTGGGCTTCCCATACCACTTGGTCAGACACCTCCTCTGATATATTGGTCTCAAAATATAGTGCTAGTGTGCAGGACAAGGATTCCACATTCTGTTTATCATCCTTATTGGAACATGGTCTGACATGGTGATTGACTCAATAGTTGATGAATTTACATAATTCAGGTAATATTGATTGATCAACAACATATCGATCCTTGAATATACATTGTGTATTTTGGAGTAATAACTGAAATCCCTGTCCCGCTCATGCAGCACCCTCCAACTGTCCACCAAATGCAGAGAGCGAAGGCGCTGTTTAGCATATCTTAACGCCTTATGAGACACAAAGGTTTTCCCCGAAGAGGTGTCTAGACTAGGGTCCAAGGTAATGTTAAAATCCCCTTTCATAACCAATAGACCTTCCCGAAATTTCCCCAGGATATCCAAAGTTTTAACGGTATGGCTATTGGGGGCATATATAGTAGCTAGGTTATAACACTGGCCCGGGATCTTTCCTTTAGCAAAAAAAACGGCCCTCAGGATCTACTCATATTTCTATGAGTACTAGGGGACATTGTTTGTGCATAGCTATTGTAACTCATCTAGCCCTAGGAATGGGTAAAGGTGAAAGAAACCATTGATTATATGGGAAAAGAGGCATACGAGGGGTTGACCCTGACACGAAATGTGTCTCTTGCAAAAAAACTATCTCTGCCTTTTTGTTGTGGAAATTTTATATTAATGTGTTGTCATAAGTCTCCCAGTGTGTCTGATCAACCACAGCCCATTCTAAAGAACTGGCTGGGGCAGATCAATGCTGGCTGAGACCTGTTAGGTAATGGAAAACTTCCTGGTGTTTGGAGAGAAGTGTTTGCGGAGAGAGGACATGTCCGCCAGCAAAGGGCCCCTGTGCAATGCACAGAACGATCATCTGGTGGGAGTGCGTTCACTCTGCAAAGACATTATCGGTTTAGAGGTGTTTTGCTCTTGTCGCCCCTGGTATGCCTGATCAACATGTTTGGGGTGACATGACGTATACCTGCAGATAATCTCTCATCCATGCACGAGGAACTTTAGTCATCGTCATTTAGTATATTGTATCATGTCCTGTAGTCATTGTTCATTGGTTGTTTTGTATTCTGTTGTTAAATCCTTATATGGTCACTTACATCCTGTGAGGTCATATCCTGTGAGGCTGAGGTCACACCCTGTGAACGAAACGATTGGCTGTTGGGGCCAGGGCTTCCTGTTTGTGATTGCTTTTGTGGTCTTTTGAATAAAGGAGGCGGACAGAGCTGAAAAGCCAGTCTTGCTGAGATGAGAATGTAAGAACCATGTGTTTTGTCTTGTTGGATGGATGGGGCACACACCAGAGGATGGATACGATCGAAAGGTGAGATGCACTGGTATTATATCATTAGACGAAATTGCTATTATGATTAGAAACAGGAGATTTGGCTGTGTGCTTTGCGTACAACCAAATTTCGATAACAGCATGGCGAGCCAGAACGTAGGAGTGAACAGAACCTCCTTCAGAATCGGATCATTAAGATGTGCTGGGGAGGGTCTGCTTCACAAAAAGAACAAATTTTTCGTCTTTTGAAATAATGCTGGAAGTTTGATCGTATGTCTGGTGTGCGCCTGTGTGTGTGTGTGTGCCTGCTTGTGTGTGTGTGTGTGTGCCTGCTTGTGTGTGTGTGATTTGTATTTCGAATCTTTGTGTAAGGAGACTGTGTGTGTGTGTGTGTGTGTGTGACTGATGCTGTGTAACAAGTTTATAATGCAGATGTTTGAAATAGAAATGTATGAATTGATATTATTTGCAGCCTGCAATGTGTGTGTGGAGTAGTTTTGTAAGTAGCTGAACCTGTTTGTAAAGATGAGTTTAGTGAAGGGGCAGGCATTGTTGTTTTTGTATTGAAAGGGGCTACGCCCTGGGGGAAGGGAACTCTAATGTTCTGAACAGACATTGCAAGCATTCACTGTCTGTATCTTTCAATGTCTTGTTCCTGTGAAAGCTGATGTGAACTGAGTTTGAGGGTATGTTTCAGCCGTGTAATTGTGGGTTATGTGGCTTGGTTGTTTCGTTGGATAGCATGTGTTCCGAAGTTGTGCTTTTTGTAACTTTAACACTTTTAAATGTTTGTCTAAGCGTTCATTTAGTATCTCAAATGTGTAAGTTTTTGGGGAGAAATTTTTGGTTTTGGCAGGAAAATGGTTTTTGTCTGCTACTTCCTTTTGTTCTCTTGTTGTTGTCTACCATGTGACTACGGTTGGCCATTTTCTTTTCCTTTGTGTGTGAACTTTGAAATGTTTATCCATCTTGGTCAGTTTTGGCGGGAAAATGCGCCATTTTGTTGTGGTCTGGCCTTTGTTGTGGTCACCATGTGCATCGGTGGCCATTTTGAAGACCTGTGAGCTCCCCCTGGAGCTGCTCCATTGTGTATTCATTTGTGTGTGCAAAGCCATGTGCTTTAAGCTACAATCTGGCTTTTAGGCACCATTTTGTGAATTCTATTTTTGTACTGTTTACATACTTTTCAAGGAAACTATTGCGTTTTCTGTATTGAATATTGGTTTTAAGTTGAAATGCCTGTCACATATCCAAGTGCCCACGCATTGTTAGGACATCACAATAGGAGCTGTTTACACCCTGTGGGGGTCTCTGGTTTCTAGGTAATAACATGGGGCGAGTTCTAACTCTGAGTCAAATATTGTGTTGTATTTGCGACAAGAGTGTATTGTTTAAGACGTTTTATGTAACTTTGTGTCTTGTCATTTGTTAATGTCGGCCATTTTTCTGTAGTCCGGGTTTCATTCACCATTTTGCCGTGGACCGATTTTCGATTGCTGCAACTGCCTTTTTGTTTATGCTGATTTTAGTCTCCAGCGAAATATCTCTGGTTTTGTACTGAATTTCATTTCCAGTAGAATCATTTAGGTTTTTATACCAGTTGTTTTAAAGAAGTTTATGTTTCTAGTGAAGAAATCTCGATTTTGGCGGGATCAACAACTAAATTTCATGTGTTAATGGCACCATTGTGTTTGTGGCTGCCGTGGAAGGGAATAGAACTCCTTCAGCCATCTTTTTGCAGGAGTTTCAGTTTTTGGCTTTTGTTACACTGTTGTGTGGTATTTCGGTCAAAACTTGTGGTTTTCCTAGGGGATATGTGAGTCAAGGGGGATTCCCTCCCATTTGCAATATGGGGGCTTATTCCACCCACTCCGGGACAAAGAGTTTTTATCTGTTGATGTTAGCCATAGATTTTTCTAATGTTTTGATAGAAAAAAATATGAAGCTATTTGAGGCTTCCCCTCCCCCTCCCTCTTCCTACTCAGGTGTGCAACAGGAAGTTGGTGGGAGGGGCTTGGGGTCTTTTGACTTGTGTTTGGAAGGACGAAATCATTTTTATTTTTAAATTAAAGTTTAAATTAAGGTTTATACTGTAATACAGTTTTGGGTAGAGAGCAAACAGGAGGCATCCATGTTATTGTTGTAATATCTGGGTACAGATAGAAGCCATAAGTTTGTTTTTGTTTTGAATAGCGGAGGATTTTCATGGTGTTTTTGTAGTTGTCGGACAAACACGTTTAGAAGGCTGTATATCGTGAGACTGGTCGGGCCGTGTATAATAGTCGGAATTCCAGTTCGCAATTGTATTAGCATAAACGTGAGGAGTAGTACGCTAACAGCCCCGCTCAGGCCGTGTATAATAATCGGAATGCGGGGGTCGATTATGGTGATAAAGGCGCAAACCATAATCGCTCCGAAAATAAAGCGCAGGGTTCTCTGGACGCAGAGTTCGCCAAAAAAAGCGATTTGAATCGTCATGGGCAATAGGTCGTCCATGCACCCCAGTCAGACAGCTACATAATACATGAAATCTGAGTTCTGAGGAAAAGGCCATTAAACCCCAGAAAGATTGACATAGGTGGTCCAAGGATACTATTTTGGGTATCCCTCTGGAGTTGATGTAGCGCGACTGTGGCTTCAGAAATCTGTAACGTTGAGTGAGTTGATGGATGCGTAGTATACATTTGTGTGATTAAAAATACACAGGCCTGTTTTTGAACTTTGTGTGGCTGGTCCATGCAAAGATTTTGAAATGCTCTCGTGCCTTTCAAATTGTATTCTTTTCTATCGCTAAAAGAATGAAGGCAGCATTCCATCTGGTCGTTTTTATTTTTTCGTTTTTGGGAACTATGAAATATCTCCCCCACATTTGTATCTAAATGTTTGTCTTTGTCTCATTGTTTGTATGTGGTAACAAGATGTTTGAACCTCCCGTGACAGCCCTCTTGTGTGTCGCGGCTGTTTTGTATTTTAGGGGAAAAAAAAAAAACGTGAAAGTAAGATTTACAGAGGGTTTAGTTATTATCAGTTTTGTGGAATGTCGGTGACAATTTACCAATGTACACAAATGTTGTATTGTTTACCATTCTTTGAAGGATAGAGTAATAACTTTTGTTTATAAGTATCTTTTCAGGTCCAGTTTCTGGAAGTGTGTGTACAGGTGTATAAGAAGGTAAAAGTATCATAGGCTATTTCACTGTTTTATTCTGCACCATTCCAAACCCTGCATGTCTTCCTCCAGTTTGTAATGAGGAGGGAAGAAAAGGGGGGATGAGAGTGGTGAGAATAACACATTTTCAAACCAACAATACTAACCGCTCTAATTCTAACCAAGTTTGTGCCAAGACTGTCTTTCTTTGATAGAATTTGAATCAGCAAGCAGCAGTCTGGTGAAGTAGGCTCCCATCCCAGATGCTAAGAACCTTTTTGTCACTGGTTCCAGGTATTACACCCCGGATGGTAAGCCACGCACAGGTTATGCAGTGACCACAGTCCCGATGTCTGGGTTATTGTCATATGAGGTTTGTTTGAAGGTCAACCAAAAACAGAATTGTACTTTCCTCATTAGCTGTCACCTACATTCTCAGCTGATGGGGTGGGTGCAATCACAGTAACATGAACTTCAAAAGGTCCACCACAGGGTTCACGAGTCCATCCCGGACCCTGACACAATAACCAGTTTACATTCTTCCCAACCAGGTGACTGGGTCATTGTAAAGAAGCTTGAGGGATGAGACCACGCCAGCCACTGCAAGAAGCTGATCAACCACAAAAGAGTAGAGGGGTATCTTCGTTTATTTATATTTTTTTGTTTAATAAATTTTGGCAAGGGTAACGATGAAAAGCATCCCAACAGCTAAGAAAGAGAACAGGACACATGGTCGGGTATTAGTGCCCCAGCGATGACGGCGGTACATGCTATATGTGACGTTCATATTGGTGTGAGGAGTTTTGATAAACTAGTAAAATCCAAACAGACACCTGTCAAAAGAACTTAACAACAAAACATTTCTAGAGGGTTCTTGCCAGCTTTGGTATCGGGATAACGAGGTAGTCCACAAGTGTGCTACAACTGAAGTTTGGTATTAATGCGTATCTACAGTTTATAAGGTAATTTCCAGTAAGGCAAGAGGTTCATGTGTGCTGATGAAACTCGTCCCAGCATCTTATGTCGTGGCCGATCGTGAGGATCTGATGGCACGAGAGAAAGTAAGAATGGCAGGGACAGCTGGAAGGGAATTGCTTATACACGGTGGGGGCTTGAGCTTATGAAACGCTTGAACAATTTCTCATCCATTGAGGATGGGATGTTTCATGTAACGGTTGAAGCTACAAGGAAGTTCCTACATTCCAAGGGGGTTTCTGGGAATTCATAAGTAAAGATTGTTATATCTGGATCGGGGATAGTAGTGACAAAGTTCAGGCCCATATGGAAAGGTTTAGATCCCTGCAAGGCAAAGCCAGAGCTATAGATAGTGAAGGTTGGAATCCTTTTAAGGGTTTGGGAATCATTGGAGATTTAATTTTTATCTTGCAGCGGATCATAGTGAAGGTAGTAGGGGTATATATACTTATGTTGTTTTTGTTTCTATTCCTTCTATATGCCATGATGAGGTGCTCCTGTTGCCTGATTGGACGCGTGACCAGAGCCTGAGCACATGACCACATCTTCCCTGATGAGATGCCCCGAAGCCCGACCCACGTACAAGACACAGAGGATCCCAGACCGACCGGCGACTACTACAGCTCACCATGTCATCTCCAACAGAGTCTACATGTCAAGCCGTGTTTTACTTTTTATGGACTAAGAAGATCAGGATTCATCGAGGGACACATGGGATCATATGACAAGAGGAGGGACTGTTGTGGAAATTTTATATTAATGTGTTGTCATAAGTCTCCCAGTGTGTCTGATCAACCACAGCCCGTTCTAAAGAACTGGCTGGGGCAGATCAATGCTGGCTGAGACCTGTTAGGTAATGGAAAACTTCCTGGTGTTTGGAGAGAAGTGTTTGCGGAGAGAGGACATGTCCGCCAGCAAAGGGCCCCTGTGCAATGCACAGAACGATCATCTGGTGGGAGTGCGTTCACTCTGCAAAGACATTATCGGTTTAGAGGTGTTTTGCTCTTGTCGCCCCTGGTATGCCTGATCAACATGTTTGGGGTGACATGACGTATACCTGCAGATAATCTCTCATCCATGCACAAGGAACTTTAGTCATCGTCATTTAGTATATTGTATCATGTCCTGTGGTCATTGTTCATTGGTTGTTTTGTATTCTGTTGTTAAATCCTTATATGGTCACTTACATCCTGTGAGGTCATATCCTGTGAGGCTGAGGTCACACCCTGTGAACGAAACGATTGGCTGTTGGGGCCAGGGCTTCCTGTTTGTGATTGCTTTTGTGGTCTTTTGAATAAAGGAGGCGGACAGAGCTGAAAAGCCAGTCTTGCTGAGATGAGAATGTAAGAACCATGTGTTTTGTCTTGTTGGATGGATGGGGCACACACCAGAGGATGGATACGATCGAAAGGTGAGATGCACTGGTATTATATCATTAGACGAAATTGCTATTATGATTAGAAACAGGAGATTTGGCTGTGTGCTTTGCGTACAACCAAATTTCGATAACACTTTTTGTGACACAGTTCATGTCAGAGGTGGCCCCTCTTGCCAATTGAACAAAGCCCTCTCACATTATACGATAAAATCTTCATTCTACCTGCCATTCTCTCATTACTCCCATGAGTCTCTTATTGTACTGCTGTGCCTGATCGGTGTCTGCACCCAGCCTTTTGAGCTCTCCCACCTTGGATGCATCTGATGAGAAGAAGGAGGGAGGAGGAGAAGAAAAAAAACACACAAAACCATCTAAAAAACATAACCTACTATGCCACTGTCTGTGGCACATCTCCCTAAAGGGAGGGTGAATCCGGGCAGAGGTGCACCTCTGCCCGGAGTCCCCCCCCCCCGCCTTTTGGCAGAAAACAAATTACTTTGTCTCAGGACCGACCTATTAGGGAAAAGATGGATAAAAACATGAACAGAGTACCTCGTGAACCATGGGCTTCCATTTATATTTTTATATCATTTTTTTTTGTGGTATTACAGCGTGTTGCCTCAAAAATTCCCACCAAAGGGGAGAAAACAAAAAAGTATTTAGGGAGGGAAAAAAGGAAGGGAAGAAAAAAAAAGGGGGGAGGGTGGTGGGGGACAACATCACCCCTCCCCCATCTCCCCCCCCCAAAAAAAAGGGGGGTATTAAGGGATTAAAAAAAAGAAAAAAAAAGGGGGAGGGTGGTGGGGGATTAAAAGAGAACAGGGGAAAAAACAACCTCTCCTCTCCCTCCCCCATCCCCCCCAACCCAAAACATCCCCCTCAATCAACTCTAGGCAATCCTTTTCTCTTAGCCTTTTTCACTTTACACCACTACTCAGGCATATCTTTCTATGACCGGATTATAATCCTGTCTTATCCACATCCACATCAATTGTCCGTCGACCTTTAACTGGCACTTGTTGCCATCGTTCTGGTCGTTGTAGTAATGTTTTGTAGTTATTCAAGCTCCAATCTGGAAAGTCCACTAGGGGGAGCTCCAGCACCGCTATGAAGTGTTGCAAGTCATCTTTTGTTTTAAGTGTTGCTGTTTTCCCATTCTGGGTTGCTACAACCTTAAAGGGATATCCCCAGCGATATTTAACATCAGCTGCTTAACATCAGCTGCATAAGAGTTTTATATGATAAATCTGGAAATAAGGCTATTTGTACACATTCAAAATCAACCATGGATTTATTATGGGCTGCTTTCATGATGGCTTCTTTCACTGGGTATCTATGTAGTTTACAAATGACATCTCTTGGTTTTTCTGCATTTTTGGGGGTAGGGGCGAGGGCACGATGGACTCTATCTATTTCAATCTTATCGGGTGCAGATGCCCCCAGAATTAACTGGAACAGACTGATCACCTTTAGAAGTAATTCAAAAAGTTTCTTTTTTTTTTCAGACAGGCCCCTTATGCTTATATTTTGCCCACAATCTCTATTTTCTTGATTATCCCTTTGATCTAACGGGGAATTTAACACTTCCTCATGATGTTTTGTCATATCTTGGATATCAGCCACTCCTTGTCTAATATCATCCTGGCCCACCTCCATTTCCTCTACTCTGTGTCCCAGTGCCCCTATTTCCTCCCTTAACCCCTCCACAGCCTTTTTTGCAGGATGATTCAACAGCAGTTCTAAGTAATTGAATGTCTTTCTTTGTAGGAAGTGCTCTCAAATGTTCTCTTAAGTCCCAATCCACTATTAACTCTGATTGAGATGCACTTAGTTCATTATTAAGATCACCATACAAAGGGTTAACATACTGCACCTGCCCTGTAGAGGCTATCTCTGGATTCATCACAAGTCCTTTCTGATTTTTGCTGATTCACTGCTGGGTTTTGTAGTACCACGGCTTTCAACTTCCAAGGGTTCAACGGTCCCTCCTGGGATTCCTTCCACCTCCTGAAGACTTGGGTCCCCTCCAATACCCTCCCTTTCCGGACCCTCCGTTCCACCAGCATAAACCGAGGTGTCTCTCCCTTCTCCTGGGAGATCCCTTTCCAGGGTTGTACAGCTCTGCTTTGGGCTCAGAGGTATTTGGCCATTGCCATGTGCTGAAACACCCCTTCCAAAGCCTGTCACTCCTCGGCCCTGTATGGGGGGATCACGTCCGACCCTCCCCGGTTCCCCCCTCAGATCAGGGGAGCCGAAATTCCTTCCCTCTTGGACTGGGGTTCTTTTAATTGCGTGACCAGGATCCGCACTCTGCATCAAGAGGTAAGCGCTAAGCACGGTAGCTTGCTGAACACCACAGCCTATCTTCCAGGAGCCCGGGGATCACTGAGCAGCACGCTCAGTCAGTGTGTCTGTTCATGCCACGCCCTATGCTTATTTAATGCTACTCGCTGTTGATATAAAGTTAAAGGCATCTCTGACTTTTTTGGAAAAAATTTTTAACTCTATATAAGACGAATATTTTCAGGGTTCTTAAACTGAAGTTTAAATCTAGCTCGTATTAAAGGCATTTTTGTCCATTAAAATGGGTTGGTCATCAACTGGAACCAAGATTAAGGAGACCACATTTCAAAAGTCCCTGTTCATTTTTTGCTAATGAGAAAAATATTCCCCACAGCTAGAAATAATGAAAGCAGTATGCATATTGAAGCGATAATTATTCATTACATAATGAAGTGATAATTATTCATTACATATTGTATTTTAACACCTATTGTTTTGTATTATGACACAGTACTAAAAAAATGACAAAATCCTAAATGACCACCAAATTTAATGCTTCTTAGTTTCTGCACACCCAGTGACTTCACGGTTTTCTTTTTTCAGTGGTATTAGTTCCTAATCAGCCATCATCACCACATCCCATCCCATGCCATTCAATCAGCTAAAGTAACAGAACATATTTTGCAGTCCACTTGAATTTAAGAAAAAAAAAGTCATCCACTTTAGCTGTGGTGACTTTGGCATGGTAGCTTAAGGTACAATTACTTTGGTGCTAAATAATATGCATGGCAAAAAAGCAACTTGGCAAACTTTGCCTTAACTGAAGGCGTATGTAAAGGCAATTAATTGTGTATATAACATAGACTATTCAAGTTTTTATGGCTGTCTGTGTCCTCTCTGCGATAATCTTAGCTTCGCTATTGGTCCTGGTGTACAGAATTTAATGGAAAATCCATCATAATTAGATGGCCACAGATTGTCAGCTATATAAGGAAAGGGGCAGGGAAAGTGGTGACATCATTGACCAAATATGGCCATGGCCTTAAAAAATGTTTAGTACTTTAACAATCTACAAACATATATTAGATAGGAGGCTTTTCATTTTTTGCATATCTTGTTTTTCTTTTCATCTCCATTCTACTCACAGTGAACATTTTTACTAAGGTGAATCTATCTCTCTTTCACTTTCCTGGAACATGTGAATGTGCACATCATCTGAGACAGAAAGCACTGGTGATATAGCCTTCCCAAGATGTAGCTTTGAGGCCCTGACTACATCACCAGTGCTTCACTCAACCAGGAAGTGGAAAAACAGTAATTGAAAGCAAAGGTAAAAAAAAATGCTTGTGTAAATTAATGGATGTAAAATGATTTCACAAAAGAGCTGTCTACTGAATGTTAGTGAAATGGGAAAGGGTCTGCTTTAAAGGTAATTAAAAAATATATTAAAAGTAAAAATATAACAGAAAAAAAAAACATGGTTAATGCTGTGCTAAGGGTAATATGGTTCACATACACAAGTAGGTGCATTGTTGACACAACAAGCATGCACACAAAATTTAATACACTGCTGCTTGGGATAGGCTTCTAAAGTTCAGTTACCGTGGCATACAGGTCTTTTTGACCTAGTGCGTTCCATGATTAGCTGGTAGAGACCTGTGACAACAGAATTGAGGTTGTGCCAATGGGGAAAGCAGATTGCTTCTAAGTGCATTTTACTTACATTTGAGATTAGTTTGAGATGCTTCTTAGAGTTCATTGACAGGTGTTTATTTATTTTTTTATAATGGGAACTTAACAGGTGGATTTGACCTGCAGTTAAAATCATTCTGACCTGTGTTTGACATACTAAGCTGCACCACACTGCTCTGCTTTAAGTTGCTTTTGCATTCCCATCAATTTGTACTAGAGCCCTTGCACACTGGGGCGGTTTGCAGGCGTATTGCGCTAATAATAGCGCCTGCAAACCGCCCCGAAAGTGCCGCTACTTTCATTCCAGTGTGCAAGCCCCGAGGGCTTGCACACTGGAGCGATGCGCTGGCAGGACGGTAAAAAAAGTCCTGCTAGCAGCATCTTCGGAGCGGTGAAGGAGCGGTGTGTATACCGCTCCTTTACTGCTCCTGCCCATTGAAATCAATGGGACGGCGCGGCTATACCGCCGGCAAAGTGCCTCTGCAGAGGCGCTTTACGGTGGTATTTAACCCTTTCTCGGCCGCTAGCGGGGGGTAAAACTGCCCCCGCTAGCGGCCGCATACCGACGGTAAAACGCCGCTAATAATGGCGGCGTTTTACCGCTGATGCCGCCCCCCGCCCCAGTGTGCAAGGGCTCTTAGGAGAGAAGCAGTTCTGATATGAACAAAAGTCTGTCAACGTAGGCCCTAACTGTGGTGATAGATATGCTATTTTATTTTTAGGTAAAAGGTTGATTTTTTAGTGCACTTTATTAAAACAGAAGGCACATAAGCAACATTATTTGGTTTTTCAACACATGGGTCCACTTTGTTTGTGCTGAACATCAGTGCATGATTTGCAGTTAAGCTTAGGGGTTGCATATTGTACACTCACGCACTCCTGCAATGCAAGCATACAGAGCGATTTAAGTCTGCTCTTCTTTAGTATGTTAGGTTCATTATCTAAGGTATGTTTTCATAAAGGAATAATTGTGATTGTTTTTTCACATTTTAGATTTATTAACATAACATTCACTTTGGTAAAACTAGAAACAACATGAAAGACAACAGAGTCAATAGGCACTGTACTAGTATCAATGAATATTGATAAATTGTCAAGTAAATGCAAAAAAAGTTAATAAGTTATGATATATGTTCAAATACTCAGAGGCTCCTTGTTTTTTTTTAATTTTAGAACTTTACAGCTTGGGCTTTGTTTTTATCCAAAAGTATTTCTAAAGTAAGCTAAAGAAGATATTGACTAAAGCGCTGTAAAGAGTGCTGTGATTACAGTTGTTTTTGAGATGAAACATGAAACAAAGTAGCTGCTGATAACACATAAATTACTTTCTTTTGGTATTAAAAATATATTACTTTTTGAGAATGTGAAACTAATATTTATCTGAAACAGAACAAATCCAATATCTTGTATAGTCTTCTGATTCTCCTCTGAGAGCTCTAAACTATTGTCAGATAATAACTAATATAAGTAAACCTAAACAGACTGCATGATTAAAAAACGAGGGGGTCTATTTATAAAGGCTTAAAATGGTCGGTTCACTATTTACTTCTTGTTTGTTTTTCAATTTCCCAAGTTTACAAATCTCTGTTCTAGAATAAACTAGTAAATTGTCCATTTGGATACCCTGCGATTTAAATTGGAAAGTACAGTTCCTACTACTGCACTAGGAAAAGGTAGAGGGCAAGATTTTAAAATTAAAAAAGTCAAAGATCCTTGTTTGGTAACAAACATCCTGCATTTTGGACTGAAAACAGAATTTCCATGGATGGTGAAGAGATTAACCTTTTGTACCAGTCTATAGAGTGGATTGTCATAAAATAGGGCTTTGAAAGAATGGACTTTATAGGAATACTTAAAAAGGTATAACAAAGTTTTATTAGAATCTATAAAAAAAATATTAGACAGACATTAGATAAAAATACATATAAATCAGTGCAAGAGTGGTTAAAACCTTCTCCCCAGTCCACCATCTATCTAGAGTCCGACGGGCTCAAGGGATACAATGGGGGCCTAGAGATTCTGAGTATAGCAAGGCGGTGGTCCAGGGAGAATGTTTTGACCACGCTTGCACTGATTTATATGTATTTTATCTAATGTCTGTCTAATATTTTTGTTATAGATTGTTATTGCTTTTTAACCACTTGCCGACCATCTCACGCCGATATACGTTGGCAAAGTGGCATGGGTGAGCAAAACGACGTACTTGTACGTCGCTGCGTCATCCACGGCTAGCGGGAGTGCGCATACCACCGGCGCCGCACGGAGCGTGCCCGCGGGTCCCGCAGACTCGATGTCTGCAATAGTGTCACGGAGAGGCAGAAGGGGAGATGCCTATGTAAACAAGGCATTTCCCTGTTCTGCCTAGCAACATGACAGGAATCTACTGCTTCCATTGATCAGGAGTAGTGATCTCTGTCATGTTCTAGTGAGCCCATCCCCCCACCCCTACAGTTAGAACATTCTGAGGGAACACAGTTAACCCCTTGATCGCTCCCTAGTGTCTAACCCCTTCCCTGCCAGTGACATTTACACAGTACAAAGATAATAAGAAAATGTAGAGCAGAGTGAACAAACAATGACAAAATGGTGGTGCTGAAATATATTCCAGTGCAAACAAGAAAAAATGAATAGTAAAGTCCTTCAACTCAGTGTAGTAAACCGAACATATGGTATACCCAAAGTCAATGTACTAAAGGGCAGATGGGTAGGGGGTATAACATCCCACTGTGTATAAACATGGATGCAATCCCCAAAAAGAATGGTGTTCAAAAGGATGTCAAAAGGCTATGTTGATCCGGAGGGGCAAACCGCATCAACCGGAAAATGGCATCAAGGAGAAAGACGGTATGAATGAACTCTTACCAGATCCAATGGACTCCCCTGTCAGCGACAGGGAGTCTTAAAGGCAGTGTGCCACCCTGGGTGTATGGAAGGATATCCCGACAGTCAGAACCTCCAGATTGGACTCTGCGTAGACTCCAGGGATCACCAGGTAGATCTTCACGGTCAGTAAACCCAATATGGATCTGGAAGATGGAATGTCGCTCATATGGCGGAAGCTAGGCATTCACTCCCATTCCGATAGTATGTGAAAAGAAAAAGTGTGCTTCTACATAGTGCAGATAAAAGGGGTGTTTTTTATTGCGTTTTAAAGGCAGTTTCTCCGCAATAAAAAACACCCCTTTTATCTGCACTATAAAATGTGGAAGCACACTTTTTCTTTTCACATACTATTGGAATGGGAGTGAATGCCTAGCTTCCGCCATATGAGGGACATTCCATCTTCCAGATCCATATTGGGTTTACTGACCGTGAAGATCTACCTGGTGATCCCTGGAGTCTACGCAGAGTCCAATCTGGAGGTTCTGACTGTCGGGATATCCTTCCATTCGGCCAGGGTGGCACACTGCCTTTAAGACTCCCTGTCGCTGACAGGGGAGTCCATTGGATCTGGTAAGAATTCATTCATACCATGTTTCTCCTTGATGCCATTTTCCGGTTGATGTGGTTTGCCCCTCCGGATCAACATAGCCTTTTGACATCCTTTTGAACACCATTCTTTTTGGGGATTGCATCCATGTTTATACAGTGGGATATTATACCCCCTACCCATCTGCTCTTTAGTACATTGACTTTGGGTATACCATATGTTCAGTTTACTACACTGGGTTGAAGGACTTTACTATTAATTTTTTCTTGTTTGGACTGGAATATATTTCAGCACCACCATTTTGTCATTGTTTGTTCACTATGCGCTACATTTTCTTATTATCTTTGTATTGTTTTAGTCACACTGTATGTAGCTGCTCCCTTTTTCTGTACAACATTTACACAGTAATCAGTGCATTTTTATAGCCACAAGTCCGCCACAATGTCGCAGTCATGATAAAAATCACAGATCGCCGCCATTACTAATAAAAAAAAATAAAAAAATGCCATAAATCTATCCCCTAATTTGTAGACGCGATAACTTTTGCGCAAACCAATCAATATACGCTTATTTTATGTGATTTTATGTGATTTTTTTTTTACCAAATATATGTAGAAGAATACATATTGGCCTAAACTGTGGAAGAAATTAGTTTTTTTTATATATATTTTTGGGGATTTTTATTATAGCAAAAAGTAAAAAATATTGCTTTTTTATCAAAATTGTCGCTCTTTTTTTGATTAAAGCGCAACAAATTAAAACCGCAGAGGTGATCAAATACCACCAAAAGAAAGCTTTATTTGTGGGAAAAAAGAACATCAATTTTGTTTGGGTACAAAGTCACGCAATTGTCAGTTAAAATGACACAGTGCCGTATCGCAAAAAAGGGATTTGTGGAAACTGCTCTAGCGATATCACTTTCAAGATAGAGGCAAATGCCCTACAGAAGAGACTTTTAGCAAGAGGCTACTCCAAAACTTGTCTCAAAAAGGCGTTTAGATGTGCCACTATTCCAAATAGGCAGTCCCTATTATATACGTCTAGGAAACCTAAGGCTAATACAACCACATATATCATAACCTGATATTATGGCCAGCACTCACAGGTAAGGAGAATTATGGAAAAATACTGGCACCTTTTGAGTATGGACCCTGATATTGGGCCACATATCTCAGACCAACCCTCCATTACATATAGGAGGGCTAAATCGATAAAGAACCAATTGGTCCACAGCGAATTTACAGTAGAAAAGATCCATACAAATACCCCGGCACCTTTCGGTGCGGAGGATGTAATTATTGTCAATTTATGCAAACAGCAAAACAAGTATGTTTACCTAATGGTACTATTTTCAAACACCGACACTACGCCAACTGTAAAACACAAGGGGTCGTATATCTCCTTACCTGTGAGTGCTGCTGCTTCAACGTGGGTAAAACCATACAGGAATTTTGGAAGCGCGCATACAGACAAATTTTGAGCATGAAATCATGTAACCCAGAGTTACCGTGGGGGAGACATGTCAGGGATATCCACAATGGAAAATTCCCCTGAATTAGATTCCTTATATTGGATAGAGTACACCCCCCTCCAGGGGGGACGATTGGAATAAAAAATTATTGCAATCTGAACTAAGATGGATATACCATCTGGGTGCTACTTCACCCCCTGTGCTTAACGAGGCTACTAATTTCAAACCTTTTTAGAGGGTTTTGTCTCGGAAGGTAGGGAAAAATGAGACGTTTTAGCTGGTTATGGGAGTCTGCAATTTTAGAACTCTAGCATCTTTGCATGTAGCGGGGGGGGGTAAACTACAACTCTGCCCTATGGTAATTAGGATCACTCTATATCCATACAGTACTCCATTTCAATACCTAATTTGTTCCCTTTTTCCTTCCCTTGCTCTGACTTTTCTTGCTTTTTTAGTTCTTTTCCTTTTATTATATGGTAACTCCCCATTTTTACTTTTTCTTCCTTTTTTTATATAATTTATTTCATGTTATTTTACTGTCCCATTCTTTTTGTACTTATTTAATTTATTCATTGTTTGTATTTTTTCTGTGTCCTGTGTTTGTTTCAGTGTAGATTTCATGTCTGCTGCAGCATCTTTAGGATTCCTTTTAACATGTCTTTTCAGCCTCCTCCATCCGGGAGTCACCTGCCCTATATCTGCTCGGGTCCCTCAGTTATTTTGGGCTTTCACCCGGCACACCCAGGCCACCCATGCGATTGCAGCGGATGGCATTTTACTATCTTGGGCGAGGGTTCTTGCTGGACGGCGGCCGTTACGCCCCTGAGTTGTTTGGCAACCCTGGGGACTGTTTGGCTGCATTGCTTTAGCTCCTCCCACATGTGCGTCGGCAGGAGTGTGACCCAGGATGTGGCTCCACCCCTCTGGATGAGGGCACGCCGTGCCATGCTCCTGGAGGTGAGTGGTGGAACGCACGCCAGCCCAGCATGGCGCCATGCGCCGTTGGTCGGCATGACAGCTGGGCTAATCCCCCTATGGAGTATTTAAGATGTGGAGCCCTGGAGAGTTTTGGCACTCCTATACGCTCTTTGCTAGCAGGGGGTTATCTACCTCCTTCCAGGGGACGCTTTAGCCCATATCCTCTCTGGTGAGTAATGTATGGACACAGCTTTTTTTAATTGTCTTGTAATGAAGCATATGGGTCTTGCATAGAGTCATTTGTTGCTGGCTAAAAAGTAACGATAGGAATGCTTTATTTTGATTAATGAATCCTTTTATACATATATTCTTTGAACTCTATAGCTAAAGCTTTACTTCCATATTATGCTGATTGCAGCAACCATGTTACATACACATATTGCAGGTCATTTGATATAAAAGCTGCATATCTCACCACAAGAGTGGCTAAAAAATCCCCCCCCCCCCCTCCACCTACTGCTGACTCAATATAATTTATAAGTAGCATTTTTTGTTCTTTTTTACAGCTTAATTGTTGTTTAACCTCACTGGGTGTCCTTAATTAGAGCCTCGGTGATGGTGAGTGATTCTTTTGGCGCATGGGTTACCCCTGGTTAAATTTGGCTATTTTTAAATTTCTAAACTTATGTGGTGAATATGCAATTTTTCATTATCAACATGTAAGTCTGTACTTGGACTTGGTTTCCATAATAGACAAATGCTATTTTGTTCTTGCCTTGTTACGCTGCATTGGTTTAAATCTTATCTATTTGCATTTATAGTATGAATGTCTGCATCTATTGATACACCCCTGAAGAAGGAAGTCATTTCTGAAACATTGGGTGTGAAGCCTGCATTCTATAGTGTGGTGTCTCAGGACCCTCATAACATCTAGTCATTATTTCACGTTGTCATGTAATTATATTAGTCACTTCTTTTTGCAGCAAGAATCTGTATGTCATGTGTTTTTTGTAATCATTTATAGTATAATAATTTACTATTTTTATATATAATACGTATTATGTTTGTGGTTGTTATATCACCACTGGGGCCATTAAAATTCCATAAGGGGGAACCCTGTTCTTTGTATTTTGTACACAGGGATGTTAGCCCACCCTTATGCCCCGTACACACGGTCGGATTTTCTGATGGAAAATGTCCGATCGGAGCGTGTTGTCGGAAATTCCGACCGTGTGTGGGCTCCATCGGACATTTTCCATCGGATTTGGAGAGTTGGAGAGCAGGAGATAAAATTTTCCGACAACTAAATCCGTTGTCGGAAATTCCGATCGTGTGTACACAAATCCGACGGACAAAGTGCCACGCATGCTCAGAATAAATAAAGAGATGAAAGCTATTGGCCACTGCCCCGTTTATAGTCCCAACGTACGTGTTTTACGTCACCGCGTTCAGAACGATCGGATTTTCCGACAACTTTGTGTGACCGTGTGTATGCAAGACAAGTTTGAGCCAACATCCGTCGGAAAAAATCCTAGGATTTTGTTGTCGGAATGTCCGAACAAAGTCCGACCGTGTGTACGGGGCATTAGTCCTCTCTATCTCAGACCTCTCTGTATTTCCCATTGGGATCCATACACTTTTGATTTCAGCAACTACTGCATGAACAACATTGACTAGAGTGTCCACAGGAATTGCTCTGCATGATGTTTCAATTTCTTTCCATAGTGCAGTCAGTGTAGGTAGTTTTCTTCAGTACACCACATCCACACAGATAGAAATCGAAGGACGTTAAGTCCAGGGAACGTGGAAGGAAATCAACAGCAACTATGCATCCTATCCAAAATCCTGGCAGAATATAATCAAGATCAAGATAGGCTCTCACGTCTCATTGGTAGTGAGGTTGTGTGCCATTTTGCTGGAAGTAAAATTGGTCATCCTCATAAACCGCATGAATCGCCGGTAACATGATGACAACAATGGTGCAACTACTGACATATTTAGGGGAAACACAATGCTACACATTGCTGCCATCATTCAATTTGGGTTTTAAAAATGGCCATAGATAACATAAGTGTGTATGCATTTTTTAGGCCCCTTTGTATATACAGTAGATACCCTGTTTCCCCGAAAATAACACCTAGCGTGATTGTCAGTGATGGCTGCATATAAGCCCTACCCCCCAAATAAGCCCTACCCTGTTTCCCCAAAAATAAGCCCTACCCTGAAAATAAGACCTACAAGGACTTTAACTAGGGCTTATTTGGGGGGTAGGGCTTATATTGCAGCCATCACCGACAATCACACTAGGTCTTATTTTCGGGGAAACAGGGTATTTATATACACAAGCCTCTAATGTAACCTGTTGATGCTTTTTTTCAATTTGGCCAATTATGCAGGCTTTGTTCACAACTTTTGCAAAAGTTCTGCTGGCATACACTAGTAGATTTTTAAACAAGCAATCATATCAATATCTGTATGAGCATTCTTATGATAATTCTTTGTAGTCGATGACTGAACAAATGCCATTCAAAAGTACTTTTTTCATTTGCTTTTAACTTTCAATTTTGGAAGGAATGGACATTCCTGAGCAAAACCCACATATACTTTTCGGCAATTGTTAATTTGAAAAGAAATTTACATCCTACTGCTTCAAATTTTCTTTTTTTTTTTTAACAAACAGGTGTGCTTTATTGTATCACAAGGAAGAAGGTTACAGAATACCTCTTGACATAATTCAGAACATTACATGACAGATAAGCATGAGCAATCGCATAGCAGTGTCATACATGTGTAGGAGGTGAAACATCAGTATATATTAATATTTTAGACAAGATGATCACAGAGAAAAGTACCTGTATCCGGGGACTACCCCTCCCTCCCCCCCACATAATACATAAATCCACTGTGGTTCCCTAAGATGAGAGCCAAGGTGTCCACACTTTCTCAAATTTCCATGGACAACCTCGATTGATATATGTGATTCTGTACACAGGTATAGCTGCCTCAATCTGTGCCTCCCAGGCCGACACGGTCGGGGGTGAGGGGTCTGTCCACTTCATCAGTATCTCCTTCTTGGCATAATAAAGTAGAAAGGAAACAAGCAGTTTTAAATGATAGGCTCTTTGTTCATTGTCATGAATCCCGAGAAGGGCCAACTCCGGAGTATTTGGTATGGATATTTGCAACCTGGAATTTATCTCTGCAAATATTGCACACCAATATGTTGCTATCAATGGGCATTCCCAGAACATGTGGAAAAAGGTTCCAATGTGACACTTACATTTGTTACACATAGGGTCTCTGTCAGGGAATATGCGATGGAATCTCTGTGGGGTGTAGTAAGTCCTATGTATAAATTTGACCTGGATTAATTTATCCTTGGATGCAATCACCAGTTTAGGGCCATTATCTAGACATTCCTCCCAATCCTCTGTCTAATGATGGAATGTCGGTGTGCCAACTGTCCCATAGTTTTGCTATTTTAGGAGAGTCCTTACCCAGGAGTACAGCATACAAGGTGGAAAGGGGCTTAGAGACATCTCCAGACGCCAATAGTTCCTCAATGGGATCTGCCTGAAGCAAAGGCGTCTGAGGAATGCTTCAAATTTTCTCATCACTGTGGTCGAAAACAAAGGTCGATTTCACAATCATAAGAATTGGAGGATCTAATGAATGCTCTTGAAACAAACAATGTTGAGAACAATTCTGCCAACCCAATACTTAGATTTGTACCTCTTGGGGACATCCCACCTTTTTATGTGTGCAATTTTTTTCTGTGGCTAAGTGTTCTAGCACTACTATTTCCAATAGAAAAATATTTTGCTGTTGTTGGAACATAAATCACGGGTATGCCAATACTTAGCAATCTGAAAAATTGACAAATATAGAAGATATGCCTAAGGCCGCGTACACATGATCGGACTTTTTGGCACACTTTCCAATGGATTTTGTCCGCCAGGTGCGCCGGACTTTAAAACGGACGGACTTGCCCACACACAACCGGACTTTTCGGTGGGCTAAGTCCGCCTGTCTTTCCGATGGACTTTCGCCGGAGTTACGGCGGACTTTCAGAATGAACGGACTTGCCCACACATGGACAAGTCCGTTCATTTTGAACGTGACTCAGGTGCGACGGGACTAGAAAAGGAAGTCAATCTTGCCGCTTTTATCGGCGAGATTGACACCTTGCGAGCCCTGTCGCGGGTCATACCAGGCCCTTAGGTCTGGTATGGATTTTAAAGGGAAGCCCCTACGCCGAAAAAACGGCGTGGGGTCCCCCCTAAAATCCATACCAGACCCCGATCCAAGCACGCAGCCCGGCCGCTCAGGAAAGGGGGTGGGGACGAGCGAGCGCCCCCCCTGAACCGTACCAGGTCACATGCCCTCAACATGGGGGGTGGGTGCTTTGGGGGAGGGGGCACCCCGCGGGGCCCCCCACCCCAAAGCACCTTGTCCCCATGTTGATGAGGACAAGGGCCTCTTGCCGACAACCCTGGCCGTTGGTTGTCGGGGTCTGCGGGCGGGGGGCTTATCGGAATCCGGGAGCCCCCTATAATAAGAGGGCCCCCAGATCATTCATAATCATGAATGAGTATGGGGTACCCATTCACCTAGGGAAAAAGTGTCAATAATAAAACACACTACACAGGTTTTTAAAATAATTTATTAAACAGCTCGGGGGGGGGGTCTTCCTCTGGCTTCGGGGGTCTTCCTCCGGCTTCGGGGGTCTTCTTCCGGCTTCGGGGGTCCCTCCGGTTCCTCTTCTCCCGTCACAGTCCCAGCATGCCCAGGGACTGTGACATCATAAGGGGGCGGGGTCTCCGCCTATTTAAGTCACAACGGAGCCCTCAGAGAGCAGTCCAGCCGGAGAGAGTGTCATGTCAACATCTGGAGAAGAGAAGAGGGAAGAAGACAAGAAGCCCAGAAGTCCAGACCTCCGCTGGCAAAAGAGCGGCCTGAAGACAGTGGAGGAGCCGGCCGAAGAACTGGAACACCGGGAGAAGAGGCCGGAGAGAGCGGAGAAGAACCAACCAGACGCTGGGAGAAGAGGAACCGGAGGGACCCCCGAAGCCGGAGGAAGACCCCGAAGCCGGAGGAAGACCCCCCCAGGAGCTGTTTAATAAATTATTTTAAAAACCTGTGTAGTGTGTTTTATTACTGACACTTTTTCCCTAGGTGAATGAGTAGGGGTACCATGTACCCCATACTCATTCACATAGGGTGGGAAGCCGGGATCTCGGGGCCCTCTTATTATAGGGGGCTCCCGGATTCCGATAAGCCCCCCCGCCCGCAGACCCCCACAACCAATGGCCAGGGTTGTTGGGAAGAGGCCCTTGTCCTCATCAACATGGGGACAAGGTGCTTTGGGGTGGGGGGCCCCGCGGGGCGCCCCATCCCCCGAAGCACCCACCCCCCATGTTAAGGGCATGTGGCCTGGTACGGTTCAGGAGGGGGGGGCGCTCGCTCGTCCCCACCCCCTTTCCTGACCGGCCGGGCTGCGTGCTCGGATCGGGGTCTGGTATGGATTTTAGGGGGGACCCCACGCCGTTTTTTCAGCATAGGGGCTTCCCTTTAAAATCCATACCAGACCTAAGGGCCTGGTATGCCCCGCGCTCGCCGCAATAGGAAAATTTGTTTTTCCTATTGCAGCGAGCGCGAAATGCAATACCCTGCCCTTGCGTCGTATCTGGTCCGTTGGACCAGCATACAGACGAGCGGGCTCTCCGTCGGACCAGCACACAGACGAGCGGACTTTCCGCCAGAAACTGAGTCCGACGGAAATATTTAAAACATGTTTCAAATCTAGGTCCGGCGGGCTTTTGGGAAAAAGTCCACCGGAAAAATCCGCCGGGGCCTACACACGGTCGGATTGTCCGGCAGACTCTGGTCCGCCGGACCAAGTATGCCGGAAAGTCCGCTCGTGTGTATGCGGCATAACTGTGATCAGCATCTATGTTATCAGTAAATTTATCATTGGCACTTAAAGCTTGAGGTCTAAATGGCAATTGGCAAGAGGTCCTATGGCATACTCTATTTTTTGCTTCTATATATTTATGCCACAAATCACTATTGCAATTGAATTACAGCTTATACCATGTTATTTGCAAGCAAAGAAAAATGCTAAAGTATTTGGTATTATCTTTACTGATCTGAAAACTCAAAACATTATATGTGCAGGAGAACCCTTCAATTGGGATGTTGTCACTTAATACCATTAATAAAAAAATGTAGTGACTTGAATCCACATATTTATCAGACACCCAGAGTGCATAGGTAAATGCCATATTTAAAACTGAACTTGAGGTATGAGTAATGCATGCTTACATTGTGCCATGCTGGACCAGTGTAGGTGTGCAATACAAATAATTCCCAATGGACCACTGGGGAATCTGGAAATCACTGTAGTAGTCAGTGCTACTATAGTGATAGACACAATCTTCTGGATCCTGCTCCGGTTGTGAGCAGTTGCCCCACACTTACGGCAGAGGATTTCTCGCTTGGCACTGCTGTCAATGATGGATCATTTTGTATTTTTTCAATGAATACAAGATGTTTTCTGATTAGACAATATGGAGATTGTGACATCACCACTTCACCTCACCCAACTAGAAAACGCCATGAATTCATTGAAAAAAAAAAAACAAGGCATTCTATGATTGGCAGCAGTGCAAAGCAAGTGACCCCCCTGTGGTCAATGTGCAGTGGTACCTGAGCGGGACCCAGAAGATTGTGGTTATCACTTTAGTAGCAATAACTATTACAGTGATTTCCAGCTACCTCAGCAGTTCATCATCTAAGTAATGTATACTTACATTGTGCCAAGCTGGACCAAGTATGCAGTAGACATAATTCCTAGAGTTCAGGTTCAATATTTAAAAAACAAACAAAAAAACCACTATATATCGGCTTCTACGGTGCCTGGATCCTGGGTGGGTACAGTGCGGATAGCAAACGATACCCAGGGGATCAAGCTATGTGGATATTCATGCATTATTCATATAGCTTACACAGCTATTTGAAAATTTGTGATAAAGAAAACTGCTACACAAGATGGCTATTTTTGCTCATATAACAACACAAGTCATACATTTTACTCTGACACATTTCTAGTTCACATGAATTACATATTATATGGCTATGGAGAACAGAATGGCTATTTTATAGGATTGCAAGACACAGCAAGCTTATCCAGTGAGGTCCAGATTTAGAGAACCCTTGAAACTAGTCTCTCTCTATATATTTTACCATTCTTCTATGTTATGTGCAGTGAAGGTATTGGATGATCAACATATTTATCAAAAAACAGTATTTTCCTATTGAAGCTATATATTGTATAACAGCAAGATTTAAAGCGGAGTTACAACCAAAAGTGGAACTTCCGCTTTAAGACATTCTCCCCGAATCCTGTTTGTGAAACTGAGTTTTTGGGGAGGAGGGGGAAAGCAGGTACTCGAATTTGACAGGTACCTGCTCCCACTTCTGTTCCGGTCGCCCAGGCGACCAGAAGCAGAAACTGCCCCTCCTGAAGTCATCTGGGACATATGACAGGTCCTAGAAGACTTCGGGGACAGTCACAGACCACAGTGCCGCTCGCGCATGTGCAGTGGGCACCCGGCTGTGAAACCACAAGCTGTCACAGCCAGGTGCCCATAGTAGAGATGACGGCGCCGCCGAGGGAGGACACAGGGAGAGCGCGGCTGCGGTGAATACACAGCTGAACCGTGGTACAGGTGAGCGGCTGTTTATTAAAAGTCAGCAGCGTTTTTAGCAAACAAACAAATGTCTGGAACTCCTTTTTAAGGATTTAAATTTAATATGTATATTAAAGGGGGAACATATTTTAGATTGTGGGACGTTTAAGGTGCCAGTGATGTTTACACAGACGATGATTAAAAAGAGGCAATTATTTGTTTTTTTTGTAACAAAAACCATGTTAAAATCTATCATCATAAAATCAAATGGGAAATGCCCATTGTCAGCACATATGCAAGTAATCAGATTATACACTTATTAGTTTCAGGTGTCTAGCACATTGATTACAGAGGGAATTTCTATAGATGATTAAGAAGTAGTTTCTTCAATGCGTTTTGCGATGAGTTTCATCAAGACGACATACTACTGGACAACAAACCTGGATTTGCTCAAGACAGGTCACAGGACACCTATAGTCATTCAGTAATGGCAGCCACCCCCCCAACAAATACAGAGATATGGAGCTGCCAAGACAATGCAACCAAAGGTAATGGAGTTCTGCTGTTTGGACCGTGTGTTACAATCTAAACATTGGTGCCCTCCTGTGCTCACACTCATAATTAATTTTATCAAGTGGAAGTACCTTATCTCTTTTTTTCTGTTGTCCATGGCTTGCACTCTCCTTCTAGATTTGTGTGTGGGGGGGTGGCCGTCATTACTGAGTGACTAACTATAGATGTCCTGTGACATGTCTTGAGCAAATGCAGCACTGCTGTCAACTAGTATGGTTTCCTGACGAAGATCATCTTGAAATGCGTTGAAGAAACTACTTATTAAACATCTACAAAAATTCCAGCTGTAATCAATGTGTTGGGCACAGGAAACTAATAAATTAATAATCTGATTACCTGCATGTGTGCTGACAATGGGTATTTCTCATTTGATTTTATGGTAATAGATTTTAACATGGTTATTTGTTAAAATAAAATAATTGTCTATTTTTAATCATGGTCTATGTAAACGACATTGGTACCATAAAAGTCCCACAATCTAAAATAAGCTCCTTCCATTGTCTGGTTAACAGGAATGTAGTTCTCTTTCATAGCATGTGCATTTTTCTAAGGGATGCATCCTCTTTTGGACACTCATTGTAATCTGATGCTGCAGGTCAAGCTCTGTAGTAGCCCTATATGCTGTTTTTTGACACTATATGCTCAGCTTCTCAATTTTGGAGATAATCCACTCCCGCTCACAGAGTTAAACCTTGTTCTTTGCTATCACGCTATCCATTGAGAATACATTAACAGGAAAGATGGAGGGGCCTTAGCTTTGAGCATGCATCTCACATCTCATATTGGTCATACTGTTAGCAGTGGCATCTCCAGCTTTCATATTTAGGGGGGCACATGGGGGGGCAGGGACAAAAGTAGGGGGGCAACTATAAAATGCAAATATATATATATATATATATATATATCCTGGGGCCCTTTACTACAATCCCACAACGGCCCTTTCACATGTTCTGCAGCTCCCTTCCTACTGTATTGCCCCCCCCCCCCCAGGGTGGCAGAAAACAAGAGATATATGTCACCAGCATACCAAGAAAATATAAGGGTCCAAAGCAGTGGGTTGCAAAGGTTGTCTTGCCACCGGGCCCTGGTGTTCTGCCACTGTGGGGTTCCCCAGCCTCCTCTTACTGTCCTGCTCCTGCTATTAACAATGCTGCTCTGGCATCTCTTGGAATTTACAGGCTGGTTCTCCTGTCCTAAGGACGGGAGAAATCAGTATATTTTTTCAGTAACTGAGAGTCCTGGTGGAGTCCTTCCTGCAACTCACTCTTCTCCCTGCCAATGAGGATGCAGGGAAGGAGCAGATCGGGTGGCCGTGCTTGTGTGAGCGATCGCATTATGCAGTGTCAGCGAGCAGAGGGAGGGGGGAGGAGTCACCCGCAGGAGCTGACTGGGGACGCTCTCCCTCTTAGACACTGCCTTTTTGTAAAAAAAAATATTTTTTTTTAATTGGGGGGGGGGGGTACATGGTGGGGTACAGCATAATGTTGGGGGGGGGGGGTCAGGGCCCCCTCAGGGCCCCCTCTGGCCCCCCTAGGGACGCCATTGACTGTTAGTGCCGGTCTACTTGGGTTTGGACAATCGCAGCTTTCGATAAGTGGGAGATGCGTTTTATCTGTGTACTTCTAATATCCTGCACACTTTATAGATAGTATACTGTATGTACTGCTGAATAATAAGTAGTGCAAAATTGCCAAGCACGACACCTCCATTGTTGCCATCAATTGCATGTACTTAAATGATTATATTTCTTGCTAACAATAGGCCTATAAAACAATTGCTTTATTATCAATTACAATCGAACAACAAAAATCAAAAAAGCAGCACAGACATTGGAAGAAGGTGTCAGCTGTAATAGCTTAGTGAATTTTAGATGTTAATATTTGCAATAGAGACTATTTCCTCCAGTATTTTCTCAAAGGCAATTTATAACTAGAAATTGCTGCCAGATCAGTCAGTTTCTAATTAACGCATTTATCTTCACCTTTCAGAGGATGCAAGTTTTTGTATTGCATTCAGTTTTATTCTATAAACATTTGATAAGGTGAGCTGCAAAGAGATTTCAAACTAACAATATAATTTATTCTGGAGTTGGTGAACTATAAAATAAAGTTATCTAAGTCTTCTCAAGCTTTCACAATACGGCATCTCAAAATACACAGGAAATGTGTCTTTGCCCCATTGGAACTTAGCAGAATAAAAGGATATAATCGTGGAAGATATTAAAATATGCAAGCACCTTTCAGTTTCATTTTTTTTTTTTGCTAAAAATAAGAGAGGAAATAATAAAGGCAGAATTATTAGTTCAGTGAGGTTCTCACATCTCAGTAAGTCTGTTCTGCGCTTATACAGCTTAATTGACAAGCTCATTATCATTGTGGTTGAGATTAAATGCTCCATTGCCATTTCAAGGATTATAAGAATTCCCCGCTGAGCCTCACATTTCATGAAGAATGTGGAGAACTGCAGTCTTAGAGTGATGAACACACCTCATATATTTGTTTAAAGGGAACCTTTCATCACACCATGTAGAACAAACACATATACTTTTGTGAATGAAAACATTTGTGTGCCACAATGTCATCAGCTGATGAACAGTATATCAATTTCCAGCATGGACCCAAGTCTCTCTATATAGGTCTGCCACAACCAGAGTTGTGACTTCATTCCGCCCGCCCTGACTGCACATGTATTTGTTCCTAGTCAGTAATGCAATAACTATTACAGCCAGAGGAGCCCTTTTACAGCTGGGCACATAGCAGCAATAGCAGTCTCTTTTTTTCTCAGAACATGTTTACTTTAAGGGTTTTTAGAGCTCGCAGCAAGAAGTATTGGAGCAGGTAAAGATAGTATTTAACCTTTAGATGCAGAGATTTATTTCTTCTAAAAGCAAGGGAATGTGTTTTATATAATATGTTTCAGGTAGTAATGAAGGTAAGTGGTAGCAGAGATTGGATGGAAGCAGGCAAGGTATTATACAGTGCCTTGCAAAAGTATTCACCCCCTTGGCTTTTTACATATTTTGTTACATTACAGCCTTTAGTTCACTGTTTTTTTAAAATCTGAATTATATGTGATAGATCAGAACACAATAGTCTAAGTTGGTGAAGTAAAATTAGAAAAATATATACATAAAACTATTTTTCAGAAATTAAAAATTGATAATTGGCATGTGCGTATGTATTCACCCTCTTTGTTATTAAGCCCATAAAAAGCTCTGGTGCAACCAATTACCTTCAGAAGTCACATAATTAGTGAAATGATGTCCACCTATGTGCAATCTAAGTGTCACATGATCTGTCATTACATATACACACCTTTTTGAAAGGCCCCAGAGGCTGCAACACCTAAGCAAGAGGCACCACTAACCAAACATTTCCATGAAGACCAAGGAACTCTCCAAACAAGTAAGGGACAATGTTGTTGAGAAGTACAAGTCAGGGTTAGGTTATAAAAAAATATCCAAATCTTTGATGATCCCTAGGAGCACCATCAAATCTATCATAACCAAATGGAAAGAACATGGCACAACAGCAAACCTGCCAAGAGACGGCCGCACACCAAAACTCACGGACCTGGCAAGGAGGGCATTAATCAGAGAGGCAGCACAGAGACCTAAGGTAACCCTGGAGGAGCTGCAGAGTTCCACAGCAGAGACTGGAGTATCTGTACATAGGACGACAATAAGCCGTACGCACCATAGAGTTGGGCTTTATGGCAGAGTGGCCAGAAGAAAGCCATTACTTTCAGCAAAAAACAAAATGGCAAAAAACAAAATGGCATGTTTTGAGTTTGCGAAAAGGCATGTGGGAGACTCCCAAAATGTATGGAGGAAGGTGCTCTGTTTTGATGAGACTTGAATTGAACTTTTTGGCCATCAAAGAAAACGCTATGTCTGGCACAAACCCAACACATCACATCACCCAAAGAACACCATCCCCACAGTGAAACATGGTGGTGGCAGCTTCATGCTGTGGGGATGTTTTTCAGCCTTCGGGACTGGGAAACTGGTCAGAGTTTAGGGAAAGATGGATGGTGCTAAATACAGGGATATTCTTGAGCAAAACCTGTACCACTCTGTCAGGATAAGGTCCGTCCGCTGGTAAGATAGATCATTTGGCGTGCAGTACTGGGGTCCACCAGCAGGTGTCTCCTGGCAGTTTGGCAGTTTGGAATCTTTTCCTGCTGGTGTTATTTCATCTTTTGGCCGCAGTACTGACGACCACCAGCAGATGGATCCTGGCGGTATGGAGCAGACAACATTCCCTGCGCTCAGGTGTTACATGAAGACAATTATTGTCAGTCCCATAAATACCCGGCAAGCCCTCACATGCTTGCCTTGGTATCTCTTTCCTTGAGCCCTGACCTGCAGCCTGCATCCTGTTTACCTGATTCCTGATTCCTGAAACCTGATTCCTGTTCCTGAGACCTGATTCCTGTTGTTCCTGTTCCCTGTCTGTTTCCTTGCTCTGGACCCTGAGCCTTGTATCTGACCCGTCCCTCCTGTGATCCATCCATCCTGTCTTGTCCTGTTTGTTTCCCTTCCCCAGCTGCTGATCTCCCGTTGACGACCCTGGCCTGACTCTGTTTATGATCTCGGTATTTCCCTTACTTGTATATATTTGTTCTGTTATTATTATTATTTGTGGGGTTCTGTTTTGTATTGGTTGTGGTGCACTGAGTGATATTGGAGGTGGTTGTGTTATATTTATTCATTCTTTAATAAATCATTTATATTTTCACTTATACACGTCTGGGTTTCCTCTGTTGCAGGCCACACAGTTCTGGTCTTATCTGGTATATGATAGAATACCAAGGCCATCCCTGACCAGAAGTGGCTGCACAGAGGAACCATCTTGGTTCTGCTGGCTTTGCTGGAATTAATCCCAATGTGATCCCATATTATGCTCTGCTGGCGTCAGAAAGTGGCGAGTATCTCTGCCAGTCACTAAAAGAGTGGACCAATGACCAGCTACTTGAGCTCATCCGTTTGGCTCACTCCCTGGTTGACCAGAGCTGTATGTTGTTTGGGGATGTGCAGCATTTGATCCAAATATGTGCTGAGCTAGCCCTGTCCTGTGTTCCTAAGACCAGTGATGATTTTTCTCCCCCTTTCATGCTGATCAGGTGGAGTCTCTGGTGTGGCTGTTAGAGGATGATTCTGCATGCTTTTTTAAACACTATTCCATCTGTTCTCAGCAGAAGCTTATGGAGTGTATTCACTCAGTACAGACCCTTGTTAGACAGGTAGTATGTGATCCGTCCTTTGTCAAACCCATACACTCAGCATGGTCTGATATGTTACAACCAGCCCCAACCAATCCACAACAAACCACCTCTGCCATCAGACACCTACCTGCCCACAAGTCTGTCTCCTTATCACCCACACCAAACTCAGTTGTAGCTCAGTATACATTGCTCCCAACCAGATACTTATATCCGGTCTCTGCTCCCTGTACCTATCCTGCATTCAACCCACCTGCCTCTTCTCAGCTGCCTACTAATCCACAAAAACTTCCCCCAGCTACTGTTATCTCTTCTCCACCATATCCCAATTCTCCTTTCCAGTCTGCTGCACCCCCCACCTACAGAGCCTCAGTGACTAAACCCAAGAAAAAACGAAAGTTTTTTCAAACCAAGACGATCCTGCCAGTAACCCAACCTGCCTCCGCACCAGCTAATGCAACCCGCTCCAATGTCCCAGTGCTTGCAACCCAGTCTGACATCCCAGTGCTTGCTATCCAGTGTGACGTCCCAGTAACTGTTATTCAGTCCGATGTCCTGGTACCCGCCTTCCAGCCTGAGGTGCCAGTGTTCCAGCCTGAGGTGCCAGTGTTCCAGCCTGAGGGGCCAGTGTTCCAGCCTGAGGGGCCAGTGTTCCAGCCGGAGGTGTTCCAGCCGGAGGTGCCAGTGTTCCAGCCTGAGGTGCCAGTGTTTTAGCCTGAGGTGAAAGTGTTCCAGCCTGAGGTGCCAGTGTTCCAGCCTGAGGTACCAGTGTTCCAGCCCGAGGTACCAGTGTTCCAGCCAGAGGTGCCAGTGTTCCAGCCGGAGGTGCCAGTGTTCCAGCCTGAGGGACCAGTGTTCCAGCCTGAGGGACCAGTGTTCCAGCCTGAGGTGCCAGTGTTCCAGCCTGAGGGGCCAGTGTTCCAGCCTGAGGGGCCAGTGTTCCAGCCGGAGGTGTTCCAGCCGGAGGTGCCAGTGTTCCAGCCTGAGGTGCCAGTGTTTTAGCCTGAGGTGAAAGTGTTCCAGCCTGAGGTGCCAGTGTTCCAGCCTGAGGTACCAGTGTTCCAGCCCGAGGTACCAGTGTTCCAGCCGGAGGTGCCAGTGTTCCAGCCGGAGGTGCCAGTGTTCCAGCCTGAGGGACCAGTGTTCCAGCCTGAGGGACCAGTGTTCCAGTCTGAGGGGCCAGTGTTCCAGCCAGAGGTGCCAGTGCCCGCTCTCCAGCCTGATGAGCCCGCGTTCCAGTCTGATGAGCCCACTTTCCAGTCTGATGAACCCGCCTTCCAGCTTGATGTGCCTGCTGCCCCGCTTGATGTGCCTGCTGCTCAGCCTGATGTGCCTGCTGCCCAACTTGAAGTGCCCGTGCCTGCTGCCCAGCTTGAAGTGCCTGTGCCTGCTGCCCAGCCTGATGTGCTTGATGTGCCTGCTGCCCCGCTTGAAGTGCCCACTGCCCAGCTTGAAGTGCCCATGCCCGCTGCCCAGCTTGAAGTGCCCGCTGCCCAGCTTGAAGTGCCCATGCCTGCTGCCCAGCTTGAAGTGCCAGAGCCTGCTGCCCAGCCTGATGTGCCTGCTGCCTAGCTTGAAGTGCCCATGCCTGCTGCCCAGCTTGAAGTGCCGTGCCTGCTGCCCAGCCTGATGTGCCTGCTGCCCAGCTTGAAGTGCCCGTGCCTGCTGCCCAGCTTGAAGTGCCCGTACCTGCTGCCCAGCTTGAAGTGCCCGTACCTGCTGCCCAGCTCGAAGTGCCCATGCCTGCTGCCC
Organism: Aquarana catesbeiana; assembly: GCF_042186555.1. Taxonomy (NCBI): domain Eukaryota; kingdom Metazoa; phylum Chordata; class Amphibia; order Anura; family Ranidae; genus Aquarana; species Aquarana catesbeiana. Next base: position 272,903,989 of record NC_133325.1, on the reverse strand, counting down.
AGCCTGATGTGCCTGCTGCCCAGCTTGAACTGCCCATGCCTGCTGCCCAGTTGAACCACCCATGCCTGCTGCCCAGCCTGATGTGCCTGCTGCCCAGCTTGAAGTGCCCGTGGCTGCTGCCAAGCTCAAAGTGCCCATGCCTGCTGCCCAGCCTGATGTGCCTGCTGCCCAGCTTGAACTGCCCATGCCTGCTGCCCAGCTTGAACTACCTGTGCCTGCTGCCCAGCCTGATGTGCCTGCTGCCCAGCTTGAAGTGCCTGTGTCTGCTGCCCAGCTTGAAGTGCCCGTGCCTGCTGCCCAGCCTGATGTGTTCCTGTCCGCTGCTCAGCTTGATGTGTTCCTGTCCGCTGCTCAGCTTGATGTGTTCCTGTCCGCTGCCCAGCCTGATGTGTTCCTGTCCGCTGCTCAGCCTGATGTGTTCCTGTCCGCTGCCCAGCTTGGTGTGATCCTGTCCACTGCCCAGCTTGGTGTGTTCCTGTCCACTGCCCAGCTTGGTGTGTTCCTGTCCGCTGCCCAGCTTGGTGTGTTCCTGTCCACTGCCCAGCTTGGTGTGTTCCTGTCCGCTGCCCAGCTTGGTGTGTTCTTGTCCGCTGCTCAGCTTGGTGTGTTCCTGTCTGCTGCCCAGCTTGTGCCTGCCTTCCAACCTGTTGTCTCGGTGCCTGCCTTCCAGCCTGATGTCTCGATGCCTGCTTTTCAGCCTGATGTCTCGATGCCTGCCTTTCAAACTGATGTCTTGATGCCCGCTGCCCAGCTCAATGACCCCGGATGTGCCAGCTGTCTGCCCGGATGTGCCTGATGACCAGCCTGAAATACTCTCTTCCACCATTCTGCCTGATGCCATAGACTACGGACAACGAAGACTAGTTGGAGCGTCCGGAGGCCGCTTCTTTGGGGGGGGTACTGTCAGGAAAGGGTCGATCCGCTGGTAAGATATATCATTTGGCGTGTAGTACTGGGGTTCACCAGCAGGTGTCTCCTGGCAGTTTGGAACTGTCAGGGGAATCTTTCCCTGCTGGTGTTATTTCATCTTTTGGCCGCAGTACTGACGTCCACCAGTGGATGGATCCTGGCAGTATGGAGCAGACAACATTCCCTGCGCTCAGGTGCTACATGAAGACAATTATTGTCAGTCCCATAAATACCCGGCAAGCCCTCACATGCTTGCCTTGGTATCTCTTTCCTTGAGCCCTGACCTGCAGCCTGCATCCTGTTTACCTAATTCCTGAAACCTGATTCCTGTTCCTGAGACCTGATTCCTGTTGTTCCTGTTCCCTGTCTGTTTCCTTGCTCTGGACCCTGAGCCTTGTATCTGACCCGTCCCTCCTGTGATCCATCCATCCTGTCTTGTCCTATTTGTTTCCCTTCCCCAGCTGCTGACCTCCCGTTGACGACCCTGGCCTGGCTCTGTTTATGATCTCGGTATTTCCCTTACTTGTATATATTTGTTCTGTTATTATTATTATTATTATTATTTGTGGGATTCTGTTTTGTATTGGGTGTGGTGCACTGAGTGATATTGGAGGTGGTTGTGTTATACTTATTCATTCACCTTTAATAAATCATTTGTATTTTCACTTATACACGTCTGGGTTTCCTCTGTTGCAGTCCACACAGTTCTGGTCTTATCTGGTATATGATACACTCTGTGTGTGATTTGAGGCTAGGACTGAGCTTCACCTTCCAGCAGGACAATGACCCCAAACACACTGCTAAAGCAACACTTGAGTGGTTTAAGGGGAAACATGTAAATGTGTTGGAATGGCCTAGTCAAAGCCAGACCTGAATCCAATAGAAAATCTGTGGTCAGACTTAAAGATTGCTGTTCACAAGAGCAAACCTTCCAACTTGAAGGAGCTGGAGCAGTTTTGCAAGGAGGAATGGGCAAAAATCCCAGTGGTAAGATGTGGCGAGCTCATAGAGACTTATCCAAAGCAACTTGGAGCCCTGATAGCCGCAAAAGGTGGCTCTACAAAGTATTGGCTTTGGGGGGTGAATAGTTATGCACATTGACTTTTTCTGTTATTTTGTCCTATTTGTTGTTTGTTTCACAATAAAAAAAACATCTTCAAAGTTGTGGGCACGTTCTGTAGATTAAATTATGCAAATCCACAAACAATCCATGTTAATTCCAGGTTGTGAGGCAACAAAACACGAAAAATGCCAAGGGGGGTGAATACTTTTGCAAGGCACTGTACATATAGAAGTATAGCGTGAGATAATTTTCTGGTAAAGTAAAACCTGGGAAGTGGTGGAGGATCACCAGTGGACATTTGGTCCATATATCATTTATGTGATGCTAAATTGTTAATTTGCCAGCAATGAAGATGAAGGACAGAAGAGGTAATATTATGGTATGTGACACGTGGGGTATCTTTGTGCATTCTGCAAATAACTTAATATGCCCAGCATATAAGAGACATTAATCAAGGATGTTGGATCTAGTGTGATAACCATATACTTTATAGGCAGAAGAGCTTCTCCAACCAGCAGAAGAAGCAGCTAATGTTGGTAATAGCAGGGAATAATGTAGAATATAAAAATGCCAATTATACAGAAGACTCCAAAATATTTAGGGAACCGTGTTCACATAGCAGGCCCTCCCTAATATACTTGTCTATGGTAGAGGCAATTGTTGATGTCAACCAATAGGTAAAAAAAAAGAAAAGAAATAACATGAGACTATCATGGCTTCCTCATAACCTTCCACCTTATGTTCAGTTATTATACTCTCCTTAAAAGCTGCCCTTTGGGCAGCTGCCTCACCCCACACTTTAGTTTCAAAATACAGCCACTGTATCACCCCACAAAAACCTATTTAGACAGCCACAGAGTCTACTAATGCTTCCCCTCACATAGCTCTCTTTGTATAGCTACATGCCTACCTCCCACAACCAAATTTTGCAGTTAAAAGACATCCACCAGAGCCTCAAATATAGTCACAGACACCCATATGCAACTATAGACCAACTCAAAACTTGGTGACAAAGTAAAGGCACAGGTACATGGTGCAGCTTCAGAGGAGGGGTGCCAGATTAGCACCACTACATCAATATATCTGTTACCAATAAAGAGTACTCACAGAATCATGCTGTCAGATGAGATACTGGGAATAGAGGTGGGAAGGGGAATACACACAGCAATGAATACTTTAATGATGTAATATTTTAATGGCAAATGTATCCCTGACATTTGGATAACCAAGGAGAAGACCCACAGTATGTGCCCAGTGGCCCAGGCATATACATGAATGCTTGAGAATCAATAGATTCTTCTGTCACTGACAAAGTATCTCCACCTCCATGTATCTGTTATCTGAAAATTAAAGATTTCCAGTAGAATGAAAAGAAGGGCTACTCAAAGTAGTAGTAAAGTAATAGTCCTCAAATACTCAAGAGAATAAAAAACTACTGACCCGGAGGCGCATGCGCGGCAGCGTCTAAGGTGGCCACCGGCTTCTAGAGCTCCACTCCACCGCTGCCCAAAATTCGCCACCAGAGCCTCCAGAGCGGACCCCAACGGGGTAAACGAGCGGGGGAGACCCCCGGGAACGAGCACAACACAACGACACAAGCCCGGCGCAGCCTCACAGGCCAGATGACAGCGGCAGCCGTCCCAGTCAGCTACGCTAAAATGGCGGTGGCCCCACGAGGTTCCCTCAACACAGGAGACACAGAGGAATCCATTGCGGATCAGGACTTGCAGCGCTCACCTTCTCCAGGTATAGACTTCCCCCCGCCTCAGATCACTTCACCCACTTCTACTGAATCCTTGCTGGGCCATCTGGATCCCTGCTGCCCCTCCACTCCCTCGATGGACCCTCATACAGGCTTACTATTGTCTGTTTCTGAACCACTGGCAACCTCCCCTGTACCCACAGACTTCCCATCCATGATGGAAGCTTTTTCCCATTTACTTTCTAAAAGCCTGGCCCTGAATGCTGCTCAAATAACGTTCTCCATCTATGCTGACCTGCAACAACTGGGGCAGAGAATGGATACCATTGAAAAGAAAGCTGACCAAGCAGTTTCCTATATCAACCAAAATTCAGCCAGAATGCAGGACATGCAGGATCAACTTAAAACGGCTTTTGCCAAAATCGACGATCTCGAAAACAGATCGAGACGTTATAATTTCCGCATTAGAGGCCTCCCAGAATCTGAAAAGGACACTCACGCTGCAGGCAAAAAACTGCTGAGAGATCTAATTCCTGACATTTCGCAACAATGTCTGGAGCTCGATAGAGCGCACAGAGCCCCGCATCCCCCTCGTTCAGATGGGCTCCCTCGCGATATAATAGTGAAACCTCACTTTTATTCGGTTAAAGAGGAGGTAATAAGAAGGTCTAGAGGAACTGAAGACCTCAAATTGCTAGGCCACAGGATTCAGATATTTGCTGATTTATCACCGTACACGGTGCAGAAAAGGCGTTCTTTCAAACCGCTGATCCAACATCTGATCGAACGGGAGATTACATATCGCTGGTCGTTTCCCCTGCGTCTGAACTTTGCATACAAAAACAAGAACTACGGCTTCTCAACCCTTGCTGAAGGAGAGCGTCTCTTGTTGCACCTAGGCCTGATTTCACAAGACCCGTCACACTCCCAGCAAGGCAGGAATACTCCCACATCTACGAAACGACCATCTCCAGCGAGTCCGCTCCAGCCTTCCTGGCTGAAACAAAGCTCCAAACGCTCCAAGGAAAATGATGATCTGGCCCCCTTAGGATCAGGGCCCTGATCCGGAACTTTCCCTTTGCCTACTATGGGCCGGAGATGACCGTCTGACTCTATTTGTGACTCTCTCTGCTTACGGGCCCACTGGCTTTTAGGACATGCCTCAGTTAGGGTCTTTATCATACTCAAACCTCTTGAGGAAGCTTCCCTGAGGAAACCCCTCTCTTCATTCCCTTTGGGGCTAGGGGGCAGTCCGAAATTCCATACCTCTATACCGGCCTCAGGACCTCCCGAGCTGATCAGGTTATATATTTGGGACTTTATGCCTTGTCTCTCTTTTCCATTAACTGGTATTCACATGGATTTTTCCAGAATAGGGGGGGGGAGAATTTATACCTATTGCCCTTGCTGGACATTTTCCCCTAAAGTTGAATTCCAGTCCCAAATGATACGGCCTTTTAGGCAGAAGGCATAATCTGTCTCCCTCTTGAGTTGTGAACCGGGGCTCTCCTCACTCTGATATGCCCTTCCCCCCTGGGCTGTGAGGAGGTAGAAGGAGCCCTTCGGGGGAAGGACAGATAAGATAACAAATTCTCGGTTGCAGTTTTGTTTCTGTATTTTTGTTGTGTATTTTTATTTAATTAGTTCAGGTTTTCTGGGTCGTTCTGACAGTTATCTCAAGGAAGACGGCCCCTTTGACTTCCGTCTTCCTTTTAGTTATGTTCCACAGGTGGCAGGGCAGTGGTGGATACCGTGCACCTCCATTAGGAACCCAAAGTGCAGTTAATGCACTGGTTCCTTGCCTGGCTGCCCCAAGGGTGGGGCTCCGGTCCTCTCAGGTTGAAGGGTCAGGATGGGCCCCCTCATCCTACCCTGGGCATTGGGGGGGTCTAGGGACTCCCAAGGTTCTAAACAATGTTATTTTTTCTCATAAGTGCATTTGCTATTGAAAATTGATATAACTCTTGTGTTTTCTCCCCTTTTCTCTTTCATCTCTTTTCTCCCCCTCTCCCTCCCCCATCCAGTTGAATGCTTACAGACCCAGGTTCGGCTTCGGTCTCAACACGCCGACAGTCTCCACACCAGGGCCCTTTGGAGCTCTGACCTCCAATCGGCAAGGTAAGACTTATAAATTACGCCTGATATCTCCACACCTATGTAATGGCTAACGATCGTACTAAGAAACCTACACTTAAAATCACATCACATAATGTACAGGGATTCAGCTCCCCCATTAAATGCAGAAAACTTTTCCAACTTTACCAGTCTATGCACACAGATGTCCTCTTCTTACAAGAGACTCACTTCCCCACTTCATACCAACCCACGTTCCTTCACCAGCACTTCCCCCAATTTTTCCTCGCATCTGCACATAACAAAACGAAGGGCATCGCCATATGCTTCGCCAAACACATTAATATTTCAATTTTGGAAACTGTGTTGGACCCTCAGGGACATTTCATTTTAGTATCAGGGGCCATTGATGGAGAGTTATATACTTTTGTATCTTAATACTCGCCCAATAAGGGTCAGAAAGCTTTCTTTGATTCCCTCCTGCATAAACTCCAACCACACCTTAAGGGCACAATCTTCCTAGGCGGGGACTCCAACACAGCTTTTGATTTCTCTATGGACAAGACGGGCTCCGGTATTCCTATACCTAAACGCCCTATCAGACAAAACGCCAACATAGCGAAACTCCTACATGAGAGGGGATTAATAGGCATCTGGAGGGAGTTTCACCCTCACTCTAAAGACTACATGCATTACTCCACATAACTCCTATGCCAGGATAGACCACATCTTCGCCAGGCCCTCTACAATCCCTCTGGTTATAAACTCCAAAATAGTGGGCACCTCCCTATCCGACCACTTGATGGTCACTCTGGTAACTCAACGATCCTCGGGACACACAGACCCCCCCAGATGGCGTTTACAGGAATCCTTACTGAGCGACCCCATACAGTGTGCCATTCTTGAAGGTTCCATTAAGGAATACTTTCATATTAACTCTACAAATGATGTCTCCCCCGAGACTGTGTGGGCTGCACACAAATCAGTAATCAGGGGGAAGCTAATCCAAATGACAGCCAAGCTTAGGGTGGAACATAAAGTGGATCTGATTAAACTAACAGCAGACTTCAAATCTCTCTCTCGGGCTCACAAGCTAAACCCTTCCCAGGTCTAACTAGATAAATTGGATAAAGCTCGGGCACTACTGAATATGAATCTCACTACCACAGCTGAAAAACACCTCAGATGGTCGGGAGCTAAATTCTACTCTCAAAGGGACAAGATTTGCTCGAAATTAGCGGTTAAGCATTCCCGAAAGTGAGGCTACAATCCAGGGATCTTTCTCAGAACCCCACTAAGATTATGGACACTTTCCTCCAATACTACTGGGAACTTTATAAACCATGGTCCCCTCAATCAGTTAAACCACAGCAGGACTTTTTGGACTCCCTCTTATTGCCTTCCCTATCTAAGGAACATAGTGACTTACTTGAAAGTCCTTTCTCCCAGTCGGAGATCCTAGACACAATTAAGTCTCTAAAATTAGGCTTCGCACCGGGACCGGATGGATTTTCAACTGGGTATTATAAGAAGTTTGCACCTACACTAGCTCCACACCTTTCAAAATTTTTTAACTTCCTTAGAGAGGGTTCTCCTTTAGGTACGGACCTGAATGCAGTTTTTATCTCAATGATTCCCAAACCAGGGAAAGACCCAAGTGAGGTTGGAAATTATCACCCAATATCATTAATTAATAATGACATTAAGATCCTAACAAAAATTTTGGCAAACAGGGTGGCAAGCTTCATTCCCACATATATCCACAAAGATCAGGTGGGTTTTATCCCTGGTCGACAAGGTTCAGATCAGATTAGACGGACTATTGATATTATATCCCTTCTACAGTTCCACTGGAACGGTAGCTCCCCTCAAAAGGGTTTTCTTTTATCAATTGACTTACATAAGGCTTTTAATTCCATTGATTGGACATACCTGTTTGATATCCTGCATAAATGGGATTTAGTTCGTATTGTCTAAATCTAATTCGCTCCCTGTATTCTACCCCAACGGCACAAGTTCGTCTGCTGGGCAGATACTCGACCTCATTCCCTATAGGCAGGGGTACCAGACAGGGGTGTCCACTGTCTCCCCTCCTATTTGCAATAGCTATAGAAACCCTGGCCATAGCTATCAGATCAAACCCAGACAAGGGGTACGGTGCGGAGATCAGGAACATAAATGCGCACTTTACGCAGATGACCTTATACTGTATATTACCTCACCCCTGATCTCAATTCCGGGATTATACAAAGTCCTGAACGCTTTTAGTGCTCTGTCAGGTCTGACGGTTAATATGAATAAATCTATTGCGCTTAATGTTACGGTCCCTTCGGGTCTTCTCTCACAACTCACCAGCAACTTTGACTTCCCCTGGGCCCCCAGGATCATCTGATATCTGGGAATTAACCTCACAGCTGATTTCAGTAGTCTCTTTAAAGCCAACTATCCCCCTATGATTAATAAATGCAGGGGAGATCTTGATGGGTGGTCTAGATGTGGTCTGTCCCGGCTGGGAAGGGTGCATGCGGTGAAAATGACTCTCCTCCCACGCCTCCTTTATTTATTCCGCTCCCTACTAATCCCGCTCACTAAAAATTTCCTCCGCAAATTCCAGTCGGAGATTGCACGCTTTGTCTGGGGAAAGAAGGGATATAGATGTAAGTCCAGCATCCTTCTTCACCTTAAATCTCAGGTCGGATTGGGACTACCGGATCTTTGGGGATACTACCAGGCGGCTCAATTAGCCCAGATTTCAATGATCTTCTCTAAGGGCCCAAAACCTGACTGGCTCTCTATTCAAAGAAGAGCAACTCCTCACAACACACTTGACTATCTCCTGTGGTGTGACCCAAAAATCAGACCAGCTATACTAGCTCCCACCTTATCACACTCCATCTCACTAAGCACTAAGATTTTCAGACAAACCACCCTGACCTCTCCTCTAAAACCCCTATCCCATATTTTTAATAATACTGAGTTAACATACAAGCATTTAGATGGTGGACTGATAAAGGCCTTTATCGGATCGGTCACTTCCTTACTCCAACTGGCCCCCTAACTTTATCTTACTGTAAGACTAAACTCGACATGATTCACTCAACTGTCTCACTTTCTACACTCTATTTGGTGTAAAAATTCCGAAATTCCATTCATAACTCCTTATGAACATTGGTGCTCCAATACCCAGGCCAGAAAGGGGACATTTCCCTGATCTACACGGCGCTCATAACAAAGCCGGACAAACCAGTATATGCTAAGACCTGGGAGGAGGACACAGGCCGAGCTTGGACACCAGCAGAGTGGTCCAGATCCTGGACGCGCTCCTACAAAGGTATTTGCAATATCTCTCTTATAGAAGCCAGTCTGAAGGTTATATCAAGATGGTACTATGTTCCCTCCAGACTGGCACTGATTTTTCCTGGTACATCTCTTCTATGCTTCAGAGGGTGTTCGCTCAAGGGAACAATGATTCACATCTGGTGGACCTGCCCTCGTATCAGAACATTTTGGCAGAAAATCTTCCGAATTATCAGTACCTTATTTCACACCTCAGTAGCCCCCAACATACACATAGATCTTCTTAATCAGACTGTTCCTAGTTTACCTAAACACTCACAGACACTATCTTATTTTATCCTTTTAGGAGCTAACATTACCATTGCTAAATGTTGGAAAAAACCCACTGTATCCATCAAGAGCTGTATCAGGAAAAATTCGTGAATTATGTCCCTGGAGCATTTAGTAGCAAAACTCAATGATAAAGTGGGGAGGTTCATGTCCACCTGGGAACCGTGGGACCCGCTTCACAACATTTCGCTCATCCCGGGATTGACAGCAGGATCTGGTATTAACACTTCCTCTCCCTGACCCAACTATACTCTTGCCCTTCTACCTCCTCCCCCTCTTCTTTTCACACGTTTTCTTTCTTTCTCTTCTGGGACTTTCCTGTTTGTTATATTTCTGTAGCGCATAGGGACTCGTAGTTCTCCCTTAGAGGAGGACTGCGCACATTTTTTCGTATTTTTCCCAGGACTGCCGGGAGGCCCTCGCCCCTCTTGTGCCTTCAGTTATCCTCCACCCTTACAGTCGTACAGCGAAAAGGAGAGCTTTATGGTTATAGCCTGCTATTGTCTGCCCTGCGACCTCCCCTAGGGGTTTGGAGATGGATTGGGGGGGGGGTTTCTGCACACACCTTCAGGAAGATCCCACTGGGGAGGGTTGTGCGGGGCACCTCGGCCAGTCCATATCCTGTATAACGGAGGTGGCTTTGGGCCCCTTGGCAGTCTGGGCAATGATATAAGCCCACTCGGGAAAAAGCTCATATTTATGAAGTTGTTTTAGTTTACGCCCTAGCTTATTGCTCCATCTCAACATTCATTTTCAGGTGTACACTATGATATTGTTTTTGTATTCGATTTCAGTAAACTCTCTGTGAATGTATCTGTGCTTATACACTGTATATCGTATAAAAAACAATAAAAATATTTGAAAGTAAAAAACTACTGACCCCCTCCTTGGAGCAGAACACGCTGGAGCTCTAGTACATAGTTGTCCAATTATGAAACTGAGATGAGCTGCCCATCTCAGATCATTAGCAGTTTATGTAAGGAAGATAATCAGTTGAGATCTTTTCCACTGATCATCTCAGCATACAATGCTTCTCTCATTCATTGTTACAGAAATGGCCTGTTTTTGAAAGGGAGATCTAAGGACCCCACTGGCCATTAGTATGAAATACCTCCATCCCTGCTTCTCCAGCCAAGAGGTTGAATTAGCAAAGACGGAAAGGAGAATCGACTGAGATGTGAGGAGCCAGCCAAGAGAGAACAGTGAAATAAACATAAGTACACACACCCAAAACCCATTGAGAAGGTTAGAAACTCTTGTAAATAACAGTTAAATCAATAAAGTTTTAGGTAGGTGTGAAGAAATGCTGTAGAGAAAGAATGCTTTAAAAAAAATATATTTGGATTATCTATTGCAAAGCGAGCGAACAGAATAAAAATCGAAATCAAATCAATATTTGGTGTGACTACCCTTCGGCGTCAAACCAGCATCAATTCTTATACTTGCACACGTTGTACACTTGCACAAAGTCAGGGATTTTGTAGGATTAGTGTGCGTTTTGGGTAACTGACCCACGACTCTGTTGTGTGGCAATTACGGCAAAATCACACTGCATTTGTGGGTGCCTTTGAAATGCACGGTGCATGTTTTGCCTTGAGTTTAGCACAGTTCTGCGGGCTATTCCTAATCACCAAGTGTGAATGGGGCCTTAATTTTACAGCCATGTTATTTAAATGATTTATTAAGATTTATTTTTAAAAGGTATGAATGGTGTAGCTATCTCCTTATTGTTGTGACACTTCAATTAATACATAATCCTCTTATAAACAAAAATGTTTTTTAAATAAACCGTTCTGCAATAATCCATAAACAAAATTTGTCCATCTTTTCAGTCCATTATAAATCATCCACCACTGTGACCACTGGTAAATCGCCACCCCCATATAGTGTTCTACTTCATGCAGACAACTGTGCTGTAGACTGGTGTGTTCTGTGATCCTCACCACATTTATGCCCTGTACACACGTTCGGACATTGATGTTGGCTCAAACTTGTCTTGCATACACACGGTCGCACAAAGTTGTCGGAAAATCCGATCATTCTGAACGCGGTGACGTAGAACACGTACGTCGGGACTATAAACGGAGCAATAGCCAATAGCTTTCGTCTCTTAATTTATTTTGAGCATGCGTGGCACTTTGTCCATCGGATTTGTCTACACACGATCGGAATTTAAAGGATCAGATTTTGTTGTCGGAAAATTTTATAGCCTGCTCTCAAACTTTGTGTGTCGGAAATTCCAATGGAAAAAGTCTGATGGAGCCCACACATGGTCGGAATTTCCGACAACAAGCTCCGATCGCACATATTCCGTCGGAAAGTCTGACCGTGTGTACGGGGCATTAGACATACACTGCCACTCACCAGATATTAGGATCCAATGTTTTGTGGGTCAGCTTGTGCTTAACAGTACAACCACTTGCTCCGGACCTCCTATCCTTCCCTTGGTATGTAGCTTAGAGACTACTCCTGCTCTCTTCAAACCCCTGCTTCTCACCCGATAATGGCTAAGAAACAAAAGGCAGACATGTTCCTCATAGTGCAACCAGGCTTACATTTATTAAAAGTTTAAAAGGTACAGTAAAATTATAATTTACATTTCTTGGTGCCTAGACCAGCACCCAGCGATATAAGCAGTGTCTTTTAATAAATGTAAGCCTGGTTGCTCTATGAGGAGCATGTCTCCCTTTTGTTTCTAAGCCATTATCGGGTGAGGAGCGGAGGTTTGAAGAGAGCAGAAGTAGTCTCTAAGCTGCATATGGAGGGAAGAAACATTGGGTCCTAATATCTGGTGAATGGCAGTGTATGTTAAAGTGTGGTGAATCTGTATGAAGTAAAACACTATTTCGAGGCGGCGATTTACCAGTGGTCACACGGTGGATGGTTTATAATGGACTGAAAAGATGGACAATTTTTGTTTTTGGATTATTGCAGGACGTTATATTTATAATTTTTTTGTTTATAAAAGGATTATGCATTAAAGAGAAGTAAAAAAAATAAATAAAAACACATCCTGCAAGATAAAGGCATAAGGCTAGCTCATTATGAATTACTTACCCGAGAACGAAGCCCCCGCAGCCGTCCTCGTCTCCCCCTCAGGCCGCCGACATGTCGCCTGGGGCTTGCTTCTGGGTATCACGGCTCCGGCGCTGGGATTGGCCGGAGCCATGATGATGTCAATCCCGTGCATGCGTGCGGGAGCCAAAGCTGGAAAATTGCTTTTTTTTTTTTCTTCACGCTGTTAGCGTGAGGAGAAAAAAAAGCTGATTACAGGCTTCTGTTTACATCATGTGATCAGCTGTCATTGGCTGACAGCTGATCACGTGGTAAAGGGCCAGGATCAGCCCCTTACTCCGATCTGTGATTAGCCAAGTCTCATGGACTCGCTGATCACAGAGCCTGTGCCCTGCAGGGGGCATGCAGGCAGCACATGCATTGGAGGTTGTACATGGATGCCCACCCAGCAATTTTGGCCTGCTACTTAGGCCTAGGTGGGAAGAGGTTAATTTTTTTTACATTTTTTTTTGATAAATGTTTATTGGGTTTTTTACATAAGTACATGGTAAATGAGTTTTGACTCATATACAGTCTCGTAAAAACATAGAGAAAAATCAGTAGCACAGTAACTACCTGTATGACAATATTATAGCATCAGGATGATGTGACAGTACAAACCTTAGTGCCTTTAGGAGCGGAAGCAACGTTTAGAGTATATAAAAAAAAATAAAAATCGTAACCTCGGATATTAAACTGGCTGTATAAGTGATGGTGGGTGAAGTTTACAGGTGAGGGTATGGAAAACTCAATATTTTATTTTTTATTAGGAAGTGTACTGTTAAGGTGCTTTGATGGATGTGGAGGAAATTACCCCTAATGCATACAACAGGATCTTGAAGGCCAAAAATGCCTTTACTATCTTTCACAATATATGGAAATGTTTCTATACTTTTTTTTAACAGAAAACATTTAGTGGAGTTTCAAAACAACCAAAAACATTTCAAGGTAAAAGAAATTAGGTGTAAAAGAGTGATCCAGCAGAGCATCAAGATTCACATAGATCACATATAATCAATGACACAGAATCACAGGTACAACGCTATACAAAAACATAGTGAACCTGATAAATAAATGAAACCTATATATTGGCTGATAATGCAAGTGAAGGAACAACCCTCTCAAAGAGAGATGTTTGTATTTTAACCCATACTGAACTATACATCTTTGGCAGGACTTTTAAATCAGTCTTAGGCTCGATTCACACCTATGCATGTTGCTTTTGAGCGTTTTTGGAGGTTTTTTTTTCATGCTTGGCACGTTTTTGAGCAGCGTTTTTGTAGCGTTTTTGCGGCGTTTTTGCCGCGTTTTTGCCGCGATTTGCGTTTTGCGTTTTTTTTTTTTTTTTTTTTTTTTTCATTTTTTTTTACAGTCTTAAAAAAAATTACAAAAAAAAAATAAAAAAACGGCAAAAACGCACCAAAAACGCACCAAAAACGCTGCAAAAACGCTGCAAAAACGGTGCACTTGCGTTTTTGATGCTTGTCCATTGAAATCCATTACATGCAAAACGCTGCTTTTTGCATGAAAAAAAGTCCCCGACCCTTTCCAAAAACGCAGAGATACAAAAAAGCATTGATGTGAACATGTTCCATAGGAACCCATGTTAAAAAATTCCCATGCATTTCTGCAAAATGCAAAATGCATCAAAAAACGCGCTAGTGTGAATGGAGCCTTAATGAGTGAAAAATGGGGAAAGCACACTGATCCCACAATACAAGCTTTAATAAACCGTTGTTTGCGTAGAATTAGCCCTTTTTATTGGCCATACACAATGAAAAATTTCACATGAAAACAAAGCTGAAAAACATTAACTTGGAGGTCATACAGTGGGAAAAGGGGCAGCTTAGTAATATTCTTAGAAAAACAAATGACTCAATGGGGAAAGTAAACCTTGACTGAAACTAATAAAGCGATCAATGCTGAGAAAGGCCTGAATGAAATGGAAGAGAATAGATTCGGAGGAAGCAAAGATGTGTCAAATAAGGCTCTATGTTCCTTGACAGACTGACAGAACTGTATCTCTTGCACATCATGTATTCTTGTTAATTATCTTCATGGTGTCTGCTAAAATAGTAATTTGTTTATCCTTTTATGGTAAAAATAAAATGAGAATGAAAAACATATAAAATGTGTTGGTGTATTCTGCTTTGTTAATTGCCTAGCACCCCACCCCAAAGCACCTTGTCCCCATGTTGATGAAAAGACCCAGCAAAAGGGCAAGAAGACAGCGGAGAGGACCTGGCAAAAGAGTGAGAAGACAGCAGAGAGAGAAGACAGGGGAGAGAGAAGAACCAGCAGAGGGGGAATAAGTCACCAGAAGAGGGAGAAGAGTAAGAGCTACCTTAATAAAATACTTACCTGTGTAGTGTGTTTATTTTTGACACTTTCTTTTCGGTGAATGGGTTCCCATATACTCATTCACCTAGGGTGGGGGTTGGTATCTGGGGCCCCCCTTGTTAAAGTGGGCCTCCAGATTCCAATAAGCCCCCACCGCAGACCCCAACAACCAACAGCAAGGGTTGTCGGGAAGAGGCCCTTGTCCTCATCAACATGGGGATAAGGTGCTTTGGGGTGGGGGGCACAGAGCCCTCCCTGCCTCAAAGCACCCACCCCACCATTTTTTTTAGTGTGGGGGGTTCCCCTTAAGATCCATACCAGACCGAAGGGTCTGGTATCTTCTTGGGGGGAACCTCACGCAAATAATTTGTTTACATTTTGGTGGGGTTCCTCTTCAAGATTCTCAGCGCACAAGTTGCACTGCAAGTCAAATCTTTATCTGACTTCTGGTGTGACTTCTATTCAAATCAATGGGCTCCCATAGGGAACCATTAATTTTGAATAGAGGCAGAGAAACACGGCTGAAAGCTAGCACGGCTAAACGTGCAATGCAAAACATGGATAAAATTGCGTTTTCCTGGCGTTGGTACTAGCTTTACAGCTCGTTTTTTAAAACGTCTATGTGTATGAGGCCTCAAAGTGTCCATTTGAATTTTTCCGGCAGTTATATAAATAGTTGTTTCAGTCATTGGTTAAATTTTAAACATTGATTAGACACAATAAAAAGGACAAAAAGTGTATCTTAATATGCAACCATGAATTAATGATATATGCTAAGAGTCAGTGTCAAAATTGATCTATTTGAGAGTAGCACACTGTGCATTAGGTATTGCACATGTTCTAATAGATGGCATAATTCAACAGAAAAGAATAGGCCTGATGTAACACAAAGAAAAAGTAATTACTAAAGATGTGACAAAAAGAAGAGATATCACAGGAAATTAAAATAAAGCATTTAAAGACAGAACAGAAACGCTGGAGTTTTTTTTTCTGGATTCAGCTTCACAGCCTTTAACAAAAGATGATAATGGAAACGTTAGCAAGTTATAATTGTTTACGCTTTCTAACTTCACCTGGAAATTAAAAACGTATTGAATTCCCAAGACAAAACAGTTTTTTTTTCTTTTTAACTTTAATAGCTGCTGCCATTATAATTGCTTCTCTCTATTACTTTGTTTTGGAATTCTATAGGCTTAAGAACATAAAGATTCATATGGATGCGTAAAGAATGTGCAAAAGAGGCAAAGCACCAAAAGTGATACTGTATGAAGTATAGTAGTTCCATATATTATTATAATGTCATAGCAGGAACACAATAATTAATGTTTTAAATATGAGTGGCAATTAAAAAATACAACAAACACTGGTCAAACCCATAAAACTATATGAAAATACTTGATAGTGAGAGTCCCCATTAAATACAACGCTAGCGATCAGTGAAAACAATGTACACTTACAAAAATTCAAAAATTGGTGAACCAACTCTGGTGTGAAACAAAAATCAATACTGAATAAGTAAATGCACAAAACAAATTACATTGCAGAATGGAGGGCTCTATCTCTGATTCACAAGAGGTCTGTTGGCTGGCTGGCTTTACTGCATAGTGGTGGGAGACAGATTTTTACTACAGTATGTCTGGTAGGCTGCTGTACTATCTATAGGAATAGTAAGATTTTGCTTACTTACCATTATACAGTATGAGGAGGTTTTGCAAAAGTTTTAGGGACATACTATACTATAAAGAGGTGACTGTGGTCAGGGCCGGGACAATTGTGGGTGGGTGGGAGGGGCACTTGTCCTGACTCTGCTGCCAGAGGCGTAGATAATGGCAAGTTGCAACCCTGTATTCCTCTCTTGATAGATATAGCTTCCCTCACCCACCAGAGTGTCCTTAACAAATGCCAGTGTCCCTGCTGCCACGGCCACACTGACAGGCTTCAGCAAGCAGAGCTATCAGTGCAAATAAGCCAGCAGACAGCATTCATCCCACTCACCGCTGTGGCCCACTGCCTGTCAGTAATAGTGGTAGGTTGCCTCGCCAGTGTCCCAGCAACAAATAATGT
This sequence comes from Aquarana catesbeiana, assembly GCF_042186555.1. Classification (NCBI taxonomy): domain Eukaryota; kingdom Metazoa; phylum Chordata; class Amphibia; order Anura; family Ranidae; genus Aquarana; species Aquarana catesbeiana. The sequence goes on along the minus strand of NC_133325.1, from coordinate 272,887,157 downwards.
GTTTGCCCCTCCCCCAGGTCCTGATTTTCAGAGGAGGAGGGGAATGGAACTTCCTCCCCGAAATCCAGCCGGTCCCCAAAACTCAGCTTCCACCTGCCAGTCCTATAAAAGAAGAGAAGTAACGGGCCATGCTGTTTAGTAAGATCTTTGGAGACCATGATCTAATGGGAAGCTCTGGGGACCCTAATACAAGTGGAAAACTCTAGGGACCCTGATGTGAGGAGAGGGGACTCTGGGTACCCTAATATAAGATGGGGAATCTGGGTACCATGCTATGAGGGAGGAAACCTTGATGACCTTAATAAAAGGGGGAACTCTGATGTAATGGGGTGACTCTGGGGACCTTCATGTAAGGAGGGGGACCTTGACATAAGGGGGAAACTCTGATGTAAGGTGGGAACTCTGGGGACCCTGATGTAAAGATGGAACTCTGGGGACCCAGATTTAAAGAGGGGAGACTCTTGGGACCCTAACATAAGAAGACTGACACTGGTAACCCTGATGTAAAGAAGGGGAACTGTGGGGGCTCTGATGTAAGTGCAAGACTCTGGGGGCCCTGATGTGAAGGAACTTTGGGGACCCTAGTGAAAAAGGGGGTAACACTGGGGACCCTGATGTAAGGCAAAACTCAGTGGGTCCTGATGTGAGGGGGGGTGAAATTTGGGGGTCCTAGTAAAAGGGGGCTCGTGTGTAAGGGAGGAACTCAGGGGACCCTGATAAAAGCAAGGAATCTGGGGACCCTAATAAAAGGCGGGACTCTGACGTAAGAGGGAGGGACTCTAAGGACCCTGATTGTAACCTGAGGGAGACTCTGAGGCCCACTGCCTGTCAGTGATAGTGGTAGGTTGCCTCGCCAGTGTCCAAGCAACAAATAATGTGTTTGCCCCTCCCCCAGGTCCTGACTTTTAGAGGAGGAGGGGAATGGAACTTCCTCCCCGAAATCCAGCCGGTCCCCAAAACTCAGCTTCCACCTGCCAGTCCTATAAAAGAAGAGAAGTAACGGGCCATGCTGTTCAGTAAGATCTTTGGAGACCATGATCTAATGGAAAGCTCTGGGGTCCCTAATACAAGTGGAAAACTCTTGGGACCCTGATGTGAGGAGAGGGGACTTTGGGTACCCTAATATAAGATGGGGAATCTGGGTACCATGCTATGAGGGAGGAAACTTTGATGACCTTAATAAAAGGGGGAACTCTGATATAATGGGGTGACTCTGGGGACCTTAATTTAAGGAGGGGGACCTTGACATAAGGGGGAAACCCTGATGTAAGGTGGGAACTCTGGGGACCCTGATGTAAAGATGGAACTCTGGGGACCCAGATTTAAAGAGGGGAGACTCTTGGGACCCTAACATAAGAAGACTGACACTGGTAACCCTGATGTAAAGAAGGGGAACTTTGGGGGCTCTGATGTAAGTGCAAGACTCTGGGGGCCCTGATGTGAGGGAACTTTGGGGACCCTAGTGAAAAAGGGGGTAACACAGGGGACCCTGATGTAAGGGGAAACTCAGTGGGTCCTGATGTGAGGGGGGTGAAATTTGGGGGTCCTAGTAAAAGGGGGCTCGTGTGTAAGGGAGGAACTCAGGGGACCCTGATAAAGCGGGGAATCTGGGGACCCTAATAAAAGGCGGGACTCTGACGTAAGAGGGAGGGACTCTAAGGACCCTGATTGTAAGCTGAGGGAGACTCTGGGGACCCTGATTTAAGAGGGGATTCTGGGGACCCCAATTTATTGGGATAACTCTGGAGACCCAAATGTAAGGGGAGCAGAAAGCACGAGTACCTTGATTTAAGGGGATGACACTGCGGACACTGATGTAAGGGGGGATTTTGGGGACCTTAACGAAAGGGGGGGGGATCTGATGTAAGGGAAGAACTCTGGGGACTCTGATGTAAGGGGTGGGAAATGTGGGGGCTCTGATTTGATGAAGGGGACTCTGGGAACCCTTATGTAAGGGAGATGACACTGGGGACCCTGATGTATGGAAGGAGGTGACACTGGGGACCCTAATGAAAAAAGGGAACTCTGGGCACCCTGATTTAAAGAGGGAGACTCTGGGGACCCGGATATAAAGGGAGGGGGGCTGTGAGCAATCTGATTTGACCAAGGGGGGCTTGTTCTGACCCTTGCACTCTACACACTTTGTTGTACATTACATGATCCTGACCAAGGTGTTCATTGTCCCAGCTCTTCTTTAGCCCCCGTTCACACCGGGCCACTTGTCATGCGATTTGAGTTCCAACTCACATGACAAGTTGCACCCTATTGTTGGCAATGGAACTGTTCAAATCGTTGCGACTCCGACTTTGCGGCGCCACACCAATTTGAAAAAATGTTCCTGCACAAATTTTTGCAATTTCAGGTGTGACTTGCAAGTGAAGTAGCATAATTTCAAAGTCACATTCAATGTGAACGGGGGCTTACGGTAGGCTTAGACATAAAAAGTAATATCTTTCTGTGTGCAGAAGAGTATCGGAGAACAGGGATGCACCGGACCCCTGCTATGAGCCCCAGCTGCACTTAGTGTGAACCCAGCCTAAGATACGTTTTAAGAAAAAACATTACTAAAATAAATTTTATAGTTCAGGTGTAGCCAACGTATCATTTGCTTGAATTGTGTATTCCTATATCTTAATAGCCAACTGCAAAATAAAAGCATAAAGTTACTTGATAGTACTTGACACAAATCATTTAAGGAGTTGTTCCACCCTGCCCCCTCACCTTTCACACCTTGCTGTTGGGTGCTCAATATAATGTGAGGGAGTGGGACATTTCTTAACTTACATTTGCAAAGAAAGGATTTGCACAATGGACTGCCATTGTGCTCTAGAGACAAACTAAGCCTGCAATAGACATATAAGAACCCCAGCTATGGATTCCAGGGGGACTTTAGAGGTTGCATGGCAAAGACAGGTACCATTTTGGTCAACAAAAGAGAAACAAAGTGGATCAGTGGATCACTTGAAAAAAGGAATGTACTTAGAAGGCCACATTTAGTTTAAGTGGCTATTTTAATATATTTTAAATTTTGTTTAGTAGGGTTTTGGAATTGTAGACCACCATTAGATTCTCACTTTGCAACATAATTGATGCCATATGCTTTTCATAGAGAAATACAATTTAAATGAAATTTACTTTCTGGAAAAATGCACAAAATAAACCAAGAAGCTGTTCCTTAGCTGTTAGATTGTGCTTCTAACATATGGTAATTTGCAATTAATACCACAGCTTAATGAACACTAAAAACAGTGATGCTTAGTTGAAATTACTCTTTTAATCATCCATACTTTCCAAACAGATCAGAAGTATTTTTTGCCATTAAAACTATCTAACTTTAAGATATAATTGCATCTGTTGTTCTCAGCTGTTCTATAGCTTCAGTAATCCTCCTATACCTTTGAGTTTTGTTTTTAGTTGTTACTAATTAAGGACAATAATGTAAGCAAGCCTTGGGTGAGGTTCTCCAGAAGTTTCTTATATTCGTATAGAAGACTATTCTTAGCTCATCAACGTCCACGGGTTAGCTGAGGGCTAGGTCTTAAGCTGGGTACACACGGTCCAAATATCCTCCTGAACCAGATGACATTCGGACAATTTGTACAGCTGTCTGACCGGCTTTTGTTGAAGGGACATGTTGGAAAACCGGCATTCAATCAGCGCAACCAATAGCGAGGTGTCCCCCTGTCAGAACACAAAGGTACAGAGGGAAAGATCATGGCACTAACATTGCTTAGTTAGTACAACAATCTCTCAGGTGTTTTTTTTCTTTCAGCCCGCTGGGTTGACTGAAAAAAGAAAACAATTGAATGTATGTACTGTTGTGGAAAATTTTATGAAGATGTATTTTAATGTATTGTCATAAGAGTCTCCCAGTGTCCGTTCTCTCGCAGGCCGCTCTAAAGAGCTGACTGGGGCAGAATGACGTTGGTTGAGATCCGTTTGGTAGTGAAAAGCTCTTTGGGGATGTAGAGAAATGTTTGTGGAGTGGGGACAGCTAAGGGCCCCTGCGCGATGCACAGAACGATCATCTGGTGGGGGTGTGTTCGCTCTGCAAAGACATTATTGGTTTAACGAGTGTGCGCTCATGTTGCCCCTGTGTGCCTGATCAACATATTTGTGGCCCAATGAGTGTACGCCTGCCGATAATCTCTCGTCCACAAAGATAGAAGAATAATCCAGGTATATATTGTTCTCTGGAACAATGTATAATAGGGATTTCTATCAATACGGGAGTTTTGGGTTGTTTTGGATGGAGACAGAGTCAATGTTTGAAAGCCATGTGGCTTCTTAAAGCATATATGCACCCTGTCTCTGCTCAGACACACCCATAAGACTCCTGTAGTCATTGTTCATTGGTTGTTGCATTTTCCTGTGTTGTTAAATCCTTATATGGTCATATCTTGTAATGTCACTTGCCATGTAAGAAGTGATTGGCTGTTGGAACCATCACTTCCTGTTTGTGAAACCTTTTGTGTAAATAAAAGCAGACTCATGGCGGAGGGAGGCAGAGATGCTGTGATGAGAACGTAAGAATGTGTTGATGTCTGTTTACTGGGGAATGGGGAACCAGAGGTGAGACATGCGATCAAAAGGTATGGTATATCATTAAGACGGAAATGGGTGCTTATTAGCACAGGAGATATGGCTGTGTGCATAGCATACCGCCATCTTTCTCTGACAGTACCAAGCTTTAGGCTGGTTTTTATAATCAACGTGTTGAAATAGACTAGATGTTAGGGTGTCTGACGCAGTCTGGTGTCTGACGCAGATGTTCCTGCAAAAGTTGTGCTTCTGGGATCATAAAACAACTATGGTGCATCAAAATTTGGTCATCTTGCAGGTATCCTAAAAAGTAACTACATTCAGTATTATTAGTGTCCATTTTAAACTTTCAGACTTGTATAATAAGAGTCATCTATGTTAGTTTCCACTGGTGCATGATTTTAAACTATAGTAAAAATTAGTTCATAGGAAAAAAAAAAGTTTTATTTACATATTTCCTGATGGCAGTGGCCTCATTCAGCAGGAAAATGTGCCCTGCCACCCTGCAAAAATGGTTCAATAAGTGTGGGGAGCACAATAACAATTTTGAGGTGTTGACCTGGCCTCCAAATTCTCCAGATCTCAATCCAATTAAGCATCTGTGAGATGCGCTGGAAAAACACCTCTAATCCATTGAGGTCCTGCCTCGCAACTTACAGGACTTAAAGGATCTGCTACTGATGGCTTGGTGCCAGATTCATCATACCTTCAGAAGTTTAGTGGTGCCCATGCCCCGATGGCTTAGGGCTATTTTGGTGGCAAAAGAGGGACCTACTCAATATTAGGTAGATGGCCATGAAGTTATGAATGATCAGTATTTATATTTAACCAGCAGGTTTACCTAGCCTCAGAATCCCGTATAAAGTATGACTCACTACTACGCGGTTCAATACTGGGAAGACCTTGTCTCAAGAAGCCTCTTTATTCCTGGTAACTCCAGGCACTTCATAAGGGGCCGATGCTCCATCCAGGCCAGCAAAATACCAAAACTCTGAGCGGTTTACCAGCTTTAGATATCCTGGTGCTTATCTCTGACACAGTGTACTTCTTTGCCAGGCCAGCTATCAATTTCCCACAAAGTTGACTTCCATCTTCTTTACCAAGGCATTGGTTACACTGTTGCCTTGTGATAAAGAATGTGAGACTAGTCCAGCATACCCGATTGCAGCAAACATTTACTTGGACAACAGATACATCTTCAATGACTTCTCATAACAGTAAAGTATACACAATTCTTTAACAGTGCACAGCACAACAATTCCCATAGCAGGGTTCAGGTCACATCACTACGTCCTACTCTTCAAAGGGCATTGTCATTAGTACCAGGAAGAGAGTTGCAGCACCCACACATGGCTTGCAGTCTCTAGTCCTCATACTCATTAAAAAGTAGCACATTCATACTACCCATAAGGGGAAAAGGAATTTACCATGCCACTGCATTGTGGTGCATAACATACTCATCCTTTCCAGAAACCTGGGCCTTTTCATTTTCTAATGCACCTAGCTACCCAGTTCCTCCCTCTAAAGGTTATATATGCCCCTAGTAAGCCAGGATGATGGTCAGGGGAATGCTCTAGCAACCCATGGGTGGGACTACAACATAAAGGAGACTTACATCCCATTACACACATACAGTATACAGTATCTCACAAAAGTGAGTACACCCCTCACATTTTTGAAAATATTTTATTATATCTTTTCATGTGACAACACTGAAGAAATGACACTTTGCTACAATGTAAAGTAGTGAGTGTACAGCTTGTATAACAGTGTAATGTTACAGTGTAATGTAATGTAATTGATAATGTCCAAATTGTGCCCAAAGTGTCAATATTTTGTGTGGTCACCATTATTTTACAGCACTGCCCTAACCCTCTTGAACATAGAGTTCACCAGAGCTTCACAGGTTGCCACTGGAGTCCCCTTCTACTACTCCATGACGACATCACGGAGCTGGTGGAGGAGTTGCACTCCTCCACCTTCCGTTTTGAGATGCTCCAAACTCATAGAGTTTGGGTCTGGAAACATGCTTGGTCAGTCCATCACCTTAACCCTCAGCTTCTTTAGCAAGTCAGTGGTTGTCTTGGAAGTGTGTTTGGGGTCGTTATCATGTTGGAATACTGCCCAGTGGTCCAGTCTCCAAAAATCTCTGAAGGTCCCAGAAGGGAGGGGATCATGCTCGGCTTCAGTATGACACAGTACATGTTGGCATTCATGGTTCCCTCAATGAACTGTAGCTCCCCAGTTCCAGCAGCACTCATGCAGCCCCAGACCATGACACTCCCACCACCATGCTTGACTATATGCAAGACACACTTGGCTTTGTGCTCCTCACCTGGTTGCACACGCTTGACACCATCTGAACCAAATATGTTTATCTTGGTCTCATCAGACCACAGGACATGGTTCCAGCAATCCATGTCCTTAGTCTGCTTGTCTTCAGCAAACTGTTTTCGGGCTTTCTTGTGCATCATCTTTAGAAGAGGCTTCCTTCTGGGACAACACCCATGCAGACCAATTTGATGCAGTATGTGGCGTATGATATGAGCACTGACAGGCTGACCACCCCACCCCTTCAACCTCTGCAGAAATGCTGACAGCACTCATACGTCTATTTCCCCAAAACAACCTCTGGATATGACGCTGAGCACTCAACTTCTTTGGTCGACCATGGCGAGTCCTGTTCTGAGTGGAACCTGTCCTGTTAAACCTCTGTATAGTCTTGGCCACCGTGCTGCAGCTCAGTTTCAGGGTCTTGGCAATCTTCTTATAGACTAGGCCATCTTTATGTAGAGCAACAATTCTTTTTTTCAGATCCTTAGAAAGTTCTTTGCCATGAGGTGACATGTTGAACTTCCAGTGACCAGTATGAGAGAGTGAGAGCGATAACACAAAATTTAACACACCTGCTTCCCATTCACACCTGAGATCTTGTAACACTAACGAGTCACATGACACCGGGGAGGGAAAATGGCTAATTGGGCCCAGTTTGGACATTTTCGCTTAGGGGTGTACTCACTTTTGTTGCCAGCGGTTTAGACATTAATGGCTATTGAGTTATTTTGAGGGGGCAGCAAATTTACACTGTTACACAAGCTGTACACTCACTACTTTACATTGTAGCAAAGTGTAATTTCTTCAGTATTGTCACAAAAAGATATAATAAAATATTTACAAAAATGTGAGGGGTGTACTCACTTTTGTGAGATACTGTATGTGTATATATATATATATATATATATATATATATATATATATATATATATATATATATATATATATACATATACACGCACAGACACACACACACATATTCATAAACACATATATACACACACACTTGCCTTGTGAGTTAGCACCAGTCCTATATGTTGGCTGTCAAAGATCAGACAATCCCACTCTATATAACAACTGCTGCCACCATTCATGACAAAGGAATCAGCTGAGGAGAGACATGCTGGAGTCATTTTCTGCATTAGGGGCTTAGGTGTATTGTGTAGCTTTTTAATTCATTTCACTGTGAGGTTCCTTCACCTAATACATGCATGTGCATGATCTTATGCTGTGAACATTGTGACACTAACTCTTGACACTACCTGTATCTTGGCCCTGTACAACCTAACAAATTTAAGAAATAATAATTTCTATATAACATAAATCCAACAAATATGTATTGCTCACAAAAAAAAGGACTGCCATTATCATGACACAATATTATTTGTGGTAATTAAAAAAAAAATACAAACTCACTCTTTTTTTGGATTAATCTGCAAATCCTCATAGAAGTGAACATTAAATTATGTTTTATCACGACAGATTGAAGGTGAATCTATTAGGAGTATTTTCTAGTGCCAGTAAAGTGAACACGTTTGCATAAACTTCAAGTAATATGCAGAAGTTCCAATTTCTCTACATATGACTGGCTGTTTGAGGTGAACACAGGCTCACTTTTTCAAGAGTTACACTGAACCTCATTATCTTTTGTCCCTGGCTTAATGGGAACAGTTTCTAACCAGGCTCTTTACAAATGCATTGAATTTTATTCACATATGCCAAAATGTTTATTGTAGCAAAAAACTAATTACTCTCTCAAAAGAACATTTTATGCTGTCTCTGTAAACTGTCTGTCTAGTTAGTTACAATGCATATTCAAGGTATTACCTTAATGGTCAGACGTCATACAGGAAAAAAAAATGATCTGATTAAAGTTGACAGTGTCTTCTCTTTCCATGCAATTACTGTTGTATTTCCCTTTTATAATGGTTCTCTGAACTCAGAGCTTAGCTAAATGTTTAGCAAGAAATATGAAGTTTGTTTTGGTCTAGCTTAGTAATTTTAAAAGAACTAGGCAACCATATGAATGTGTTCAAGAGAAAAACAGTCCATGTTGCCAACAGCATCATACCAAATAAATATTTTCATGTTCCTAATGTAGGTTGAAACTGAAAGAGGGATCTGTTTTCTATGGGAACATAAAAAGTTCCTCTCTCAGACATTTTCTTGTATAAAATTCTAATGTGCTTTGGAACTATACAAGCCTATTTCAGACAAGCATGCCAATATAACAAAGACACTGATATAGCTGAAAGGCCACTCTAGAGGGGAAAATACTTTTCAGTCAGGTTAAGAATAAGTAAGACCAAAGCTATTTCCCGCACTGGTCCATTTGGCAGAGATAGTTACCTCCTGAACGTCCTTAAAGTGGTTCCAAAGGCAAACAGTTTTTTACTTTATTGCATTCTCTGCATTAAGATAAATAACCTTTCAATGTCAGTTCCCCCCAGCTCTCCCCTTAAATACCTACCTGAGCCTGATCTTGATCCAGTGCTGGTTTCTCTCCTCACAGGACATAGAGGCAGGAGTGGAAAAGAAAGAAGCTTCCACCATGTCAGGAAAAAAGTGTGGTGGTCCCATCCTTGATTAGCAGACCAAGAAAAAATACCCCCTAGATGGGACTTTAAAAGACCACCAACTCTAGGTGTATGTACAAAAGTTACTTACACAAATGTTACGAATTTAGACAAGTGAACAAATATAAAAAGACGTGTAGCGTTTAAAAGTGCATACAACAAACATGGCAGAACACGAAAACCAAATGAAATACACAATGACACTGATACTCTCTGATGGGTAAATACCCTAATACCCGACGCGTTTCCATTTTTTTACACCTTCGTCAGGGGTACAGGATGGAGGATGGTCACATACATTAACTCAATTGGAGCGATTCCATATCAGGAGCTTAAAAAATCAGATGTCAGGAAAGGCACAGGGCACCATGCAGAGAGCATTGTTGGCTTGGAGAAAACAGTTCCCACATCAGTATGATAACAGATGTGTGACAGTGATTTAATATCGACTGTAAACAGTAAGTGCTAATAGAGGGCAATGAGGACAGAGGCAGACTGGAGCCTCAGAGAGAACTGCTGGGTTAGCAAATACTAGCCACTGGTCCCTGCCTCCCTAAGCCCTATGACAGCGTGATCAGTATGAACGGCGTTGCCCCTGTGTGACTGGGACAGTGATTTTTTGTGATTTTGGACACTTATAGATTTTGAGCTGTAAGCCAAAAAGATACACCATTTTAATTGTGTATATATTTACTGTGTTTTATGTTTCTAATTTCTTTTGGATTATGAGATATTTATTGTGTCAGTGGCGGAACTACCAGGGTCACAACAGTCGCACTTGCTACCTGGCCCTGGCATTTCGCCATTGTCAGGGGGGGCCCCAGCGGGGTTGCTAGTCGCACGGCTCTGAGCTGAGAGCGTCTCTCTCATACAGCTCAGAGCCGGTGTTCTATCGAATACTGCCTCCTGTCCTCCCTCCCCCTCCGTCCTCTCTCGCACAAGATGAGAGAGAAGACAGCTGCCAATTCTCCCCCCTCCGCTCTCCTCCTGTGTGTACTCTGCGGGAAGTCAAGTGTAAAGCTAACGAGTGCACACTTCCCGCAGAGCACACACGGGAGGTAAGCCGTGGGGGGAGGATGAGCAGACTGGCTGTCTCCTCTCTCATCCCATGCGAAAGAGGACGGAGGAGGGAGGGTGGATGGGAGGCAGTATTCAACAGAGCACTGGCTCTGAGCTGTATGAGAGAGATGATCTCAGCTCAGAGCTGTGCTGAGGAGAAAGGCGGCATTCATGAGCACTGATAGGTGGGATTGATAACCACTGATAGGTGACACTAATGGGCACTGATAGGGGGGATTGATGAGCACTGATAGGTGGCACTAATGGGCACTGATAGGTGGGATTAATAAGCACTGATAGGTGGCACTAATGGGCACTGATAGGTGGGACTGATGAGCACCGATAGGTGGGATTGATGAGCACTGATAGGTGGCACTGAAGGGCACTAACAGGTGGGATTGATGAGCACTGGTGGGCACTGATAGGTGGGATTGATGAGCACTGTTGGGCAATGATAGGTGGGATTGATGAGCACTGGTGGGAACTGAGAGGTGGGATTGATGAGCACAGATAGGTGGCGGATTGATGAGCACAGATAGGTGGCACTGATGAGCACTGATAGGTTGCACTGATGGGCACTAATGATGAGCTCGATGGTTAGGCCGAACGTAAGTTTGATTCGAACATCGTGTGTTAGCCCGTTCGCCGAACAGCAAACATTATGGGGTGTTCGCGGGAAATTCGAGCCCTGCAGAACGCCCCATAATGCACTGCGAGATTGATGTATGACGATTGGCCAAAGCATGCACCTGACCTGCATGCTTTGGCCAATCACAGTGTGCTCTGCTGGGAGAGCCATAATTGGCCAAAGGCAGGGTGCCTTTGGCCAATCATGGCTCAGGGGACTAAGTCCACGGCCCACACCATATAAGGCTACTTACATAGCGGCCGTGTATAGTGTTGGTGGCATGGACGAAGAGATAGCTTAAGCAGGCATGTTATTTAGTTAGTGGCAGTTTACTTGATATATATATATATATATATATATATATACAGTCAGTCTAGTATATATTTATATATATACTCTGCATTTAGCATAGACTATATATTCAGTGTATACACTATATTTAGTCAATGCAGTCAGTGTATCTATATCTATATCTATATATATCTATATATATAGATATATATATATATCTATATATATATATATATAATATGCATTCCGTGTAGCCTATATATACAGTGCATTCGGTGGTATACAGTTTCTAATACACTTCAGGTGGTGTACACAGTATATAATAAAAGTGCAGCCGTTGTACAGTTTCTAATACTGTACAGGTGGTGCACACTGTATCTAATACAGTGTGTACGCAGTATATAATACAGTGCAGCCATAGTACAGTTTCTAATACAGTGCAGGCGGTGTACAAGGTTTCTAATACACTTCAGGCGGTGTATTAATATATATATACAGTCTAGAATATATATATATATATATATATATATATATACTGTATATACTCTGAATTCAGTATAGCCTATTATATATATATATATATATATATATATATATATATATATATATACAGTGCATTCGGTGGTGTACTGTTTCTAATACACTTCAGGCGGTGTACACAGTATATATAATACAGGGTGTACAGTTTCTAATACACTTCAGGTGGTGAACACAGTATATAATACAGTGCAGCCATTGTACAGTTTCTAATACAGTACAAGTGGTGTACACAGTATCTAATACAGTGTGTATGGTTTCTAATACACTTCTGGTGGTGTACATAGTATCTAATACAGTGCAGCCCTTGTACAGTTTCTAATACAGTGCAGGCGGTGTACACAGTAACTAATACAGTGTGTACAGTTTCTAATACACTTCAGGCGGTGTATTATATATATATATATATATATATATATATATATATATATATATATATATATATATATATAGTTTAATATATATATATATATATATATATATATATATATATACTGTATATACTCTGCATTCAGTGTAGCCTATACATACAGTGCATTCGGTGGTGTACTGTTTCTAATACACTTCAGGCGGTGTACACAGTATATAAAACAGTGTAGTGCAGTGTTACGAAAAAAAAAACATCATGTCCAAAACGCCACCAAGGAGAGCCAGATCCTTACAAGCCACTAAAAGAGGGCAAGCAGCCTCTGTGTCTACAGTCAACAGTGATGGATGTGGACATGGTGCATCCTTTACAGGTGGCCGTGGGGCACGCTTGTCCTTTTTTTCTGCTGCTGGCCGTGTTATTGAGCCACAACATGCAGAAGAGTTGGTGGAGAGGATAACAAAGCCATCCTCATCCTCCTCATCCTCCGTAGCCCCACCATCATGCACAGAGGAGTCCCCAGAATTATTTAACCACAGTGTTGGTTACATGCTGCTTGAGGATGCGTAGCGATTTGAAGGCTCCGATGTTGGTTCCCAGTTTGAGGAAGGGAGTAACATGAGAGCACTGTTCTCTTATATTGCTTAGATGGCATTCTAATCCCATGGAATAAGCACCCCTACGGGTCATCCGGAACCTCTATGTCAGTAATCTCAGTTATTAATTGCCTGATCTCTTCCCAATATATTTTAATTTTAGGGCATAGCCACAATATGTGGGCCACAGTCCCAATTTCTTTACACCCCTGCCAACAAAGCTGTGATGTTTCCCTTTGGCAATTATGTGCCTTGTCGGGGGTGATATACCATCTGGCCAGGCACTTGTAGTTTAACTCTGTCATGTTGCTGTTTACTGACGTAGAGGGAACCCGCTTCAACAGTTCTCGAATCTCTAGCCCTTTCACCCGTGTTCCCAGTTCTTTTTCTCATTTCTCGATGTATGGCGGTATCTCCGGCCCTTTCAAATCATTCAGTATTTTATAGATCCTAGAGATCACCCTCTTCTTGTTTTTATCTACACACATCTCAAGTGGGAGTAGGTTTTCTACTGATCTTATAGGTTGGGGTAGAGTCTCAAGAAAATGTTTCAGTTGGGTATACCGCCAAACATCTATCACCATCAGTTCTCTTTTGTTTATTAATTCCTGATAAGTGCACATTTTATCTTGTATCATTACTTCTTTTAGTTGTGTGTCTTCCTGTATAATCCAATTACCAAACATTTCCTCCATCCCGGGTGTGACGTATTTTGTGCCTTTCAGTGGGATCAGGGGTGAATTGTATTCCCATTTCTCCCAATTATCCCATATTTTTAGTGCATTGTTAGTGATGTCATGCGTGTCTTTACTAAGTTCCCTATATTGTGCAGGAATCCAAATTAATTTCCCAATGTGACTTTACTGATTGTGCTTTCCATTTTTACCCATCTCTTTTCCTTATTGTTTTTTGCGCATTCTATTATTTGTGCTAAATTTATAGCGTTGTAATATTTTCTTAAATCCGGTGCACCCCATCCTCCTTGCGCCTTCTCTTTTATCAACTGTGCCAAACTAATACATGCTTTTTTCCCTCTCCAAATAAACCTTAGAAACAACATTTGTAGTGTCTTAAAATATGCCTGTGAAAGTGGGATTGGGAGCATTTGCATCTTATATGTAATTTTAGGTAAAATTACCATTTTAAAAATATTAATCCCCCCCCCCCCCCAGGATAGCTGTCCTGTTGTGATTCTATTCAATAATTCTGCTTTAATATCATTCAGTAATGGTATAAAATTTGCTTGGTACAATGTCTCCATAGATGTTGTTATCTTGACCCCAAGGTAGTTTAATTCTTTTTTCCCCCCACACAAATGGGAAGTCTTTTTGATATACGAGCTCCTCTGTTTTTAATGTATTGATAGTCAGAGTTTTTGATTTGGCTGGGTTTATCTTAAAGTTAGATATCTCTCCGTACTCTTTTAAGGATTTTATTAAGTTTGGGAGGGTTATCCTGGGGCTAGTAATAAAAAATAGAATATCGTCTGCATAGGCCGCTAACTTGTGTTCCTCCTCCCCTACCTTTACCCCCCAATATCTGGATTTTGTCTTATCCTCTTTAAGAGGGCTTCTAATGCCTTCACGAACAGTAGGGGAGATAGTGGGCACCCCTGTCTAGTGCCGTTAAACAGTTAGAATGGTCCCGAGGCAGCCCCGTTTACCTTTACCCTCGCTGTAGGTCGGGTGTACAATGCTTTTATCCAGCTTCTCATTTTCACTTCTAAACCCAATGCCTCCATAGTACTCTGGATAAAGCCCCAGTCTACCCTGTCAAATGCATTTTCAGCATCAATAGACAGGAGTAGTCCTGGGGCTCTGCTTTCTTTAATTTTCTGTACTGCCAGGAGTGTTGTAATTCCATTATCCTTCCCCTCCCTTCCTGGGACAAATCCTACTTGATCTATAATGTCATTCATTATTGCTTTCAATCTCCCTGCAATTACCTTCGCGAATAGTTTAGTGTCGGAATTTAGGAGCGAAATAGGTCTATAACTGGAGCAAAGTGTGCTATCTTTCCCCTCTTTCAAAATAATAGCTATAATGGCCTCCGGCGCCTCATTTCTCATCTCCCATTTATCCCCGATCCCATTCATATAAGCACACAGTTTAGGGATTAAAATATCTTTGAATTTTTTATAGTATAGGTTCGTCAGGCCGTCGGGTCCTGGACTCTTTCCAGCCAGTGATTCTTTTAGGGTTTTTGTTATCTCCTCTTCTGTTATGGGGGCCTCTAAGTAGCTAAGTTTATCTTCTGGAATTCTGTTTAAGCAGGTATCTTTTAGAAAAATTTTATTTTCTCCTGTTTCCCTTCTAATCTCCTATTGTATCATTCTTGTTGATTGCGTAGAGTCTCCCATAGTAGTCTTGAAAGGTCTTAGCAATTTCTGCCATTTTATATACCAGTTCCCCTATACTTGTTTGTATCTTCTGTATATAATTAACAGTTTTTTTTTTTTAAGTACCTTCACCAGATGTTTCCCTGGTTTATTACCCCATTGGTACCTTTCTTTCTTAATTAAATTATAGGTAGTTCGTGGAAGGGAGTAACGTGAGCCTAGAGAGAGGGGGTGCCACATAAGGACAAGAAACTGGCAGTCATGTCCCCCCTGCTGCAGCATACTGCCAAGTTTGCGCCAGTGAGGAGAAGGGAGGGGATGACGAGGTAACTGACTGTATTTGGGTGCCTGAGAGAAGAGCGGAGGAAAGTGAGGAGGAGGAGAAGGAGGCACAATTCCAATGAGGCAAGATGTCCTCCAGGGGGCAGCTTAAGGGCAGCCACCCTATTGCATCACACCACAGAGCTCTGCAGGTGCAGCAGATCACACCTTCGCTGTTTGCAACCTACGTCTGAAGTGGATCAAGCGTGGCCATTACAGCAGCCGCTTGGGCAGCCACCCTATTGCATCACACCACAGAGCTCTGCAGGTGCAGCAGATCACACCTTCGCTGTTTGCAACCTACGTCTGAAGTGGATCAAGCGTGGCCATTACAGCAGCCGCTTGGGCACCACATGCTTGACCAGACATATGACGACCTGCCATGCAGTCCATTGACAACAGCACTTGAAAGACCCACATCACAGAAAAAGGCGGACTTCTCCTTGCTCCTCACCTGGGATCTCCAACCCTACTATACCTCCTGTCCTCTCAAAAACCTGCACTGAGCAGAATGAAGATATAGCAATAGGTGTCACAAGTACTTGCAGCAGTACACCACCAATTGATTTCAGCAGGCAAATTTCCCTACCCCAGTTGCTGAACCGTAAAAAGAAATTACTCCCAGCCATCCACATGCTCAGCGTCTAAATGCTAGCTTGGCCAAATTGCTAGCACTGCAACTGCTGCCTTTTCAGCTGGTAGACTCTGCCCCTTTTTGTGAATTTGTGGAATGTGCTGTATCACAGTGGCAGGTTCCAAAATGGCATTTCTTTTCTCATAAGGCCATTCTGGCTCTCTACCGGCATATGGAAGGCAATGATTTAGCCTCGTTGGACAGGGCAGTCAGCAGTAAGATTCATTTTACCGCTGACTCATGGTCCAGCAGGCATGGGCAGGGACGTTACCTTTCCTTCACGGTGCACTGGGTAACTCTGCTGGCAGCTGGGAAGGATGCAGGACAGGGTTCAGTGTTGGAGCTTGTTCCATCCCCATGCCTCCAAAAAGCTGGTGGTGATTCTGCCACAACATCTGTATGCTCTTCTCCCTTCTCTTCTTCTTCCTCTATGGCCTCTTCTGCAGAATTGTCCTCTGAACCAGCAGTGCTCTCTAAGTGCTCAAAGGGCTACGCAAGCAGTCAGGCTAAAAGAGGCCATGTGGTGCTTGAGTTGGTCTTCCTAGGGGACAGGAGCCACACTGGGGCAGAGATTCTGTCAGCTCTGCAGGGGCAGGCTCAGAGGTGTTTGACGCCATGCCAGCTTCCGCCAAGAATGGTTGTATGCGACAATGGCACTAACCTTCTCTCCGCCCATTGACAGGGACACTTGACCCATGTTCCATGTTTGGCACGCATCCTAAATTTGGTGGTGCAGCGTTTCTTAACCAGATACCCAGGCTTACAAGATCTCCTGAGGCAGGCCAGAAAAGTCTGTGGTCATTTCCGCTGGTCATACAATGCCAGTGCTTGGCTGGCTGACATTCAAAGGGAATGCAACCTGCCCACCAACCGCCTCATTTGTGACATGCCCACCAGGTGGAACTCAATGTTGGCAATGCTGCAGCGGCTGCACACACCACAGAGGACCATCAATGAGTACCTGTGCGTGAATGGCACCAGGACAGGGTCAGGGGAGCTTGGCTTTGTTTTGCCACCCCAGTGGCTACTGATCAAGGATGCATGCACTGTTCTGTCACTATTTTAGGAGGCCACAAGGATGATGAGCAGCGACAATGCATGCATCAGTGACACTGTCCCTCTAGTCTTCCTGCTGGAGCACACGCTTCGTGGAATCATGGACTGGGCACTTGAGGCAGAACAGCGGGAGGAAGAGGAGGACTTCCTTTCCTCTCAAGGCCCCCTTTATCCAGATAGCATTCCTGCGGGGCCACCAAACACACAGGAAGAAGAGAAGGAGGAGGATTGTGTCAGCATTGATGTACAGGATAACACGCAGCAGTCTTCAAGGGATGGTTTTCAGTTCCCAGAAACCCAAGGAGTTGTACGTGGCTGGGAGAAGGTAGTTACAAATAATGTGATCCTTATTGACCCAGAGGACTTAGAACGAATGCCTCTGCAAACTTACACTGCATGGCCTCCCTGATTCTGCAAAGCCTGTGAAAGGACCCTAGGATTCGTGGTATTAAGGAGAGGGATCATTACTGGCTGGTAACCCTTCTTGATCTACGTTACAAGGATAAAGTTGCAGAACTCATTCTTCCTTCGCAGTGGGAGCAAAGGATGAAACATTTTCAGGAGGCCTTGAAGAAAAGTTTGTGTAACGCATTTCCAGACCCTGGGAATACCATTTCCTGGTGCTAGACAACATTTTTCTGAGGCTTCATTCGGTCAGAGGAAGAGCGATGGAGAAGATGGCCGGCTGACTGATGCCTTTAAACTATTTTTCAGTCCTCAGCGCCAAGGTCTGATAGGTTCAAGCAACCATTGCCAACGTCTGCATTATATGGTGCAGGAATATCTAGGGACAGGAGAGACCTTTCCAACAGAGCATCCACTGGGTTACTGGGTCTTGAGGATGGACCACTGGCCAGAACTTGTTCAATATGCAGTCAAGCTACTGGCCTGTCCTGCATCCAGTGTGCTTTCTGAACACACATTCAGTGCTGCTGGGGGGTTTGTAATGAATCAAAGAGTGCGCCTGTCCACAGACTCCATTGATAGCCTCACATTCAGCCAACATGCCCTCACTTATCCATCAGAATGCATGTGCCTCCACTGTGGAGACGCTCAAATTTTAGTGTTAGGACCACAGATATCAGGGTCCCGTGAGGTGGCTCTGTGGCTTACGCATGCATTTGCAAATGCATGCGGACTAAACCCCTGTTTTTAACGCATACTGTTAGATAGGTCAATTGGTTGTCTGCGAGCTGGTGGTAAGTAGGCTTGGATTTTTTCCTGGGCATTCTCCAGGTTTTGTTGGTATCTGTTTGTAGCCTTCCAATGCCACTTACTGTGATAGCCAGCTATAAATGAGGGTGTGGCAAGTTTTTTGTGATCACGTTGGTGTGTGTGTATTGGTCCAGCAACGCACCAACACCTTTGCAGCCATTGTGCTACCTGTTGGGTGTTTGGTGTGCTCCTGTACCTTTAAAAAGGGGTTGGCTCCCTTCAGTTTACCTGCCCTCACTTATCCATCAGAATGCATGTGCCTCCACTGTGGAGACACTCAAATTTTTGTGTTAGGACCACAGATATCAGGGTGCCGTGACGTGGCTCTGTGACTTACGCATGCGTTTGCAAATGCGTGCGGACTAAACCCCTGTTTTTAATGCATACTGTTAGACAGGTCAATTGGTTGCCTGCGAGCTGGTGGTTAGTAGGCTTGGATTTTCTCCTGGGCATTCCCCAGGTCTTGTTGGTATCACATTTATAAAAATGAATCAGTCCTGGATCAGCAGCTATCAAGCACCTGAGGCTGATGTAACTTATTGAATTTGCTATGGATCTGGGATCCCTTGAAGACTGCCTATGCTGCCTATCCTATTCCTCCTGAATCTTGATGATGCTAGCTTCCAACAATATTTTTGGTTTAGGGCACCATCACCACCCAAGGCCCAATTTTTCTGCCCCTGTTTAACAGGGGCATGTAATTACAATTTTTGATATAATATTCAACAGCAGGGCCCATTCCTACGCCCAACAAGAGTAACTGTGAGGGGTTATAGTGTTGTGGCACCACCACCCAAGGCCAAATTTTTCTGCCCCTGTTTAACAGGGGCATGTAATTACAATTTTTGATATAATATTTAACTGTTCCTGCGCCCAACAAGTATATAGTGCAGTCCGTATAGTATAAATACTGCAGTTCAGAGTATATAGTGCCTGGGAGACCCCCACGCCATTTTTTTTTAAATTTTGGCGTGGGGTTCCCCTTAATATCCATACCAGACCCGAATGGTAATGGACATATTTTGTATGTATATTGCTGGGAGTCGGCAATACATTACAGCCGCAAGCAATTTTAAATTGCTTTTCTTTGCTTTAGAAATTTAATTTTGCTGCGGGACTGTTATGAACATGGGAAAGATGTACTACTTTACATTCAGACTAAGGGGACACCCCCCCCCCCCGGCATGATATTTAATGAAATATTTCATTTTTATTGTTTCACTTTAAGCATTATTAAAATTACTGCTCCCGAAAAACACACATTTTTGCATTGATACATGTCCTCTGGGGCAATACCCAGGGTCCCCATACACTTTTTATGGCAATTTGCATACAAGCCTTTAAAATGAGCACTTTTGATTTTTCATGTTTGTGTCCCATTGTGTTCGCACAAATTTTTTGCCTGTTCGCATGTTCTGCTGTGAACCGAACCAGGAGTTGTTCGGCTCATCCCTAATGGGCACTGACAGGTGAGATTGATGAGCACTGATAGGTGGCACCGATGGGCACTGACAGGTGAGATTGATGAGCACTGATAGGTGGCACTGATGGGCACTGATAGCATTGATGAGCAATGATAGGTGGCACTGATAGGTGGCATTCATGAGCACTGATAGGCAGCACTGGTAGGCGGCATTGATGAGCAATAATAGGTGGCACTGATAGGCGGCATTAATGACCACTGATAGGTGACACTGATGGGCGGCATTGATGAGCACTGATAGGTGGCACTGATAGGCAGCATTGAGCACTGATAGGAGGCACTGATAGGTGGCATTGATGAACACTGATAGGCGGCACTGATGGGCATTGAGCACTGATAGGCAGCACTGATAGGTGGCACTGATAGACACCATTGAGGTGGCACCGATGGACACTTATAGGTGGCATTGATGAGCACTGATGGGCACTGATAGGCAGCATTGATAAGCGATGATAGTTGTCACTGATAGGCGGAATTGATGGGCACTGATAGGTGGCATTGATGAGCACTGAGAGGCAGCCTTGATGATCAGAGCCCTAATGATCAGTGTAAACAATTTACTGACATTGTTGCCTCTCCTTTCCTAACACAGCTTGGGAGGAAAGGGCTTTTCTGTTTTAGAAATGTAATTTTGCTGCGGGACTGTTATGAACATGGGAAAGATGCACTACTTTACAGGCAGACTAAAGGGACCCCCCCCCCGCCACAATATTTAAAGGAATATTTCATTTTTATTGTTTTACATTAAGAATTAATAAAATTTTTTGAAACATTTTTTTGCATTGATACATGTCCCCTGGGGCAGGACTCGGGTCTCCAAACACTTTTTATGGCAATAACTTGCATATAAGCCTTTAAAATGAGCATTTTTGATTTTTCATGTTCGTGTTCCATAGACTTTAACGCTGTTTGCGTGTTCGCACAAATGTTTTACCTGTTCGCATGTTCTGCTGCGAACCGAACCAGGGGGTGTTCGGCTCATCCCCAATGGGCACTGATAGATGGGATTGATGAGCACTGATAGGTGGCACAGATGGGCACTGATAGGCAGCACTTATGAGCACTGATAGGTGGCACTGATGGGCACTGATATGTGGGATTAATGAGCACTGATAGGTGGCACTGCTGGGCACTGATAGGCAGCACTGATGGGCACTGATAGGTGGGATTGATGAGCACTGATAGGTGGCACTGATAGGTGGGATTGATGAGCACTGATAGGTGGCACTGATGGTCACTGATAGGCAGCACTTATGAGCACAGATAGGTGGCACTGATGGGCACTAATAGGTGGGATTGATGAGCACTGATAGATGGCACTGATGGGCACTGATAGGCAGCACTGATGGGCACTGATAGGATGCATCGATGAGCACTGATAGGTGGCACTGATGGGCATTGACCACTGATAGGCAGCATTGATGGCCACTGATAGGCTGCACTGATAAGGGGGCACTTATAGGTGGCATTGATGAACACTGATAGGCGGCACTGATAGACAGCACTGATAAGCTGCACTGGTAGGTGGCAATAATAGGTGGCACTGATAGGGGGCATTGATGAGTAATGATAGGTGGCACTGATGGGCTTTAAGCACTTATAGGCAGCATTGGTGGCCACTGATGAGGAGGCACTGATAGGAGCCATTGATGAGCACTGATAGGCGGCACTGATGGGCACTGATAGGCAGCACTGATAAGCTGCACTGGTAAGCGGCATTGATGAGCAATGATAGGTGGCACTGATAGGCGGCATTGATGAGCACTGATAGGTGACACTGTTAGGCAGCATTGAGCACTGATAGGAGGTACTGATAGGCGGCATTGATGAACACTGATAAGCGGCACTGATGGGCATTGAGCACTGATAGGTGGCACTGATAGACACCATTTAGGTGGCACCGATGGGCACTGATAGGGGGCATTGATGAGCACTGATGGGCACTGATAGGCAGCATTGATAAGCAATGATAGTTGGCACTGATAGGCGGAATTAATGGGAACTGATGGATGGCATTGATGAGCACTGATAGGCAGCATTGATGATCAGGGCACGAATTATCAGTGTAAACAATTTACTGACATTGTTGCCTCTCCTTTCCTCACACAGACACAGCTTGGGAGTAGGGATGAGCCGAACACCCCCCCTGTTCGGTTCCCACCAGAACATGCGAACAGGCAAAAAATTTGTTCGAATACGCGAACACCGTTAAAGTCTATGGGACATGAACATGAATAATCAAAAGTGCTAATTTTAAAGGCTTATATGCAAGTTATTGTCATAAAAAGTGTTTGGGGACCTGGGTCCTGCCCCAGGGGACATGGATCAATGCAAAAAAAAGTTTTAAAAACGGCCGTTTTTTCGGGAGCAGTGATTTTAATAATGCTTAAAGTGAAACAATAAAAGTGTAATATCCCTTTAAATTTTGTACCTGGGGGGTGTCTATAGTATGCCTGTAAAGGGGCGCATGTTTCCCGTTTTTAGAACAGTCTGACAGCAAAATGACATTTCAAAGGAAAAAAAGTCATTTAAAACTACTCGCGGCTATTAATGAATTGCTGGTCCAACAATACACATAGAAGTTCATTGATAAAAACAGCATGGGAATTCCCCACAGGGGAACCCCGAACCAAAATTTAAAAAAAAAATGACGTGGGGTGTCCCACTAAATTCCATACCAGGCCCTTCAGGTCTGGTATGGATATTAAGGGGAAGCCCGGCCAAAATTAAAAAAAAAAGGCTTGGGGCCCCCCTCAAAATCTATACCAGACCCTTCAGGTCTGGTATGGATTTTAAGGGGAACCCCGCGCCAAAATTTAAAAAAAATGGCGTGGGGTCCCCCTAAAAATCCATACCAGACCCTTATCCGAGCACGCAACCTGGCAGGCCACTGGAAAAGAGGGGAAGAAGAGAGAGCGCCCCCCCTCCTGAACCGTACCAGGCCACATGCCCTCAACATTGGGAGGGTGCTTTGGGGTAGCCCCCCAAAACACCTTGTCCCCATGTTGATGAGGACAAGGGCCTCATCCCCACAACCCTAGCCGGTGGTTGTGGGGGTCTGCGGGCGGGGGGCTTATCGGAATCTGGAAGCCCCCTTTAACAAGGGTACCCCCAGATCTCGGCCCTCCCCCCTGTGTGAAATGGTAAGGGGGTACAAAAGTATCCCTACCATTTGACTAAAAAAGTGTCAAAAATGTTAAAAATGACAAGAGACAGTTTTTGACAATTCCTTTATTTAAATGCTTCTTCTTTCTTCTATCTTCTTTCGTCTTTCTTCTTTCTTCTATCTTCTATCTGCCTTTGGTTTCTTCCTCCATATTCTTTTTCTTCTGGTTCTTCCTCCGGTGTTCTCGTCTGGCATCTTCCTCCGCGGCATCAGCAACTTCTTCCCTTCTTCTCCTTGGGCCGCTCCACATCCATGATGGCATGGAGGGAGGCTTCCACTGTATGATGCTTCTCCTCTTTATCTTCTTCTCTTCATCTTCTTCTCTTCATCTTCTTGTCTTCATCTTCTTTTCGGGCCGCTCCGCATCCATGATGGCATGGAGGGAGGCTCCCGCTGTGTGACGCTTCTCCTCTTCTGACGGTTCTTAAATAATGGGGGTGGGGCCACCTGGTGACCCCGCCCCCTCTGACGCACGGGGACTTCCCTGTGGCATTCCCCGTCAAGTCCCCGTGCGTCAGAGGGGGGTGGGGTCACCGGGTGGCTCCGCCCCCCCGTTATTTAAGAAGAGGAGAAGCGTCACACAGCGGGAGCCTCCCTCCATGCCATCATGGATGTGGAGCGGCCCGAAAATAAGAAGAAAACAAGAAGATGAAGAGAAGAAGATGAAGAGAAGAAGATGAAGAGAGAAGCGTCACACAGCGGGAGCCTCCCTCCATGCCATCATGGATGCGGAGCGGCCCGAGGAGAAGAAGGGAAGAAGACGCCGATGCCGCGGAGGAAGATGCCGGACGAGAACACCGGAGGAAGAACCAGAAGAACCAGAAGAAAAAGAAGATGGAAGAAGAAACTGAAGGAAGATAGAAGATAGAAGAAAGAAGAAGAATTTAAATAAAGGAATTGTCAAAAACTGTCTCTTGTCATTTTTGACAGTTTTTTAGTGAAATGGTAGGGGTACTTTTGTACCCCCTTACCATTTCACACAGGGGAGAGGGACGGGATCTGGGGGTCCCCTTGTTAAAGGGGGCTTCCAGATCCCGATAAGCCCCCCGCCCGCAGACCCACACAACCACCGGCTAGGGTTGTGGGGATGAGGCCCTTGTCCTCATCAACATGGGGACAAGGTGTTTTGGGGGGCTACCCCAAAGCACCCTCCCAATGTTGAGGGCATGTGGCCTGGTACGGTTCAGGAGGGGGGGCGCTCTCTCGTCCCCCCCTCTTTTCCTGCGGCCTGCCAGGTTGCGTGCTCGGATAAGGGTCTGGTATGGATTTTTGGGGGGACCCCACGCCATTTTTTTTTTAAATTTTGGCATGGGGTTCCCCTTAAAATCCATACCAGACCTGAAGGGTCTGGTATAGATTTTAAAGGGGGACCCCACGCCATTTTTTTTAAATTTTGGCCGGGATTCCCCTTAATATCCATACCAGACCTGAAGAATTTAGGGGGACCCCCACGTAATTTTTTTTTTTAATTTTGGTTCGGGGTTCCCCTGTGGGGAATTCTCATGTCGTTTTTATCAATGAACTTTTATGTGTATTGTCGGACCGGCAATTCATTAATAGCCACGAGCAGTTTTAAATGACTTTTTTTCCTTTGAAACGTCATTTTGCTGTCGGACTGTTCTAAACACAGGGAAACATGCGCTCCTTTACAGGCATACTATAGACACTCCCCAGGTATGAAATTTAAAGGGATATTACACTTTTATTGTTTCACTTTAAGCATTATTAAAATCACTGCTCCCGAAAAAACTTCAGTTTTTAAAACTTTTTTTTGCATTGATCCATGTCCCCTGGGGCAGGACCCAGGTCCCCAAACACTTTTTATGACAATACCATGCATACAAGCCTTTAAAATTTGCACTTTTGATTTCTCCCATAGACTTTTAAAGGGTGTTCCGCGGCATTCGAATTTGCCGCGAACACCCCAAATTGTTCGCTGTTTGGCGAACTGGCGAACAGCCGATATTCGAGTCGAACATGAGTTTGACTCGAACTCGAAGCTCATCACTACATGGGAGGAAAGGGCTGCCGATACTCAGCAAGTACATGTGATCAGCTGATCACATGGTAAAGAGCCACTATGATTGCGCTGGATGCACGTCCCAGGGGACACAAAAATAACAACACGGCATATTATATGCTGAAAACTGAAAAACAGGCACAGAAAATCAAACTAAATGTGTATACCAAAATGTAATTAATACAACAAATCTAGCCCTGATATATTACATTGTGACAGGACTGCCTATAGTGAATGTAGAAGTAGAAAGAAGGGAAGAAACAGGCACAAGTGTTAGAGGGACACAACAAACCTAGCAAATGCAGGATCAAGCTAAAATAAAATGAAGGCATAATAAGCAGGATGAAGCTGTATACTTAACTTTCTGGGGGGAGATGCAGTTATGGGGCAAGAGTGACTCTGTAACAGATAAGCAACCAATACTTTGTGTGGTGCAAGTTCTGCTTTATCGGGGGGGGGGCTGCAGAAGAGGCGGCGTATTAGTGGGTGTTTTAGAATGATGCATGATGGGTGTGTCTTGTAATGGGTTATGGGTTATGAGGAGGGGGGATCGTGTCAAAGCTCAGTCATAGCTCATCACAGAATCAGATGGTTTTCTTCTTTGTTCCTGGACTTCATCTGTAGGAAGAACAAAAGGTGGGAGACTTGGACAACATGCTGTGCCAGCTTAGAGCTACAGCTGTGGCCAGAGGCCCTGGGTGGTTACAAGACAAACTATCAGACTTATTGCAGGAGCCCAGGCAGGTCTTTCCTGGGCCTCTCCTAGTCACCCACGTGCTAGGAGGTCTAGGCATTCTGAGCGATTCATTCTTGAGGTGACATCTCAGGCTCAGTGCCATTCTGGAAGCCTCTCAAGGGACTCTCTGACCCCACCAGCCAAGCGCACACCTGCTTCCCCTGGTGTGTGAGTCGGGCCCGGCGTAGCAGTGGCAGTGCTGCAGGTGCCGACCAGGTTTCCGGGATTGGTCAGGGCCCCCAGTGACAGAAGACACAGGTGGCAGCTTTCCCCTGTGTCCTGGCATCGCAGAGAGTGCACCACAGATGGAAGGAGCCGGGTGTCAGCTTTTGAGGCTTCCTATATCTCTCACAGAGCCCAGCGTGGGAGTGGGAGAGGGATCGCTGGGGGTTCCGGTGAGGCGGTGGCTGCTGACATCATCAGCAGACGCCCACCGGGCTCTGGGCCCAGCAACCGCACGCTGGAGTCTGCTGAGGGGAGAGAGCGACAGCACGGCTAGGTGAACAGAGCCAGTCTGAAGGGGTGCTCAGCGGCTCTGAAGATGGTGAACTCCCTCACGCTGCATGGGGATCTGTGGCTGGATATCCTGAGGGACAGAGGCAGCCAGGAGAGCCTTTTGTTTCATGCCCTCTTTCTTGTTCTTATTCTCTCTCTGTTCAAGGGGGCTCCAAGGGGCTTAGTTGAAAGCTCAGCAGGGTTCGGGACAATGAGGGGGTGGCTGGAGTTTTGGGGGGCAGTGCTGGGTCCTCAGTCCCTTCTTTGGTGGGGCCCCTGGCGTGTATGGTGTCATACACATCCTGGTAGCAGGTCTTGGGGAGTTGCTGGCATGCTGTGAAGCTGGGGTGACGTCTGGAGCTTCTTCCTCTCTGGTAGCTGCGGGGTCCACAGCACAAGCTGCCACCTCCGGTGTCAGTGGTCAGGCGGTCAGGGTTCCATCTGAGGCCTCAGCTCGCCCTCTTGGTGCGGGTGCGGGACCACCAGATTCCTCCGGTCAATGGCTGGTGGTGTCTGTGGTAACAACAACCAGTAAGGCTTTGGCAAAGCGGCTAACAAAGGAGTGGCCGGGGGTTGATGGGGTACATCTGGCAAATGCTGCAAAAAATGAAGGAGAGTATATGGAAGGGTGAGTATGTGGAAATGTCTTCTTTGTTGCCATTGGAGAAATTTAACTTTAAAGTTAGACTAGATGAAAGTAAGAAGGAAGAAGAAAACGGCGGTATCAGTTGATTCCCCGTACCTTCTCAAATCGGTTGCAGGTGTATGCAATTTTAGCTAGTGTTATTGGGGAAAAGGCCCCTGAGAATTGCTCCCCCTTTTTTATTGCGTTATCTGGACTCTATTAGCGAAGCCCAGCGAGTTTATGGTGGGGTTTCTTGGTTTCGCTATGACGAGCATTTTCGTCAGTGCAAGGCAGTCCGGACCTCTTTATGGTGGACCACAAAAACATCATTCTCTGGATTAACTGATGTCATCTCCACAAAGTTTGGTTCCTACCTTTCAGGGTTGGGGCCGAGGATGCGACAGCCACTTCACAAATGGACGCAAATCGCAGGGGGTTATGTTGGCAATTCAATGCCAGATTTTGCAAATTTGGCACCGCATGCACTGTCCAGATGCTTCAAACAAGGAAAAGGAGGTGACGCTGAAAAGAGGAAAGACGCCGGTGAAGGTAGAAAAGATGGCACCTTTCCTAAAGAGTTATTCTAATAGGCAAGCAGCTCATGTGTTGCAGCTGGGTTTCTCGTGGAGTTTTCTGATACTCTGCCAGTTGCTGGTTGTTCCTCCTATGGCAGATAGCTTGCCGTCATCTCGTTTACATCCAGTTGTCGCTTTCCGGAAAACTAAGTAGTTGCTTTGGGTCGCATTGCTGGCCCTTTTGATTCACCGCTAATTTTTCCCATTGGGTATTATCCCCAAAAAAGAACCAAATAAGTTACGCCTCATTCATCACTTGTCGCATTCTAAAGGGGGTTCAGTGAATGATGCCATTGATCCGAAGCTTTGCATGGTGTCCTATATTTCTTTTTATATGGCAGTGTCGTGGGCTCCTAGGTATGGTAAAGGTATGTTGTTGGCTAAGACTAATATTGAGGTGGATTTTCGTTTGTTGCCGGTACATCCTAGTTGTTGCCATCTGTTGGGGAGAAAATGGCAAGGGCAGATTTTTTTGATAGGTGTTTATCAATGGGCTGTGCCATTTCTTGCTTGTTGTTTGAAATGTTTAGTTTCTTTTTAAAATGGGTGGTTCGGGATGCTTCCAGGCCTAATCTATGCCTCTTTTGGCCATGGTCCAACATGCTTTCCAGTTTTTTGGTGTGCCATTGGCCCCTGACAAGACGGAGGACCCGGCCACTGAGTTGTGGTTTCTGGGTATTGTCATTGACACCGTGGCGATGGAATGTCATTTGCCTTTGGACAAACCTGAAGATCTCAAGAAGATGGTTTCTGCCACCAGGCAATGCAAAAAAATTCAACTTTGTGCTTTGCAAACTCTCTTGGGCAAGTTGAATTTTGCTTGTTGCAGTATGCCCATGGGCCACGCTTTTTGTAGCCTGGTGGCTGCGACAGCTGCCGCAGCTGGCATTAAGGCACCACATCCTTATATTCAGCTGGGGCAGGATCAGCGTGAGGACTTGCGAGTGTGGGATTAATTTCTAGTTTCTTACAATGATCTCTCTTTGGCTGGAGCAGGTGATTTCCAATTTTGAACTAGAACTGTTCACTGACATGGCAGGCTCTGCTCGTTATGGAACCTGTCAGGGTCATTAAAGTGCTGAGTGTTGGTTGGCCAGTGGAATGGGGGGAGGTTACTTTAGTTGGTAATTTGGCCGTTCGGGAACTGTTTTCCCATTATACTATGCATGGAATTATGCACATTGCAGGAGTTGATAACTCAGTGGCTGATGCTTTGTCTCATTTCCAGTGGGACAGATTCCGTTAGTTGGCACTGGAAGTGGAGCAGTGTGTAATTCTATGCCCCAAGCATCTGTGGAGCATCGCATTGCCGCTTCCAAGTTCTCAATTCATCATTTAGTATATGAGTCAGCTTGGTCCTCATACTGCAGAGTGCGGCAGGAATCTGGTGAATGAAGATGGGGTGTGTTCTTGTGAGGACGATGATGTACATGTGTTTCTTTATCTGATCGGCAGGAATTTTGAACGAGGTGTGTCTGTCTTTGCTATGTCTCAGCAGTTGGCCAGTCTGGCTTTCATGTTTAAGTTGTCAGGTCACAGAGATGTTGCAAAGATTTTCTT
Organism: Aquarana catesbeiana; assembly: GCF_042186555.1. Classification (NCBI taxonomy): domain Eukaryota; kingdom Metazoa; phylum Chordata; class Amphibia; order Anura; family Ranidae; genus Aquarana; species Aquarana catesbeiana. Next base: position 272,858,003 of record NC_133325.1, on the reverse strand, counting down.
GCCAGGTAGGCTATGCAGGATTATGGGATCAGGATTATTATCTGTGACAGACGCTCGATGCCCAGTTTCATTTGAGTTTCATGCCTGTTGTCTGCTGGTTGGAGTGCAGACAACTAATCTTCTCATTATTTTCAGATTGGGGCAGCAATGGAAGCGGTTTAATGAGGACTTAATGACCAGGTCGTTCAGCGCTTTGGGTGGTGGAAATCAGCCAGGTTTTGGTAATATGTGCGCCCTCATTTATTGTAACGTATAAGGTTTGCTATCTGTTGGGTCGGGTTATTTGTGTGGTCCTATATAGTTGCCAGGTCTGAGTGGCGTATGGCTCGCTCTGTTGAAAAGATCAATAAAGCCAGGATAAAGGTGAACTGAAGGTAACAGACCAAGTGAAATGAAGGTAATTATCCTACTTACCAGACCACATATTTCAAGGGACAGTGCTGTGCTTAACCCCTTTATCCCTTGCCCTGGAAGATCTTCAGAACAGCAGCCAGGAGGGCTGGTAGTGCCTGCGAGCAGTGGAGCTGGGAGCAGTTTTACAATAGGAGAGGAGATACTCCTGCATGCAGTTTTGCAACTTTTTTGTGCTATTTCCCAAGGAGGACTAGGAGCTCCTAGTCCGTAAGGGACTTTTGCTACTGATCCTGAGTGAGACTGACTGAGTGTGTCCAGGAGAACAGTCCAGGATCTTATCTCTGTATATAGGAAGAAAGTTGTTCTCATCTGTGTTCTTCAAGTCAAGTTGGGCATCCCATAAATTCCTCTTCCCTATCCAAGTTGTTATCCCTAATAAAACAAAAACAAAGCCAATGGACTGACTTCTTGTATATGGGTGCAAGTGAAAAATGCATGTTGCCTGGCTGCGCAGAAATAGGGGAACAAGCAACAAAAAAAAATCATGAAATCGCTTGGATCCAGGATATGATGTCTCAAGTAAGGTTTGGTGTAATGATGATATATAACTTGAAGACACACCAACTTCCCTTAAATAAGCGCACTGTTTATTAAAAAGGAGAACATGATAAGAAGCTTGGCCCAAATCAAGTGTCAGAGGTATACAACCAAACAACAGTAGCTAACTGTTTACTTTTACTTGAGACATCATATCCTGGATCCAAGCACTTTCAGGAATTTTTATGCTGTTTGTTTCGTTACTTCCTCCCAGGAGTATTTTCTCAGCAGCTACGATCCACGGGGCTGACATTAGTTGTTGTTCTTCAACATTATCTGTTACTCTTTAGCAGGCGCCTGATCATCTTTTGTGGCAGTAATAGGGGAGCCAGTTACCGGCAACCCTTGCGGAGATAGTGCTACACTTGTGCTATGATCCACAGTACTTGTACTTGTTATGATTTCAGTACTTATGAATGATGCAGCTGTAGCTGTATTAGCTTAACCTCATCTTTGAGCTAAATTAGTCCCTAATCACATGTAAAGCACAAGACATGTAATGACTAGTATGCCTCTCTATGGGTGGTAAGATCACCTCCAAATTTGATATTTAATCACCTTCCCCCACCTCCACCGCCTGCTTTTCACTCACTTTCTAATGAACAGGCATCACATGATTGGATGGTGCCACACCCACATGTGAGCTCCTCGGTCCATCTGGTCATGCCAGCTATACTTCTAATGGTTTGGGGCAGCGTGTAACACACCTTGGGCATCTCTTTTGGCCACTGCAGACTGCCATTAAAAATATATGATGTTGAGCCACCCTGTCAGTGAAGTGCCGTCCATAGTACAAATGAAGCTCTGAAGCACAATACAGATGCAAAGGCATGGGCCTGCAGGTGCTTGTTTTCCTGTGAATAGACGTGGGCACATGCATGCGTGCACCCACTGCTGATACTGGTGCCAATTGGGCTACTTACTTAACAGCTGTACTAGTCAGTGCTGTCTGATCTATAGCCTTCCTGTGCTCCTGTGCCAAGTTCTGTATTTACTCCTGTGTTTGACCCAGCATGTCTTGACCAAGTTTGATCTTCTCCTGCCCTGATCTTGTCTTGGACTCTGCTTTGCCTTCTGCTTATCTGCTTGCTTGTATGATGCTGACCTTTTCTGTACCTTATCCATTCTCCTGCCTGCTGTCCATGCCTGATCTGACTGTCTGTTACTGACCCGGCTTGTTTGACCATGCATCCTGCCTTGTCCTATATACTCAGCATTCCCTGACCAGCATGCTACTTATCTGGTCCCTGCTGGTCATCTGCCAGCTAAGTGCCTGCCAACCTGCTTGCACAAGTGGTCAGTCATCTGGCAGCCAAGCAACTGCCAGTCTGACATCTGCCAACCTAGAGTCTGCCACACCTGTTTTCATCTGCTGTCCTTGCCATCTGATCTATACCTGGTGAAGCACCAGCCACTTACCTGCACAGTCTGCTGGACACCTCACAGGCACTCTTACCTCACTGTGCTTTTGTGACCACTGTCTCTCACCACCAGTGGTCCCTGAGCTTGAGCTGTATGAGAGGCCTCCCTCTTCACGTCAGGCTCTACCACCAGGTACGTGACACACCCACTCCCTGCTGCCTCTAGGAAAGCAGAGTTGCCACGACCAGATATCTGTTCTCTGCAGTGGTACAGGACAGGCACTTCTTGACCCAATAGAGCCCAAGCCTGGTACATTAAGGCTGGCAGTACCTCCTTGTTAGCATGGATGCTATAAAGGGGAGGGGGATTTGTAAGCACATGTGTGGGTGTCACACTAGTAGAAGAAAATCTGTCTAAATTAAGTCCACTGAAAACCTAAAGAAAAAAGAATATCTTATTATTAGTATGGATTACCTGCTTAAGCTTTTTTAAATCTTCATCAAGCTCCAAATTGTCCAAAATAACTGCCACAAACAAGCTCAGCAAAATCTGTTGAAGAAAAAAATTGGAAAAAATATTTTTTTTAATTTCTGCATATCGGAAACATATATTATTCTAGCATAGTATTCTAGTATTAATCATATATATTCTGACTTCAGTAGTTTCAAGACTGACTTATACATTCCTGAGACATCTACGCCTAGTCTTAAGAGAAGTATGTTTTTTTTTGTCTTCCATATTCATACTTACGTAGGTGGATGCAGCATCAGTCCAATGCTGCATCTGCCCCCCGGCGCTCTACACTGAAAACCAAGCGATCGATCATCGCTGATCACTCAGTTTAATATCGTATTAAACCAAAAAGCTAAAATGTATTACTTTGCATCCTACCGATTCTTAGATGTGGTGGCTACATTTTTTTTAAATGCTTTTTTAACCTGGTAATCTTGCCAGTAGGTCTGTCATTTTTCATCTTCTCTTAAAAAACCAAGCTTTCCAGCAAAAATGGCAGTTAGATGGTTGAGACAAACTCCTTACCACTGATAGGGGTGCTTATAATGGTCAGCTTTTATTCATGTAAGTAAAATCTTTATTCCAAAAGGAAACAAAACTGCTAGTGTAACTGCTTAAAAACTGTTAGCTGGAGTTTGGCTTTAATTTTATAGTCAAGTCCATCTAAATCTGCTAGTGCATCTAATGCCGCGTACACATGATCGGACTTTCTGGCATACTTGGTCCGGCAGACTTTCTGACGGACTTTGTCCGCCAGGTGCGCCGGACTTTAAAACAGATGGACTTGCCCACACACGACTGGACTTTCCGGCGGGCTAGGTCCGCTCGTCTTTCCGTCGGACTTTCGCCGGAGTTACAGCGGACTTTCAGAATGAACGGACTTGCCCACACACGGACAAGTCTGTTCATTTTGAACGTGACTCAGGTACGACGGGACTAGAAAAGGAAGTCAATCTTGCCGCTTTTATCGGCGAGATTGACACCTTGCGAGCCCCGTCGCGGGTCATACCAGGCCCTTACGTCTGGTATGGGTTATAAAGGGAACCCCCTACGCCGGTAAAACGGCGTGAGGTCCCCCCTAAAATCCATACCAGATCCCGATCCGAGCACGCAGCCCGGCCGGTCAGGAAAGGGGGTGGGGACGAGCGAGCGCCCCCCCTCCTGAACCGTACCAGGCCGCATGCCCTCGGGGTCTGCGGGCGGGGGGCTTATGGGAATCTGGGAGCCCCCTATAATAAGAGGGCCCCCAAATCCCGGCCCCCCACCCTATGTGAATGAGTATGGGGTACATGGTACCCCTACCCATTCACCTAGGGAAAAAGTGTCAATAATAAAACACACTACAACTATTTTTTTAAAATAATTTATTAAACAGCTCCAGGGGGGTCTTCCTCCGGCTTCGGGGGTCTTCCTCCGCCTTCGGGGGTCTTCTTCCGGCTTCGGGGGTCCCTCCGGTTCCTCTCCTCTTCTTGGTTCTTCTCCGCTCTCTCTGGCCTCTTCTCCCGGTGTTCCAGTTCTTCTGCCGGCTCCTCCGCTGTCTTCATGCCGCTCTTTTGCCAGTGGAGGTCCGGACTTCTGGGCTTCTTGTCTTCTTCCCTCTTCTCTTCTCCAGATGTTGACACGACGCTCTCTCCGGCTGGACTGCTCTCTGAGTGCACCAATGTGACTTATATAGGCGGAGACCCCGCCCCCTTATGACGTCACAGTCCCTGGGCATGCTGGGACTGTGACGTTTTAGGGGGCGTGGTCAACATCACCCAGTGACCACGCTGTTTTTTCGGCGTAGGGGGTTCCCTTTAAAATCCATACCAGACCTAAGGACCTGGGATACCCCGCGCTCTCCGCAATACGAAAATTTGTTTTTCCTATTGCAGCGAGCGCGAAATGCAATACCCTGCCCTTGCGTCGTATCTGGTCCGTTGGACCAGCATACAGACGAGCGGGCTTTCCGTCGGACCAGCACACAGACAAGCGGACTTTCCGTCAGAAACTGAGTCCAACAGAAAGATTTAAAACATGTTTCAAATCAGTAAAAAGTCCGCCGGAAAAGTCAGCCGGAGCCTACACACGGTCAGATTGTCCGGCGGACTCTGGTCCGCCGGACCAAGTATGCCGGAGAGTCCGCTCGTACACGGCATAAGATCCCATACACACTATTAGATTTTCTGCAGATTTTTGTCTTCAGATTTACCAGACCCATATGCAGGGCCATCTTTAGCGCAGGGCAAATGCGGCACTTGCCCTGGGCCCAAACTTTGTTGGGGGGCCCGCGCTAGCCGTGACTTGGGGCCCCGATCACAGCTTTGCAGAGCGAACAGAGGACACGGGAGGATGTATTCCTCGCTAGCCAGCTGAGAGGGGGCGGGGCCGGGAGCTCCACTGACGCTCTGACCCCGCCCACGTGCAGCCTGTGTACTCGGAAAAGAGCTTCTGTAGTGAGGGCCAGTGATCGGAGTGCTAGTGTCAGTGGAGATTCCGGCCCCGCCCCCTCTATACTGACTGGTGAATACAGAGGTCCGGGGGCGGGGCCGGGAGCTCCAATGACACTCCCACTCCGATCACTGGCTCTCACAACAGGCGCTCTATTCCCAGTACACAGGCTGCACGTGGGCGGGGTCAGAGCGTCAGTGGAGCTCCCAGCCCCGCCCCTCTCATCTGGCTAGCGCGGAATACATCCTCCCATGTCCTCTGTTCGCTCTGCAAAGCTGTCATCAGGGCGACAATTCACGGGTGATGTGGGCCCACCCAACAAAGCATCAGTGGGGCTCCCAGCTGCTTTAGTGAGAGCAGAGAGTGGAAGCCCCGCCCACAGTCCTGAATGTATGTAGTGAGTTTGGCTGGCCAGGTATGTCCTTACAACCATAAAATGCCTGACTGTTTAAACCCTGAGCTGTGTTATTTAACTGTAAAGCTGTGCATTGCTGAAAGTTCTCTGACCATCCCCTGTATAATGTCTGCAGTCTCTGATTGTCTCCTGCTGTATGTCCGCAGTCTCTGATTGTCTCCTGCTGTATGTCCGCAGTCTCTGATTGTCTCCTGCTGTATGTCCGCAGTCTCTGATTGTCTCCTGCAGTATGTCCGCAGTCTCTGATTGTCTCCTGCAGTATGTCCGCAGTCTCTGATTGTCTCCTGCAGTATGTCCGCAGTCTCTGATTGTCTCCTGCAGTATGTCCGCAGTCTCTGATTGTCTCCTGCCGTATGTCCGCAGTCTCTGATTGTCTCCTGCCGTATGTCCACAGTTTCTGATTGTCTCCTGCAGTATGTCCGCAGCCTCTGAGTTTCTCCTGCAGTATGTCCGCAGTCTCTGATTGTCTCCTGCCGTATGTCCGCAGTCTCTGAGTGTCTCCTGCAGTATGTCCGCAGTCTCTGATTGTCTCCTGCAGTATGTCCGCAGTCTCTGAGTGTCTCCTGCCGTATGTCCGCAGTCTCCGTTTGTCTCCTGCCGTATGTCCGCAGTCTCTGATTGTCTCCTGCCGTATGTCCGCAGTCTCTGATTGTCTCCTGCAGTATTTACACAGTCTCTGATTGTCTCCTGCAGTATGTCCGCAGTCTCTGATTGTCTCCTGCCGTATGTCCGCAGTCTCTGATTGTCTCCTGCAGTATGTCCGCAGTCTCTGATTGTCTCCTGCCGTATGTCTGCAGTCTCTGATTGTCTCCTGCAGTATTTACACAGTCTCTGATTGTCTCCTGCAGTATGTCCGCAGTCTCTGATTGTCTCCTGCAGTATGTCCGCAGTCTCTGATTGTCTCCTGCCGTATGTCCGCAGTCTCTGATTGTCTCCTGCAGTATGTCCGCAGTCTCTGATTGTCTCCTGCCGTATGTCCGCAGTCTCTGATTGTCTCCTGCAGTATGTCCGCAGTCTCTGATTGTCTCCTGCAGTATGTCCGCAGTCTCTGATTGTCTCCTGCCGTATGTCCGCAGTCTCTGATTGTCTCCTGCAGTATGTCCGCAGTCTCTGAGTGTCTCCTGCCGTATGTCCGCAGTCTCCGTTTGTCTCCTGCCGTATGTCCGCAGTCTCTGATTGTCTCCTGCCGTATGTCCGCAGTCTCTGATTGTCTCCTGCAGTATTTACACAGTCTCTGATTGTCTCCTGCAGTATGTCCGCAGTCTCTGATTGTCTCCTGCCGTATGTCCGCAGTCTCTGATTGTCTCCTGCAGTATGTCCGCAGTCTCTGATTGTCTCCTGCCGTATGTCCGCAGTCTCTGATTGTCTCCTGCAGTATTTACACAGTCTCTGATTGTCTCCTGCAGTATGTCCGCAGTCTCTGATTGTCTCCTGCAGTATGTCCGCAGTCTCTGATTGTCTCCTGCCGTATGTCCGCAGTCTCTGATTGTCTCCTGCAGTATGTCCGCAGTCTCTGATTGTCTCCTGCCGTATGTCCGCAGTCTCTGATTGTCTCCTGCAGTATGTCCGCAGTCTCTGATTGTCTCCTGCAGTATGTCCGCAGTCTCTGATTGTCTCCTGCCGTATGTCCGCAGTCTCTGATTGTCTCCTGCAGTATGTCCGCAGTCTCTGATTGTCTCCTGCAGTATGTCCGCAGTCTCTGATTGTCTCCTGCAGTATGTCCGCAGTCTCTGATTGTCTCCTGCAGTATGTCCGCAGTCTCTGATTGTCTCCTGCCGTATGTCCACAGTCTCTGATTGTCTCCTGCAGTATGTCCGCAGTCTCTGGTTGTCTCCTGCCGTATGTCCGCAGTCTCTGATTGTCTCCTACAGTATGTCCGCAGCTTCTGAGTTTCTCCTGCAGTATGTCCGCAGTCTCTGATTGTCTCCTGCAGTATGTCCGCAGTCTCTGATTGTCTCCTGCCGTATGTCTGCAGTCTCTGATTGTCTCCTACAGTATGTCCGCAGTCTCTGATTGTCTCCTGCAGTATTTACACAGTCTCTGATTGTCTCCTGCTGTATGTCCGCAGTCTCTGATTGTCTCCTGCCATATGTCCGCAGTCTCTGATTGTCTCCTGCAGTAAAATGCCTGACTGTTTAAACCCTGAGCTGTGTTATTTAACTGTAAAGCTGTGCATTGCTGAAAGTTCTCTGACCATCCCCTGTATTATGTCCGCAGTCTCTGATTTTCTCCTGCCGTATGTCCGCAGTCTCTGATTGTCTCCTGCAGTATGTCCGCAGTCTCTGATTGTCTCCTGCCATATGTCCGCAGTCTCTGATTGTCTCCTGCAGTATGTCCACAGTCTCTGGTAATCTCCTGCAGTATGTCCGCAGTCTCTGGTAATCTCCTGCAGTATGTCCGCAGTCTCTGATTGTCTCCTGCAGTATATCCGCAGTCTCTGATTGTCTCCTGCAGTATGTCCGCAGTCTCTGATTGCCTCCTGCAGTATGTCCGCAGTCTCTGAACCTCTCCTGTAGTATGTGTATTAATGTGCCCCTTTACTTGCTCAATTATTTGGGATTGCTCCACTGCTCAGTGAGAGGTAATGATGTGCATGAACCTCTAGCAACCAATCAGCAAACAGTAGTGATCTGCTTTAACCTCTAGCAACCAATCAGTAAGTGCTAAAGATGTTCTGTAACCCCTAGCAACCAATTAGTGAGCGCTAATAATGTACATTAACCTCTAGCAACTAATCGGCAAGCAGAAATTACTGTATGTGTTGTAACCTCTAGAAACCAGCCATTGAGCAGTAATGATAGGCTGTAACCTCTGGCAAACAATTGCAATCGCTGCGTGATCTGCTGCAGTAAACTGATTTTGAGTCTACCTGCTATTTTTTGTATGTCTCAGAATGGAGGGGGGGCCCCAAGAAAATGTTTGCCCAGGGCCCAATCAAAATTAAAGACGGCCCTGCCCATATGATATGAGGTCAAACCTTAGGAGTTTTAATTTGTATGCAATCAGGCATGCCCTTGCACTACATGGTTTTGGTCAAACTGAAGACAAAAATCTGCAAAAAATCTAAACATGTGTATGGGGTCTAACACTACCCTCTCCCTAGACTGACAATGCGTCACTGTGTCATTGTGTGTAACTGGCTTTATCACCATGTGAAAATAAAGGAAAATACACCTATGAAAGAAAACTAATGCAGCCACCACAATTGAGAATTGGTATGCTGCAAGGAACCTTTTTTTTTGTTTGATTTTTTTTTTGTTTAACACCACTTTATCTTATGTACAATACACAGAAAATAAACACAAATACAATTGCATTGTCAATATAATTCTGGAGGCAGCACAGCAAACAGATATAACCAGTTCATTTCACTCCACACTGTGTTCCTTTATATTCCAATAACTAAGCAGTTCATTCCCTAATGTTTTCCCCACATGTGCATCTTATTGTTATTTCAAGCATGTACTTGCTTCATTCACAGTTTAAAAAAAAATTCTTATTGCTTTTTCAGTTTCTACCATGTTTCCATCTAAACTGTTGCTATCTGCTCATGGTATTACCTCTGTTCTTTATTTTCTTGGTTAAAAAAAAAGTTTTCAATGCACCATTTGAAGCTGCATTTTTCATAGTTGCCTCATAAACATCAGTGAGAGAAAGTCCACCTCTATGATGGCTGCAGGTGTGCTTTCACAATACACAATTTAACATGTGTTGGATAAAATTGAATAGAACATGAAACATTTTGGTATCTTCATCACAAATTAAATGCCATATTATACATGTATACAAATGATGGTGCTTGGAAACTACATTTGATAAAGACCAGCACATTTTTTTTTGTTTGAAAACTCATTTCCTTTAGAACTGTCATTGAAACACATATAAACGTTGGTTTGACAGTGCCAGTGTGAAGGAGGCCTAACTTTTAAATAATATCAATAACTTAATTATAATAATACAATCAAGATAGTTCTGCCCTGTACATGCTCAAACATTACACTAGCAGATGTAAGCAGCAACTGAAAATATAATGCAGGACAGGAATTTAAAGTGGTATTTTTTTTTTTTTAAATAACAAACATGTTATACGTACCTGCAGCCCTGATCTTATTCTTCTCGGGTCACCGCCAGCACTCCTGCAGCTTGCTATGGGGGCACCAGAGCAGGCTCGCTGTAAGTCGCTGCTCTGTGTGTCTTTTCACACACAGAACAGCGGCTTGGTCCCACTTCCTCTCTCTCCTCATTGGTTCACTGGCTGTGATTGACAGTAGCGGGAGATCCCCCAGAATGCAAAGCTTTTGTGCACATTGCTGGATCGTGATGGTGCTCAGGTTAGTATTGGGGGGGGGGGCTGAGGCACACAGAAGGTTTTTTACCTTCATGAATATGCATGAAGGTAAAAAAAGTTGAGCCTTTACAACCACTTCAAGAACATAAGTGTGAAGTCTCTCCTTTCTATGCAGTGGCAGCACATTAAAGAGATATATTAAAGTGTTACTAAACCTACAACAATAAAATTAGTCCGTATAAAGCATGCTTGTTATACTCACTGTGGAACCTAAGGGGTTAGTCCTCTGCATTGTGTAAAAAGGCTGTTTGATGCTGTATGAACAGATCCTCCCCTTAATGCAGTGCTCCCTAAACATGTCCGGATAAGACAGAGTTACTGGAGTCAGGCTGCACATGCTCAGTTTGGTGTGTATTGCTAGAGTTTTTTTTTTTCTTTGGAGGGTGCATGTGATCAGCAAAAGGCCAATCAGCACTGTCCACACAGAGGGTCAGGGGTCCTGCATCCTGATAAGACAGCCAGTGCAGTATGAAAACTCCTCCTACAAGCTTTAATCACACACTGATAGAAGTCACAAGACTGCTATATACTGCTAATGAGAAAATGTATTTAGCAGTTAATATTTACTAAAGCTATTGCATTTCCATGTTCTGTATACTGTGGGAGATCAGTTATAGTGAATGCAGGGTCCTGGGTTTAGTAACACTTTAATTACTAGGTTTATTTTAGGGAGACGCAAATTATGTCAACATAGACAATTGTTGCCTAAAAAAAAAGGAGATTTTGGAGGAGAGGAGGATAGATCAGCCCATTAAAAAACACAATGCAAGTGAACATGCAAAAAAGTGAGACACAGACGCACCTCTAAGTGTGAATGAGCCCTCACACTGTACCCAAAGATCGTACACAATTCTAAAGTGTGCCTTGACTGAAAAAAGATTGGGAAGCACTGCTCTGTATATGGCAGCTCGGCTACTGTAGCACCCCAACATATGTGTTTATCTGTAGAGAGACAAATGCATTGTCATTATCAAAAGGCAAAGTTGACTGCTGAATATTTTGCTTAACAAGAGCAAAATTGGGGAATTTTTGAAGCCTTCCAAAAGGGAGCTTTGTTAAAATAGTATCCAGGTTTGTTTTGCACAAAGGTCACAGATGATTGCCGCTACAATGCCTTGCTCTCCTTCTAGCACCAGTCTATATTATGGTGTGTGTCATCGTCAGGGCTGGCCCAAGACATTGTGCTGCCTGGGTCCAAGAATGAAATGCTGCCCCCTCCCCCCCAAAAAAATGGATGGCAGTATGAGAAGGGGAAGTGCCGCCCGCAATGCGCCGCAAACTGATGACACACAAGACTGCTGGAAAATAATCCTCCTGGGCGTTAATTTTGCTGCCCCTCAGGCGCGAGTCTAGGCTTTGTGAGGCCTTAGGCATAACTTACACATGACGCCCCACTCACGCCCATAATGGGAAAAATAATTCAAGTGATAAAAATTAACTGTATAAATTACATATATTAAGAGCCTTAAAGTGCTGGTGTCAGTGCACTCTCTCTCAGCACTGGCACCGGGGCACTCTATCTTAGTGCAGTGTGTCTTGGACCTGGTGTCAGTGTCCTATCTCAGCACTGGTGTCAGTGTGCTCTCAGTACTGGTGTCAGTCCTGGTGTCAGTGTGCTCTCAGTGTGTTCTCAGTGCTGGTGTCAGTGTACTCTATCTCCGTGTCCTCTATCCCAGTGCTGGTGTCATGGCACTCTTTCTTAGTGCACACTCTCTTAGTGCTGGTGTCAGTGTCCTCTATCGCAGTGCTGGTGTCAGTGTCAGTGTCCTTTATCTCAGTGCTGGTGTCAGTGCACACTCTCTTATTGCTTGTGTCAGTGAGCTCTACCTCAGCGCTGGTGTCAGTGCTCTCTCTCTCTCTATCTGTGCTGTACTCACATAGAGCTCCTTGAACTGAGCCAAACAGAAGAGAAGGGGCAGCAGTATGTTCCCCAGGACTCCCCGTAGGGGAAAAGCTCCTGGTGGGAGATAGCCGCAGAGAAGCCAGGAGGTGAGAAGGGGTCCCTGTCCCCAGGGGAAGAAGGGGTCCCTGTCCCCAGGGGAAGAAGGGGTCCCTGTCCCCAGGGGAAGATGGTGTCCCTGTCCCCAGGGAAAGATGAGGTCCTTTCCCCAGGGGAAGATGGGGTCCCTATCCCCAGGGGAAGATGGGGTCCCTTTTCCCCAGGTGAGATGGGGTCCCTGTCCCCAGGCGAAGATGGGGTCCCTTTCCCAAGGGGAGATGGGGTCCATGTCCCCAGGGGAGATGGGGTCCCTTTCCCCAGGTTAGATGTGGTCCCTGTCCCCAGGCAAAGATGGGGTCCCTTTCCCCAGGGAAATATGGGGTCCCTGTCCCCAGGTGAGAATGAGAGGGGTATGGGATGGTGTGTGGGGGATATCTCACTCACCATGTCCAAGCTGCAGGGCACTCATCCATGGTCACCTGGGCTCTCATCTGCAGCAGCACGGCATGGACTCTGAGGGAGGTCTATGTATGACAGGGGGAGGGGGGCTGGCCTGGCAGACAAGCCTGCAGTGTCCTCTGGCTCTCATAGGGCTCCTGCACTGCAGCTCCTGTGTGCTTATACTTTACGCGGGAGCTGGAGCTGACTCGGAGGGTGGGACTCTGGCTGGGGAGGACACTGGGCTAAGCGGTGCTCAGGGTTCCCAACTTTCAGTAAATTTGCAGATTGTAAAATCCATAACTGTTGCATCTGTCCATGAATGTCCATTACAGATATGCAGCCTGCATGTCCGCAAAGGACATTCACAGACAGATGCAAAAAGTATGGATTTTACAAACTGTTCATACATTTATCGAAAATTGGCAACCCTGCTGGAGCTGCATGGTGCAGAAGAGAGAGACCCAGAGGAGCTGACCGAGCACACAGACGGGGAGTCTGAGATCAAAGAGCAGCCAGTGCGGTATAGCAGGGAGCTCTGCTATTTACCCCCAGAGGCGGCACTTCAATTAGGCGGCCGCGAGGCAAGGGGACCGCCTGGAGATGCCTCTGCCGCCCCTCTCAAATCATCGCCTGGGTCCCATGGACCCACCAGGACCCATGGTAGGGCCGGCCCTGGTCATTGTCACAAACAAGTGCACCACATAATTGTCTGTCACCCTTAAAAGGTTAACCATAAAAATGAGAGTGAGTTTTGGATAACGGTCATTTATTCCATTTGCAGGTATTTTTTACTTTAGTTCATTAACCAACCATAACTTATCATACTTCATCACGTTATCATTAGTTTACTGTAGGTATGTGAACACATGGGATTTTTGAATGTTTGGTTTGATTGTATTGCTTTTGCACATTGTGTTTGCTTTTAAAGAAAAAATGATTTTTTGCGAAAATTGTCCACAAAAAAAAAATGTTACTCCACTTGTGAAGCATAATGTATGACATAGATTACAGTATGCTAATATGTTGCACAAATATAAAAATGATAGATATACACATAAAATACAGCATTAAATAAAAGCAAATTACATTTTCTCCACTATACCATATAAAATTGATATGTTGATGCTATTTTTACATTAAGACAAACAGTAGACTCATCATCATTTAGCATGCTATGCCTTTAGGCATCATCAGTCATTTTTTAGGACAATAACAACAGTTGCTTGCCCACATTTATTAAATAGTTTGAAGATGCTTTACTATTATTTCTGCAGCACTTGTTAGCATAATGCATTGTTTCTAATTAAAGTGTTACTTTTTCACTAAATGTGCTGCAATATAGTGATCATTATTTTCTATGAGGATCTTTAGTCTTACTTTTTCTCTATGAATGATTAGACAGGAGTAAAACATAATAAAATGTAAAACGGTTTTTGGAGTATTGGTGTATATACATTATTGCTATTCGTAATTGTTCTTTTGCCCTGCCATTTTGTTTAATTTTAAACTTTTGTTCTAATGTATTAGATATGCAGCATAATCTGTAAATCATAATTTGTAAAATTAGGGGCTGTCCTAGAAATGCTATTGCATAGTTGCCAACAGTATCAATTTTCCCGGGACAATCCCGAATTTGGGACCCTCGTCCAGATCGAAGGCCGTCCCGATTCGGGATTTTGCCTTTTTTGTCCAGGGAAATCGGGAATGTTTGCTTTTGCAGCAGTTGGCTCCAACAAAATGGCCGCCGGCGCCGCAGCTAGATCGTTACCCTTGTGTTCAGTGGAGAGGGGAGGGGACTCGATCCGTGCAGCCAATGAATTGGCTTCTCTCTTCACAATTCTAAAGCCGGGGTTAGCTGCATGGATTGGCCCCTCCCCTCTACACTGAACACACGGCGCCGCTCGTGGAGTTTGCTCTGCTCTTGTCCCAAAGCCCAGGGCAGGTCAGCAGCGATATAACAGTAATGTACAGCCTGTAGGAGGGTACACTTTAGTATGGTAGATGCACACAGTGTCAGAGAAAGATAAGTTGGCTGGCACACTGGGAATATGTTTTTAAATGCTTTACTAAAAGAAAAAACTTTTAGCCTTTAAAAAAGCAAAATCTTGCTTGACATTTGGCTGAAGAATGATCCAAACATCTTGGCATAGGTGCAGCTGCATAGTAGGGTAGTGACTATTAGTAACTATTAGGGTAGTAACTAGTAGGGTAGTAACTATGTACAGGGGGGGTTACTATGTACGGAGGAGTTACTAAGTACAGGGGGGTTACTATGTACAGGTGGGGGCACCCGATGCAAGGACAGACTCTGCTGGGGGCACCTGATGCAAGGACAGATGCTGCTGGGGGGCACCTGATGCAAGGACGGACTCTGCTGGGGGGCACCTGATGCAAGGACGGACTCTGCTGGGGCACCTGATGCAAGGATGGACTCTGCTGGGGGCACCTGATGCAAGGACGGACTTTGCTGGGGACACCTGATGCAAGGACGGACTCTGCTGGTTGCAGGTGACGTGGCAGGTGACACGCTCAGGGGTCCCACTGATTATGCATTATAGTGAGTTAAATGATTTAATTTGATATTACAATGTAATAATAGAAATAATGTGCTTCAATCATCCTGGCACCATAACAACCATGGTGCTGGGATGATTGAAGCGCTAACACCAGGTGTTTGGAGTATCTTTATCTGCTGATTGTTAAACTCTGGAATACACATATTTCTATTGTGGTGTAGGATCTGGGGCTGCTGTCCCTCCATCCCTCTCCCTTCACCCCTGCCCCCTTTCCCGCTACATCCTTCATTCATCTCAGACTCTAACCACACCCCCTTGAGCTATGCCCATTTCAGCCATGCCCACTATTCCGCATAAACCACACCCATTTTTCTTAGCGCGCCACATTTTTCCCCTATGCCACACCTACAAATGCTTGCCCTGCCCCCTGATTATAATGTGACTCTGCCTACAGCCAAAAAAGTGTCCCTAAAATGTTTTTTTACAATGTTGGCAACTATGCTATTGATAAAGAAGAAGAGGTGGCTGTATGAATTTGAACTCTATTAAGTAGGCGTGAAAAGGACTTTCCTGGCACAACTAAGTTGGGTGTCCTCTTAGACACTAATGTAACATTAAAGCTTCATTCTTTTTTGCATTAAAATAATAAGCATGTCATGCTTATCTGCTCTGTGCAATGGTTTTGCACAGAGCAGCCTTCATCCTCCTCTTCTTGGGCCCCCCACCAGCACTCCTGGCTCCTCATCTTTGGTGAGTGCCCCCATATAAAGCTGCTTCCTATGGGGGCACTCGTGCAGGCTTGCTCCCAAGCCGCCTTGTCTGCATCCATTTATACAGACCATGCAGCTCGGCCGCAACCCCCGATTCATTATCACATAATTTGATTGACAGCAGCAAGAGCCAATCTGTCCAGTGAGGAGAGCGAGAGCAGTGAGCCGCTGATCATACAGCCCAAAAGGTTTTTTACCTTAAAGCGGACCTTCAGTCATTTTTTAGTCAACTTTCCATCTATTAAATCTTCTGCCCTTGTTGTTTACACTTTGGATAGTAATTTTTTTTTCTGCCAGTAAATCGCTTATACAGCCCACTTCCTGTATCTTGTCTGGTCATTAGCCTAGGCTTATGACATCATGCACAGCTCTCTCTCTCACTCTTGTGAGAGTTTGCCAGGAAGGGAGGGGGAATGAGTCATAAGAGAGCCAATGAAAACTGCAGGGCTGCAGAGCTGGAGGTGTGCCTCTGTGTGTCTGTGAAAATCCAGGAAGTGAAAAGGCAGCAGCTTCAGCTGCCCACAGTTAAAATGGATGCAGTCAGAATTATTGGAGGAAGATTTTTGCTGCATATTTGGCAAGTACAGAATATCAGTATATATAAACTAATATGCAAAGTGGTTGGAGGGAAGCATCAGAATGGCAAAGATGTTTTTATTACAAATTATGTGAGCAGACTGCAGTTCCTCTTTAATACATAGAATTCATTAAGGCAAAAAAGTAAGACTTTAGAACCACTTTAAAAGATAGGGTTTATTCAAGAGAGTACTAGCCCGGGAGGGGGGGGGGGACTAGCCTTTGTCCCCAGGGCAGTGTAGAAGATGTTAGATTGGTGGTCCTTGGTGGAGATGCTTCATCATTTAGACAATGATTAAAGCTAGACACGTAGTCAGGGACATCTTCTGTAGAAATAGAACTATCAGCAAAATAAAATGGAGCAGCGGGATGTCTTCCAGCCTTCATTTATTTTGGGGTTCTGAAATATCATGTGTATAAATGCAGAGTTTCCCAAAGGAAGCTGATGCTGAGCAATGTAAAATAGTTTGTCACAATGAGCCATGCCCTTGAGGAACATCTATCTTCCATCATTCCCACCAGCCATAGCAGCATCATGGAACATACTACATGTTACACTTTTCTGTAGCCCACAGAAATCTGTCCCAACCATGAAAGGGTTAGTTGGTTGCTTTTGCCTTCAAGCCAAAGATTTCTAGCCCTCCCCTGATTTCAGTGGGTTAAAAAGTATTATAAAAGTAATTTTTAACCTTTAACAAATATGTTGTAAATAGCAGCTGCTAATATCTGGTATTAAAGACAGCATTTCCAGAGCTTAGAGTTCCAGACATCTATGCAAAACCAGTGGCCGCTGTTCCCACTCCTTCCCTGGGCCATGGTCATGTAACTTCCCCTTTGTACTTTAATTCTAACAGTGGTGGCACCATTAGGCCATTGTTCACTGTAGTAGGAAGATTACCGGTCTTTCCTGCAAACTGTAGCTGTCCAATTTAATTGACAGACCAGGAGACCCCTGGTCTGTCCCACCCACAATGATATCATACCTTGACTGACAGGCCAGTGTACTCTAAATTGATTGCCAGACTATGTAAATAAGGCTACTAGGCTCACAGATATGATTACTGACATCACCTCTGATTGTGCAGTATTGAAAGCTGAAAATGTCATCAATAATCGGCCACGCCCATTGCCAGGTACAGTTCCCATTGCTTGATGGGAATTGCAGTGTGTTCAAGCAGTGCTGTACAGTGAGAGGAAATGATGTTACCACTTTATTGGCATCTCCTCCTGCACATAGCTGCAGTTCTTCTTTAAAAGCAGGGATGTCAGGGGCTTTACAAAGATAATTAGCAACTATCCTGGAGGTCAGCTTTGTCTGCATACTTCCAAAATGCACTAAAGCCTTTGCAAATGAGACAGAGAGGGGATGCCTATATTTTATTCCATCTACCTTTACTGTATATTGGTTTCACTAACACTAAAAGTGCATTGTAATCTTTCCTATTTTACTAAAGCAATCCTAACTTATTTAAACAGGTACTTGTCTCATATGCTCTAAAGCATTCCTAATACTTGCTTCAAATACACTCAGATCCCTATCAGGCAGTATGGTTATTTTACATGGGGTTCATTAGTTTTAAGGCTTAGCTTTTGAGTTAAAACAAGATAGTTTTAGGTTTGGGGATTTATTGTGTTAGAGTAATGCTAAAGTGGCCTGAACTAAAAAAGTAAAGATTTGCTAGGCTATAGGAGTATTTATAAACGTTACCTGTAAGAAATACTCTGAAACATGTATTTTGTATAGCAGTACATTTTCTTGTGTGTGAGGGTGCCTATGGTGCCTAGGCTATTGCCTAAAGGTCCCTACAGCCTCTGATCTATATATTTGCAGTGTGAGACCACTGCTGCCTCTAACCTCTATACTCAGCACATTTAAAGTGAGATTTGGGAATATCTGACATGAGAAAGCAAAGCCCTGCCTACAGTCAAATGCACACCTCCACAGTGCAAAATAAGTCATATGTAAGGATATGCTGTCCTCTACTTTCTGTATTTGTAAATAGCTTTTCCTTATTAATTACCTGCTAACTGGCTCAGAAACTCCAACTGGAGGACTGTGATGTTATATAAATGGGAGTTTCCAGAGATATACTTACCCAGACCAGAATCTGAGTCTATTAGGCAAGTATTCCTATGTTTAACTGTGGCTGTCCATATGTTGTGAAATCAGCAAAGCCTCGCAACCTGAGAGAGGCTTTGACAGATAGATAGTCACGTCATCAGGCTCCCATTCACTCTGCTATGTCGAGTCTGTACTTGTCAGAGCTGCTCTCAGGTGGCAAGACTTTGCCAGCTTCGCTACATCTGTAGCCCCAGGCTCCAATGGATTGGAGGAGTGCCTTAATCCAAGCAGTTTCTTTGATATGCACTTGACATCATCACTTTTGTGATTGCCCATTTTTTATAATATTTTTGCTTTGAATAAAGGTATCTAATGCTGCACTTAGCTATGCCCTGTCTCCATGTGTTTATCTGATAGGCAGTTTAACTGAATCTATCCCTACTGAGGTTAATATCACGATTTTGATTAAATCAGCAATAAATTGCATCACACTAATTAGTTAGCATTCACCAATATGAAACAAAACTCAATTCTGGTCATTACAGAATTATACTTTTATTTTTTTGTGATTAGGTTTAATCTTCTGGGATGCCAGAAGCATGTACAGCCCTGATAGAATATGCCTTGCAATTATCATTGAAAAACCATACCTTATTTTGGCATAACACACTCTTTCTATGTTCTGTCCCTTGCAGGGGCTTAGAAACAGTGGAATAATATGCAGAACATGGGCTATAGCTAAAACAGCTTAACATATTGCTTTATTTATTGCATTATTTGTTAATTGAGAGGATACATTGAAAATATTGGGTCTATAACACACTTATATTTGTATCCCAATTCCTCTGAACATAGAGCTAACTCAAAATTTTGGAAGTTAGTAAGCTGGGGTTGGCTGTGTTGCCTTCCGCCTTTAGACACAGCTTGCTCCCGGATAGGGTGTCTGGGTGGGGGGGCGATGTCCCAGCTGATCATTTAATGACAATGCCTCACTCTCTGTTCGGATGTAGTGTGATTTATGTAGCTTCAAATTAAATCACTCACAAATTCTTTGTTATACGGTTTTGTATTTAACATGATTTTAAATAATTTCTGTTTATGTCTGTACTTCTTCCTTTTGAAAATTTAATAAAAATTTATTGAATGAAAATATTGGACCTCATAGGGGACTGTTTTGATGCATAGTAACAATGAACATTTTGTTCTTCTCTTAACATTTTTAACCTAGAAAAACATTCCTGTACTCAGAACTGTGTGGCTTTTACAGCAATTTTCCCACCACCTGCACAACTTAAAAACATTGCAATGAGGCAGTAGTTAAGAAAATAACATCCTAAAAATGATGAAGACATAACCAGTTTGGCAGTTAAGCTTTAAACCACCCACCATTTTTTGACAGCTGAGTGGGAGTAATTATATAGCAAATTGTTGTTAAACGAGTAACCTAGCTCTAATGTGAAGCATAAACTGAGAGAGATCTTCTGAAATCTCATAATGATAATGTTCTGTTTTAAAAACCAGCATCACATAGCAATATATCCGTTTCCCACAGGGAGAAGTTTGACATAAAATTGGGCCTACCTTACAAATACTGAATAGTGTTTGACAGATTTGTGTTTTTTTTTATAGTATGAAAAAACTGTACATGCACAAGGAAACACATATTTTGTCACATTTGTAATTCATTCTTTTCAACAACTTCTTAGTGAATTACCTGCATATTTATGGGTTCTGATTAAATTTAAAGGCTTGTTAACAAAATTATTGGCATGCATAACAGATGGCCATCTCTATTCTTTTTTTGGAACTGCAGAAACTAGTCAGAAACAATTAGCCAGGAGGTGTCTGCAACTAGGGTATTCCTACAAACAATGGAGAGTCTACACAACTACTGATGGCACAATGCGATGTTTCCCATTGTGTATACAGTACTTGTATAATGTGCAGGGCTTGCCAAGTATATGATTTACAATTTTTAGAAAATATTTTAACAAGTAAAGCTGCAAGAAATACCAATGCGGATAAGCTGCACCACTGGTTGAAAAATTGGCATAACATTCAGGATGCCCCGCACTTTACCTAATTTGCTTGCAGTTGCTTACTGGGCACTTAAAGTGGATGTAAACCCAATGTCATCCTTTCTAAACTACTGCCATAGGGGTTATCTATAAGGATATACATGCCTCCTGCATGTATCTTTACCTGTCAAATGTCTCCCCTCTGTCTGTTATGAGACCCGAAAAACTGCATATTCTGCTTCTGTGGGTGGGTCTGTTGTCTGGAGCTCGGTGGGTGGAGTCGTGATGTCAGCAGACTCCCCGCCCACCTCTACATTCCCCTTGTCAATATGCATTTTCTCCTGTGTATTTCTTACACTGAACTTCTGCTATGATCTCTAACATCCAGTGAAAAGACAGTAAAGTAACCGCATGCCAAATCATGCTGAGGTGTGGAACAGCCAATCCTTGCAGAGCTGCTGAAGAAAAGAGTGGGGGTGGGTATTAAAAAATAATGCATGTCTTAGGCTAGCGCATGAGATATGTAAATCATCTGTCACTCACAGCAAGGGGGAGGATTTGACAAAGTTTTTCTCTGTCTGTCAAGTTTTATCTCACTGAACAATAAAAGAGGATTGCTCAGATCTGGATAAACTCTTTGTGGCAAGACTGGGCTCAAATGATAGGAAATCTTATGCTCTACATTGTGACATAACTTTTTTTTTTCGGGTTTACATCCACTTTAAACCTTCTTCCTGCCCAGGCCAATTTTCAGCTTTCAGCCCTGTCACACTTTGAATGACAATTGTGCAGTCATGCAAAACTGTACCCATATGACATTTTTAGCATTTTTCTCACACAAATAGAGCTTTATTTTGGTGGTATTTAATCACCACTGGGTTTTTCTTGTTTTTGTTAAACAAACAAAAAAAAAGACAGAAAATTTTGAAAAAACAAACAAAAAAAGAAGGTTTTTCATGCTTTGTTATAAAACTTTGCAAACAGATAATTATTCTCCATCATTGGTGGGCTCTGATAGGCTGCACTGATGGGCACTGATGAGGTGGCACTGATAGGTGGAACTGATGAGGCGGCCCTGGTGGGCACTGATAAGAAGGCATTGATGAGGCTGCACTGATGGGTGGCACTGATGGGCACTGATATGCAGCACGGAGAGGTGGCACTGATAGGCAGCACTGATATGCAGCACTGATAAGTGACACTGATGATGCGGCAGTGATGGGTACTGATTGGCAGCACTGATGGGCACTGATAGATGTGACTGGTGGGCACTGATTAGCAGCCCTGGAGGGCACTTATTAGCAGCACTGGAGGGCACTAGGGGGACCGATGTCCCTCTAACAGAAGCCGATTAATGGGCTTCTTCTGTTCTTCACGCTGACAGCATGAAGAAAAAAAAACAGATAACTGATTTCTGTTTATCGCAGCGATCAACTGTCTTTGGCTGACAGCTGATCATGTGGTAAAGGGCCCACTGTGATTGGTCTTTTATATCGATCAGTGATCACCTGAGTCCCAAGGACTCAGCGATCACAGAGCACACTGGCTGCAGTGCGAGAACGGGAGGACATACATGGACGCCCTCCCGGCAGTTTAAGCCTAAGCTGTAGCTGTCTTTTTGCTATAGCGTGGGCACCAAGTAGTTAATAGGAACATGATAAGTAGAGATGAGCCGAACACCCTCCTGTTCGGTTCACAGCAGAACATGTGAACAGGCAAAAAATTTGGCGAGAACACGCGCACACCGTTAAAGTCTATAGGACACGAACATGAATAATAAAAAGTGTTAATTTTAAAGGCTTATATGCAAGTTATTGTCATAAAAAGTGTCTGGGGACCTGGGTCCTGCCCCAGGGGACATGTATCAATGCAAAAAAAATTTTTAAAAATTAACGTTTTTTCGGGAGCAGTGATTTTAATGATACTTAAAGTGAAACAATAAAAGTGAAATATTCCTTTAAATTTCGTAACTGGGGGTGACTATAGTATGAATGTAAAGTGGCACATTTTTCCCATTTTTAGAACAGTCCCTGCAAAAAAATGACATTTCTAAAGGAAAAAAAGTCATTTAAAACTACTTGCGACTATAATAAATTGTTGGGTCCCGGCAATACAGATAAAAGTCATAGAAAAAAACAGCATGAGTTCCCCCCCCCCAGTCCATTACCAGGCCCTTTGGGTCTGGTATGAATATTAAGAGGAACCCTGAACCAAAATTTAAAAAAATATTGCGTGGGGGTCCCCCCAAATTCCATACCAGGCTCTTCAGGTCTGGTATGGATATTAAGGGGAACCCTGCGCCAAATTAAAAAAAAATTATGGCGTAGGGGTCCCCCTCAAAATCCATACCAGACCCTTTAGGTCAAACAAATATGCAAACAAATTGGGTAAAATTAAACTGTCGCTGAGATTAGCACATGCTAATCTCCCCTCCTGATTCAGAGAGTGTCTGACCTCTGCAAAGAGATCACTGCTTCCATACAGAGAGCAAGGGTCCTTCTCTACAACATGCTGGCAGGTGACAGGTTTTTCTACTCAGGCTGTAATTGCTTTCTAAAACAATGAACTGTGAAACTTAGCACACCTTTGTTTCCAAAGCATCTGGAATATATTTAGCCCATTTAAACTGTACCTTTAGTTGGGCATTACATTTATCTATAAAACTAGTGAATTTCTCTTACTACAGAGCAGGAAGCTTCATTTCATTTAGCTTGGAAAGTAGAGAAAAGCATTTATGGCACAGAGACTATAAACCATATCTTTATGAACATTACAGTCTCCCTTTAAAAGTCTTTTGCCTCAACAGTCATTCCTCAACATATGGAAGAGGACATTAAAATGTCAAGCCTATCTTGATTTTTTTTTCCCTTTTCGTAAATCCCCAATTAATCTATTTATAGCATTTTGGCTTTATTAGTGAAGCAGTGAAACAAACCCCTGGTGTTCACTTTAAGCCAGAATTTAGGAAATAGCTGCACTGATTTCTAATCAAGTATTCATACCCGAGAGGCTTTAAGTTTTGTCTTCAGTTTAATTACAACAGTGATGAGCAAGCAGTGAGAATGAAGAGAGACTATCTGCATACATGAATACATGACCCTTTAAACAACAGAGTGCTAAGGTTATCTGCAATAACATTGTGCCATTGATAAGGCTAAAGTTGTATATGCTAATAAAACATCCTTTTTTTCAACTGTCCAAATATGAGGACACTTGACATTTATATTTGTAATATAAGTCTATCTAAATGTGTTATTTTTTTTAAAAAAGCCAAAAAGATGTACTTACCAATGTAGCAAAAAGATGGTAAAGGATAAAATAAATGGCAACCACAGGAGCCCACATGTGTCCTACAGCAATAAGAGTTTGATCCATTACATCCACCCATCCCTCTTGAGTCAAAATCTGGAACATTGACATGAATGCCTGTAGGGAATGAGTAACATGATAACAATCTGCATTGACACAAGTGCTGTGGAGCAATTAAACAAATGCATTTTCAAATGAATTAGTTCCTCCAAGTGCAAGGATGTCAAAACTCAACACACAGACCTTTGATATGACCCTGGTCCCTGACACATGCATCCAAGAGTATGGGAAGCACCATTGTGCTCTCTGGCAGGCCGAGAAGTCGGAAGTCAGTCCCCAGTAACTAAATAATAAATTATTATTATTAGAGACAGGAAAGTGTATGGCTAATACGGGAATGAGATACAACACAAAAAGGCACCGCTCTAATCAATGAGATGCTATCCATTAAAGGTCGGCTGTTCTATCCCAGGTGCTCAGGCTCAGATGTCCTCCCACACTTCCATATAGCATAGCTCAAACAAACAAATGGAGAGCCGACTGCTCTGGAATACCTTCTGGAGTTTATTGAAATATGGTTCAGTAAAAGCAAACGGCTAACATGTTTCGGCAACTTTAGCCTTGATCACAGCTGTGATCTTCTGGTGTCTGTTCCTATACAGAATTTATTACCCTTATTATTATTCTGTAAAGAAAAATGTGTAGATCTCCACTTTTATTGGCCTTGGCAAGTGATTTGTTGTGTGTGTGATAGGATGGGATACAGAAGATATGTTTACTGCATCACCTGGATTTCTAAACACTGGTCAGGAAGCAAAGCTTTAGTCACACCACTCAACCACAACATCCATACAGAGCATTATACACAATAACATGTAATGGCGCTAGTTTTCACCATCACAAGTTATGTCACTGTTACAGACATATATAATATAATTTACAAAAGTACAGAAGTGAAAGTGCTATATAGAATATAGTACTGTCACCAGCGTAATACAGCAAATCACTTTTTAGGACAGGCTCAAAAGAAAATCTTTTTCAAGACTACTTTGTTATAAGTACATTTTTGGCTAAAATAGTTTTCATAATGTAATAGTTTTTGATCTAACATGTGACACCAAAAGCACTTTCAAAAGTGACGGAAAGCAGCTCTGTGAGATTACAGAGCATGCTTCCCAGTGCATGATCAAACAAAATACTCCTTTTAGTTAAAATGGTAAACCCCCATCAGCTTATGCTAAAGCGAATCTGAAAGGCAACCATCAAACTGACAGAACCAACAGCTGCAAAAATAAAATCTTAAGATTTATGTTAATATGGATTTCTGAATTAATTAGCAGTACCCTATAGAACAGGTTGTTAACTTTCCTTAACCCTTAATGCATATCATAACTGATATGGTTACTTGTATAACATTTAGGACTATGCAACACACAGCACAGCATATTGAATACAGCAGTCGGGAGTATGTAATGTAAAATTCAGCATGCAGAGTACAGCAGCCAGGAGTTGGTAACATATAGCCATGTAAACAAAATGCATGGGTCAAGAGTATGTAACATACAGCCCAATTTACAGAGGGCAATGGTGAAAAGTATGCAACATACAACATGCCAGACTGCAGTGTTCAGGAGTTTATAACAATAAACTCAGTGTACAGGCTGCAGTAGTCAGAAGTATGTAATGCACAGCCCAGCATAAAGAGAACAGTGGTCAATAAAATGTAATATAAGTCCAGCCTGCATATAGCAGTAGTGAGGAGTATGCAGTATATAGAATGGCATACACAATGCAGAAGCTGAGAGAAACTTCACCTCTGGCTTTCTGTATGGGAAAGGCTGCAAAGAAGCCAGACTCATATTCATAGATCACAGGACTACCAATAAAACGACATAGGGTGGACTGTAAAATTACTGAATAATAAAACCAAAATGTTGAAAAGGTGCGCTGTGTTCCTTTGATGCATGCCTAAAACTGGCCATGGAAGATTCAATTTTTTATGTTCAACCAGAGGGATGGTTGAACATAAAATATGAGCCTTTTCCCCCCATCCACACCAAATGTGTGGAATCTTTCCTACTGAGGGTTTGTATTCTGACAGTGTGGAAACTTCCCCACCATCAAAATACAATAATCAGTGTTGCCACACATGGACATACATGGACAGGAATTTGGCTGGAATTTCCATCCATGTATGGCCAGCAATAATTTACTTTTGGAAATAAACATAACAATGTAAATTCATGAATCAAGCCTTCTACAAAAAGTAAACAGTTTTTATAATACTATATTAACCTTAGAACATTCATAATCAATAGCATATGACTTAGGATGTAGGATGTACTATATATATATATTGCATTGATGGAAAAGGTGTTTTAAATGCTTAAGCATCACAATGTATATGCAAGAGGCATTATAAATTAATATGTTTCTTTAAGGTCTGTGGTGATTATGCTATAAAGCAACAGGACCATGATAAACCGTTTCATAAAATTTTACTTTTTTTTAGTATGATTGCTGAAAGAGATTGTCATAGAGTAACAGCATAAAATGACTGTTTCAATCACCAAATTGAATAGTTTTCCTAAGTGGTGGGTGAGAATGACAAGGGCAAGAAGATCATTTTATATTACATACACATCACACTCAAGAAGCTGTGCAGTTGACTGGAGAGATGAACTAATAGCCAAAATGATGGTTAAAATCACTCAGATGAATGGTACAACTATGGCACATTGCATGAAAATGGAAAATGAAGGATTCACTGTTACTTCTACAATCCTGTATTAACTAAACAATAACATTTCAGGCACATTTGAACAAAGGACTGGATATTGGATCCTTGCAGTACAAATGTCAGGTATGTCATTCTAATGGAAATATCATTAAAACCGTTTTGGGGAATGTAAAGAGGAAGACATTTAATGTGTTCTTGTTTGGAATCACTCATATTATAGTTCAAATTTACCTATATTAATTTCCAGAACAAATTTAAGATTAGGTGGGAAGTAACCCGATGGACAAAGCACCTCAAAACTGAATTTTGCTAGATGTTTGTATGGTGACCTGTTCCTACATTGGAAGAATACCAACCATTCATCTAGAACAGGGATCTCCAAACTATGGCCCTCCAGCTGTTGCGGAATTACACATCCCTTGAGGCATTGTAAGACTCTGACATTCATAGACATAGGATTGTAATTCCTGAACAACTGGAGGGCCATAGTTTGGAGACCCCTGATCTAGAATATTAAACTACATGTACTATGCAGAATAAGGGTTTTGCCACAGATTGGATGGAATGGGATTCCTGTCACAGTAGAAACTAATCACTTTTTAAACTATATCTAAACCCTAAAACAAAAAAATTGATATATTGCAGCTTACCATTTCTTAGATGTGGTGGTTGAATTTGTTTTCTTTTTTTTTTAGGCTTTTTTTTTCTATTATCGTCTCGTGATCCTGCCAGTGATCCAGTTTCTGTCCTAGAATAGACACGCTCACTCACTGTACTGTATGTATGGAGAAGCATTGTCACCTTAGGACAGGAAGTGCGTTGGAAAAATGTGTATGTATTGGATTGATATACTGAAGATATATAAAATACAACTAGCCTATATAAACATTTCAAAATTGATCCAGTATTAACAAAACTCAAAGACTCAATATTTACTGCACACAATATACCCACTCTTTTCTTAATTCTAGTGTATCCAGGTTTGGCCAAATGCCCAGGGTGTACACTGAAAATAATTCATATACAGTGGGGACGGAAAGTTTTCAGACCCCCTTAAATTTTTCACTCTTTGTTATATTGCAGCCATTTGCTAAAATCATTTAAGTTCATTTTTTTTCCTCATTAATGTACACGCAGCACCCCATATTGACAGAAAAACACAGAATTGTTGACATTTTTGCAGATTTATTGAAAAAGAAAAACTGAAATATCACATGGTCCTAAGTATTCAGACCCTTTGCTGTGACACTCATATATTTAACTCAGGTGCTGTCCATTTCTTCTGATCATCCTTGAGATGGTTCTACACCTTCATTTGAGTCCAGCTGTGTTTGATTATACTGATTGGACTTGATTAGGAAAGCCACACACCTGTCTATATAAGACCTTACAGCTCACAGTGCATGTCAGAGCAAATGAGAATCATGAGGTCAAAGGAACTGCCTGAAGAGCTCAGAGACAGAATTGTGACAAGGCACAGATCTGGCCAAGGTTACAAAAAAATTCTGCTGCACTTAAGGTTCCTAACAGCACAGTGGCCTCCATAATCCTTAAATGGAAGACATTTGGGATGACTAGAACCCTTCCTAGAGCTGGCCGTCCGGCCAAACTGAGCTATCGGGGGAGAAGAGTCTTGGTGAGAAAGGTAAAGAAGAACCCAAAGATCACTGTGACTGAGCTCCAGAGATGCAGTCGGGAGATGGGAGAAAGTTGTAGAAAGTCAACCATCACTGCAGCCCTCCACCAGTCAGGGCTTTATGGCAGCGTGGCCCAACAGAAGCCTTTCCTCAGTGCAAGACACATGAAAGCCTGCATGGAGTTTGCTAAAAAACACCTGAAGGACTCCAAGATGGTGAGAAATAAGATTCTTTGGTCTGATGAGACCAAGATAGAACTTTTTTGCCTTAATTCTAAGCAGTATGTATGGAGAAAACCAGGCACTGCTCATCACCTGTCCAATACAGTCCCAACAGTGAAGCATGGTGGTGGCAGCATCATGCTGTGGGGGTGTTTTGCAGCTGCAGGGACAGGACGACTGGTTGCAATCGAGGGAAAGATGAATGCGGCCAAGTACAGGGATATCCTAGATGAAAACCTTCTCCAGAGTGCTTAAGACCTCATACTGGGCCGAAGGTTTACCTTCCAACAAGACAATGACCCTAAGCACACAGCTAAAATAATGAAGGAGTGGCTTCACAACAATTCCGTGACTGTTCTTGAATGCCCCAGCCAGAGCCCTGACTTAAACCCAATTGAGCATCTCTGGAGAGACCTAAAAATGGCGGTCCACCAACGTTTACCATCCAACCTGACAGAACTGGAGAGGATCTGCAAAGAGGAATGGCAGATGATCCCCAAATCCAGGTGTGAAAAACTTGTTGTATCTTTCCCAAAAAGACTCATGGCTGTATTAGATCAAAAGGACCCTTCTACTAAATACTGAGCAAAGGGTCTGAATACTTAGGACCATGTGATATTTCAGTTTTTCTTTTTTAATAAATCTGCAAAAATGTCAACAATTCTGTTTTTTTTCTGTCAATATGGGGTGCAGTGTGTACATTAATGAGGAAAAAAATGAACTTAAATGATTTTAGCAAATTGCTGCAATATAGCAAAGAGTGAAAAATTTAAGGGGGTCTGAATACTTTCTGTCCCCACTGTAATTGAAGATAGATGAAAATTGCAACAATAGGAGTTGGGCAGAACTTCTCTGAAGAGCAGCTGCCTCTTTACCCATTCCTTCTTCCTATGGGACATTTTGGGACTAAGTGATCAACATTGCTGAGTGCACTTTTGCTGGATGCATTTCTCTGTGTCTAGCAGTACTTTTACAGTCACAATACATCCTTGTCCTGTTCTTAAACAATACCAAAATGTTGTCATCATTAATCACACTCACAGACATGGCACTTGTCAATGTTTACTTTTAGCTGTCAGTAATTCAAAAGTGAACACATCTGAGATGCAAACTCTTTTTCCATTATGTACAAATATTTTAGGATGATAATAGCCTCTGTATTACTAAATCTAAACCACAGGATCAAATTAAACTCCCCAAAAGTCTGTCAATACCAGGTAGGAACACCAGTATACCTATTGGGACAACCTGTTCAGGTTGACACCTTCTTTATCCTTCACAAAATTAGGAGCTCTTCCACTTAAAAGTAAACTACAATGATTATGGTTAAAATATCATTTTTTTTTCTTTTTGTCTTATATGATAATAAACTGTTGTTTTTAGATATCTTTTTTTTTTGGTATAACAAACATTGGATACACAACAGAGATTTCCCAAAGCACAATGGGTTAGCTAAAGAAAATACACAGCAGGTTCTGCCTGCTATGAGGTGCCATTTGTCGGATTAACATTTATTTTTGAGCCATCTAATAGAAATAGGCCATTAAGGGCATCAAAACCTAGACACAAAAATTAGCTTTTTGCAGTTACCGGTTGGATATTGTGACTTCTTTTTTAAGCTAAGTACATTTTCTACATGAACATGAAAGTAAAAATATCTGTTTAGCTTTCTAGAAATCCAGCACCCTTAAAGTCATGTGCACCGAATCTCAAACAATGTTAGCAGTTCTCACCAATCACTATTCTCTGAGCTATAGAAATCTTCCCTCTATGTTATGTAAATGAGGAGAGTGAGGACATGGAGTAAGTGATGCCACCCTGGTGTGTTACTGGCCACATTACCAGCTGAAAATAAAGGAGAAAAAAAGAAAAGAAAAATATGAAACTAGTGCAGCCTACACACTTAAAGACTGGTAAGCTGCATTATATTACATTTTTGATCTTGAGTTTCGATACACTTTAACCGGTTCCGGACCAGCAGCCGCAGTTATACTATGGCAGGTTGGTGCGGCTGCGTGAAGCGTCGTAACTATACGCACGTGGCCGGCTGGGGGGGCACGCGCGCCCCCCCGCTGGTCCAGAACCATCGGATTCGATCAGGAACCGATCAATCCCCAGGTCTAGGCCAATGATATCTGGCCTGGACCTGGTGATCGGTCCTGGCGAATGAGATCCTTCCCCTGTCGTATAAGTGTAAACATTGACAGAGGAAGTGATGTCATCTCTCCTCGTGACGGTCTTTTCCGTTCCAGACTGAGGAGAGAAAACACCACAGAGTGAGTTGCACAACACTACACTGACACCAGGTCGTGTAGGCCCACAATTCACCCCCCAATCACCCCCCGATCACTCCCCCAGTTAACACCTTCACCACCTGTCACTGTGTCACCCAGTTCAGCAATCAGATTTTTTTTTTGATCGCTGTACTGGTGTCATTAGTGACACAAATCAGCGTTAGGGCAATTAGTATTAGCCCCAGATAGGTCTAGGGACCCCCCCAACCCCCCAATAAAGGTTTAACCCCTTGATTACCCCATCACCTGTGATCACTGTATAAGTGTCACGCAATTTACCTAGATTTTTTTTTTTAATAGCGTCAGGGCACCTGCCGTATTTTACCCAATAAAGGTTTAACCCCCTAATCACCCGGAGGGTGATCAAAGTTAGGTTTTAGTGCCAGATAGGGTCTGTGTTGCCCCAGGCAGCATCAAATCAGCTTCAGACCTCCCTTAACATCCCCCCAATAAAGGTTTAACCCCTTGATCACCCCGACACCTGTGATCACTGTATAAGTGTCACGGGTGATGCAGTTTAGCTAGATTTTATTTTATATTGTCAGAACACCCGCCGTATTTTACCCAATAAAGGTTTAACCCCCTGATCACCCGGTGGGTGATCAAAGTTAGGTTTCAGTGTCAGATAGGCTCTGCATCACCCCAGGCAGCATTAGATTAGTGCCAGTAGCGCTAACACACTCGCACGCACCATACACCTCCCTTTAGTAGTATAGTGTCTGAAGGGATCGATATCTGTTCTGACAAGATCTATACTAGCGTCCCCAGCAGTTTAGGGTTCCCAAAAACACAGTGTTAGCGGGATCAGCCCAGATACCTGTTAGCACCTGCGTTTAGCCCCTCTGCCCAGCCCAGCCCACCCAAGTGCAGCATCAAGCTATCACTGTCACTTACAAAACACTAAACACATAACTGCAGCATTCGCAGAGTCAGGCCTGATCCCTGCCAAACGCTAACAGTTTTTTTGGTAGCGTTTGAATCAGTCGCTAACAGTCAGAAGCTTTTTTACCTGTGAGTCTCATTACTGTACCAGTAAATTTAGAGACCAAAATGTCAAATCGAAGGTACAGTACTGAAGAGGCCTACACATTTCTGAGCATGACAGATAGTGAAGAGGAAGTCACTCATCTGTCAGATTCAGGCTCAGAATACGAATCGGTAGACAGCAACGGCACCCTGACAGATAGCTCTGACAACGGAGTTGTGGTCCCTGCCTAGGTCAGGCGTACCAGACCCCGTTCTTCTGCTGTCGTTGAGGTGCAAGAACCGCAGGTCCCTTGTATGGAGCAGAGAGCCAGTACTAGCGCCACTCATCCTTCTGGTGAACTGGCAAGCACCAGCGGCCTAGTATATCCTGGTCGTACATCCAGCACTGCAGTAACACTTGGTGACATGGCGAGTCACATAAGTACAGTTCAAGCTGGCGAGATGGCAAGCACGAGTAGTGTCCTGCTGCCACCAAGGAGACAAACACAGGCCCGTCGAACCCATAGTGCCCTTCCTCCTGCATTCGCCAATCCTAATTGGGAGCCCACCACTTCTGCAGCACCCGTACTTCCCCTATTCGCTGGCCAACCTGGAATTCAGGTGGAAACTGTTGATTTTACGTCACTTGATTTTTATTCGCTGTTTTTCACCGAAGATCTCTATAGATCTATTGTGGACCAAAGCAATTTGTATGCTGGTCAATTCATCGCCGCTAATCCCCCTTGCCAGAGATTGGAAACCAATTACGGTTTCTGAATTTAAGACCTTTCTGGGCCTATCCCTCCTCACGGGCATAACTAAAAAGAGTGAGTTGTGCTCATATTGGTCCACTGACCCAGTTCATCATATGCCCTTGTTCTCTGCCTCCATGACCAGGACACGATACAAGCATATCTTGCGGTTCATGCACTTCAATGACAATGAACTCTGTTGTCCTCGGGGTGACCCTGGATTTGATCGGCTCTACAAAATTCGGCCCCTCGTAAATCACTTGAACCAACGTTTTGCAGCCTTGTTTACTCCTGATCAAGTTGTCTGCATTGATGAGTCCCTGATTAAAGAGGAAGTAAAGCCTAAAAAAAAAAAAAAAAAATACACCCTGCAAGGCATAGCATACTAGCTCATTATGAATAACTTACCTCAGATCGAAGCCCCCAAAGTGACCCTCGTTCGCCTCCTCCGGAGATATTTCTTGCACCTACAGGTAAGCCTTAATCTAGGCTTACCTGTAGGTTAAAGTGGTCCCAGAGGGTTTACAACCACTTTAAGTTCTTTGGTCGTTTGTCTATCAAACAGTATCTTCCCAGCAAGTGTGCCGGATACGTGGGTCAAGATGTATAAGCTCTGTGACAGGGCCACAGACTATACATATAGTTTTATGGTTTACAAGGGAAAAGATAGTCAGATAGAGCCGGAGAACTGCCCAGACTACATAGGGAGCGCTGGTAAGATAGTGTGGGACTTGGTGTCACCCTTATTCGGAAAGGAGTACCACTTGTACTTGGACAATTATGACATGACCGTGCCACTTTTTAGTCACCTTTTTGATTATGGAATTAGCGCATGTGGCACTGTGCGATCTAATCGCCGGGGCTTCCCCCAATGGCTTGTAAAATCCTGACTTAGATGGGGGGAGAGAGCCTGCTTGAAGTGTAATAATTTGTTAGCAGTGAAGTGGAGGGATTCACGGAATGTTTTCGTTCTGTCCTTGGTTCACGCAGACATGGCAGTCCAAATTCCAACGACGACTGGTGTTGTGGAGAAATCCTTCTGTCCACGAATACAACCTTAACATGGGAGGGGTGGACCTCAACAACTAGTTGTTGGCGCCGTACCTAATTGCCCGTAAGGCCAGGCGCTGGTACAAAAAAGTGTCAGTTTATTTATTTCAATTGGCTTTGCTGAACGCTTTTGCTTGTGCTATACAAAGCTTCAAGACGGACTGGATCCTTCCTTAAATTCCAGGAAGAAATCATCAGAGCCCTTCTGTTTCCAGACGGTGCTCTTGCCCTCCCTGGTACCCCTACCCAAAGAACACCACAAAGAAGATGTTGTGTCTGCAGTAAACGCGGATTTAGGCTTGACACCTGCTTTTATTGTCCCTCCTGTCCTGACCAACCTGGTCTCTGCTTTGGTGAAAGTTTCAAACGCTACCACACACTAGTTGAGTATTAGCGTAGGGTACAGCACCACACAGTCCTAGGCACACTAACACAGGGTCTCAGGGTCTCGAAAGATGTGATGGCCATCACATTTTGAGAGACCCTAATCTGCAACATTCAGTTTACAGTTTTTTTACAGTTTTTATAAAAGTGAAAAAAGTGAAAAAAAACACACAAAAACACAAAAAAATATAAAATAAAAAATCCAAAAATAGTTGTGGTTGTATTTTTCTTCTCTCTTTCTATTGTTCTCTCTCTTATGTTCGCTCTCTACTGTCCTCTCTACTGTTCACTCCTTTGTTCTATATCTATCGTTCTCTCTCTGTTTTATTTTTACTATGTTTTATTCTATTTGCTTTGCAATTATGATATGTTATACTGTAATTATAGTGCTTGGAGCGCAGCTGAGGCGCACGCTGTGGACCGCCCGCTCCATGGACACTGCTAATTTTGACCATAGCTGTAGCGTTTTCTCCCCTGGCGGGAAGTATTGCTTTTATTAGTTTTACAAATAAAAGTTTTTTAACTACTGCACTATGGGAGCCCTGTCTCTTTTCTTAAGAGGATGTGACTACTGAAAGCCGGTGAATCATCTCCTGGATACAGTCGTGCTGAACACAGGATCGGTGGGGACGTCCCATCCGGGATAGGAGCTCATCCACCTTTAATACTACATGCTTTCTACCCCTGTAGGGGTGCCAGGAGTTGGTGAGTGGGGACCCAAGGGGGATCACAGAAGTCACTGGATGCTTTTGGAGCACAAGAGTCACCTAGATGCTTATGAACATTTATTTTTTGAATAATTTTCTGCTATGAACACTATGCCATTTTTTAGAGTCTCATTTTTATTCATTCTTTTGATCACTTTCTGAATCATTTTTTGTCCCATATATTTTATTTTTATATTTATATATTTTTTGTACACTTCGCTATTTTTGAGCTTCATCTTCACAATTGAGGAATCCAATATCTGGACGTTTATTATTATTATTATATATATATTTTGTGGTATTTATATATTTCTTTGGACGTCACTTTCTATTGGTAGTTGGGAATTCCTGTGGGGGAGACCCCTGTTTTCTGCTGATGGTGCATTCCTTTATACTGCACCATTGAAGCGTTTGACTGATTTATTTGTATCTATTATTAGATGTTGTATTAATACATACTACATATTAGTGTTACAAGGTACAACAAACACTGTTTACATTTAGTTTTATTTAGGTGGTGTAGCACATCCACACTTGTAGTAGTGTAGTATACATATTTTTGTTATTATTTGCTGCCATATTGTATACACATATAGTGATACACGGTACAACACCTATTCTTTAGTTAGGTGGTTGAAGCACATCTACACCTGGGTGCATTATACATATTCATGTATAGGGATTCTGTTCCCATTATTATAGGACGTGCCACTCTCCCCTTACCATTCATTTTAATGTTATACTGTAATGTTTGTTTTATTGTTAACCATCATCTGCTTAGCAGGTACATCATTCAGCTGCAGCACGGGTTTATTTATCTTGACAGCAACAGCGTTTGCTCCCACGATACATAAAGCCATGACCCCAGCGCTGTCGGAGGTGATTTCACCACCACAGTTAAAAAAAAAGAGCATATATGCCGAAGCATGGGGGCACGGGTGGAGGAGTGATTTGCTCCTAACATTAGGGGCGGATTGCTCCCATGCTTCAGCATATATTTTTTTAGTCACAGATTGCAATGTTTTATTTTTACTATGTTTTATTGTATTTGCTTTGCAGGCATGGTAAGTCTTATGCCCCGAACACATGATCGGACATTGATCGGACATTCCGATAACAAAATCCATGGATTTTTTCCGACGGATGTTGGCTCAAACTTGTTTAGCGTACACACGGTCGCACAAAGTTGTCGGAATTTCCGATCGCCAAGAACACAGTGACGTACACCACGTACGACGAGACCAGAAACGGCCAGTTCAGAACCAAGCGCGGCACCCTTTGGGCTCCTTTTGCTAATCTCGTGTTAGTAAAAGTTTGGTGAGAGACGATTCGCGCTTTTTCATACTCGTGGTTTTCAGATCATTTTCTGCTGTTCAGTTTGTGCTTGTGGGTTTGTATCTGGTCTTCAGTGTGTGCAGCGAGTTACGCGTGACTCTTGTCATTGTGTTCTTGTTCGTTCGTTACTGTTTTTCAAGTCGCTCTTCACAGGCCTTGCTGTTCTTCAGTGCGTTCTGTTACTTCGTTCTGAGCAGCCGACCGTTTTCTAGCCATGTTGCGTATACGTACTCCTCGTAGAGTTCGTGCTGTGCGGGGGCTTGGTGTTGGGGTCCTTACCTTGACACAAGTCCAGTCCATGAACAGGGCGGGGAGGAGTTCATGGACCAAGAATTGGTTGCTTCAGCGTGACCAGTTCTGTCATATGCCTTTGCTCCGTGAGATCCGTGAGAATAATCCTGATGATTTCAGGAACTTTCTCCGGATGACGGACCCCATATTTCACCATTTGTTGGCTTTGCTGACCCCTTGAATTAGCAGGCAGGATACCTGCATGAGGCAAGCCATCACTCCGGAGCAGAGGCTTGTCGCCACCCTGCGGTACTTGACGACGGGGAGAAGCCTGCAGGACTTGAAGTTCTCGACAGGCATCTCCCCCCAGGCTCTGGAGATCATTATCCCAGAGACCTGTTCTGCCATCATCCAGGTCCTGCAGAAGGAGTATATTAAGGTAAGATTATTATCCTCTAATATCACATTTTATTGTATTTAATGTTAGATAATATATTGTATTTATTTCCTTATTCCCTAATTACCATGTTTGTAATATGCTGTGAATGTCCCCTTTGCCCTCATGCATGCTGGATTTTTCTGTCATTTTTTTTGTCCTTCATACAAATTTGCCTTCACTTACCTCCCCAGCATGGTCTCTTGGTCCTATATTCACCTCATGTAGTCACTTAACAATGTATTTTATCAGCTCCATAGTAGTGCTTTACCCCAAACACCCCCTAAAATGTTTTTAAATGTGATTTGTGCTTTAAATTCAGGCAGAGTGCCAGAGGCTTTTTTAAGGGGGTCCCCAAATCATTTGGAACCCTCTCTCCCCCCAACTGCTAAGTCAGCTGATACCAATTCTCTGTCTATCCTCAATCCATCTATCTGGTGACTTTGCCAAACCCATGCACACTATAGTCATCTCTTTAGTGGTCAGATGTATGGATGAATTGCCCAAAGCATGTAGTGCAAGGGCCTGCCTGAATACTTTCAAATGGTATTGTTTCAAGTTTTTGTATCCTATTATTATCTTGATAGGCAATAGCAGAATTTCCAAAAGTGCTCAAATGTGTACAGTGTGTATTTATATCTTTGTATTATGTCACTTCTTACCTGTCCAGTGGGCTGTCAATAGTGTAACTAAGGAGAGGCTAGCCAAAGTAATACACATTATTTAGGCATTCATCTCTCAATGAAGTGGAGAGGGTTACCTGTCCAAAAGATCTCCCCCCTAATATGTTAGAAATGGCCCATGGGGGGAGTCTGATAGGTGTACCTTATACTTTGGTCTTTAAAAACTCCCTCAAATAAATGTTATCTTGATGTTGGCCAAGAATGTTTGTGTCTAATCTGCTTTCCCTGTTTATGTGCAATTTTTTTTTTCTTGTTTGACTCCACAGTTTCCTTCCAACCCACAGGAATGGCAGACTGTGGCCTCCCACTTTGCCCAGCGGTGGGACTTTCCTAACTGCGGAGGGGCAATTGATGGAAAACACGTCCACATCATCCCACCACCCAACTCGGGGTCATACTATTTCAACTATAAGGGGTTCAATAGTATTGTGATGTTGGCGGTGGTGTTGGCTACTTATGAGTTCCTGTATGTGGATGTGGGGAAGAATGGCCGGATGTCCGATGGTAGAGTCATCGCCCAGACGGAGTTCTACAGGCGTCTCCAGAATGGCAGCTTGGACTTGCCACCTCCAGAAGACAATGTGGAAGGACTCCCATTTGTCTTCGTAGTGGATGAAGCGTTTCCACTGGGGGACCATCTTATGCGGCCATTTCCGATGAGGACCCTCACCCCGGACCAGAGGGTTTTTAATTACCAGCTGGCCAGAGCCAGAAGAGTGGTGGAGAACACGTTTGGAATCATGGCCAGCCAGTTCCGCCTATTTCTTACACCCATACACATGGCGGAGTACAAATTGAATCATATCATCCTGGCGTGCTGTGTTCTACACAACATTTTACGGCAACATTCTGCCAACTATGCTGGCTCAGTTGGGCCTGAGGCTGGAATTCAAAATGAACCAACCCTGATGGCGCTTGAAAGTGACCGTCCTGGCTTGCCTCCCCTGAGTGCCTGTGATGTCCATCTAAGATACCTTGAATACTTTGCGGGTAGGGGGGCTATCAATATGCCAGACAATGTCTGAAACCTTTTTCAAATAAAAAAAAAATTTAACTACTAAAATCTTTGGTGACATTTACTGCTTATGTTTCTTTTAGCTGACCGTGACAGAAATGTGGTGAGTCCTGAAAATGGCGTGATTGTGTAACATTACAAAGCATTGTTGGGTGTTATTTACTAAAGGCAAAGACACTTTGCACTACAAGTGCACTTGAAACTGCACTTGTAGTGCAAAGTGGATTTTCCCTTAGGAAATAACCCCCATTGTCACTGAAAACACCAATTAGAGCACAACAAAAGTTTTGGAGTGTTGAAACAATAATCCACACATTCTTGATTAACAATCTTTTTAATACCAGCACAATCACATGTGCATTTAGAAAAGGTTTTTAGAACAAACCAACATGTTTGTTGTATAACAATTTTTGGGGTCACATTAGAAAAAGTAGAAATGTCCATTATAGATAAAACAGGCATGTTTAAAACCAACAAGAAAGACACAAATCTTTAACTTACAAAGTTCACATAGAACTTGAAGGCAATATCAGACATGAGTATTTACAAACTGTGTTTGATATTGCGTTCAGATGAGGTGAGGTCACCCCTAGAAAAGCCAAATTTTGAAGATGCACACAAATTGCCGAAATCCCCAAATTGTTCGCTGTTCGGCAAACTTGCGAACAGCCGATGTTCGAGTCGAACATGAGTTCGACTCTAACTCAAAGCTCATCCCTAGTGGAGACCCACCCAAGCCAAGCAGAGCAGGAGGAGGAAGGAGACGTGGTGGAAATTGTCACCACATCAGGTGAATGTCTGCGACCACAGGCTCAGGTAAGAGATGGATGCCGGCAGATTTAAAATACATGGTGTGTTTTTGTTTCTATCTTTTTAGGTGATCGTGATGTTGTGGATCCAGGTCATTTCACCTCTGAAAGTGCACAGATCCTGATCGGGGAGATCATGAGGTGTAATAGGGACTTGGAAAACATCCAGAAAAGCATCAATGATGTTCAAAAAAAAAGAAGAACATCATTGATGTTTTAGGGAGAGTTTAAAACCCCTCGAAATCCCTTTGTTTTTTTGTGCTTTTTGTGAGCTAAAACTTTTGATCATTTTTTGACATATTTGCGCAAAGCCAAATTTTGAAGATGCACACAGTGTGTCAACATGTGCTAGCTGCCATCATGGGGGATCAAGGGACGTGTTTTGTGGGTGCAACCCCTTCCTCACAGCTACTTTATTATTGAGGAAGGGGTTCAACACCAAAACGCCTACATTGCGCCCCCCCTGAACCGTACCAGACCACTTTTTCCTCAACATTGGGAGGGTGCTTTGGGGTAGCCCCCCAAAACACCTTGTCCCCATGTTGATGAGGACAAGGGCCTCATCCCCACAACCCTGGCCGGTGGCTGTGGGGGTCTGCGGGCGGGGAGCTTATCGGAATCTGGAAGCCCCCATTAACAAGGGGACCCCCAGATCCCGGCCCTCCCCCCTGTGTGAAATGGTAGGGGGGTACAAAAGTACCCCTACAATTTCACTAAAAAACTGTCAAAAATTTTAAAAATGACAAGAGACAGTTTTTGACAATTCCTTTATTTAAATGCTTCTTCTTTTTTCTTTCTTCCTTCAGTTTCTTCCTCCATCTTCTTCCTCTGATTCTTCTGGTTCTTCCTCCGGTGTTCTCGTCCGGCATCTCCTCCGCGGCGTCGACGTCTTCTTCCCTCCTTCTCCTCGGGCCGCTCCGCATCCATGATGGCATGGAGGGAGGCTCCCGCTCTTCTCTTCATCTTCTTCTCTTCATCTTCTTCTCTTCATCTTCTTCTCTTCATCTTCTTTTCGGGCCGCTCCGCATCCATGATGGCATGGAGGGAGGCTCCTGCTGTGTGACGCTTCTACTCTTCTGACGGTTCTTAAATAAATAACGGGGGGGCGGGGCACCTCTGACGCACGGTGACTTGACGGGACTTCCATGTGGCGTCACGGGGCCACAGGGAAGTCCCGTCAAGTCACCGTGCGTCAGGGGGGGCGGGGTCACCAGGTGG
Source organism: Aquarana catesbeiana (assembly GCF_042186555.1). NCBI lineage: Eukaryota > Metazoa > Chordata > Amphibia > Anura > Ranidae > Aquarana > Aquarana catesbeiana. The sequence goes on along the minus strand of NC_133325.1, from coordinate 272,817,875 downwards.
CCCCGCCCCCCGTTATTTAAGAACCGTCAGAAGAGGAGAAGCATCACACAGCGGGAGCCTCCCTCCATGCCATCATGGATGCAGAGCGGCCCGAGAAGAAGATGAAGAGAAGAAGATGAAGAGAAGTGCGGGAGCCTCCCTCCATGCCATCATGGATGTGGAGCGGCCCGAGGAGAAGAAGGGAAGAAGACGCCGACGCCGCAGAGGAGATTCCGGACGAGAACACCGGAGGAAGAACCAGAAGAACCAGAAGAAGAAAAAGGTGGAGGAAGAAACCGAAGGAAGATAGAAGAAAGAAGAAGCATTTAAATAAAGGAATTGTCAAAAACTGTCTCTTGTCATTTTTAAGATTTTTGACAGTTTTTTGGTAAAATGGTAGGGGTACTTTTGTACCCCCTTACCATTTCACACAGGGGGGAGGGCCGGGATCTGGGGGTCCCCTTGTTAAAGGGGGCTTCCAGATTCCGATAAGCCCCCCGCCCGCAGACCCTCACAACCACTGGCCAGGGTTGTGGGGATGAGGCCTTTGTCCTCATCAACATGGGGACAAGGTGTTTTAGGGGGCAACCCCAAAGCACCCTCCCAATGTTGAGGGCATGTGGCCTGGTACGGTTCAGGAGGGGGGGCGCTCTCTCGTCCCCCCCTCCTTTCCTGCAGCCTGCCAGGTTGTGTACTCGGATAAGGGTCTGGTATGAATTTTTGGGGGGACCCCATGCCGTTTTTTTAATTTATTTTGGCGCGGGGTTCCCCTTAAAATTCATACCAGACCTGAAGGGTCTGGTATAGATTTTGAGGGGGACCCCACGCCATTCTTTAAAAAAATTTTGGCCGGGGTTTCCCTTAATATCCATACCAGACCTGAAGGGCCTGGTATGGAATTTAGGGGGACCCCCTACGTCATTTTTTTTTTAAATTTTGGTTTGGGGTTCCCCTGTGGCGAATTCCCACTCCATTTTTATCAATGAACTTCTATGTGTATTGTCAGACCGGCAATGCATTAATAGCCGCGAGTAGTTTTAAATGACTTTTTTTCCTTTGAAATGTCATTTTGCTGTCAGACTTTTCTAAACACAGGAAACATGCGCCCCTTTATAGGCATACTATAGACACCCCCCAGGTAAGAAATTTAAAGGGATTTTACACTTTTATAGTTTCACTTTAAGCATTATTAAAATCACTGCTCCCGAAAAAACGGCTGTTTTTAAAACTTTTTTTTGCATTGATCCATGTCCCCTGGGGCAGGACCCAGGTCCCCAAACACTTTTTATGACAATAACTTGCTTATAAGCCTTTAAAATTAGCACTTTTGATTATTCATGTTCGTGTCCCATAGACTAACGGTGTTCGCGTGTTCGAACAAATTTTTTGCCTGTTCGCATGTTCTGGTGCGAACCGAACAGGGGGGTGTTTGGCTCATCCCTAGTCTCCACTTCTTCATGAGGTGGGGGGTCTCTGGTCTCCTCGGATTAGGGGTGTCCTCCGAGTCTTTTATCCCCTATGTTAAAAAAAATAGGTATACTTAGCACACAGATATTTGATGACAGAAATAGGAATATGAAACATTGCTTGGAAGTGGGGTACAATTGTCTGTTTTGGCAGAGTTTCAAGATGTAGAATTTTTATTGTCCTTTGTCAAGCTTCAATACTTTACCTGTTTAGTACAAGCTTCACAGATGGAGACACCCCTATAGTATACACTGGAGCACCTGTGTGGGACCCCCTAATAAAAAGTGTGTTCTTGTGTCCCACACTAGTGCTCCAGAGTCCAGATGTGAAAACTGCTGAGTGTCCTCTCCTTACACAGAATCTAGTTTGCATTTCATTCTAGTTACAAACCCATCTACACAACCAAATTATTTTCAGACAAGTAGGCCATAAAAAATGTTGGCAAATGCATATGGCCAAAACAATGGTGTTTTCTAGGCCGAACGAACAATGTTTTATACGAACGAATAATGTGCCCATGAACATGAAAGTTGACATTTTAAACTGGACAACAGTTAAGAAAAGCACAATGAGCAGCACGAACGTAATACACATAAAGAATAGGAACACAGGACAACTACTTACTTTTTTGCAGAACTCTCCGGATCCTTCTGTACTGCTCATGCTCTCTTAATTTGAGGTCCGACCACCGCTTCCTGAGCTGATATTTCGATCGTCCTACCCCGAAATTCCGGTGCAGACTCTTGACCACTTTTGCCATTATCTTGGCCTTTCTGACATTGGGGTTGGGGTAAGGTCCATACTTCCCATCATAGTCAGCCTTCTTCAGGATGTCGACCATCTCCAACATCTCCCCAAAGGACATATTTGAGGCCTTAAATCTTCTCCTCCGGGATCGTGATGTTTCAGGCTCCGGCCTTTCCTCCCCCTCCTCCTCCTCCTCCTCCTCGTTGCTGTAATTAGCACACACCTGCTGTGTCTACGCCATGTGCTCTTCCCCCACTGCCCCGAACGAGAAGGGGCAGGGAATAGACTAGAAAGAACATTGGGGCGGGCGGAGTTTTACGCATGCGCAGTGTCTATAAAGCGTAACACGCGTGCGTAGTACGTACGATCTGTGAGCGGAGGAAGGAGTATCGGAGGCGCCGAATGTGATAATGAAGGTAAATACTTGGGCCTATACTGCTTCTAGATTGAGGCCTATATTGTAACAAGATTAGGAGAGTTTTACCTGACATTAGGGTTTGTCTTGTGTATTGCAGATAAAATGGATGGCTTCAATGACCACAACTTCCTCCCCCTGTTCATAGATAAGTACAGGGAGCTGCCCTGTCTGTGGCAGGTGAAACATCCACATTATAATCATAAACAAAAGAGGCAGACAGCGCTGGAGAAACTGCTGGGGTTGGTGAAGCCGGTGGTCCCCACGGCAACCATCCCCTATTTAAAAGCCAAAATTGGTGGCCTGAGGAGCACTTATCTTAGGGAGCGCAAGAAGGTCACGGATTGCCAGAGATCCGGAGCTGCAGCAGATGACATTTATGTCCCCAGGCTGTGGTACTATGAGAGACTGCGATTTCTGTCAGACCAGACCGGAGTCAGGGAATCCCTCTCCACTCTTCCTTCCACTCTTCCTTCCACCCCAGCTGAGGCTTCCGATGTCCAACCTGGGACTTCCAGCCAGGAAGAAGTGGAGGAGCCCAGCTGGAGCCAGGTATAGAATTCTTCTACAGATTTCTGGTCAAGAAATAAATGATGTTTACTAGATGTTATTATTGATCACTAATTGCTGATTTAATAAAGTGTTTTACATATCAATATACAGTAGTGGCCAAAAATAATTGGGACAAGAATGAAAAATGCTGGGCTCAGAATGATCATCAGTTATATTTGTTAACATTCAATTTGCAACAGTCATGAGATGAAAATTGTGTGTGATTGATGAAAAAAAAACAAAAACCATGTCCCTTTTTCATACACAGGAAGACCTCAGCCAGGATGAGGCTCTGGAATGTGGCACACAGGAGGAGGCTGTAGAATGTGGCAGCCAGGAGGAGGCGGGGGTTAGTGGCAGCCAGGAGGAGGCAGGGCTAAGTGACAGCCAGGAGAAGCCTGGGCCCAGTAGGAGCCTGACAGAATCGCAGATCCCTCCCCTCCGCCTTCCAACCAAAAGACCCAGGAAGAGGAGTCACATGCAGGATTCAGCACTCAGGTTGATTCAGGAGGCTTCTGCGTCCCTCAGAGCCACCCCCACTCCTGAAGAGGCCTTTGCCTGCATGGCTACCTCCAAACTGCAAGGCATGCAGGAGGGCCAACGCCAGCTGTGTGAGGACCTTATTTATAAAGTCTTAACTAAGGGGGTGAGGGGCAAAATCACACCCAATACCCACCTGAGTGAGTTGGACCATCCACCTCCTCCTCCCCCTCCTCCTGCTCCTGCCACAACTACACAACCACAGCCACAGTGTGGAAGGAAGCATGGAAGGAAGACCAGAGAGTGATGACCTGGGTTCAGTCTGGTCTGGCAAAAGATGCAGGCTCTTTTATGACCACAGCCTGGGGACACAGAGTCATCTGCTGCTTTCATGATCTCTGGGACTTCTGGACCAGACTGCACTCCCTTAGATATGGACTCCTCAGGCCACCACTTTTGCATTAAAATAATTGATGTGTGCCCTGGGGGTCAAAGGCTTCACAAATCTCTGCTGTTTCTCCAGCGTTGCCTCCCTCTTAGTTTGGTTATGAGCCCTTAATAAAGGTTTTTTGGTTTCAATTATACTCGCCTATGTGTGTTTTCATTCAAAAAGGACAGTTTGTTTGTGAGGATTCAGGTACATTTCTAAAGTACAATGTGAAATTAACAAGAGACACCAACACCAAGCAACCTCCTTGAGATTAAATAATTCAAGACAATAATGGTGTTGTGGTAACTTGACACACAAAACACACACAAAAATATTCAGGATGTTAAATAACTAAAAAAAAAAAAAAAACAAGATGAGCTTTGAAAAAAATACAAACCAAAAAAAACAAAAAAAAAAACACATCAGGCTTGAACAAAAAAAAAACAAAAAACAAAAAAAAAATGATATAGATTTTTTGTCAGATGTGACAAATCATAATATATTGAGGGAATCACGATAAATAATAAAGAAATAAGTTTGTGAGAAGTCTGTGTGAATATCAGCAGCAAAATTACTTTGTTCTTCCTGCATTATAAAGAAGAAGAGAGTGCGCTGTATTAAACAATTTTAAACACTGCAGCCTGACGAAAGTGCTCTATCCATTCCGAACGCTAATTTTACCAGACCGTGCTGTTCCGTCTCGGAATTTCTTCTGAGCATGCATGGCACTTTGTGCGTCGGAATTGTCCACACATGGTCGGAATTGAAGCAATCGGATTTTGTTGTCGGAAAATTTTATAGCCTGCTCCCAAACTTTGTGTGTCGGAAAATCCGATGGAAAAAGTCCGATGGAGCCCACACACGGTCGGATTTTCCGACAACGCGCTCCGATCGCACATTTTCCGACGGAAAATCCGACTGTGTGTACGGGGCATTACTGTTATACTGTAATGTTACTTTGTTTTACTGTTAACCATCATTTGCTTAGCAGGTACGCCATTCTGCTGCAGCACGGATTTATTTATCTTGACAGCAACAGCATTTGCTCCCACGATACATAAAGCCGTGACTCCAGTGCTGTCGGAGGTGATTTCACCACCACAGTTAAAAAAAAAATGGTGCATGTACGCCCATCAAAGTGTCTTTCCAAAATGGGGTCATTTGGAGGTGGCTTTGTGCTATCTTGGCATTTTATGGCCTTCAAAACTGTGATAGGTAGTGAGGTGTGAAATCAAAAATTTATACCCTTATAAATCCTGAAGGCAGTGATTGGTTTTCGGGGTCCTGTACGCGGGTAGGCTCCCAAAAAGTCTCACACATGAGGTATTCCATACTCAAGAGAAGCAGTAGAATGTATTTTGGGGTGTAATTCCACATATAACCATTCCATGTGTGAGCAATATATCATTTAGTGACAACTTTTTTTTTTTTTTGTCATTTTTCAATCACTTGTGACAAAAAAAAATATATATATAATGGGCTCAGCATGCAATTTCCTTGGGGTGTCTACTTTCCAAAACGGGGTCATTTGGAGGGGGGGGGGGGTTGGGTGTACTGCCCTGCCATTTTCGCACCTCAAGAAATGAGATAGGTAGTCATAAACTAAAAGCTGCGTAAATTCCAGAAAATGTACTCCTAGTTTGTAGATGCTATAACTTTTGCGCAAACCAATAAATATACGTTTATTGACATTTTTTTTTACCAAAGACATGTGGCTGAATACATTTTGTCCTAAATGTATGACTAAAATTTAGTTTATTAATTTTTTTTATAACAAAAAGTAGAAAATGTCATTTATTTTCAAAATTTTCAGGCTTTTTGCCTTTATATCGCAAAAAATTAAAATCGCAGAGGCAATCAAATACCATCAAAAGAAAGCTGTATTTGTGGGAAAATTTTGTTTGCTTGACAGTGCAATTACCAGTTAAAGCAGCGCAGTGCCAAATTGTAAAAAGTCCTCCGGTCATTGAGCTGCCAAATACTCCGGGGCTGAAGTGGTTAAGCATTGGAGCGGGAGAGAGCGTCGAGTCAACATCGGAAGAAGAACAGAGGGAGAAGACAGCTGAGAAGACCCGGAAAAAGAGCGAGAAGACAGTGGAGAAGACCCACCAGAGGCAGAAGACAGCGGACAGAGGGAGAAGAACCAGTGAGGGCTAGAAGACATCAGTGGAGAGTGAAGACGACCTGGAGAGGGGAGAAGAAATCGGAAGCGACGCCAGAGCTGCCTTAATAAATTACTTTAAAAACCTGTGTACTGTGTTTTATTTTTTTTTTTTTGTAGAGGTACAATGTACCCGATACTCATTCACATAGGGTGGGGGGCCGGGATCTAGGGGCCCCCTTGTTAACGAGGGCTTCCAGATTCTGATAAGTTCCCCGCCCGCAAACCCCAACAAGCAATGGCCAGGGTTGTCGGGAAGAGGCCCTTGTCCTCATCAATGTAGGGACAAGGTGCTTTGGGGTGGGGGCCCTGTAAAGCACCCACCCCCCCATGTTGAGGGCATGTGGCCTTGTACGGTTCGGGGGGGCGCTCATCCCCACCCCCTTTCCTGACCTGCTGGGCTGTGTGCTCAGATAAGCGTCTGCTATGGATTTTGAGGGGACCCCCATGCAGTTTTTTCGGCGTGGGGGTTTCCCTTAAAATCCATACCAGACCGAAGGGCCTGGTATGCTCTTGGAGGGGGAACCCATACTGTTTTTTTTTTTATTTGGCGTGGAGTTCCCCTTCAAGATCAGAGCAGAAGTCGCATTCCAAAGTCGGATCAGTTAAAACGGTGATCCAACTTTGATCCGACTTCAGTGATATTCAATGGGCTGAAGTAGGATCAAAGTCAGACCAAAGTAGTGCAGGGACTACTTTGAAGTCGGGACGACTTGAAGTCGTGCTAATATGAATGGTTGTCATTGGAAATCATGGGGAACAGCTTGTCATGCGACTTTGTAGTCCCAAGTCACAGGGCAAGTCGTACAAGTGTGAAAGGGGCCTTATTCATTCATATACAGAGCATCTCAGGCTGCAGAGAAAGGGACTTTAGTTCCTTTTTTCTGTTTCAAAAAAGACACATTAGAGGTCTGTTTAGACCCGTTGATGTCTCTCCAAAGTGCCCCCCCCCCCCCAAAAAAAAAGTATTAAAAAAAAAGTATTAAAAAAAAAAGTTGTAAAGAAAATAAATAAAAAATAAATAGTAAGGGTAGATTTAGACATATGTCTAAATTTCCCTCGTCTCTGAAGCCCAATCCATATTTGGATCGAGCTTCAGAGGCTACTGACGGGGGGGTGGGGAAGCAATGTGTTGCCTCCTCACCACCAGCTTTAACCCCATTTTACCAACAAATGCACCGCAACCGCATGCATTGCACAAGGTTGCGGGGAGTTTGTGCAGCTTCCCCTTCACATGAAGGTGTAGTGTTCGGCAGAAGACATCGCTACAAGTTGGGTCAAGTATGCCGCATGTGCAAAGCATCACAGCATCAGCACCATCCACTGCCTATTACAGCTTAAAGCAGAGCTCCACCCAAAAGGGGGTGCAGGACCATTCATGAAGCGCAGTGCGACTCGCTCATGTGCAGAAGGAAACCGGCTGTGAAGCCGGAAGGATTCACTGCCAGTTTCCCTTAGTGAATATCCCAGCACCTGCACCCGAAGCCGATTAAAGAATCGACTCGGGTGATGAAATCACTGGATCCCTGGACAGGTAGGTGTCCTTGTATAAGAAGTCAGCAGCTACAGTATTTGTAGCTGTTGACTTTTAATTTTTTGGGCGGAGACTGGAGCTTCTCTTTAGAGGTGGGGGTCTTTGGCAGGCAGCAAAAACGCAGCTTAACCGCACATTTTTGCCGCCCCCAACTGCAAGTCTAAACAAGATCAAAGGCCTTGTTCACGTGGGGCATACTACAGTGAGGCCATGCTGAGCTGCACAGGGATGCAAGGGTGTTCCGTGCATTCCTGTGCAGGCAGTACCATTCATATTTATTGGGATGCAGTTGCTGCATCGAGACAGCTCTTGCTCCTAACTTGACATCCATGTGGGTGCATGTTCCTGAACTCACATGGCTGCGTTTGGGTTCATGCCCCAACACCCGCACTGATGTCAAATCTGTCTTTGCAACCTCTGCATCCCAATTGACATAGGGCTGCCTGCACAGGCATGCACAGAACACCTGTGCATCTGTGTGCAGGTAAACACAGCCCTCCATGGGCATACGATGTAGCACACCCAATTGAGTGAGGCCTTAGTAGGAATTTATCAGAAATGTTGTAAGTTATGTTGTGGTTTTATGTGCAAATAAGGATTTTTTTGCGTTTTTTTCAGTGAAAATAGCGATCTGATAAACATTTGCACAAGAATTGTGGGGCTAAAAAAGGCACCTTCTTTTTATTCTGCATGTCAATTTTAGAGACATTCTTGGCAAAAAAGGCACAATTTAAAATTGACAAATATTTGTTATTTATTGACTCAATATAGGGTAAGCTTTCATATTTAGTAGGAATCTAGCAGAAATGTTGTAAAATTTGCTGTGTTGTTGTCTGCTAATAATGATTTTAGTACACTTTTTGTGAAAATATTGTTTTGATAAACATTTGCGCAAATATCGCGGAGCCTTAAAAATCAGTAGCACCTTAGCTTTATTCTACAGGTAATGTGATTTCAGTAAATATATGGTTTTGGGGGGAGGGGAGGGGGGGGGTCTTTTACAAATTCTTAAAGCTGTAAGGGAAAAATGAAAACCTTCAGATTTTTTGAGAAATTTGGATATTTACATTTTTGCGTACGTTTGATTTTCACCATTTTGCAAAAAGGTGCAATGTAAAAATGTATTAATTATTAACTCTATACAGGTTAAGCTGTTATATTTAGTAGGAATTTTGTAAATATTGCTGTGTTTTTATCTGATAATAATGGTTTCAGTGTATTTTCAGTAAACATATTGTTTTTATAAACATGTGCAAATAAGTAGCACCTTATTTTTATTCTACAGGTCATGTGCTTTCAGAAAATATATGGTTTGGGGGGTCTTCATCATCAATTCTTCTGGGTTTTCTTAAAATTTTAAATCATACATGCTCAAGTTCAGTAAGCAAAAACTGAATACATTTCATATTTGCAATAGATATTTTCCTCATTACCTGTCAGTGAAACCACTAGACAGAATGCATACCTAAAACATATGGAGATGTTTATAAAATCACATTTCATAGCAACTCGCAACTCGCTCCAGCACCTGGCATCTGCTCCTTTCCTGATCTGTCAAGTGTGATCTCCTGCCTGACATGAGCACTATAGTTCTGGAAGAGGGAGGCAGCAGAGCGGGTGCACCGTTATAACCTCACTGAGCCAGAGCTCCTCTATAGCCGCACAAAATACCCATGCCCCACTTCTTCTGCAGAGGATCAGTGCCCCCCTCTCCCCCCACAGAGTACCAATGTTCCTTCTCTTTCCCTATTGAGCACCAATCCCTCCACCCCCTTCCACCCACTGTGGCATTTTTGCTGCAGTTGACCACTGACACCAAGCATTTTCTCTATTCAGGAGAAACAGGGGATTAACCTCTTCCCTACTTTACCCAAAACTAATAAAAAAAAAAAGTGTGGCTATACATTCATTCAAAATTTCTGGCAGTATCAACAGGTGTTTTTTTGCACTTATAGAATAGATATAACATTACATTTTTTAAATGACACCAAAAAAAAAAAAAAAAAAAGACTAAATAAGAGAAGTTCGTTATTAGAGTTCTAATTATGAACTTCTCTTATTTAGTCTTTTTTTTTTTTTTTGGTGTCATTTAAAAAATGTAATGTTATATCTATTCTATAAGTGCAAAAAAACACCTGTTGATACTGCCAGAAATTTTGTGAGCTGAAAAGTGGTTATGCTCTCTGCCACTGATAACTCCTATCAGTCAGCATTGTCCCTAGCTCTATCCGAGAACTACAGAACATCCCCTCTGTCAAACAGAGATGAGGAGAGGTGTTCCGTAGTCCTAATACACTTCCTTTTCTAGGGTGACAATACTGTTTCATCATAGATATAGTGTAGCTAGGGAGAGTTGTCACCCTGGGTAGGGAAATGCTTCTGGCAGGATTAGCAGATGAAAATAAAGGAAAGGAAGGCTGAAAAAAAATGAAAATACATGCAGCCACCACATCTAGAGACAGACAAGCTGCAATGTGTTACATTTTTATACCTGGGTTTAGATACATTCTTGTGCCCCGTACACACGGACTTTCTGACAACAAAACCATGGATTTTTGTTCGAAGGATGTTGGCTCCAACTTGTCTTGCATACACACGGTCACACAAATGTTGGCCAACAATTACGAATGTAGTGACGTACAAGACGTACGTGGTATCTCCATTACGAACGCTAGATATATCTCCGGCTCGTACTTGATTCCGAGCATGCGTGGACTTTTGTCCGATGAACTTGTGTACATATGATCGGAAAGTCCGACAACAAACGTTTGTTGGCAGAAAATTTGAGAACCTGCTAACCAACATTTGTTGGCGGAAAGTCCGACAACAAATGTTCGATGGAGCATACACATGGTCGGACTTTCCGCCAACAAGCACACATCCAACATTTGTTGTCAGAAAATCCGATCGTGTGTATGGGGCATAAGTCTTCTTTCTTTTTACATGGACATATTTTTATTACAATATATTTTTTATGGTACATTGAAAAATATATACATTTTTTGCAATGGACAAGTAGCGTGCTTCATTCTTTGATTTAGATAGCGTTAGTCCTTTCTCTTTGCATTACGGTGGACCTCAGCAAGAAAACATTTACAGTTATTAGGACTGCATTATGTAACCAAATTATAGTAGTTTTTTCTAATTCTTAAGACAGGCAATTGAGCATTTTGAAAGGGTACATCGACTGCAAAAGCAGCTGCGAAGCTCTGAAAAACAGCATCAGGGATAGCCTATGTATAATATACTGTAATTTGTAAGCCAAATCAATTTGCACCGTAAACAACTCTCAGGCATTACTCAAATGGAAATCACTTTGTTTTAATCAAAACTCCTCCATACTCTCCCAACATGCAAATACTCCAAGATCCAGAACCATCCACGTTAAAATCAGCTCTGATAAAAATGGAATGCATTTAATCTTTTGGAAGCAGTAAAGAAAATGTGTGTGTGTGTGTTTGCTGGTTCTTTCAGATAAAATCAAGCCATCAGAGATACAGGAATAGAAAAAAGATAACTACAATTTGTCACCATGGCAACAATGAACTGGTGCTTATTCTCTGATGTCAAGTAAAAGAATAACTGGGAGAAAACATACAATTTGAAAGCATTAGTGAAAGTGGGAGGTCTAATTTTGCCAAAGACCTATGCTGTGAAATGGCTAAGCAGTTTAAAGCGCCTCTTATAAAGGGACGAGCAGGCTGACTGTGATGGAAGTCTGTTTTATTTAAATTGTATTTCCTGTAATTTGTACTGCACATTTGTTTATAAAATTCAAGTTATTTTAACATGTTTTTGCTGTAAATTTACTTTAAAGCAAATTGTGAAAGTTTTTTTTTTTTTAAGAATGTTTGGAGAGTGATTTAAGTAGTTTAAAACTGTAACAGAGTGCTTACACATAAGCAGCAATTTTAACATTTTTATTTGTTTTGTTTACAGATTTTAGGATATAATGGAATTTCTGTTACAGAGAATTGCCCATGCTGAGTAGACCCAAAGCAGTAGATATTCATTAGTTTAACATCAAGTGAAATTATGAAAATAGAGAACATGGTAAGGCTGAGTGCTATCACATAAACCTAATGCTGTTGCATAAAAATATATATATATTTTTATCTAACTATATGAAAATGTGATACAAAGTATTATGTAGAAAGTATATGTATTTCTAAATGTGATATTTTTAATGAAAAGTATTTTTTTTCCTTGACTGTCGATTTATTAAGATGTAAACTTCACCATATCATGTGGTGTAGTTGTGCATGTTGCCATTTACATTTGACATTTTCTACAAATGAGTGAAAAACACACAATGAATTTCATTTCAGAATAAAGCTAGTGAAAAAACATTCCTTATAGTTCCCAAGTTTTCAATTCAATGAAATATTCACTAGAGGGCAGCACAGAGCCATTGTATGTGATGACTGCTCCCAGTGTTATCAATACATTGTTTTTTTGTGAACCACTATATGTTCACTGTAATACATGAAGATATTTTTGTACTTTGATGTATTGATTAACAGTCTAATGATATACAACAGCACAGGCTGAGGTTAAATAAACAGATAAACAATTCATTTTGTAAAAAAAAAAAAAAAAAACAACAAAATATTAATATATTATTTATATGTAGACACTGATAAAATATATATATATATATATATATATATATATATATATATATATATATATATATATATATATATTCATTCTTTTTTAATATACAATTTTTTTATAAAATATGCTGTCATTGGTGTATGTACATGTTTACATATGTATATAAAAAGTATATAAATGTATATACATTTTATGGGATAATTCCTATAATAATAATGCCTTTCGTAATCATGCAGACATAGAAGAATGCAAATACAAGCTGCGTGTGGCAGGTGTGAACATATAATGCTTCATACAGACTTCCAGTAATAAAATATTCTAGTTTTTGCGTTGGGAAATGCACAGATTTGAGAGGTTTTTTTTAAACATTTTTATGAGAAACTAAAAAGTTTAGATTAGAGTTGTCCTTTAAAGGAGTACTCCACTCAAATATTTTAAGTGGGGTTGTGAATTGAGCCTGTTATGGTCATCAATATAAAACAATAAAGACAAGGGTCTATGTGATGGCATCCAGGATATCATCTCAGAGGTTTACTGAAGATTAATTACAAGCATTAGCAGTGGTCATAGAATGGCTTGATGTGTTTCACAATGTGGTACCTAATCGTAAGACCCTTATTATTATTATGATCATATCGATTCCCTCCATAAACCTTTGGTGTGATCAACCATTTTAAAAGTTTGATAGTATGCAAAACACCAAAGTTTTAAATGTATGATCATAAGAAGAAAAATGTTTTTTTCTCCATTTTTCTCAACTATAATTAATATGCAAAACACAAAAGTATATGCCTATACTTACCTGCTCTGTGAAGTGGTTTTGCACAGAGCAGCCTGGATCCTCCTCTTCTTGGGTCCCTCTTCGACACTCCTGGCCCCTCCCTTCTGTTGAGTGCCCCTTCAGCAAGCAGCTTGCTATGGAGGCACCTGACCCGAGCCACAGCTGCCTGTGTCCAATCAGACATGGAGTTGTTGCCCGGCCTCGCCCCATTCTCTCCTCATTAGCTGACTGAGTTTGATTGACAGCAGCGGGAGCCAATGGCACCGCGCTGCTATCTCAGCCAATGAGAAGTGGAGTCCCGGGTAGCCGAGCCAATCCTACAACATCGCTGGATCTAGATGGGGCTCAGGTAAGTATTAGAGGGGCATAGGGGGGCTGCTGCACACAGAAGGCATTTTATCTTAGTGCATAGAATGCATTAAGATAAAAAAATCTTCTGTCTTTACAAACAATTTAAGTTTAAGTACTGCAAGACATCCGCAAAAGCCAATTTTGCTCTTGGTACCTGAATTAGACCCCAAGTGTACCAAATCCAATATAGAATATATAGTTAATTCTCTTTTTTAAGCTCCAGCCCAAGTATCATATTAGTTTGCAGGTGATTCTACTATTACTGAACTGTCTGTTAACACTTAGTTCTTGTCAGACAAGTGTAAGCTCACATTTGCAAGGTATAAGTATGAGAAAAGAACCATGTATGTTTTAAAGGAAATATAATTGAATACATACAGCCTGACCTATTTGCATCTTTAAAATGTAATCCTGGATGCTTAGAGTAAACATCAAATAGTCTGTGCTGTATCTACAGCTAAATAGCTGATGGCAGAGAGTTGTGATGTTCTGATAAATTATGTACTTATTGTCATAGATACACATGTACACATGTCAGCCATGACATTTCTATATTATTTTTAATGTGTACATTAATGTGTATATACAGTATCTCACAAAACTGAGTGCACCCTCCCATTTTTGTAAATATTTTATTATACCTTTTCATGTGACAACACTGAAGAAATTAAACTTTTCTACAATGTAAAGTAGTGAGTGTACAGTTTGTATAATGGTGTAAATTTGCTGTTCCACTAAGTGAAAATCTCCAAATTAGGCCCAATTAGCCATTTTCTCCCGGTGTCATGTGACTTGTGACTGGTTAGTGTTACAAGGTCTCAAGTGTGAATGGGGAGCAGGTGTGTTAAATTTGGTGTTATCGCTCTCACTCTCTCATACTGGTCACTGGAAGTTCAACATGGCACCTAATGGCAAAGAACTCTGAGGATCTGAAAAAAAAGAATTGTTGTTCTACATAAAGATGGCCTGGGCTATAAGAAAATTGCAAAGACCCTGAAACTGAGCTGCAGCACAGTGGCCAAGTCCATACAACGGTTTAACAGCACAGGTTCCACTCAGAACAGACCTCGCCATGGTCGACCAAAGAAGTTGAGTGCACAAGCTCAGCATCATATCCAGAGTTTGTCTATAGGAAATAGGTGTATGAGTGCTGCCAGCATTGCTGCAGAGGTTGAAGGGGTGGGTGGGGTCAGCCTGTCAGTGCTCAGACCATACGCTGCACACTGCATCAAATTGGTCTGAATGGCTGTCGTCCCAGAAGGAAGCCTCTTCTAAAGATGATGCACAAGAAAGCCCGCAAACAGTTTGCTGAAGACAAGCAGACTAAGGACATGGATTACTGTAACCATGTCCTGTGGTCTGATGAGACCAAGATAAACTTATTTGGTTCAGATGGTGTCGAGTGTGTGTGTGGCAGCAACCAGGTGAGGAGTACAAAGACAAGTGTGTCTTGCCTACAGTCAAGCATGGTGGTGGGAGTGTCATGGTCTGGGGCTGCATGAGTACTGCCGACACTGGGGAGCTACAGTTCATTGAGGGAACCATGCATGCCAACATGTACTGTGACATTAAGAGAATAAGCATGGTCTCTAATAGGTTAATAGATAGAAATAGATAAACTTGTACCATCATCCAGGATTCAAGAAATAAGGAATTTGGAGCCTGGTCCCCAATCAGGCTACCATAGAGGACATAGTCCTAATTGCCCTTATGTCCTCTATGGTAGCCTGGTTGGTACCAGGCTCCCAATTCCTTATTTCATGTACTGTGACATATTGAAGCAGAGCATGATCCCTCCCCTTCAGAGACTGGGCCGCAGGGCAGTATTCCAACATGATAACGACCCCAAACACACCTCCAAGGCGACCACTGCCTTGCTAAAGAAGCTGAGGGTAAAGGTGATGGACTGGCCAAGCATGTCTCCAGACCTAAACCCTATTGAGCATCTGTGGGGCATCCTCAAATGGAAGGTGGAGGAGCGCAAGGTCTCTAACATCCACCAACTTCGTGGTGTCGTCATGGAGGAGTGGAAGAGGACTCAAGTGGCAACCTGTGAAGCTCTGGTGAACTCCATTCCCAAGAGGGTTAAGGCAGTGCTGGAAAATAATGGTGGCCACACAAAATGTGTGTTGAGTTATTTTGAGGGGACAGAAAATGTACACTGTTATACAAGCTGTACACTCACTACTATACATTGTAGCAAAGTGTCATTTCTTCAGTGTTGTCATATGAAAATACATAATAAAATATTTACAAAAAAATGTGAAGGGTGTACTCACTTTTGTGAGATACTGTGTGTATATATATATATATATATATATATATATATATATATATATATGTGTGTGTGTGTTTGTGTGAGATATATATATAAAATTTAAGGTCGTGGTCCTATGACCGAGAGAGATGTGGATCACTTAAACATGCGACAAGACTTACAACATAAAAAGACCTGAAGTGTGCCTTGGTGGTCTGGTCAGTATGCCAAGAAAAGGGAGCATACCCAAGATAAGTAATGGGTAGTTTATGAAGAAGGATGTGCTGGAAAGTGCCCTGAAAAAGGGAAGGACAGGAGGGTATCACGCA